>NC_140415.1:94307936-95005436 GCF_965140295.1 Lepidochelys olivacea
ACGGGGCTTCAGAGGGAAAGGGTAGCTTAGAAGCTGGGCCATAGAACTTATAATCAGGAGATCCTGCTGTAATGGGGGACATTGACTTTAGGGCAGAGAGCCTGCACGAGGCCCATGTGTCTCACCTGGAATTGAGGCACACAGCCTGCTAGTCTGGTGAGGCTAACTATTTTCTTGTAAAAAGAAAAGGAGTACTTGTGGCACCTTAGAAATGAAGCTGTAGCTCACAAAAACTCATGCTCAAATAAATTGGTTAGTCTCTAAGGTGCCACAAGTACTCCTTTTCTTTTTGTGAATACAGACTAACATGGCTGTTACTCTGAAACCTATTTTCTTGTAGGCTGTAGAGTTGCTCCACAGCTGCTGAGTTTGGCTGTCCCCTTACTCGTAGGGTGGAAATGATGGGATCCACCTAGCCCCCCTTACCACTCCCTCAATCCCTTCTCCCCACCCCCCACCCCCACCCCTGAGCTGAACAGAGTGCCCTGTAGTGGTGTGCTCAATAAGAGGTAGGCTTTCTGTAGGTATGAGGCAATCTGCACCACGGAGATTTGTCCTTTCGTGTGGGGCTTGGGTAGTGTCTAAGTCCTTGTATACGGTTACTGAAGTAAGTTCAGTTTCATCCCAATGTTTGTAAAGTTCATTGATTAGAAAGTGTTACAGATGTGCAAAATAGTATGTGTTGATGCACTCATGGAATTAAAATCAGCATGCAAGAACTTTCCCATTCCTTACTCATTCCCTACCTCAGTGTTAAAAAGTCAAACCAGGAGAAAACCAAAAAGCATGTAACTAACAAAGTTGTGACAATTCTTTACCATATTATTTTATTTGTATGCTATATACCTGCCCCCTATTTTTTTATCTATTTTGTCTTTTATATTATGAGCTTGCAGGGGTAGGGGTTGTCGCTATTTCTGTAGAGCAGAGGTTCTCAAACTGTGGTCCGTGGACCACCAGTGGTCCGCAAGCTCCATTCAGGTGGTCCGTGGATAGTTCCCTTTAAGATGCGAATCTGGTGGCCACACACGAGAGAATGAAGGGACACTCACCGAATTAGTGGCTCCATTAATTAGGTGCCTGGACCCTGGAGAAGACTCACATGTAAGGTGAGGTGGTGGCCTTGGGGGGACTAGGGGGTAGGAGGGAGGAGGAGTGGGGGGGAATTTGGGACGTGCAGAGCTGCGGTGGCCAGAGAAAGAGGAGACTTTCCCCAGCCCCTGGGCTGAAGCTTCCGGGGAGAGACGGCCCTCCTTCCCAGCCTCAGCTCTGTGGCTGCTGTGGCCGGGAGAGAATCCCGTCCTTTACAGCCCCAGCTTGGGGGCTGCTGTGGCAGGGGAGAGAGGGAGAGATCCCCCTCTCCTTCGCAGCCCAGGGGCTGCCACGGTGGGGAGAGAAAGGGCACATCCATAGCATTTGAAAGATAAGACTACTGATACTAAAATGTGAGTTGTGTGCTTTTATTTGTAGAACAAAAAACAGTTCATTATTATTAAGAGGTTTTTTACTATAGCGCTTTTATCCAAAGTGCTTTACAATAGTTAGCTAACGGTACAAACAACATTTGGAAATATCATTAAGTGGTCCTCCAAGACCCTCAGCAATTTGCAAGTGGTCCGTGAAAAGAAAAGTTTGAGAACCACTGTGTAGAGCATCCAGCACAATAGGGCGCTGATTTTGACTGGGACCCTTGCACATTACCATAATATAAATATTTGCTACTCTTACTACTGATATAGTACTATGTGCTTATTTTTACTGGGAACCACACCCTACTGTTGTCCTATTTTGAGTTTATAAATCATCAGAGCCTTGTTTATTGGGCTGGAGTTTTTCCTCATTCTGCCATACTTTGTGTTTAATTTCATGCATTAAAAGGTGCTGAAAGTTGTCAGAAGTAATTAGACTGTAGTCATGTTATCCTAGTGCCATTTACAGAGTCAAAGCTGTGTGCAAAGTGAATTTCTTTCCTCTGACAGGACCACACATCCATCTCTCCCCATCAGCTCATTGATGCAAAGAGACTGTGACAAATCAAGTTCCCATGTAATTACAGAAACTGAAATGTGCAACATCCACGAGGCAATTATTTCTTTTTATCTGTGTATTTTTTCCCTTTGTTTCTCCCTACATCCTGTTAGGAATCAAACCAGGTACGCTTCATTTAGACATTCTGTTCAGTCCTTGCACCAGCTCTGCATATGTCAAGCTGGATTCAGATATGGACATGGGATTCCCCTCTGATCTTGATGGCTAGAATCTCGCATTTAAAAGAGAATTAGTCACACAAGGAGGAAAGAATTCCCCATGGAAGCAAAACAGCCAGTTGGTTTGCATGTTAGCGCTGTTAAAGTAGTAAAGCAAAGTTTTTAAAAGGCAAAGTGAATATAAGAAATAAGGAACAGTCATTAGAAAGAAACAATTTCAAAGTGCGTAGAGGAACCAAACTAACTGACTGCAGTATGTGAGCAGGAAAGGCAGCCCAATAGCTATTCAGTCCTCTTCCTTGACCTCTCTTTGCCCTCCACTCTGATACTGTGGGTGAGAAACAATCTAATCTGGGATTAAGAAAGGGTCATTTGGCTAATGTCCAGTTAACTAAACTACTAGGGCAGTAGGTTGACTCCTATTTTAAATTAGTGAGGTTTTTTGATGGTTGCTAACTTGGGAGTTAGAGGGGTGTGATGAAGTTTCACATTTTTCTAAGCGCTATTGGCCTCCTCCCCAGTCTAGTGAGCCCCCAGACATTTCATCTGTGATCTGTTCTCACCCAGAATGTTTTTTGTTTAGAGTTTCAAGTGATGGATGGATGTGGCATAAAAACACCTACAGTATCACAGAAACAGACTGAACAAGAGAGGATTAGAAGCAACCAGCTGGCTGGAATTTAATTGGCAGAGTTTGGCCAATGTAAGTAAACTTGCCAAGATCTCATCTTTTGTTAGGTCATCTGTTTCCTCCTAGCTAAATGTATCTTAGATATTTATAGTCGTAAATGAATTATTATTCCAATTACAATCTTGCCATTTCTGGTACTTTATCAGTCATGAAGAAAAATAAGGAAAACTCTAATGTATTTTTCCTTCTGTCTTCAGATGGAAAAAATTTGGAAGGAAAACACTTTTTGTCTTTCCAGAAGAAAATAAAGTTCAACAGCCTGCCTATTTTTCAGTAAAAACAAAACACACACCCTGTCATAAATATAAAGGGAAGGGTAAACCCCTTTGAAATCCCTCCTGGCCAGGGGAAAGCTCCTCTCACCTGTAAAGGGTTAAGAAGCTAAAGGTAACCTCGCTGGCACCTGACCAAAATGACCAATGAGGAGACAAGATACTTTCAAAAGCTGGGAGGAGGGAGAGAAACAAAGGGTTTGTGTGTCTGTCTGTAGTCGTCTTGGCCGGGGACAGAACAGGAATGGAGTCTTAGAACTTTTAGTAAGTAATCTAGCTAGGTATGTGTTAGATTATGATTTCTTTAAATGGCTGAGAAAAGAATTGTGCTGAATAGAATAACTATTTCTGTCTGTGTATCTTTTTTGTAACTTAAGGTTTTGCCTAGAGGGGTTCTCTATGTTTTTGAATCTAATTACCCTGTAAGATATATACCATCCTGATTTTACAGGGGGGATTTCTTTATTTCTATTTACTTCTATTTTTTATTAAAAGTCTTCTTGTAAAACACTGAATGCTTTTTCATTGTTCTCAGATCCAAGGGTTTGGGTCTGTGGTCACCTATGCAAATTGGTGAGGCTTTTTATCCAACATTTCCCAGGAAAGGGGGAGTGCAAGTGTTGGGAGGATTGTTCATTGTTCTTAAGATCCAAGGGTCTGGGTCTGTAGTCACCTAGGCAAATTGGTGAGGCTTTTTACCAAACCTTGTCCAGGAAGTGGGGTGCAAGGTTTTGGGAAGTATTTTGGGGGGAAGGACGCGTCCAAACAGCTCTTCCCCAGTAACCAGTATTAGTTTGGTGGTGGTAGCGGCCATTCCAAGGATAACGGGGGTAATATTTGTTACCTTGGGGAAGTTTTGACCTAAGCTGGTAAAGATAAGCTTAGGAGGTTTTTCATGCAGGTCCCCACATCTGTACCCTAGAGTTCAGAGTGGGGGAGGAACCTTGACACACCCTTTAAAGAAACATTTTGTGTGGTTCAGTGCTAATGAGGTATTGTGCATTTTTAAATTGAGCTGTATAGTATACATAAAAATAGGCCATGCTAGTGATGGAAAATCTGATGGGGGAAACTTGGTTGGCTTACTTGGGATGAAGGGAAATTTATTTAAGCACCACTCACTGCAGCTGGAGATGGGGGAGCTTGTGGTACTTTGAACCTGCAGATTTAAACCATGTCAATAAGTAGTGAATGTTTGCTGTGCTCACCTGAATGAAACACCTAAATCATTTGATCTTCGCCCAGCTCTAACTTCTATCTATTTTTTCTAATGATTAAGGACTAAAGGCCCTATCCAGCAGCAGTTCCTAAAGTCTGGTCATACTGAAGATAATGGGAGAACTCCCATTGACAATTAGTTCAGGGCCTCATTGAGTTGCCCCTACTGTAGTTAAGGTGTTTTTTTTTACAGAGTATGATATTTCAGTTAACACTGGGCAACATGCAGCCCTTACTTATGTGAGTAATCTTTACTTGTGCTCTACTTTATTAGCCCCCAGTCATCTCTCACACATATTTACCCATTTGTTTCTTTGGGTGTCTTGTATTCATGAGTCTGCCACTCTTCTGATTACTCTATGTTGACATCTCATGGTGCTGATCTCCATAGTTGCACCTCTTTCTTTCCGTTGTAGTGTGAGTCACTCCCTAAGTGCTATACAGAACATTGTTTTCCTCACTCTAGTTTACATAGGCTAGAATCTATATTATTAGGCTGCAAAATGTGGTTTCTTATATATTGAGTTGTATAAAGTACAGTGCAACTTCCCACTTCAAATGCTTTGGAACAACTACAGAAGTTGTGTGAATATTACATGAAAGGCATAAGTTAGCCCCTTTAAAAAGATAATTTCAAGGTATTTAAAATATTTTCAGTGAAATTTTTACAGATTTTTTTATTAATCCTTTGGAATCCTGAAACTAATCTGTTTCCTGGCTATCCCCCCCCTACTCCCGCCCTCCACACACACACACACACACACACACACACATCCACCCACCCTTCCTGCCTCCCAGTCCAATCTGAAGACAAATTTATGACTGTAGGTTTTTTCTGAGTATTGAGATGGTGGTGGCGGTATTTTTCTTTCTTAACTTTTAGGGGGGGAAAACACTTAAATTAGTAGATGGCGTTTATAAAAATCAAGAGAAAGCTAGGACAAATATTTGGCCCACCAACATTGTCTGTGTTCCCTATAAGAGGAACTGAACTTGCCACAGTTTAGAATAGTGAGTGACCAATACAAGCGAGCAGAGATCAAATAGAGTAAACTGAACCAGATATTCTTTTCAGTAAAGTATTCCTGTAAGGTACTTTTTTACCTGTCTTGAAGAGGTTTCTCCTTCTTCTGATGATTTATTCTGGGTATTGTATGTGTGCACAAAGTTTCTGCATCAACAGGCAGAGCAGTAGCATAGACTGCACCTCTATTGATTACTGTCCTCTTAGCCTCAGGAGAACTACTTGTCACCGTGTACAGACTATGATGTTTACTGCTGCAGTGTAAAAAAAAAACAAAAAAAAAACCCTTAGCTGTTGCAAAACATTTTCCAGTGATTTAAGGCTATAGTATTCTAGCAACTCACTGTTATAATGAGCTGTGGGGTTTTTTCCCTTGGAATTTTCAGGATGTGCCCTTGAATTATTTATATCTAGAGCAGACACCTGCTTGTAACCATTTCCCATTTTGGCAGCCCTGTCAGTGACGTTGCAGCTGATGAAAAGCACTTGCCTCGCTCTTAGGACAGTCAGTGCAATATGCAAAACCATTTCTGATCAAGGAGTCTGTGCTCCTTCTTTAAATGGATAGACTTTTGGTAGTCATAGAGAGAGATGCTGTTCAGTTGTTCACACAAGTGTCTTTAATTCCAATGCTGCTGTACCTTAGTGTTCTCCTCAAAGACTGAAATTTCATGAACAAATGTGTGTGTGGAGGAAGAAAAACAAACAATACAAAACAACCCCCTTCCCCCTACACACTATCAAAAGTACAGTTCTCTGCTGGCAAACAAACAATTCTGCCTCTTTTCCCCTTCCCCTCCCCTCAACAAAAAGAAACATTACATGTTTGAGTAGATAACAAGAGGTACCATTAGGATACAGAAAATTGAAAACCTAGACTCCAATAAAATGCACACCCAGGGGAATTAGTAATGGGTTTTCCATGTTTTAGCAGAATACTTCCTTTTTATGCACCTAGCAAACAGTGTTCACAAACAACAGTGAAGAACAAAAGCTATGATTTATATTTATGGACAGGTATACATGCTCCCCTGACCTCCTGCTGCTTTTCTCGCCCTCAGCACCAGAAGCAATTTATGGAGACCAGCCTAAATAAACATTAAGGAGTCAAGGCCACAAACTGACAGCAAGGAAAATCAATGGCTCCAGAAACCAGCTAGTAGGATCAATAAAAGAGATTAGACATCACAAGCTAGTGTGGGGCACTTACAGGTAAATGTGGCTTACACTTCATCTGACAGGGTTCTCTCAGCATCAGGATAAAAACTGTCATATAAACAGAAGCACACTGAGTAGCCAGTGCAAGGTGCTCCTTAGCTGCAAACACTAACTGGTGACCTCTGAATGAAGGAGATTTATACTGGGGCTGCAGGGAATTTCCAGTTGCTTTTCCAGAGTCATCTCACACACCTGTGCATTTGCCCATAGGAATGGTTTCAGATGCTGGTTTTGCAGAGCTTCTGCTTTTTCTTTTGTTTTTTGTTTTTTTGCCTTCCTGGATTTTTTTTTTCAAATCCCTCCCTGACAATTCCCTCTCTATACATTCCTCTGTATAATCTGCTCAGGTGCATGTTATGGTGAGTCAGGAAACTTCGACTGAGTTCTGCTCATCACCACCACATTCTACCAGATTTAACTGAGGGGTAGGAAACCTCCTGTACTACAGGTCAGATGTAAACAGCACAACAACATCCCTCACCCTCAGTTTCCTTTTAGTTCATGCTGTACTAAGCACACAGCTGTGCCAAAACAGCCCTGTCATTGTTATCCAGCCAGATCTTAACTATATGTTGCACACAGGCTGGGTTGTCATCCTTTATCAAATCATGGGTGGTCAATGTTTTATTAACCACGAACCTTATATTCATCAACATGAACAGAAGATTGGGATCACTGTTTTATGACTTTTCATCCTGAAACAAAACAGATGAGCAGAACACTGGGCTGGAGTTCCAGGCAGAGCGGGTTGGGGTGCATTGGAGCCCATTTTTCCGTACCCCCCACCCCCCAATTGGCTGGGGCCACTGGTCCATTGGCCCAGTGGATAATCTGCCACTGCCTACAGCAGCATTGTTCAACCCATGTGGGATGGGATGTAGAAGCTGCAGATGGTGACTCAAATAAGGACCTCCAAGTACAAGCTATAAACACCATCCAAATCTACTCACCAGCCCGGGTAGTAGAAACCCCTTCCCTTCCTCCCTCCCTCCTTCCCTCCCATTAAAAGTCCTAGATCTCACGACCCAATCCTAGAAATGGAAATGGAGAGAAACAAGTCTGTATAGGGCAACACGAACAGCTCAAACATCATCTACAACCAATAGGCCGCCAATGCAGATCAGAGAGCACTGGCTATCAGGGAGATAGGCTGCTTAACGACTGAGAAGACACAGTTTGTATTAGCTTCTGTTTAAAAACAGATGTGAGGCATAGCCCCAGGTACAGTGCTTTGCAATAGTCTAATTATGAGATGACAAAGGCATAGATGCTGGTGGCAAGAGCTGGGTGTGAGAGAGATGGTGGACATTGCTGCTACCTGCTAACCTAAGAGCAACTGGGAATGTGACCAAGATTGGGAACTTAATAACAACCAGTACAAACAAATGCACACACTTTATCCAGGGGGCTGGTATACTGTTCCCCATCATGCAGTTGTTTGCCCCACCCTGCCAACATCACTTCCATTTTATGTGGATTAAGTTTCAGCCATCTAGCCTTCAATTTATGCCATGTTTCAATATGCTTGACATTTGAAAGAAAATGTGTGTGCATTTCCTCTATTAAAAAGAGTGACCTGACAAACATGCCTTCACATCTTTTAGTAGAACGTCGAAAATAAGCTCACTGAGACCTCAGTGCATCCATTCTGTCATATTAATAAAATCCCCAATAGCTTCAATCTTCATCTCTGCCTTCAATTCCTAGAAAAGAAATAACATGAGAGGAGAAAGAAGCATATTATTATTATTATATTTTATATTTATATTAGTCCTGTCCAATCATGATTTCTCCTCCTGCATCCCACCAGTGCTAGGCGCTGTATAGACACACATAAAGCCACAAACCTTCCCTCAAGGCGCGTACAGTATAAGTAAAGGCAGACCTCACCGAGAGGTAGAATGGTGGGGCTGTCACCAGAGACAGAAAATGGAGAGAATGCCTGGGAGAGTTGACAAGGAGATCATCTTTGGCCATGTTAAGTTTGAGTTGGGAGCAAGCTATGCAGGATGAAATGCAAGACAAATGAATCAGGAGAAAGAGATGAGAGAAGTTATTCAAAGGCAGTATATGCTTAGAAGAATGGAACTTCTGCTTCCTCTTGCAGGCAGGGGAAAGGGATGGGGAGGAAGGAAAGGTCAGCTCTGACTAGCCTCATCTACATGAATTCTAATCTTACATGTCCATATACGGTGCTTTGTTCATAGAATCATAGAATATCAGGGTTGGAAGGGACTGCAGGAGGTCATCTAGTCCAACCCACTGCTCAAAGCAGGACTAATCCCCAATTTTTGCCCCAGATCCCTAAATGCCCCCCTCAAGGATTGAACTCACAACCCTGGATTTAGCAGGCCAATGCTCAAACCACTGAGCTATCCCTCCCCCCAAATTCTAAATTTATTTAGAATTTATACAGTGGTGGTATAAATGATAGATTGTTACTGGGCTGGGACATGGGAATTGTGCAGGATATGCCCTGCAGTAAGTGGCAGGTAGGGGACTCTGGTTTGGGAACAGGATTCAAGTTCAAATGGGATTTAGGGAGAAAATAGAGGGCTCTGTCTGAAGAGTTCTATTCCAGGTAGCAGGGATTCTTATCTGTTTTGTTCTAGGTTCCCCACCTGGAGATTCTGCACACTTCATGGAGTGATTCTTCAGGACTGGACCAGGCTGGAATGGTGGTATTGGGTAGTAGTGGTGCAGAGCTGACTGCACAAGAAGGCCTGACCAGACCAGGAGCAGTGCTGGTTTTCGCTGTCATGAAATTGGACAGGTAGCTACACATCTGAGCGTGACCCAGTAGTGTGGGATCATCGAGACTGGAACAGACAGGCTGAGGAGACCCGCCCCCTGAAATTTCTTGACAACAACAGACTCTAACTGCATCCATGGGTGGGAACTGTTATGTGCCTACTTGTTCTGGATCTCAACACATTGAGCAATTAATACTTGTAAATGTAGAGTTGGTCACACTCCTGATACAGTGACTGTGGGTTTTGTGTGTATGTAATGTTTTTGTTTTTTCCTTTTCCCCTAAATGTTTCCAAGGACTCTGAGTGCCTGAGAGTGGGCAAGAGTGACCAGAGGTTATATTTTAATTTCTGAGAGGCAAAAATAGGAATATGGCTCTGTGTGTGTGTGTCGGGGATGGTGAGCCATAATTCTTTTTATTTTAGAAATGGACCCCTAGACAGATTGAACCCAGGCATTTTTGCTTCCATTGGCACCTGGCAGAAGGTTACAGCAAATCAGGTGCCTCGCCTTCCATTCCATCCCTAACCTTAGCCTGTTTGAGGTACACAGCAAAAAGAGTTCTTTCCTGATGGGAGTGTGATCGTGTGCCTAGGACAGAACACACTGTGAATGCCACACTCCCCCAAAACTGGTGGCTTACTCTACAATTAGATTAATCAAGCCAGTAACAAAAGAGCTTCTGTAGCACCACTCTGGTTAACAAGAAGCCAAACACCGTCCCCTTTCAGCATTCCATCTCTTGGCTCCCATCCAGACAAACAGGTCTAATATAGTGACAGGTTACTGAAAAACAGTTCACCATATGTGAGGTTCTACGTATCCCACATGATCAGAGGCTTACTCCCAGATCAATATGTATCTCAGATCTTACCCAATATCACGCTGTCAGCCAATCCTTAGTAAACTAAATAAAGATTTTAGTAATGAAAGAAAAGAGTGTTATTAATGATTAATAGATCATATGCATAGAAATGATAGAAGTGATGGAATTGACTGCTGGTTTGATAAAGTCTCTCTGGTAGCTTCCAAAAGATTGGAAGGGCCTCAGTCCATAGTTCAAGATACTCCTTGTAGTTGTAAATCCACAGTCCAGAGAACTCGGAGCAGAAAAGAGGCAAAATGGAGATGTCTCAGGTCTCTTTTTATCCTCTGCCATGTGCATGGAAATTTACTGTCCCAAACTAAGCCCATAGCCCCTGTGTATGGAAAGTTACTGGCCCAAGATGGAATCCAGGGTCACATGAGCATATCATATGCCCCTACCTGTTTTGCTGAATCACAGGGGGTGGCCATTGGCGCCTTGCTGTCAGAGGCATCCGCCGGAAAACCTACTGGGCAGGATGAGTTTCTTCAATGGCCCAGTGTGAGAGCCAAGTGTCCTTAGTGGGCCATCAACACGTAGCTGGATAGTCCTGATCTAAATCTATTTGGGAGTGTCACCTAGGAATAAAATACGTGTATGCTAATATTTGTAACATCAGATACAAAGATGATACATGCATATAAATGGGATAATCATACTTAGCAAATCATAACTTTTCAATCGATACTTTACATGACATAATTTGTACAAGACTTATGGAAATTGTGTAACAGCGGTAAGAACAGTGATATAAATGGTCACCTTTCTTATACATAGCATCACAGGGAGGTCTAAATTTCTGCATTGGTTTTGTTTTTGAGATCACTTGGCTACTGCTCCATGTACGTTTCTATATCTAGTGTGGTTTCAAATGTGACCACTTACCCCCAAGTCACCTTTCTTTGGACAGTGTCAGCATTCCCTTATGTTACCCTTGCTGTACTCCTGGGTGATTGATATCTATCAACATGTGTCTCACAATCTCTTGCTTCTCTGTGCGTGCTTCATACGTTTATTTTCAGTTTAATCACTTAAGTAGAAGCTAACAGCATTATGCTTTATTTAGGTGCTGCTGGCATCTATGCTGCCCCAGGAATGGTGTTCAGCTGGAATTTGCTGAAATAGCTGGCTGTTTTCAGGGGAAGATGCCGCCAGCGCTTTGAAATGCAAAACAAGAGCTGGACATGGCTAAAGCATTTCAGATATTTGAAATGTGCGAAAAGATTCAGATTACTCTTCATCTGTTGCTATCTTCACTTGATTAAGGCATAGTACTGGCAGGGCCTCAGAGACCTTTTCTGTGCATAATCTCGGTGAAGACATCTATGGATTAGGATGAACTGAAGAAATTCACCATTTAAGAAAGTTCATTTTAATTAGAGAGTGGGAGAGAGTGATCCAAGATCTTCTGTACTTTCCACAGTATGCATCCGATGAAGTGAGCTGTAGCTCACAAAAGCTTATGCTCAAATAAATTGGTTAGTCTCTAAGGTGCCACAAGTACTCCTTTTCTTTTTCCAAGTTTACCAGGCTCCTCAAAAAATTTGGAGATTGGCATCTTTTACAGCTTGATCTCAAGGACCTAATTTTCATTTACACTGAAGTAGTGTAAAGAGACCATAAAGTGGGTGTAAATGTAATTTATACTAAACTGTAATTGTGTAATTACATTTACTCTCATTTTAAGGTCCCTTTGTACTGCCAGGGTGGTGTTTCAGGGCTTCAGTGTAAATGGAAATCAGGCCCCAAAAGATCAGATGCTTATATGACCAAATCCTGCCTTGAATCTTGGGCCAAACTCTTATTTACACTAAAGTCATTTTATACCACATGAGTGCTGGAAAGAGGTTTTGGAGTAAGTGTAAATATAATTTACGCTCATTTTAATGTAAAAATGTGACCCAGCAAGCTTTAAGACTCCCTGAGCTCCGAAGGTCTACCCTAAGGTAGGTTTCAGAGTAGCAGCCGTGTTAGTCTGTATTCGCAAAAAGAAAAGGAGGACTTGTGGCACCTTAGAGACTAACAAATTTATTTGAGCATAAGCTTTCGTGAGCTACAGCTCACTTCACCAGATGCATCCGATGAAGTGAGCTGTAGCTCACGAAAGCTTATGCTCAAATAAATTGGTTAGTCTCTAAGGTGCCACAAGTCCTCCTTTTCATTTTACCCTAAGGTAAACACTCTAAGGCAATGTCTACATTAACGTTTTTTGTTGGTGAAACTTTTGTCAATGAGAGGTGTGAAAAAACACGCCCCTGATCAATATAAGCTACTCTGACAGAAGTGCCGGTGTGGAAAGCGCTATGTCGGTGGGAGATGCTCGTTGGGGGTGGTTTAATTATGCTGATAGGAGAGCTCTCTCCTGTCAGCATAGAGTGGCCACACAGGCAGACCTTACAGTGGCACAGCTGCAGCAGTACAGCTGTGCTGCTGTAAGGGGTCTAGTGTAGACATAGCCTAGACTGCTACAAACTTCAGTATGGCATGTCGTTTATCTATCACACATCAGTCTTATGCCAAGTTCACTGCACCCTAAATCAAACTCATTTGCAGCGTGAAACCATGAAACACAGCTCTTCTCCCATACTTTCCCTTTCATTTCAACAGTGTTGTCTGTCCTACATTTGAAGAAGTCTGAGTTTCACTCAGATGTTGCCTGAATTTTCATGTTCAGATTTCCTTACACAGTTAACTTTGTGTAAAAAACCCGCTTTCCCTGTCTCATTTTTCACACAGCTGAAAAATGTGGATCAGTTCAAGTATTTGGTCAGTACTATTTCAAGTAGTGGTTCCCTTGGTAAGGAAATTTCCTCCAGAATTACTAAAGCCAGCCAGGCCCTTGGCCAACACCGAACAAAAGTCCTTAACAAACACAACTTTAGTCTTTCCACCAAATTGAAAATCTATAGTGCAGTGGTTCTAACATCTCTTCTGTATGGATCTGAGATGTGGACTCTTTATAGACATCACATTAAACAGCTTGAGCAATTTCACATGCGCTCCCTCCGCTCAGTAAAGAGCATTGTCTGGCAGGAAAGTGTGACCAATATTAAGGTCTTTGAAAGAGCAAACACAACGAGTATTGAGGAAATGTTGCTGAGAGCACAACTTAGGTGGACTGGACATGTCATCAGAATGTAAGACCACTGTCTCCCAAAACAGATCTTGTATGGGCAGCTGAGTCAAGGCAAAAGAAAGAAGGGTCATCCATATAAACACTTCAAAGATAATCTGAAGAGCAGTCTCTGGTGGGCTGGCATCAATCCCAAAGAATTTGAGCAAATGGCTCAGAATAGGATTCACTGGTGGTCTCTGACAAGATCAGCATGTAACAGATTGGAGAAGGATCGACAAATTCATCTACAGGCTGCATGTGAAAGGTACCACAGAGCTGCAGCATCAAACATCATAAATATAGACTTCCCATGCCCTCAGTATGGCTGACTCTGTGCATCAGGGTTCGGACTTCGGAGTCATATGTGTAGCCATAGATGAGAACTGTGACAATATCATTATCTTCATCAGTGATGGACTACCAACATGTAGAAAACCTCTTCGGATATTTACAGGCACATAGGGTCACATATTCAGCAGGTGTAAATGATCATAACACTGAAGGTAGTGATTCTATGACAGTTTACTCCTGTATAGAGCCTTGTGATAAACTTCAGCCCTACTAAACAAACTGCAGAAAACATACAAGTTTTAAAAAGCAGCTGATGCTGCAGAGAAAGCTTCGAGAAAGCATATATTGAGAATATATATTGCTTCTGTGTCTTGATTTTCTGTTATTGCCTTTTTTCCTTTCTTTAGAAGGAAAATTAGACTAAAATGAGATCTTTATTTCATAGCAGATCATCTTCCTAGGTTCCTTATTCCTTATACTTTGTGGTATCATGATAATTTCGACAGTGACAAATTGTGATGCTACAAACAAAGAATACGGTGGTTGGTGAAGGTTGTGCAGCAGGGGCAGATGAACTTTCAGAATGAAATTTTTAAATTAAAAATTAAAAATAAATGTAAAATGTAAATTGCATGAACATACCTGAATGCATTATATACAGAATTATAGTCAGAATCCTTGCCCTGGTTTGCAAATGCATTGTATTTCGCATGGATGTCTACCCGCACTTCCATAAAATTTGCCTTTTAAAAACAAGATACTTTTTTCAAAGTGACCCTAGTATATTCAGAATGTTTTTCCCCCTACCTTTTGTAATGCTTCTACTTTAACACACATCAAAAATACAATATACCAATTCAACCAAGATGCCTTTAGCCCAAAATAGTGCGTGACTGCTGGCCTGAGGGGTCTGGACAGCACTTTTGGAGCTTGATGTGACATATATATATTTTTGGGAGACAAATGTTTGGGGGGAAAGTCCCTTCTATTCTGTTGTGTTGGGTGGTGTTTTTCTGGGGATTTGGTGCTGGATTCATTGTACTGTTTTTTTAAAGATAACATCAAAAGCATGCAGAGTAATAGATGAGTTCCTTTAAGTAGAGTCACATATGGAAATAAATAAAATACACATTTCAAATTATTATTACACAAAATTTCAGCCAATAATGATCTTCAGTTTAATTTATGGCCTGATTCATTATGCACAAAAACATCACACAGCAACAGGAGAACAAACCAACAACATATCAAAACAAAATAAACTCTGGAAATAATTGCTAATCTTGACAAAAAGTTCAAGGTAAGGTGGGTTGCCATAAAAAGGAGTCTGCCATAGGAATTTCTTTAAGGCGAGCCTTTATCATTTTTTTTCCCCCGTGCGTTACATCACCTACTGTACCTTGTTATAAGAGTGCAATAAATCCAACTTGGATTAAGAAGTTTTCCATGTCAATCCCTTAGGGTGGCTGATTATAGGTTTGACCTTTTGAGATTCTGTGCATTTCCCACTTAATCAGTGTTAGAATGAGTTGCTGCTAAGTAGGATCTATAGGAACCCTATGGGAAAAGTGAAGCCATCTAAAAATAATGAGTCTCTTTCCCCCTTCTGTCCCTTCTACCCAGTCTGAGCTCTATTAGGCTATGATAACAGTCTTAATCTAGGCTACACAGAAGCATAACATGGCATGTGATGCTTGCATTAGAGAGGAAAAAAAAGAGGACTGAGAAGCCTGGAATGTAAATGCAGTTTTACAACATGGGAGAAAATATTTCACTTACCGCTTCCTCCATGCCCCCGCCGCCCTCTTTTTTTTTTTCCTGGCTAAAATGTGTTTGGTTGAGCTGAGGCCTGTGAAGCTTTAAAGCTTCAGCACCTAAGATTCTGACAGAGTAATTGGTTCCCTGTTGCCTGGGCAATAATACAAAATTGGGACCCTCTCCATTTTGTCTTGTTACAGTAACATACTGCGTGGTTTAGATATAATCTCACAAAGTGATTTGGTCATCAGTTCACTTTTCAATAGTGGAGGCTGTGCTTTTTTTCCCCTACCCTTTTGGGGTTTTTCCTCCTCCCACCCTTCAATAACCTTCTGTGAAACTGAACAGCATAATAGATGTAATTAGACCTTCAGTAATTGGACTGAATGGAGCAAGCAATGAGACTCCTACTAGGGAAGCAATCAGTGCATTAGGTCCCCAGGACAGAAACTACATTTAACAAGGTTTGAGGCTTAGGGATTGTCAGTCTAGGCCTCTCTTGCTTCCCCAACAGAAAGTTCTACCCAGAATGCAAATCTTCATTTCCCATTGCTACAAAAGGGAAGAAAAGAACATTAGCCACTTTATTACACACATAATGAAGCGAGCTTTAGCTGTTAATATATTTTTTTCCTAGGCAGTAAATCAACTGTTCACAAGTGCTGCGAAGTATAAATGTGTGTTTCATCTGTGTTTTAAAATCGTTTCCTGTGTTTTCCTCCTCGCCTCTTGGAGGAAGATAGCTTTGAGTGGTGTCAAATAAAAATACACTTTATTTTGGCAGAATGACACTCGTAAATTTCCACGCAGGAGTAAAGATTAGTCTTTAGTCCTAGAAGGAACAATACCAGAATGGTCCTTTCAAGAGAAATGAAGAGACAGCAAAAATTAAATGTGATAGGTTGATTTCTGTTCTTAAGCTATGTAAGTAAACATGCATGTACATTATTTCCATTCACTTTTATATGCTGTTGAATCATCTAATCATTCAGCCTTTGCCCTATGGGATCAGTAGTTGACAGGAAATATGGTGAATATGCAGACAAAATATTCTGACCGTTGTGTCACAGGAGTTATGATTATTTTATTTATCCAGTGCCCAAAAATGTGGTAGCCACTTTACAGGTCAAATAAAAACACATGGGGTGGTCCCTGCACTTGCAATATACTTTAATTAGTTACTCTCTCATTGCTACCAAGAACACAAATGTAACAGTGGTTAGAGTAGGGTCAGTAGTAATCAAAGGTTCTGTTTGGCTGTGCTCCAAGAAGCTTATCTGGACCTTCATTTCTTTTCTCCATGTCCCATTCTTATTCCAGCTCAGGATCCTTTTCATTTCCTCCCCAGACACCCCTGCTCATCTCCCATTCTCCCTCTGTGTACAATCAGCTCTGGTCACTTGCACTGGCTTGAAGCCAATGACTCTCTCTCCATTCCCTCACACTTTCATCTCATTGTGTCCTCCAATACAAGGTCTTTCTGCATCCAGCAACCAACCTTTGCTTATGATTGGGTTCCAGGAGGAATGGTAGTTTCTGCTGTGTTGGCTCTAGTGCTTAACTTGTGCCAGGGCTTGCCAGGGCTGAGCCGTGACACCTGTAGGTTTGACAGTTCATAGCGCAGGCACTTCTGGGCTTGCTGCATCAGTTATGAATGTAAAAAAAATTGCTTGAGCCCCAACACCAAATTGCTTGAGCCCTGGCACTTCTTTCATTACAATTTAAACACTGGTTGGCTCCCCAGCATGTTCCAGGGCTTTCCTGGATCAAAGAGGTGTTTCCTAATACATTGTGGGTGAAGTCCTGGCCCCAATGCAGTTACTGAAAAAAAACCATGCATGCTTGTCGTTCTAAGAAAACCCTAGACTGTGTAAGATTTCAAGACCACTGTCAGACCAGAAAAGCTTACCAGAACCGCTTAAATGTGTTCATAGATTTTGAAAGATATGAAGAAAGATACTAGCGTCAGAGGACAGGATTACTGGGAACAGAAGAGCCCTTAGTTCTAGACTGGATCAATTATATAAACCATTTAAAAATGCCTTGGATCAAGGCTATGTATAAGCCAATTCTTACTTCTATCAAACCATCACTGCCACTAGTTGTCAATAGACTTTGCTGAGTAATCTCCATTTTTTATGTAGTCTGCTATCTGAGCACTTATTCTTCCCTTTGTGTAATTTTACGTACCACACTGTAATAGTGATGGCGAGTAATTTCAAAGTTGGCATAGGAGCTAGTGTGAAACATAATGAACTTTGCTATAAGTTTTATTTGCCTGATGACTCAAAATACTGTATTGCGGATAGAAGGGAAAAACCCTACACACATGCAAGTAAGAGGGGGAGGAGACGGAGAAGTGTTACTGAATCACTGAGACCCACAAATTAATCTCAGCACAATGTCTTCCTGCCATTGTGTTGCAATGTTTCCATTATGTGTTGAATCAAGATACCATAGTTGTGTTTATCTGACACAGCTTCATGCTTCAAATGTTGCAATCCATTTTCAGGGTTTCACTTGAGAGCTATTTTGTGGCTAGTTTTGATTCTTTTTGGTGACTAAGTGGCTCTGTAGCTCTTTAAGACTGAGCATCACTGATCTAGCCCATCTTTCTGAAATATTGAAAAGGTAACTTAAAAGTTAATTTATGTCAGTACTGTGCCTTTCCCAAAGCCCACAGATGCAGAAGCCTAATTGAAAGGAAGGGGGAAATCAACCCATTGGCTTTGACTGCAGATAATGAGCAATGCTATGAGATAAAAATCTATTATCAAACTAACCTCCCCTGGAATGTATGAAATAGAATAGCCACATTCCACACAACAAGAAGCTTTTGCAACATCTAGAGGATATACAATGCCAAGAGATATCAGAATTACAAAGGCAATTTAAAGGTACAGCCAGTGGACATAACTAATATTTTTACTTCCTTGAGCTTGCATTGCTTAGATGAAATTAATCTTTACTGGCTCAGTGAGACAAATGCCTTGCAATATATGAAATCATTAGAAAGTTGTTAGTTACCACAATGTGCTATCTGAATTATATTTAAGAATGGTGATAACTATGGTACACAGTGGTCTCCTATCTCTGTCAGTGGCCAGATGCTTAAGGGAAGGAACAAAAAACGCAGTTGAGGGCAAAAAATCTCAGATTCTTTACTGTAGTAATAGCTGATAAATCTTGACTGTATTTTGGCTAATTTGCAATCGTTGCTGTTTAGAGTGACTGGCCAATAACGGATGCATAGTTGGACTCTACAACCAAAATCTGTACTCCCCATGCTCCAGTTGAAGTTAGTGGAGTTGCACAAAGTGCAAGTGAGTGTAGCAATTCACCTTAAAATTTTACCTGAGATTAGTGCTATGTAAATAACTGCAAGTTTCAGTTTGGAGACAAAACCAAAAAAATAAAATTTGTTTTGGGTCAACCCAAAACACTTGATACAAAAAATGATGTGAGCTCAAGAAGTTAAAAAAATTGTTTTGGATTGAACAAAACATTTCATTTTATTTTTAGATTGAAAAAAAATCTTATTCAACCTTAAACAATTTTTTTAACTGTTTCATTTTCATTTTTTCCTTTCTTTAAAAAAAAAAAAGTAAACTAAACTTTGACATGAAAAGTCATTTTGAATTGAAAAATTGAAATGGTTCATTTTGAAAATGTTGGAATGAAAAGGGTTTTTTGGAATTGTTTTGGATTTCTTTCCTACCGAAAGAATTCTGTGAATTTGACATGAATTCCTGAAACGTTTGTTTGACCCAATATCTGCATTTTTTCAGTGCAAAAAGTTTTGGCTGAAAAATTTTGCCCAGCTGTAGTTGAGAGCTATGTAAGAACAATTTGCTTCCAGCAGAGAAAAGCTATGTCCAGCGCTGAATGGTTTTACCAAAAGGAAGTTCCTTTTAGCTCACCTGCTACAACAGCTATTTGTGAACAGCAGGGTTCCAGCATCTGTTTTAGCTGAGGTGGTGTGCAGGGCACATGTGCAATGAATCAAGAGTGAGATGATAAACTCTGCTGATTGGCTGTGTCCACTAGATGTATCTAGACATCTTTTTATTTTGTGTGTGTGTGTATATATATATATATATATATATATACACAATAATTCCATACTGCCATTTGGCAGACTGAACATTAGTGTTGCCATAATCAGTTGGGTGTAACTTCAGGTGCAGCAGTATGGCTTGAAATTAGTCTTGGCAAGCTCAGTAAAACCAAGGACAGACCTTTCTGAGGAACGCTGGACATACCTTTGGCCACGACTTTTCCACAACTGGGTAACAATTTCGGTAACACTGTAACTTTGCCTGCCACCTATTAAAGTTGTAGAGATAGGTTTGCTGACTCTTTATTTAAAAAGCACTAACCCTTTGCTTGGAAACTCTTATTTTCAGAGAAAAAGTATAAAGCACAATTATCATAAAAGGTGTCATTCCTTTGATTTCATCTGTGATTTCCTGCCCACCATATTCTGCAATCCCACACTTGAAAGAAGTGTGATAGGTTCATTGGAAACCCTAATTTAAGACTTTTTGGACAACCCTAGTTGAGAGGAGGCATTTGTCCAACGTGCAGTGTCAAGGAAGTAAGACAGATGAAGCTAGCAGAGGTTGCTGTTGTGACTACCAAGCAATCGTGTAACCTCACCTCCTCTTTCACCACTGCCTCTATTGGCTCACTTGCAGTGAGGAGCAGCAATCGGGGTGATAGAAGCAGGAGTAGAGTGTTGACTGACTCAGTTTCCCTTGGGCAGAAAAGTGTGGAAAGAATAGGGGCATATACCAGGGACACACACACATCACTGGGTTAGTGGAAGTAGAAGGCACCAGGCATGGACACAGTTTGAGGAGTAGGGAGGGGATACATAGACAGTACTGGGTGAGAGAGCACAATGATGGGGGGAGAACTCCAATAGTGGAAAGACAAGATTGACGGGTGTAATGGGAGGAAGAGAGGCACAGAAGAAGGGACAGCAACAGGTGATGAGATGAGAGAGAGAATAAAGCATTAAGGTAAAATTACGTAAGAGGTGGCAGCTCAATTTAAAAAAGAAAACAGGAGTGATTTTTAAATGGTTTAAAAACTCAGGACAATTACTCTGAGAGAAAACAAAGACACTGAAAAAGAACCTAGACCACGTACCCTAGACTTAGGAAGGGATGTCGTAAAATGTGCATGCTGAGTCTCAAATGAGGTGTAGCAGATTTTATAATCTGACGATTGAGTTGTTTGTATTGGAGTTTATATCCGGGTTGGCTGTTGGCCTGATTATGTTAGAGCTACATCATGGGTCTTGACTGTGTTCTTCCATCCCTGCTCAGTCTTTACCATGAAGAATCGTTTCAAAAATGTACTCTGGTTTAGTGCGAGTCACTCTTTAAATATCAATCCTATTTTTAGAAAATTAGAAAAATGATTTCCAGGGGCTTTAAATAACAGCATAAGCTCCTTCCTTCTTATTAACTATAGACAAATATCAAGTACAAATGTAAAATTTGTTTGGCTGCTAAGACAACTAGCTTAGTACAAACCAGTGAGCTAATGCTGGGCACACTCTAGTATCAGCTTTTACTGCCTACTTCTGAAGTCCTTACTTGAGCAGAGTTTCAATGAAAGAGGAGTTTTGCCTAAGTGAAGGGCTCCAGGTTTGACCCATAAGTTTCAATTCTGGTCCTCTGTTCAAAGCTATATTTTGATTTGCACAGAATTTTTCAAGACCTGGGAGGACAGAAACCTGCCCACTTGTTGGAGGCACACCCACTGGAGAGGTAAGGGCACACATCTCTCTTGCCTTCTGATTATCCAGTGACTACCTTTTGGCAACAGCTACAAGACTTGCACTTTTTTAAAAATGGGGTTTGTCAAGGTTCCTTCCCCATTCTGAACTCTAGGGTACAGATGTGGGGACCTGCATGAAAGACCCCCTAAGCTTATTCTTACCAGCTTAGGTTAAAAACTTCCCCAAGGTATAAACTTTGCCTTGTCCTTGAACAGTATGCTGCCACCACCAAGTGTGTTAAACAAAGAACAGGGAAAGAGCCCACTTGGAGACATCTTCCCGCAAAATATCCCCCCAAGCCTTTCCTGGGGAAGGAATACAATACTCTTGCATTGTATAATACTCTTCCACAGCTCATAGGAAGTTGTGGATAGAGCTCTGTGAACAACCAATGTTTTGGTTCAAGTGGCCAAACCGGGGGGTGGGGGGGGGCAGAGGGCGGCAGAGATTCAGGTTGGCACAAAATGAAAATGTTTGATTTTTCAGTGAACTGAAAAAGTAAAAAAATAAAAATTCATTTCAGTCCAAGCAAAATGTTTCATTTGGGTTTTGGGGTTTTTTTAAACCTTTTTATTTTTTTAAAAAAAGAAATTCGAATTGTACTAAAAGTAAAAAGAAAAGGCCATTTTGAATCTGTTTCATTTTGAAAATTTCTAAATGAAACATTTTGTCTTTTTTTGATTTTGTTTGTTTATTGACTGAAACAATTTTGCAAACTCAACACAAATTTGCTAAATATTTTGGTCAACACAAATCTGCATTTTCAGAAGAATAAAAAAGTTTTTGTCCAAAATTTTTTGTCCAAATCTAGTTGTGGAATCCCTTTTCATGACCTTTCTGAGGTCTGCCCCTCAGTCTCCACCTTTGCACTCTGAAAGGGCTAGGTGAAATTCTGGGCCAGTTGAAATTAAAGGAATTAAATTGCGCTTTGCATTCTTGGACTGTGTGGGGCCTATATTTGGCCGGTAGAGAATAAGTTATAGTTGCTAATGAAACCTGCAACCTTTTGCATAGATTGGTAAGAAATGAGTGCAATCTTAATTTCTCTTTGCAAATAAAGAGTAGAAATACCCTCTAATTCTTAACATTCTACAAATTGGAACTCTGCCTTCATTGTCCCTACTTTGAATCTAGCTTAGTGTTCCCGTTGAGTTACATAACATTTCATCTGCTGACACTTTTAATACTCCTTTCAGTGCAAGGAAGAAGTAGGGAAACATGTTAAACATCACTTTTAAAGTGCTTTGAAAAGCAAAATATTCCAAAATGGAAATTAAATTAATTAGACCAAGGATGGAAAATTCAATTTAAATAATAAGGTAAAAACCCTTAAAAAATTGGAATCTCATGTTTTTATGGTAGCTTACAAAACCCTTTTCTCTTCAGTCCAAAGCCATTAGCACTGAGCACTGCAGTATCATACTGTAGTAACCTTGTAAAAAAAAAAAGAAGTAGTGAGACTTTAGGAGCAGGTCCTCAGCTGGTGTAAATCACTATGGAGCTATTTTGTCAGTTGAGGATTTGGTCTATAAATTACACATTGAAAACATGCACTATATGATAGCAGAATAAAAGATGTTTGCTAACAATAGGTATCGTTAACCAAAGTGAATCTATTTAATTATTGTTAATGTTCAACAACAAAGTTTTCTGAATATTTTTAGGGATTTAAATATTTATGATCAAATAATTAAAGACAAAGGCAATTCTCAGAAAAGCAAAGAAAAACCCAATATATAAGTCATAATCAATTATTGTATTTATTGTCATACTACATTTCAATGTTGAAAAAGGAAAAAAAATAAACTAAAGAGTAGAGTCATCCCAGAAGGCACAGGAGGTACAGTTTCATCCTATTGCAACCATGTGGCCAGCTGCACTGATATTCACTTCCAGGGGTGGGTAGGCTGAAGGATCCATGCCCCCGCTCCTCTCAAAATCTATTTGGGGAGCAGGGGAAGCTTTATTTTACAGCCATAGAGCTTCATAGGAATCCTGGTAGCAAAGGCCCCCCAAGAAATGCATTAAATCAGCAGATTTCTCAGCCAGCCTAGCTCTGCCCTGTCTGAGCCGGGCTCTGCCCATATCATACGCCAAGGCCCCAGGCTTTGTAGGAACATTAATGGCTTGAGTTCTTTCTCCATTTGTGGCAGATTTACTGCTTTTGAGGGACCTGTAGCCTTGGAAGTGAATTGACCTCAGCAAGTTCACAAGTGGAATGAAAAGGGAAGAAGAGATGGGGCACCAGGAAATGCAAACACTGATATTCCACAGAATCCTCTTGAAAAGCATGCCAGGCCAAGGCAAGCAAGCATGTATAGTGATGGTACATCGGAGACGTTGAAGACCACCCGAAAAAAAGAGTTGAATGAAAAATGTTCATGTTAGCACTTAAGTCACATGATTAGCACCACTAAAACTGGGACTACTGGCATAACGAAGGGCTCACCAACATTAGATCACCACAGTTGGACCTGTAATGAGCACTCTAACATTGCTTCATGAACAAGATGCTACTTCAGGGATATCAAGGACTGTCATCTCACAATGTGCCTGGAATAGAAATATTTTGAGGATGTCTCTAGAAAGACCTGCTAATTGATCTAAAATTACAGGGACAAGTTATAGGGTGTGTGACACCATTCATCCCTTAAATGTTTTTGCAGGACTTTCTGAGATGAGATGCAATTGAAGAAATTGCAAGAATAATGAAATAAAACAAATTATGTGGGAAGAGGCCAGGGAAAAGGATCCTGGAATATTTCTTTGGGCCAAAATGAAACATATAACGAGGCAAGAGAGTTAGCAAAGAGAGAGAGAGAGAAAGAAGATGTTGTGTAAAGTATATTTTACATGCAAGTTTTGGTACCTCCCTCCTCCCCCAACACCAAAACCCCTCTAGATATATGACAGTAAAAGGAAAGGACAAATAAATGTAATGGAGTATGAAACAAAAATATAACATTCTGTTTTACTATGTGTGTAGTTGAGTTATTGCTGGTGCCTGCAATTTAATCTGTTGTGATAGTCATCTTATTATTATTATGTTTATTTTACTTCTGTCTTTATTAGAAAGCTCTGGACAAGTTTGTCTCCCTGTGATCAAACTCTGATATAACCAGTGGCTAATGTAGGTGAGAGCACAAGCATTAGCATTTTGTGTGGTTACATGTCGTCTTGGATGCAGATGCCTGTAGAATGCAAGGCTTTGGGGAAAGAAATTGTCTTTCTTCTGTGTGTGTACAGCACCGGGGGCTTCAACCCCAATGAGGGTGTTTAGATGTTACCATTACTTAAAGATTTACTACCACAAAATAATAGGGTGAGGTGACATCTTGTGTTGTGGGACATGGCAAGGAGACAAGAATGAAGCCAAAGGAATAAGTGTGTATCCGTGTGGAGCTGTGTAAGGGCATAACTTTTGGACTCTCAACCATCCTTCCCACAGCTGATCCAACCACACATCCCACTATGGAGAGACTGGTGGAGAAGGGTGGAACAGGGGCAAAACTGACAGAGCCATTCTCTTTTTCCCTGGATTCTGATCAGTGGAAGATAGGCTGGAAGTAGTCACTGCCTTTCCCCATGGAAGGACAGGACAGTTGGAAGGAGTCCAGCCCTCTACCTCTCTTGAGGGAGGAAGACCCAGTGGAGGTTGTCTTGCAGCAGAAGAAAGAGGGCAGCTAGAGGATTCCCAGCATGGACAATTTTTCCCACCTCAGATGCTGATGCTGATGCTCCTACTAGTGGGAAGAATGGGACCCACCTATACTCCCCAGGCAGGCACTAGCTCCTCCTCTTTCATATTCTCCCATCTAAGGAGTCTTTATTTTATTATCCAGTGAAGAGGAAGAAGGAAGGGGAGATCTCAGGAGGCTGATCTCCCTCAAGCCCCAGAGAGGAAGGAGAACTCTCCCAATGCTTTAATTTATAGATACTATTCCTCTATTTTGTGCTATGTGTTTGTTTGGTGATCGATGACTACAGGCATATTTATTTAGCCTTGTACAGCACCAGGGTGTGGATCCTCTCTTTGGCCCAGATCCAGAAAGGATCCCGATGGGAGTTAGCCTAAATATCTTTGTGGAATTGGGCCTTTGGTCTTTTTATCTCCATTAATAATGACTAGCAAAGTGCATGTCTTTGCCCCTGAATAACAGGTGATAATTTTCAAGTCAGTATCCCAACCTGTGACAGGTAAGTCAGTTAGCAGTGTGCAGTCAGTCCTCTCTAGAGCTGGGAATTGCATGGTATTTTTGCCCAAGCATGTCTTTTGGCTTAAACCAACAATTCATATTTTAGTTAGGACTTCAACCTGGACCTCAGAGTTAAAATTTCAGTGTTTTATCTATTAGTTCTCTGAAGCCTAGAACAGGATATGCATGTGAAATACTTATTTAAAAATACTTTTGTCTGATTTGCATACTGCCATATTTGTAATTATTTTTGTTTGACATCGTGCAACTGCAACTAGCATAAAATCAAAAGCAGTAAACCAGTAAATTGTTTTGCTGCTTGTCTGTTAGCAGCATGTTAAGAATGCTAGAATTCACCACTAGCAAAACTAAGCAGAATATTTAGCTACAGGTCAGGAAGTGAGTCTCTCTTAATTTTCTTTTAAAAATGTAGATGCCATATATTAACGCCCACTTTCTGCTTCTTTGAGATGAGTTCATCCCATCTAATATGCATTAGAAATAATCTACTCATTTCATGAAAGGTTTCTAAGGCATGAATAAAGAGCCTGGCTGGTTGACTAGTGGAGCAATTAATGGAATCACACTCAGCTTATTTCTGTGGCCTATTTTCTCAGGCCAGCCATCAGTATAATTATCAACATTAGAAGAATCTTCTGAGATAGAAGAGAGGGTCACAGGTCAAAGGGAGTCGAAGTTCACTCCAGGAAACTTGGCTGTTTGGTTTTAATAATTCTTCATTAAACACCCTCCAGGGTATCAAAAGGATTTATTTCCAGTGTTATCCTGCAGTGCCTTTATTTCTGTTCAGTCCTGAAGAAACAGTGAGAGAGAGTGTTTTAGTGCTTAGCATTTCCCTTCCCAATTTTGAGGCAATTTGTCCAAATTGATATCGTATTAAACTAGCCACGTAGAAGGGATCCCTTTTCCAACATGTAGATATGTAGGCATGTGTAACCAAGGCTATGGGTTCATGCCAAGCCATGTCCCTGTGCATATGTGTATGAAAGTTCAGGTATACATGCACATAAAAGATCATAAGTACTGTACAAAAAAAAGAATAAAGACATTTGTGTATATATACATAGAGCCCTGTGTATATGCATATGCCAGGCCATGTATGTGGTATGTGTAACCATGCTTATGTGCCCATACAAAAACTCTTGCCAGAAAGATGTTAAAATTCAGGGGATTTTGGTTAATGTTCCTTTTATACTTTCACATATACTTCCCCAGTGAAATAATGTTCCCACCGTCAACACTGTAACGCTGTCTCAGCTTCACTGCACACTGAAACTGCCTTTATTATGCTGGATAAGCAGGCCAATCTCTTTTTAGATTAGATTTTTAGATTTAGATGGCTTTTTCTTTTCCTTCAGATTTCATAGCTCAGCAAGGGGGGGGGAGCCTAAGAGGGTGGAGAGCAAGAGAGATTTTTCATTGTTCCTAATAACGGAATGAAACATACTTGTGGCCAATTTCTCCAGAACATGATTGGTATTTCTGTAATTTTGTGGATTTGGGCCTTTGGTCTTTTCATCTCCATTAATAATGACTAATGTCTGCTAATAATGTTCTAAATGAAGACTATGTTTAAAATGTTTGAAGCTGCTTAATAGAGCGGTGGATCGCTCTGTCTCTGAATGTTGTTGGGTTTTTAAGTCATTTATTTCAAGTGATATTTACAGCAAGAGCTGAGAGTGGGGATGGAGAAAGAGGATGGGGTGAGTTGCTCAAACCCTGGTTCTTTTAAATATTATGCTCAGTGATGCCCTTTTGTCATTGGGGGTGAAGGATGAATGAGTAATGATGAGGGCAAGGGTAATGATAATGAAGATCAGTGCAGTGAAAAAAAGATTCTGCAGGTGAAATGATGCTTTCACTTACCACTGTGCAACACCACTGCCTGCAGATGATGACCTGGGTTAACCCTGAGAAACTGCATTAGCCATCACTAGTGCTGTAAAGGTGTAATTATGGGCAAATTTAAAGACACTGGTTTTGAGCAAGTGTCATTGAGTGCATGAAATGACCTGCAGAATAGAACTGGGTTTTCCATTTTCTATTTTACAGAATAGTCTGTGGTTTTGACATTTTTTTCCATTCCAAAATGGAACAACCCCACCCCCAATTAAAATTTAATGAAAAACAAAATTCTGGAAAAATATTGTTTTGGGTCAACTGAAATGTTTCATTTTGATAAATCAGTGTGTCTCATTCTGATTTTGACTTTTTAAGAATTATATATGATATTATATAAAACGTAAAAAATCAGAGCAAAGTGATTTTGGAAAGGAAAATCAAATTGTTCCATTCCGTTTTCTTTTGAGAATGCCATGTCCTTAAAATGGACATGTTTCTGTGGAAAGGTTCACCTTTGATGAATCAGCATTTTCTGATGCCGAAACAGTCCTTTAGAAAACTTTCACCAGGTCTACTCAGCATCTTTAATTCTGGTGATGATACATGAGAAGGACAAATCTAGCTTGACATTCCCAGCCCACAGGGATGCTGCAGGGCTGGCAGTTAGAAAGAGTCTTTTTTTCCCCTTGGAAACAGAGACAATTTGATATAGAATGAGAGAGAAACAATACAATGCAACCCCACAATGCCGTTTTTACAGAGTTACATTTCAGATTGAGCAGCACTGTCAGCCTTCTAAGAGAACAGTTGTAAAATCTACACCTGGGATTGGACAAGTAACTACAAGAGTAGTGTGGAATGCTGCTGTGATATGCTTCCTTAGGCTCAACAAATGGGCAATTGCATTCTGAACCATCTGTATCTCTGGCTGGCTATCATTGTCCACAACTGCTCCAGGTCTTCTTAATCACCACTGTGCTTTATTATATATTAAATTTACAATCAGTAGTAGAATCTAAACTTGCTTCTGGGGAAGGGTACGCCGCCACCGCCGCCACCACTCCTGCCTTCCTTCAGGCTCCCTACTGTCCTCTGAGCAGTCCCTTTCTGTTTGCTTATATAGTCCTGGGTGCTGGAAACCCAATTATCCCCTCAGCTATGTCTCCACTCTGCCAACTGCATGTCTTTCAATCAGAGCTCAATTAATATAAACTGGTGGGGATTTGATTGATTTAGCTCCAGATTCAGCACAACCTGTTACTTCTGACTTAGTGTGAATTAAAGTGGCTTGCATAAATCCAGTCTTGAGGGCAAGTGCTTCAATATCAGATGAGATCACATTTTTGCCTTTCCCTCCAATTGCTTCCCCTTGTCACTAGAATCATTTCAGTTTTACCTGTTTTTTGTCGTAAGCCAGCCATTGTTCATCCAGATTCCTATTTACTTCAGACCCTAGGCCAGCAAAGAGATAGCAATGTCTGCACTAGAGTAGGAGATGCAAGGCTGGGTGTTTCTTGGATACTGTACTGTCCCATACAAGTTCATACTGTCTCGGACAACGTCACAACATAAGTTGAAAAGTAGAGAGGAGGAAACTAAACCTCATGGTGGAGGAGCCCCCGGGTTGGGCAGAGACATCCAATGAGGATGAATTTATTAAAGGAGGAAGTCTATATCCTGGTAAAGAGGATAGGAAAGAAGTTGGTAAAGTACTGGTAGGAGATAGTGGGGAACAGTCAAATGTAAAAAGTCCCATTTAAAATTAACATATGAAGGCAAGCAACTGAATATTGACAAAATGCATAAGTGCTTGTATACAAATGCTAGAAGTCTAAATATTAAAAGTGCCTGGCATTAAATGAATGACAGAAACTTGGTGAAAGGAGGATAATCAATGGGGCACCATAAGACCAGGCTGCTGGGCTAAATGAATAGGTCTGACCCAGTATAAAGAACAGGAGTACTTGTGGCACCTTAGAGACTAACACATTTATTAGAGCATAAGCTTTCGTGGGGTACAGCTCACTTCATCGGATGCATAAAATGGCACATATAGTAAAAAGATATATATAGATATAGATATATACACACACACACACACACACACACACACAGAAGGTGAAAGTTGCCGTACAAACTGTAAGATGCTAATTAATTAAGATGAGCTATTATCAGCAGGAGAAAAAAACTTTTGTAGCAACAATCAAGATGGCCCATTTAGACAGTTGACAAGAAGGTGTGAGGATACTTAACATAGGGAAATAGATTCAATATGTGTAATGACCCAGCCACTCCCAGTCTCTATTCAAACCAGCGGTCCATTTCCTGGACACTACTGTGCTAATACGTGATGGTCACATAAACACCACCCTATACCGGAAACCTACTGACCGCTATACTTACCTACATGCCTCCAGCTTCCATCCAGGACACACCACACGATCCATTGTCTACAGCCAAGCTCGAAGATACAATCGCATTTGCTCCAGTCTCTCAGACACAGACAGACATCTTGTAGGTGTTTATCAAGCATTCTTAAAACTACAATACCCACCTGCTGAAGTGAAAAAAACAGATTGACAGAGCCACAAGAGTACCCAGAAGTCACCTACTACAGGACAGGCCCAACAAAGAAAATAACAGAACACCCCTAGCTGTCACCTTCAGCCCCCAATTAAAACCTCTCCAGCAGATCATCAAAGATTTACAACCTGTCCTGGAAAATGATCCCTCACTCTCACAGATCTTGGGAGACAGACCAGTCCTCATTTACAGACAGCCCCTCAACCTGCAGCAAATACTCACCAGCAACCACACACAACACAAAAAAAACCCACTAACCCAGGAACCTATCCTTGCAACAAAGCCCGATGCCAACTCTGTCCACATATTTATTCAAGTGACATCATCATAGGACCTAATCACATTAGCCATGTCATCAGGGGCTCATTCACCTGCACATCTACCAATGTGATATATGCCATCATGTGCCAGCAATGCCCCTCTGCCATGTACATTGGCCAAACCGGACAGTCTCTACGCAAAAGAATAAATGGACACATTCTGACATCAGGAATCATAACATTCAAAAACCTGCAAGAGAATACTTAAACCTCTCTGGCCACTCAGTAAAAGATTTAAGGGTGGCAGTTTTGCAACAGAAAAGCTTCAGAAACAGACTCCAGTGCGAAACTGCTGAGCTTGAATTAATATGCAAACTAGATACCATTAACTTGGGTTTGAATAGGGACTGGGAGTGGCTGGGTCATTACGCATATTGAATCTATTTTCCTATGTTAAGTATCCTCAGACCTTGTCAACTGTCTAAATGGGCCATCTTGATTATCACTACAAAAGTTTTTTTCTCCTGCTGATAATAGCTCATCTTAATTAATTAGCCTCTTACAGTTTGTATGGCAACTTCCACCTTCTCTCTCTGTGTATCTATCTATCTATCTATCTATCTATCTATCTATCTTTTTACTATATGTGCCATTCTATGCATCCGATGAAGTGGGCTGTAGCCCACGAAAGCTTATGCTCTAATAAATGTGTTAGTCTCTAAGGTGCCACAAGTACTCCTGTTCTTTTCGCGGATACAGACTAACAAGGCTGCTACTCTGAAATCTGATCCAGTATGTCCATTCTTCTGAGGGGGCTTCCAGTGAATAGGCGCCTCTCCTTATCACTTCCCTCTGGGGCTTAACTTATAGGAAGGAGCTAAACCAATTTAATACCATTCCATCCATTAATACTGGGTCCTGCAGGCAGTGCTTCATGATGATCGATAGTACTGAAGGCTGCCAGAAAGTTTAACAGCACCAGTAAGGACATTTGATCTTTGTACACAGCTGTGAGGAAACTATTCATCATTGTCGCTGGTGCTGTTTCCACGCCAAATCCTGGTCTGAAGACAGACTGAAAGGAATCTAAATTGTTGCAAGAGACTGGTGTTGCCAGAATTAGCCTAAAACCACCTGCTCAGAGATCTTGCCCAGGAAGGAGAGGTTGGAGATGAGGTGGCAGTTGCAAAGTTGTATTTAGTGATGGCTACTTGAGCATGGTTGGACCATCAGGCAGATTATGGTTGCTGGGGAATCAGACTTGCTGAGCAAAGTGTTGATAATCTCTGCTAGCAGTGACCCTGGGCATTCACCTAAGAGGGGCAAAGGTCTAACTCTCACATGGTTCCATGGGATATCTCTGCAGGTACAGAACCCCTGCCTTCCCCTTCCCCACCCTTGGGAGATTAGAGATTAGCCTAAATACAACCAGGGAAGTGGGTAAGTCGTCTTCTTCTTCCAGCACTGGATCTTCAGAGCCTCCGTCCCAGTCACATTTGTGGATAAAAAGCGTTCCATGATGTAAACTTGTTTTGGAGCCACCCCAGCATAAAGGGAGTAGCCAGTGAAAAAGCACAGTGGGTCTGAGTCTCCACTCTGTTACACCAGTTTTATACCACTGTACCGCCTCTGATTTCAATAGAGTTACACCATCTTAATCCAGGTGTGACAGAGAAGGAATAAGGCGCACAGAATCTGAAAAATCAAGTGATGTGGAATATCTGTTTGCAGTAGACTTCCTGGGATTGGGGGAGGGGAAGAGAAGTTATAGTTTTAAAGTGAACAAGTGTTAGTCAAACACATGTTGCAGATAGACTCAGGCTCGTGCTACTGCCTCTTTGAACTGATCTGTCAATGAAAAAGTGGCCTTAAATCTTCCTTAAACACAGCGGTGTGCCGTAACACAGTTAGTCAGGCATTCAACACTACACTTGCATGCAAAATGCTGTCCTCGATGCAGTGTGAGGTGCACATCTGTAGAACAAAATGGCACCCTCCATTAGCACTGAATGGCCAGATGGAATTGTCCTGCAGGCTCAGCAGGTCCTGGGGCATGCAATGCATGCCTTGCATACACAGACGGCACATCACTGCTTAAACATCACCCTGTACAAGTGCCCTCCATTCTCTCGTTTGCTGTGTCAGCTGGAGCTCTGGTGTAACTGAAGGTCTAGCCTTGAGTCTCTTGAAGTAGAAAATGTTTGTTTGTTTGGGTTTTTTTTTTCTAAATGAAAAACCACATCTAAATCAGTCTTGTGCATGCTACCATTTTTTTAGCCACATTTTAAGTTGAATGTATTTTAGCTAGTGATTAATTTGTAAGGGAGAGGTGAGTGCAGCCAGGGAAATTTCTCCCTCTAAACTGTATGTGATCCCTGGCTTTAAACAGTCAGTAACTCCTTACCCAATGGGTACATTTTCCTTCTCCTTTCAATATGTTTTTTGTGATTTGTATTATCATTTGCTTAAACAGGTTACGCAACACACGTTTTACCTCAGCAGGCTCTTCAGACCCTTTACGTGGCTTCCGCTCTCCCCAACCTTCCAGGAATTTGACAAACTAATCACTGACTTTAGCACTTTCTTTTTATGGTTGGGATTGTGGTGCTGAAGCAACTTTTCTCCCCACCCCTATTTCCCTTTATCCTCTTAGGACTGACTAGGAAGCTGAGACTTTCAGAGTAACAGCCAGTGAGTGTTAGGACACAGACGTATTATTTTAGCTCCAATTCTCATTCTCTCTTCTCTACAATAACTGCTCTCTTTATGTTATTAAAAACTATTTTATCTCCTTAAAGTCCTGTGGGTGATCGAATTTTTATCACTTATTTACTATAGTTTTCTCTGTTGTGCACTATGTGCTGATTGACCACTGATGTGTTTGGCAGCTGTTATGCTGCACAGTGCTGCCAGCTGTCCTGCATGGCGCCAGGCTACCATATTGTCATGCCATTTTGAATCCCGCTTCTTTGCTCCATTAATAATACCAGTCATTGGTAATTTCTTTTTTCACAAAATAGTGATCATTCTATGTTTTACACACTCCTCCTCTCCCAGGTTCTCTCCAGGAATAGTGGGGAAGGTATCAAAAAGGCTGTGATCACAGCATTTCTGGCTCTCGTGGCTGCAGGAAAAATGGAGGGGAATAGTCTCAACAAAATTTATTACCATAAGACTTCCAGTCCAATTTTTCAGTTAAATAACTTTAAAAAATGGGCCAGTAATCTGCTGTGATATGACAATACCTATGTTAAAAATCTCTACGTGGCACTGACTTGCTTATGTGCTATCGCAGTACTTCCTAACTGCTGTCTTTAGTTGTTTGCAGCCCTAATTATTGGCTAATATAACTATTAATTAGAGTGTATTCTGTGTCCTATGTTTAAAAGTCTTGAGAGAGTTGAACTTGTCCTCTGTAATTTCTGGTAAATAAGAGTTGTCAAAGTTTTGCTTATCAAGAGTGTTATAGTAAAGTCTGTGTTATAATATGTCTGGGGGGTGGCCTGGAGGAAAGGATTAGCCACCACACAACAACAGAGTTCTAAGCAGAAAGCTTTATAATTGGCACTGAGGTTGTGGTTCAGACTTTAGATAATTTGGTTTCAATATTAAGACATTTAATCAGCTCCAAGTTGTAGATCTCATTGACTTTGATCAAACCCTTTAGTTGGATTTATAACCAAATGGACAGCAACCTTCTTAGAATCATCTTTAGTATTCTTAAGAATTGATTATTTTTACTATTAATTTGATGATTTAACTTAATTGCTGATTTAAGTCCAGTCTAATACTGACTTGATATTAATGTTATAGCTGTAATGCTTTAATCTTAGTGCAGTTTAATATTAGTATTAATTGCTTAGCTTTGGTGACATATTTCAAAATTTTGTCTCTGTTTTTAAAAAAAATGATAAACAGATACTGCATCTCATTTCTTTTAATCCGCAAGGGTCTGGAACCTTTGAGGGCTTGGGTGGATACAAGCCTGGCAACCAAAAGCCTGAACAGCTCCCCCTTATTTCTCTTTGGTTCTCATAATAACCATGCAATGTTGAACCAGTAATGTAACTCCCAGCAGAAAACGCACTTATTATTGTAATACCCAAGAGAAAAGCACTACATACAAATATCCTGTCAAGTGGTTTTTGTTCCAAGAGAAGTTACAAGTTTAACCCAGTAGACTTGCTATAAATTGTATGTTAGAAAAATCTCATTTCAAAACTCAGCATCAGGTTCCCATTCTGTTATTGAACCGTCTTATAACAAGGAGTTCGGTGGCACCTTAAAGACTAACAGATTTATTTGGGCATAAACTTTCGTGGGCTAGAACACACTTCATCGGATGCATGGAGTGAAAATTACAGATGCAGGTATTATTATACTGACACATGAAGAGAAGGGAGTTACCTCACAAGTGGAGAACCAGTGTTGACAGGGCCAACTACTTGTACATGTTACTTCAATACTCTAATCTTCTTTCAAAATGTGTTTGGATCATTCTTACAATACTGTGTTCATTGGTAGGACTGACTAGGCCCAATTCTGATGTCACTGATGAGCATAAAAGAACAATAACTCCACTGATATCAATTCTATTCAGTTATACATAGGTTCTTATACTTCACTCACCACTGTGATTCCAGTGGTGTATTAAGCACCATGATTAATCTCTGTTATGTGTCATTCCTTCTTTCTGTCATCTTCTCTCCAGGAGGTAAATTGTGCATATAGTGTAGTATTTAATTTTGGTAGAAGTTTATTATTAGAGGAGATATGGTCAAAAAAGTGCACCTGGCACTTGGAGCAGTAGATGGTGAGGTTTTGGATGGTACAGTAAAAGCTTTGTTAACCGGCAAGTTGGAGGAATGCGAGGTGCCAGTAAGTCAAAAATTCTAGTTAAGTAAGAGGGAGGGAGTTTGGGTGTGGGAGGGGGCTCCGGGCTGGGGGTTGGGGTATGGGAGGAGGTGCAGGACACAGGCTCTGGGTGCCAGTGCGGGAGAGGGCTCCAGGCAGCGGGTTAGGGCACGGGACAATTTCAGGGTGCCAGATCTGGGTGGCACTCACTTCGGGTAGCTTTCCCCCAAGCAGCAACAAGTTTCTGCTGCTCCTAGGTAGAGGCACAGCCAGAAGGCTGTGCGCATTGCCTCCACTCACAGTCCCTAGCCAATGGGAGCTGGGGAGCCAGCATTCGGAGTGGGGCAGGGGCAGTGCATGGAGCCCCCGTGGCCATTCCTCCACCTAGGAGCATTGCCCACAGTCAATGGAAGCTGCGGGGGTGGCACCTGCGGGCAAAGGCAGTGCGCAGAACCGCCTGGCCGCGCCTCCACCTAGGAGCAGCCAGTGACGTGTCACTGCTTGCAGGGAGCCGCCGAAGGTGAGCGCCACCTGGATCCAGGATCCCAAAACCCCTCCCATGCCCCAACCCCCTGCCCTAAGCCCCCTCTTGTACCCAAACTCCCTCTAAGAGCCCGCACCCCCTCCTGAAATGCCGGTTTCCAGTTGGTAAAGTGCTGGATAATACACTGTACTTGGTTCCTGTGGGAGTTGGTTCCACAGTCTTGGACTGGACCCAAGAAAGTTCAAAACAATGGGATTACACCAGTGTTAAGTCTCATGAGGTCAGAATCAGATCCTATATGCTTTGCCTGAACCAGAATAGTCTTACACAGCTACACCATCTTTCCGTCCCTGTGAAGAATACTATATTATATTATATTATATTATAAATATTATAAAAGACTTCTGTTGAACTTCAATCAGAGCAAATCTGAGTCCATTTGAGTGGTTTGACTGTATGTACAGCAATGTAGTGATTTTTGTTTATGAACGAGAAGGAATAGGAAGCAGATTGGAATAATATAGTATTTTTTTAATTCCCTTATTCTATAGTCAACAATTTTTGATCTTATGCTCTAGAAACCTTGAGAGGTACTTTTATGTCTCACTATCCTCAGATTACTTTTCAAATAGCAAAATATTGCAAGAAGAGTAATTGTTAAATAGGAAGCATTGTTTGGGTGATTCTAAATATATCAAGAGTGGGTATAGAATTGGATGCTTACTGTTGAAAGATAAATCTTCATAAATGGCCTCACTGTATGCAAGGTTTTGAATAAATTTTGGTTTGTGCAGCTACGGTCAAAACAACTTGGACCCCCCTCCCCTCCAAAAAAGTATGTGTAAATAATAACCAAGTAACACCCGATGAGTTAAAGAGGGCTTTAATGGTCCTGGTTCCATCATAATTCAATTTATTTTCTAGCTTTTAGAATTAAATCAAAACTGGGAGCAAAATTTAGTCCATACAGACAATAAATGCCACCATGAAGTGTTCTGATATGGGTGACATTAATGAATTTTTGCAAAGCCTAGTGTAAATCAATGCTCATTATTGTATCCTTTCTGCAGGAGTGGGTGCCAGGGGGCTGACAAAATCTATATGTCTTATTTTGTTTTCTGTATACGTAATATATGTATATGTAGCAAAACAAAAATACCTGAGCTGGTCTAAGAATGTTAATAGTTTAACTATTCTGAGAAACATGTTTTCTTCTTAGCCTAGTGTGCTTATGGGGTTAATGCAGAAGGGTTATTGCTTAACAACCACACAGTAGTCAAATCTCATCACCTTCAGCAGGAATAATTTATGGTTTAATCTTACATGCAGGCGTATTAAATTAGTATTACTCATCAGAACCTGCTTATTAATAAAACAAGCTGAATTAGCCACCGGAGAATCATATTTGGAAATTCAATGACAATTTTACATTTTTAATAAAGGCTCAGAAATATTACTGCAGAGCAGGTGGTATGAAGAAATGTGGTCAAATTTGACATTCATTAATAATTGAAGGATGGAACATGACAGAGGTGAACATTGATATTGATTTTTTCCCCTCTAATATTTGGATGAGTTCTGAAAAGTAAATAAAATGAGATAACAAGACATATCAAGTCTCACTGATTTCTTTGATCACCCCTCTCTGTACGCACACATATATCACTATTTTCCCTATCATGTTTTGAATAATTCAACACCTATAGTCTTTCCAGTTCAATGCGTTATAAAACACACTCAAGCAGAGTTTCAATCATATTAGACTGAAAGCTGAATTTTTTATGAAGGATTATTTAAAACAAAATGTGTCTTGGGCCTTACAGTCTCTGAAACCAAACAATCCTGATAGTGAAGTGAGAAAATGTCAACACTGTGGAGAATTTTTCGATTCAAAAAATTAAAGGAATCCTGTTTGATGTATATTAACCATATCAATATTAACAACCTTCTATTGGATTTCAGAAGTGATTTGAGAGTGGCAGTATTATAGGTCTTGTATTTTAACTCATTGGGAAAGCTCTGAATTACTTGTACTCATGCTGAATTTGACCTGTCTTTGCGAAAGCTCCGGCAATACTACTGATCTGTTACTATGATTCAGCCTAGATTTACTAGCCCTCTCAAATGCCAAACTAGCAGGAAATGACACCAGCCCCTGTTGGCTAAACTTCAGGGTTCTTGTTCTAGACCTCTTTGCAAAAGTAGAACTCTGTATGGCTCTGAGGGCTGGATTAAACCAACAAAAGGCCCCAGACACCTTCTCTTGTCCCTATGTCTCCATTCTTACCAGCCCCATTCTTCTGTGGCCCCATCATTGATTGCAGTAGTGGTGGCAGGGGTCATCCTCTCAAGAGCTATCCCTTGAATAATGAGATTCCAACATTGCTCCTGGTCAGGTGGACTGGGGCCTCCATACAACAGAGTCCTCTGTTAAGATTATAGACATCCCCCCTGCCCTCTCCTGCCATGGTTGGGTAGTATTGGCAGGGTGCTCTAATACAGAAAGCCCTTTTCTGGGACGTTGACCATCCGTGGGCCTCTGTTCCAGGGAGTGGGGGTGGAGCCCCTCACCCTCCCCCTTGTTCAAAGGTGCCCATCTTTTTTGTACTTGTCTGAAGAATAGCTGTTAAAGCCCCCTCCCTTGCCTATCTGAACAGCAGCAGTGATGGTGGCTGGGAAAGTGGCCACCTCCTCCAAGCTTTCAAAGCAGTGGTGGCGACAACAGCCCTCCAATGCCATGTGCTTATCTGAGTATCTCAGATGGTTCCTATGGAACAGGTTGCCCTCATATGGCTGCTACACAATGGGTGCAGCTGTTGTGGCAGAATAAGGACAAGAGTGTTACCTCTGTTCATTGTAGACTTGCTGCCTACAATCTTCCCCAGCCTACACTGCCTGCCTTCCAGCTAAAGTGGTAAGGAAACAGTGCACGTACCCTCATATCTCTCTCCACCATTTTTTTCTCTCTGTATAAACAGTCTTTGACAAGAATCACCATTTAATAACAATAAAAAGCCAGCTGAAAGGCATTAGCTTCACCACTTGTGTAGATCAGGGGCAACATCTTGGCCTCAGTGAAACTCAGTGGGGCCAGGATTTTATACCTGATCATCTTCTGGCTTTGAGGAGGGTTTTGTCCATTTCATTAACCTAGATTATCAAATCTCACAGATGCAGACCTCTGTTCAATAGGTTTAGGACTCTTCTTAACAATATTCTCTCCCTTCAGGAAATCTGTGGCATGGGAGAAGGTATGGAATCTCCTGTTGTATTGCAGGGAAGGAATGCGATGAAGGCTGTATGAAAGGGAAAACAGTAAATCCCAGAAAAATAGGGTGACCATATTTTACCAAAGGGAAAACGGGACACCTTCAGGCCGGCCTGAGCCCCGCTGCATCCCCCATGTGGGGCTGACCCAAGCCATCCTTGCCTCCAGCCAGCGCAGGGCCGGCTGAGGTCCTCCTCCCCCCAGGGCTTGTCCCAGACCCCTCCCTACTGCTCCCCCGCATGCAGGGCTGCCCCAGCCTCCCTCCCCTGCTTCCCCACACATAGGGCTGCATGAGCCCTCCCTGCCATCTGCCCATGCAGGGCCAGCCTGAGGTCCCCCTCCCCACTGGCACCTGGGGCCAGCCCAAGAACCCCTGCTACCTACCTGCGACGCCACCCTCCCCACGGGGGGTACCCGTCCACACTGGGGGCTGAGTTGCCAAGGCCACTTGCCTGTGCGTGGGGCTGGTGGGCCAAGCCCTGTCACACACCTGCACACAGGGCTGCCTAAGCACACCCCCCCCCCCCCCCGCATACAGGGCAGGCCAGCTGGCATGAGCCGCTATCCTAGTCCTCCTTCCAGAGCAGGATTGGCATTGCCATTTGTCCCCTTACCCCCCCACACATGTTCCTCCACACTCGCTAGGATCCCACCCCACTTTTTTTACAAAATTGGGCATTTGTCCTGTTTGTTCTTGCCTGCTGATGGTCATTTGGCAAGAGAAAATGGGACAAATGCCCAGTTTTGTCAAAAATGTCAGGATGGCCAGGACAAGGCCTAAAAAAAGGGACTGTCCTGGCCAAAATGGGATGTATGGGCACCCTACGAAAAATGAACTACTCCAGGAGTTGGCACAAATAACAAAGTCCTAAAGCAAGAGAGTTAAAGGACAAATTCTTCAGAGCACAATTGCTTCCAAGTTTACAAATATTTGTTCGTGGTTTCAGATGAACGTCTCTATTCCAAGATATTGAGCATAAATAACATTTATTGTCTGTAGTTATTTTCAGCTTTCTTGGCTCCGTACTGCTTACTACAGAGCAAGTTTGTCGGTCCCTTTGACTGTGTTACCAGAAGACATGGCTGTTGTGCTAGCTCACTTCGCCAGACTGAATTTAAATTGACTTCAGTGCCCAGAATTAATGAAATCGAGTGAAATGACTCAAAAGGCATTCCACGAGGTATTTCGCTTTAATTAGCAAGACCTTGTAGTAAATGTGATTCATCAGAGATTAAAGAAAGTTACAATATATTATGATCCTTTTAAAAATGTAGGTAGGTCGATGCTGGAAATAGAATTCTGAATTCTGGATTTGTTTGGCATTGGAGTGAAGTTTGTTTAGTCTGTTTTCATATTTGCCTGAGAATAGAAAAGTAAAAAAAAAGTCACACTACAATTAGACGCTAAACTAGTAGGTGATAATAACGAGGCATTATTAGCCAAATTTTAGATATTTATCCCTACGTTGTAGCCACTGAATGCAAATAATTTCCATTGTGCATGCAAAACCTACAGTTGCAGGCACAAAAAGAATAAGTGAACTCTTAGGTACCTGTTCCTTTGTAGATTGTTACCAGCTTTTGATGTGCATTTATGCAAACAAATACAGGTTTTGTGAATTAAGGGGTATTCTTAAGGAAAGAGGCTGGAGCTCATGGTCTGCATCCAGCCAGTTGTAATATAAACATTCTTTTGAATCTTATGCCCTGTATTGGAGGTGAAGGGTTTCTTCTCCTCAATCATATTGTCTACCACGTACTGCTGAGCAAAATTATTCCCAAAAGTGAATCCCTGGTGTATCTAGTTTTCTTCACCTATTAGGCTGGATCTTTCTCAAAGTAAGTTTTATGCTCTTCACAGATAAGATTGCTACAAAGTTGGCAGTCTCTATGCCACAAAAGCTCTGTGTAGGAGATGATAAATGCAAAGTCTTTCCTGTTGGGTGTTCACTAGTTTTCCCTGCTGGGTTCTGGAAGTGGTTGAGGAATTCCAGGATGCAACCTACAATTCTGGGCCATGCCTTTCTTGGCCCCCCATTTTCAGTAGTCAATCACTGGGTCCATTGTTATAGGATAGTATCAAGGCTTAGGTGAGGCATCAGCAGCATAAAGACATGATTGCTAGGACTATGCTGAAGAAATTATTTTTTGACACTGACAACCTCATTAATTATTGCACTGTCCATAATTTTCCTTTTTCTGGGTAAGGAAAATCTGGCAGCAACTGGAGGCCACAGATTTCCTCAACTTCCTTCAGTTTGCTGTGTGGCGTGGAGACAGAATGAGACTACACTTAATGGTTGTTACAGAGATTGCTATGTTCCGACCTGTGTCGTGTGATATTTATGACATGGAAAGGTTATGAGAGATGACAGGAGTGATTTTCAAAGGCACAGGTAGGCAGCCGACTCCCATTGAAAGTCAATGTAAAATGGCCACTTAACTCCTTTAGGCACTTTTGAAAATTCCAGCCTTAAGCTTTTTTCCAGAAAAGCATTTTGGCTCTTGCTGCTCCCAACTCTACAGAACTGGGGCTGAGAAGCCGCATAAGCCTTACAGTGGTAACAAGGGATTGTGTTAAAGGACTATGAGACATTCCCCACAGTACATGATCTCTGGAGTATTTCTCACTTTGCCCTCGGGTGCCTGATAAATTGTGCTCAAGATTACAAAATTCTCTGAGCCCCAGCTCACTGAACTTAAACTCCCAAGTAAAACTGCAGGGGATGGTTTGCTTCAGACTCCTGAAAACTGAACTGTAAGGTCTGATTTATGAACCTTTTCTGAAGAGAACCCAGGAGCGTCCACACTGCCTAGTTTAAAACCTAGAGTGTAGACTACTTCTATGCTGTTATGTTTCATTTCTTTAATTCTAATGATCAATTAGTGTTCCTATTACTTAATTTACCATCCAATGTTCTAGCGATTACTTGTTTTTTTTTTCTCTTTCTCGATTCCCACATAAGTACAATGCTGATATTTCTACAAATCCAGTCATTATAATTAGTGTCATTATTATTTACTTACTTTTGGTTTGTGACTAAAAGAGACAAGTATTTTGATACTACCTTCCTCCCCTATCATTCATTAAATCTTTAGGAAGATTAAAAGTCTTCCTCCTTTATCAATATGATTAAGTGGGAGGTAGGGAGTCAGTGCAACAAGGGACAGAAAACATTCAGCTCCCGTTAATGGACGTTGCATACAGAATTCTTCATCCACCACAATGCAACTTCAACCCCTTCTACTGAAGCAGTTGGGTACAATACCTGAAAAAGGTACTCATATAATGGTATCTCAGCTATTGAGCCTGAGCGTAAGTTCCTCGGTGCTTTCTGTTCACAAGCACAATGCCAGTGTAGATAGGAACACGTGGGTAAATGAAGCAAAGAAAGGAGAAATGTCTTACACTTGCCTAAAGAAGTAATTATCAAGCTCCAGTGGCATAGTTCTGAAAGGCATAGTAGGGGGTGAGATGCAGTTTTTCACTTCTGTGGCAGAAGTAGTAGAGAAACAGGCCCGAGTTTACATGGCATACAGTACAAGATAAGTGCACAAAAAGATTAATTATGTTTCCCTAGGCAAAGCCATGATGCCACATACAGTGGAAAATTATCCCTACTGGTTGCAATTCCTGTGATCCTGAGCCCATCCATGCCTGTTATAAAAGTGCATGCAGGCACGAGGTGCACTGATGTTGTCAATCAGCCTCTGAGAGCCTTATCCATCAGTGGCCTTCAGTGATCCCTCTGAGCATGCTAAGTTGAGTTCTTAAGACATCAATGTGTGGGCTACCTCCTACATAATTCTGTTTAGCATCTGGAGAAGCATCATGTGTTTCTTTATGCTAGACAGGGAGGTACTGCCAAAGTTTGGATTCTGAGTTCTGTGTGGAAATGGTGACTTGCTGGGGATGGAGAATCAGAGAGATTATTAACCTTTGTTGGAGACAAGCCGAGAAGTCCCACGGGGGTTTCATGGCCTAAACTGCAGAAACTGAATTTTGATGAGAATAATGCCTAAATGCACATGTAAAGAACCATATGAAGATCACAAAATAAAAATAAAAATCAAGAACTAGAGATCGCTTTCTTGGCTTGGAAATTTCTTAACTAAAAACAGAAAGTTCTTTTTGCATTCACATTATTGTCAAAGAGGAGAAAGTCTTTTATTTTAAAAATGTTATTGAGAAATAAGGTCAACAGTTGAAATAAGAGTTTTAATGCAAAGGAAGTAAGCGGATGGTACATGCCTCCTGATGCTCTACTCTGGCACTGGGAACAAATTATTATTTTATGAAGTCTATAGAAGCTGAATAACTTAACTTATAATACACAGAACATAATCTTTTAAATGCTAGTGCCACATTTTTCTGAATCACAGATCAATTCATCATTTATAATTTAGCACAATTTGATATAACAGGCAAAAATATATATACTGTATGAAACAAATAGATGTTACAAATATATAGTATTTTTATTTCTAATCTCAGGTGGGGGTTTGTTATATTTTCTGTTCTTTTGTGTTTTTATTTGTCCACAGTCGTTGGACTACATTGATTGCTCTTAAAAGATGAAAAACATTCCTCTCCACTTAGTGGAGAGAATTTTACAAGAGACCATCAACTGCAACCCACAAGGCACTTGTTACAAATGTCATCTTGAAAATGTTTTCTGGAGAACAATGAACTGCAACTCTGACCCAATTCTCCCTCCCCCCCGCCCCCACCTCACCTCCAAAAATAGTAAGATCCCTCTGTTTCCTTTGGAGGAAAAATAACTTGATTCCCCCCTCCACACACACACGATGATAGCTAATGCTGTACAAACAGCCTGTGTGTGTGTTTAGATAATCAAGTTTTGTCATTTACACAGCATCCGCTCCACAATATTTTAATGTTTACAAAAGCAATCATGAAATACATTAAAAGAAATTCTTGCTTTATAAAGATATGGTATCTATTTCAACAATGGAAAATTAAAAAGTGTCACAGTTTCAAGGTAACTGCACCTTTCTATCCCTGGGTCAACTCCAGGACAGGAGTGTCCAGTGCGGTCTCAGGCCTGTAGCCGCCATCTGTCTCTGGGTAGGGGCCTGTCACAGGGTCCACTCACAGTACGTGGCACTTCCTCCTGAGGGCTGTGGAGATTAGGTCTTGCCAGGTGCTGCCCTCCTCTACCCATCAGCTCTTTCAGCCTGCAGCACCTCTCACTCCTGAAGCTGCAGCTTCCTGTTCATGGCTTGGCCAAGGTCACTAAGGTCCACCTCTTCTGGGAAAAAGTCCTTCCAGACCAGCTGGTGTCTCCAATGTCATGTGCCACTTCCCATTGACTGGTAGGGGAATCCAGGTCCAGCTCTTTCTGGGTTTGCGAGCCTAAGTTTCCTCCTCCTAGGGAGTGACCATAGACTACTTCCTTACAGCCCCTTGCTGCTCACAGCTCCTGGGCTTTATACAGACCCCTCCTGTTCCTGCCCAGCTGAGCCCTTTTCCAGTTAGTGGCCTGCTCCCTGTCTCCTTCTGGTGCAGCCTGGGCAGTTAATTGGCCCACATAGCCATTTTAACCCCTCCCGGCCTTGTGTGGGGTGAACATCCCATCACAGGACTCTGGTCCCACTCCCTTCTGACTGGGTGGTTTTAAGGCTGCCCAGCCCCTACCAAACACTGTAATATCACCAGTATGCCTAATGGCCAGTATCTGGGCTGTGCTTTCTCTCTGAGGACAACAGCATTTTTACCAGTGATGCCACAGTTCTTTCCCAGCACAATACATTAATTTGAAGGAGGGGAAAAAAATACGCAGAGAAAACATGTAAAAAACCAATAAACAGACTCCAACCCTCACTAAATATAGTGGAAATCACCCAGCTTCTACATGGGAGGTCTGATAGATTAACATTCCTTCCCGCCCTGCAGAAGGAATTGGGGACAGAGAGTCATGTCCCTTTACTGAATCAAAATGAAGATCCTGTGTCAGCTGAAGCTCAACTTTTTTATACCCAAACTCCTTTCTTTGTTTGAGCCTCTGGAGAACCCAGTTTGAACCAGTGCATGCAAATGCCCCAAGTGTTTCTCTGGAGTTGTTTACAATCTCCAGGGTACTCACCCCGCATTGTTTTGGAGCCCTGGTAACCCTTCCCCACAGAGTAGAACACAATCATACATAAACCATACATAAATTTTATACAATGGTGCCAAAGGTCGGTTGTTTAAATGTTCAAAATCACCTTTTTCCATCCCAGAGCTCCAATATGCGGTTTAAAGAACCTACAGAGGCAGTCCCACTTTTGTCTTGTTTAACTTGGTCCAGCTTGTATTAAAAAGTAATGTTCTTATCTGGGCCAGAATTGTTAGTTTGCACTGTACAGGCAAAAACATACTAACTGTGATATTTTTTATTTGCTTTGCACATATATGAAGGGTGAAGGCTGCAATCATAGCCACCATGAGACGTACAGGTCCAGGGCGTCCTAAGGTGATGCTTTAGCTTTTTTTTTTTTTTTTTTAATTTCTGAGTCACGCATTACTTTGCTGATGAGATGAACATATAACAAAAATATATCTATCTAAATGGCACATATGCTCACGAACATTATATATAGATAGATAGATAGAATTATAATTATTGTTTGTTTATTATGAAATGACTCCTGAGTGACCACACACAAATATTTCTACAGCATGTAACAGGCAAGGCATAAAACACACAAGATTTGATGACGTGGACTCACTCATTAATATTTTGTACTGTGTGGGGCAAGAGGAGTGAGAACAAATTGCCATTTTATGATGAATGTTTTACCCTACTTGCAACAAATGTGACCACAGGGAACAGTGTTATATCATGGTGTAGAAAGGTGCTGGCACTGGCATACCTGCCGACAACCTCAACGCAAAAATGAGGCTGCTACTTTGAATACGTGGGCATACTTTGCATAAAAATAGAGATAAATGGACAGAGAAAGAGATGGAAAGGGGACAGCTAGACTGGGAAAAGAAAACCCCTCTGTTTTTCCCTGGCTGAGAGGGACAGCAGATTTCCTCCCCACTCACTAATTCAGAACCCTACCCCAGTTTGATACCTTCCTGACCTGCCCATGCCAGTCAATCAGTTCCTGCTCTCTACCCCAGTCCAGTTCAATCAGTTTAGTTTTTGCCTTTCCTTTCTCCCAGAGCATTTCCCCTGTTCCCAGTTTTATTTGTGTGGATCAGAGTGAAGGACTGGGGCTACTCTGCTGGACCTTGTGGTATTTGTGAGTTGGCACAAGAACAAAGGGTCAGATTTCTGATGATATTTAGATAGGAGATCAAAGACACAGATATGTGCCTATGGAATTTTCTAATGTGCCTAGATACCTACTCCCATTGAAAACATAGTGCTTTTGAAAATCCTATGAGATGCCTATCTGCATCTTTAAGTACCTAAATATCTTTACAAATTTAGCCCAAGGAACCGCTTGCTGAACTTTATACATTTGGGGCCCAGCATTGCTTTCAGAGTCACCTGTTCCGAGAGATTAGGGCTCCTAGGCCTTGGGAGACTAAGGTTAAGTTCTGCTCCACCACAGACTTGCTATTAGAGAGGCAAGGTAGGAGAGATCATATATTTTATTGGATCAAATTCTGTTGGTGAGAGAGACAAGCTTTAGAGCTTACATATCAGGTCTGGGAAACTAACTCAGTGTCACTGCTAAATACAAGATTTTAATAGATTGTTTAGCACAAGTAGTTAACACACATTTCAAAGGACTTTTCAAGGTGAAGCCTGTTAACACACCTCCAGTCATAGAGGAGGAAAGAAGTGGGGAGGGGGAGAAGCAGCTGGTGGAGGGAGTTATTAGTGGGTTACAGACTGTTGTAATAAGCCATAAATCCAGTGTCTCTATTCAGTGCATGATTTTTAGTGTCTAGCAAAGTTAAGCTCCCAGGCTCATCTTCTGAGAGCCTTTGAGGCGGAGGACTGATGGAGTGATCGCTTTTTGAAAAGTGTTTACCCACATGTGATGGGGCATTTTTGTCTTCTATCATGTTCATTTGAGAGCATAGTGATTGTCTGGTTTCACCCATATAGTTGCTATTGGGGCATTTAGTGCATTTAGATGAGGTATACTGCATCCTATGTGACTCTGGGCAACTCACTTGGTGCCCCTGCCTCAGGCCCCCTTCCATACAATGGAGATGGTAGTACTTTCACAGTGGTGGTGTGATTTGCCCAGACACTATGGTAATGTGGGGGGGGGGCACAGAAGTACCTAAGATAGATATGCATTTCCCATCAGTTCCAATGAGCATTTTATCCAAGACCTGGAACCTTAGACAAGAAAATGTGCCACATAAAATGAAAAAAAAAACACTGTTAAAATGTGGATGATAAATGAGTATAAAAGAAAAAAAACACCTTGTAAAAATACTCTTTTCTGAATCCATGGGACCCAGACTAATAATCATACCCATTTTCAGTTCTATGCATAAAAATAATGGTTAAGTCATGGCAATATATTCCTGGAATTTATATGAAAATATACACAGCACATCTTTCCTGCATAAATTCTTATTGTCTATAATTCATCAAACACTGTGTGGTCTGTTGTAGGGTCATATATTATGTACAGTAACATTTTTTCTTGCATTGCATAATCACTTACTAATTTATTATGCTCATACATTCCTTCCTCCCCCTCCACACTTTGGCATCCTAAAGTAATTACTTCAAAGCATAACAGGAAACACACTACATACCTCCTTCTGTATGCACCCACAAAACCACAACACATACATACTTCTGCTACTACACAAATACAGCATAACTCACTAACCATTAAGCTATAGATGAAGCAGACCTGTGCTTCCTGGAAATTTCTTTTTGTTGTATTTCAGAGAGTACAATAAAGGGTCGACTGTCCTCCTCAGCTGTAGAGTTGGAAGTTCATTCTCAGGGGCAAACCTTCTTTCACCTGCTCCAAAGCTGCTCCTCCTGCCCCATTCCAGCTAGGGTGACCAGATAGCAATTGTGAAAAATTGGGGGCCTATACAAGACAAAGCCCTGAATTGTGGGACTCTCACTCTAAAATTGGGGACACCTAGTCACCCTAAATCCAGCCCTTGTTCAGACTTATAGTCCTCCATATTTTTCCTCACCCCCCACCTTCCACTTTTCTTGGCCTACTCAGCCCCAATTCTCCCCAGAAAGGAGAACAAGAACCACCATATTTTCAACTGATTTTTTTTTTTTTTGCTGTTATAAAGGTTCATTTATCCCAATGTTCGGTCTCCTTTCTTTCCTGTCCAGTCAAGTCTTGGTGGTATTGAGGTGACCCGCTCTCCTCCCCTCAGTCCCACACTCACTTCTAGCTTATGTTGAACAAATTAACTCCTTGATTATTTCTTTGGCTTTGCAATTGCGCAGCAACAGTCAGCCAGCATAGCAGAGCACATTTAGCTTAGCTTCAAGCATGCTTTTGCCCAATGTATCCCCTCCTAAGGTGAGCAGGTATTTATATTTCTGTATGTAAATACCTCTCCTGGGGCAAGTTGAGTGCTTATGAAACAAAGTACGTATGGGAAGGAGCATTTTGTCAAGTGGTGGGGGAAAAGATGGTGTCCACTCCTCTCTGAACCCACTGACAGTCCAGCTACCCAGCCTGACTTTCTTGAAGTCAAACTCCTACAAACCCTCCACAGACCAGACTGGCATCTCCCCAGGTCAAATACTCTATTTCACGAGATCTATCCATGCCAGAACTGCACTTGCACTGCTTGCTCCCCGCCTTCAAGACCTCATCCTGAACCATTGCCCCCTTCTTAGCTAAACTGCAGATGGACCTAGCTGTCTCAGTGCTGGGCACACCTAATCGATATTCCTGGCAGCTCACTAGGTATAATTCTTGCCCTCTTTACCACAATGCTTGCTGTCTCTGCTGCTCCCTGGTCACAGTATTCCCCTAGTTGTGATGGTGAAAACTTAAGTGGTTTGGCATACAGGGTCAGCTGGGATATATGCTCCTAATAGCTATTACCAGCAGGAGAGTGGGGTGGGAGGAGGTATTGTTTCATGGTCTCTGTGTATATAATGTCTTCTGTAGTTTCCACAGTATGCATCCGATGAAGTGAGCTGTAGCTCACGAAAGCTCATGCTCAAATAAATTGGTTAGTCTCTAAGGTGCCACAAGTACTCCTTTTCTTTCTGAATAATTGTGTAGCTTCTACAAACTTTGCCACCTCACTGTTCACCCCTGTTTCCATACCATTCATGAGTATGTTGAACAGCAGTAGTCCCAGGACAGCTCCTTGGAGGACCCTGCTCTCCACTCTGAAATCTGACCATTTATTCCTATCCTTTGTTTTCTTTTAACCAGATATTGATCCACGTGAAGACCTTCCCTGTTATCCCATGACAGCTTACTTTGCTTAAGAGTCTTTGGCGAGGGACCTTGTCAAAGGCCTTGTCTAATAAAGGATACATTAGAAAAATGATTGGTGTAAATCATGATGGAAAACATATTTTTGTAGGTAGTTCTTTGCTGGAAAATGTGAAAAAAGTAGGTCCTGCCAGTAGTTATCTCCATGTAGACCGGTCAGTGATTATTTTGCCTGTCCAGCCCAGAGGGGAAGCCAAGTCCAAATCTCTTGCAGGTGTCACCTACAGGCAACCCAAGAAGCAGGTAGCAGAATAGTCCTTTTGTTCACTCACTCACTCTCTCTCTTACACACATACACATAGATATGTGTGCATACATGCAGGCTGTAGCGCGTTGTGTATGTTGTGCATATCTCACACAACCCATATTCAGATACACCCGTGTATAGGTCATATGTGCATGCAGACATACACACTCAGCATATATATTTTCCACAGGTCTGTTTTTTGAAATGCAACATAAACAAGGCCCCTGTTTATCCCAGGGGGTTAATTTGGTTAGACTTTGATACATCACATTGTGTCTAGCGTTAATATTTTACTCCAAATGCCATATCATCTTTTATCTTTTATTTATAGTGATCTTCATATTCATTTCTCAACCAAGGCAGGGGCACTGCAGGGAGCACAGACATTGATCTTTAATTTTTTTTTCTTTCCCTTTTTGTAATGCATACTTTTTGACCCTTAAGAAACCACAGAGACTAAAGAGAGAAGGGAAAAAAAAACCCACCACAGCGTCTGGGGATTCTACACAGGAAGCTGGAGACCAGACATAGCCTTTGTCACCCAGCAGGATGCTTGGCTACAAATAAGAAAATGAAAAAAATAGTATTGTGAATTTTCCTTCAGGAGGCAATGTGCCTGTGTGCTGCTCATGAACCGAACCATGAATGCCAAGAGGCAGGTGGACAGGGGGCTCAGGTCTGTGGCTCTGGAAAGGGTCAATGGCAAGACTTTTGTGGGGGACGGGGATAAGTACCAATAAATCTATATGCAGCACTTATTGACCAACTAATTAGATACATGATTACTATTTAAAGGATTTAAAGGCTAAGTGGCGTCTCGCTTGAACAATAGCCCAGTTTGACTGTGAATCAGTGTAGCTGTCTGGTAACCATGTTGCTACTCCCTAATCAAGTCTCTTTCTGGCCTGTGGGGGCTGATGGGGGTAGGGGGGCAGGTTAATCAACTGAAGGTTGCAAACAATATACTGCAAATGGATAATGGTCAAAACTCAGCAGGGTTGGAGGCTTGGTTATGCTCTGAAAAGATTAGGGGCTAGATTCACAAAAGGACTTAGACACCTAAAATGGCAGTTTTTTGGGCAGAATCAGGCCCCAGTGGGAGTAACAAAGCACCCACTCAGCTGCTCTCAGACCCCGTAGGAACCTAAACTCGGCAGCATAAAAGGTCCCTGAGCATCTATAGTCTGCCTCTAGTCATGTACAGTGCAGCCCCACACCAGGCAGCCTAAGCCCAGAACAATGCGCAAACCAGGGGGAAAGAGCCATTCCTCAACTCTCATGTGAGGCATAAATCCCAATCTTGAGAACTTGTCTAGCAGATTGGGTCTCTTTCAGCAAACTTAAACAAAATGGCTGGAGGAGGACAACCTCCCTCATAACATTGAGCCCAGTAGTTAGGTAACCATCCATGACATGGGAGACCCCTGGTCCAAGGCCCCTTTCTGTCTGAGGATAATAAAGGGTTGATATGGGGATCTGCCATGTCAGGCAAGTACCCTAACCACTGCGCTAACAGTTGTGAGGCAGCAGCTCCTCCCACTCAAATGGAGTAGGATCCTAATCCCAAGAGATTGTTTGCAGCTGAGACTCCCATGCAGAAGGCGGCACCTCTCCGCAGCATGGACTTAGATGTCTATCTCCAAAAGAGGAGTGGAGGTTAGTGCAAACTCCTTAGCTTAGCACCTCCCCTTGGCTAACTTACGTGAGGAATGTCCTAGCATGTTGGCTTTTGTGACTCCATTCTAAGGTGCCTATCTCTCCCCATTGTAAAACAAGTAGGTGCCTTACCCAGGCTTTGAGAATCCCAGTGAGTTTCTAGCTACTTAAAAGTTAGGTGTGGTGATGTTCAGCATCATCACACCAAAGTTTGCTTATGAATCCAGGCTGAGGTGTCTATCTAAACCTTATGCAGTTTCCCTTCCGGTATCTTCCCCTTCTGATTTCCATCTTATTCTTCATCTTCCTTCCTTCTGACCCATTTTTCTATTCACTGGGCTCATAACTCTATCACCTTGCCTTTTGCAGTTCACTGTGTGAGCTCCCAGCACCCCTAGAGTAGCTGCTTCTCCCAATCCTTTCTCTTTCACTGCTAGGCTGCCTTCAGTTCGGTTGCTCTGGCCAGATGCTTTATTCAAATCTCATGCGCCTGCAGCTTCCGCAGAACATCCATGTCTTGCCAGTCCCACCCTGCCAGTCCCACCCATCACTAGCAGTCAGAATGGATTGATTAAGAATCAATTATTCCAAACCATCCTGATTTCTTTATTTGACAAGGTAACTGGTTTGGTGGAGAGTGGGAATGTGATGGACATAATATACCTGGACTTTAGCAAGGATTTTGACACAGTCCCACATAACATTCTCTTAAGTAAGCTGGAGAAATGTGGGCTTGGTAGAACTGCCATTATGTGGATACATTATCCACAGAATGTATGAACTTTGAGGCAAGCAGCTAACTCAGCGTAACTTGCTAAATCCTCAACAAAGGTAGGAAGCCCTACTGGGGACTGGGTGGAAGGATGCAGGATCAAATTGTAACAGTAGATTTAGAGTCAATCTGGGATTTGGTCTGAGCTTCATGCTGGGTGGCATCTCTCTCTATTTAAGGAAATGCAAGCATTTCTGTGGTGTTCAGCAACAGCCAGAGTGTGGTATTTGCATAGCTGGACTAGCCTGGGGCTGCTGCAGTGCAACCCACCTGTGTGCGGACTCCGAGCTCCTAGGAATTGTACAGCTGCTCCCTTTTCCATGTATGGCTGGTGTGGAGAGACGTCCAGGCCTTGGTCTCAGCTTTGGGGTGGGTTGCATCCCCACCCACAGGGAAAGGATGAAGTGTCCTTACTCCACCAAGCTGCAATTCATTCAGTCATCAACTAGCCCCATACAGAAAATTTGAGGGGCAAGGGCATAGAAGGATCTTTACATTTCCCCTGCACACTAGGAACCATCTGGCCCCCAAAGAGCAACTTTCTCCCTGTTTAAGTTATTTATTTAAGAAAATCATTACTCTACCCACTAGGAAACAGCTAGGGAGACCGGCAGGTCTGTGTGTGTGAGAGAGAGGATGGGAGACAGCGGATGTGAGGGGAAACAATTATCCCTAAGATTTATGTCACCATCAAAGAACTACTCCACTACTGGTCGGTCTTTGACATGCTAAATGGTGAATTTAAAACCCATGGATTTTGATCCCTTAATCGCTATATATGAATACCGGCTTAGAAAAAACGATGGGCTCAGTTTTGCTCCAGCTACACAAGCAGAAATTCCAGTGAAGTCAGGTCAAATCACATGGAAATTGTGCCTAATTATTGGAGGGAAAATTGGACCCTAAGGGCACAAGCAATCTGACGACACTTAGTTATTAAATTACACATCTCTAGACATTTAAAAATAATGGGGATTTACATTTAAAAAAAAAGACTTCCAAAAATAAATGCATATAAATTATAAAACAGCATTATCCATTTGAAAATTATGCTCTTTCTTACAGATTTCACCCTCCCTGCTTCTGCTGGCAGTCTGTAGCTAGCACGGGGCAGAGTATGTGCTAAACCTTATTAAAGAGTGTAAGCAGTTGTAGCCTTGCATTGCGCTCACCTGGCCTCTGTGGAGCTGATGCCACCTTCTGCAACCCCACTTAACACACCAGTGGCTGTTGCAGGTCACAATCGAGTTCTGAATGGTTTGATATAAAGAGGATTTGAGTTAAGATTTCACAAGCAACTATAACCATGTATCCATATCCCTGCCTGCCATTTACTTCATGGGGACACAAATATGGATGAACCAATGTATAATGAATTATGTTATATTAAAACTTATAATGAAGGAGTGGTAAAAATCTCTAAACTGCTCCAATGCATTTCAACAGACTGTCACTCATTGTTTATTACATGAATTATAATTATTACATTACGACTATAAAATAATTACATTATGACTATAAAAGCAGAAAGCAGTGAAACTACTTTGTCTCTGTAGTGCAGGGAGACTGGTTGCAAGGACATAGCCTGGAGGAGGGGGGAGCAGTACTCTGCCTCTCTGCTCACACTGCCAAGAAAGTGTGGGTTGGTGGGGGGGTTGCGATATGAACACGTGACCCCTGGAACTGTACTGAGAAACAAATCCAGTTCTCAAATGCTACCAACAAGCCCTCAGTTGGTGTCACAATACTACAGCACATGCTGTGCCTTCGACCCTTCCACAGTCTTTCTGGGACCTATCCTCTTCTTATTCATAGGCCCTGAGCCGCCACTTTGCTCAAGGGGGAGCCCCATAACTCCGTTAATGGGTCCCTGGCTTCAGCACCTCTGTTTTGTGCCGTGGCTCCTTCAGTAGGTCCACATGAGCTTGGACCCCTTTGGAAACAGCCTTTTGGGAGCTATGCAACCAGTAGATGCTGGCAGTGACACAGGACAGTGTTTTCAAAACAAGAAATCATCTATCGGTCAGGAGGAATATAGTGTTCACGGGTTACTGGGTTAAAATGGTAAAGAAAAGTCTGTGTAACTCTCACCTAATTGAAGCTTCCCCTGAGTTGATTAAGAAGGACCCTCTTGGGACTAGCCTGGGATACAGACTGCATGCCTGCAGCAAGCCTCCTGGGCCTTACCAGCCTGTTCTGGGTTGGATTAGCCCCCTTCCACTGGGAGAACAAGTTCTCTTTTACCCATCTCTTAACACCTTACTCCTGTCTCTCCAGTTGAAGTCATGCTGTGTTCATGTATACTATATACTTCCTCTCTCCTTGGACTGAGGTGGGGAAGAGCTAGGACCCAACAGGTAATGGATCATTCCCATCTGGGAGATGTTTTTATTTAAAGGGTCCAGTCATTGGCCTTCATTGTATCTCCAAGGTAGTGCTATTCACGTGCTGCAGTTCTTGATAGTTCATTCATATGAACCCAGACATATCTACTTGGCTCACATCCAGTCCATTAAACACTTATTCCCCTGCTCCCAGCAAGTGCTCTGGAAAGACCCAAGCAATAGTGGTACAAAAGTGAGTGACACCGAACTGTCATAAAGACATAGAAATTTCCCATGTTCACCACAGTTGGTAACAGCTTTTGGCCACTAGCGACCTTAAATAGGTTTTAACTGGTAACTTAAATATTCCATATGTCATTATCAAATCAGTTATCTAGTCTCCCAGAGTTATGCTACTATGACATGCAACTTCTCTATGACTTACAGATAACCCTGAAGACCATGACTATGGGTTGTCGTCCTATATTAGTTGATAATGTGGTTAGTTCTGCTAAATCTCCTGGCTTCCTTAAAAGCTAGTCAGTCTTCAAAGAGAGCTCTTCTCCTTTCCACAACCTTTTCTCAAACCCACAAAGGCAGTGGATACTCTTACAGGGTTAATTTGCTTAGCTTTGGGTTTAGATTCATAGAGCACATTGTGTCCAGCCTTAATATTTTACACTGTAAGCCATATCATCTTTTATCTTTTATTTATAGTGATCCTCATATTAATTTCTCAATAGCAGCTGGCACAGCACAAGGAACAAGGCATTGATCTTCCAATTTATCCGCTACTCTTACATGTCCTGAGGTCGAAGCAGCCTAGAGAGATTGATGGAGCTCTGGCACAAGTCCAGCCTCTGTGTGTTTCTCATGCATGAAAATCAACAACAGGAAACTGAAATTTGACAATTGCCAGTAATATCAGCCACCTCTGTAATAAATATAGCAGGATGCTCTTCAATAATTTAATGGGGTGTCTGGATTTTCAGTAATGAAAAATCAGCCATGTGAGAGCGTGTGTGTAGCTGTGTGTGTGTGTGTGTGTGTGTGTGTGTGTGCGTGCGTGTGTGTAAGTAACAAGAGCAGTAGCAAACATAACTATATTATTTGTTTTGTGTACAAACCAGAAAGTCATAAAAGCAAACTATATTGAGATTATATACATTATTTCTTTATCAATGCAGAGAAAACTACAGCAAAATAAGAAAATATAGCATCTGAAAACATGACTGCAAGGTAAGAATATATATTCCCTCTAACCTTACAAAATGAGTCACAGATGCTATATTCTAAGCTGTGACTAGTATCTTAGAATCATTTATAAAGCCTGCTAGGGACGGGCCTCTGAAGGATTACACAAAGAGAAGACTTTCTTACTCTTAATCATTATATTGCTTGTAGTCGCACAACAGGGCTTGACATTTTTTGTCTTTTTTTTTTTTTTTTTTTATAAAAAGTAGTTGATCTGCATTGTTCACAGCCATGAACCACAGACCAATTCCACACACCCTCCAGCCTCCCTTTCCTGTGTGTGGTCAGACACAGAAGGACAGTTTGATAATTACCATTATGTCTTTGCTCTTAATTTAACCTCCCAGCTCAAGTTCTGCTGTAGACAGTGGTCAATAATATACTACTGCACTCTCGCTACTAAGTACAGTACATCTCAACCCACAACTTCTATTGCAGCTAGAAGAAGGTAAGAAGTCAAGTGTATGACTGATGCTTGATTAGATATGCAAAAATTACACTAACCTACCACAACCATGAGGAACTCTATTCACAGGCCAAACACAGACTCTCAAAAATGCTATGATAAAGTTTAGTTTTCACTGTTATGCATTCAAAAGCCAGGATATCACAAAGTTAAGATTGCACATGTAACCTTATCTGCACACACACACACCCCCAGCACACTCTTTAGGCTACAGTATTTAGTTATACGGTCCCATGCTCTTTCTCAAGTAATACAATAGAATATCAAATAATTTTTTGACAAACTCCTCTCTTGTGCATTGTAGCAGATCAGAAGGAGCACAACAGTGGAGCTACACCCCACAGGAGACGAGCTCCTCTGCTCTGGACGTCAGGAGCCCTCCATTAGTGTCTGACAAGGGTGCACATGGACTGAGGCAAGGGCTCAGTTGCATTTGACCATTCATGATAGAATGTTCGTACGGAAGGCACAGTATGGCCAGTTGAGCTTAATGTTGTATTTGAGAAAGGCTGGCATTGTAAAGGAAATCTCTTACTTCAACTTTGCAGTAAAAGCTATGAAGGGCTCTAAAGTACAGCAGCAAGATTGCAGGAAACCACTGCAAGCTATTTTTTGGTTTTTGCGACTACAAAGCCCCTTTAGTCTCAGAAATTCAGAATCATAAAAAGAGAGCGGAGATTCACAGATGCTATGAAACTCAGCTTTAGGAATTTTCTAAAATATTTAAATGTTTGTATGACTCTAGAAATTGACATATAGGGCTATAGGAGGAACTGCAATGACTGGGAATTCAGAGGCAACTTCCTGCACCCGATCATCTAGAGGTGAAAGATTCATTCCACATATCTACTCATTCAGTCCTTGTTCTCAAAGCAAAGAGTCTCATGATCAGGGTTAATAAATAAGGGCAATTAAGAGAGAGAGACAGACAGACAGAGTGAGTGCGTGTGTCTGAGTGTGAGAGAGACACGTGACTATTTGCTTGACAAGGGCAAAATGGCTAAGATAGAATAAGAAGCCTTCTGAACTTTTGCCCAGATCTAGAAATCACCTTGAACCAAAAATGTTTCAGTCTTCTAAACTATTTGAATACACTCTTTGTCACTTCTGGGGCCATAAGAGGAAGGGCAGAAATACTGAGGGAAAGGCTCTTCTCACAATATCTCTGGATATAAGCAATAAGAGCCATTCCAGGAGAACCTGTTTTTATGGTATTTCCACTTAATTTTATTATCTTACAGAGTCCAATAGTGTGCTGGTGACCTACCTGCAGGTGAGATGACAAGTACAGAAAAGAATAAAAGTGGGTTCCTGCCCCAAAGAGTTTGCAAGCTGATAACATGCAATGACAGAAAAAAGAGGGCAAGAAAGTAGTAGAGTGAAATGAGAGAGCAAGAACAGGGGTTACAGTGGTAAAACTGCATGGTTAGTCAGGGTCAATCTGTGTAGCATGGTGGAGCTGTTATTTTACACATATACACAATGTTGGGACAAGTTTTATTTTGTATTTCCTATGTTCTTGTGTTTTAAAAATGTATGTTAACAATGCCCAGTGCTTTTTGGGTGGATACACTTTGGTGTGGAGTTCACATAGGTCCAAAATCTAAACAAGTTCATACCCATTTTATAATCCCATCTATGGAATCAATTTTATATTCAGTATGTCTTCATTGACTCCATTGTTATTGGTGTTACAGAAAAGGACTTCAAGATGTATGGATAAATTCTGAGTAAGCCCAGTTAACTCTGGCACATTTCAGAAGAGAATAGGAGGAGAAGACCTAATGTCATTTCTTAGAAAGATGGGAATGGGCCAACAGGTCAGCAGCTACCCCTGAAGAGCCGTGGATGGGGAAGTGTGCCACCAAGTCATTCTCTGAAGTGACATGAAGAAGGGAGACTAAAATGTCCATGGCACTGCACTACGGAAGATATGATTCAAGGGCAGGGGAGAAATTAGAATCTGTTAGAGGAAGGGAACACACAGAATGATCTTCAGATGTGGATGTTTTTCATATACACGGGTAAAAATATGAACCAAATAGGACTTCCAAATACACTTTTGAAGAGATCAGATGCTGTTTGTCTCAATCCTAATTCCCTACAAGTTAAGCAAAAAAGAGCAATCATTCACATGCACAGAAAAAATTTGGACCAGTGGATTGGGGGAATCTTATCCAGATTGGTCAGTACTTACACCAGGCTAATAGATATGCAATACAAAAACTTTGAAAGGCTACAGTGAACTTCTTAACAGTTGGACAAATTGAGGGTAGGAAACAACAAAGCATGTTGGAGATCGCAACACACATTCACAACTAACATGTATTCTTCTAGTATCCAAGTGTAAGAAAATTGGGGCATGACAAAATTTTACATTTAATCACCACCGTCCCTAAAAGGGAAGTTCCCACATCCTCTGGATCCTGGCAGCACACTTTCCCCAAATAAGAGAAATAGCTTTTGAAATGCCATTTTCCATTTACCAGGTTTGGGTAGTACATTGCAATGACATCAGAGGGGACAGAGAGTGGGGGACTGGGACAGTGCACATGGGAAGAAAATAATCTTCTACTACAGAATGACAAAGCACATTTTACTCCAGCTGTTATGTCTGAAGCTGTGAGGGATGGAACTTCTATCAAAAATAGAAAGGAACCAACAGTGTATTCTTTTTATTGTTATTTGCTTTGGGGTTTTACATATACAACAGACGTCTTATAAATCCTTTGATGAAGGACCCTAAAAGTCATGTATATAAAAGGAAGGCAACAAATCTCAAACATCACTGTGGCTTTTGACCATTAATTTTACTTTTACCTTCCAAATGAAGGTTTCAGAATCATCTCTTATTTGTCCTCTTTAGCACTCCTAGCCTGTATTTTATAGTATTCAGAAGGTCTTGTGATCACATCTCAATAATAGACTAGTGAGTTCCACTTTTCCCCCTTCCAGAAATATGCATACAAGATACTGTCTTACTCATGTGGAGAATGAGGGAGTTATGTATATTTTTATAGATATAGTCACATCAATTTACCTGTTTGATATTATCCTGCCTGACTGCAAGGAGTTAAATAATTAAACATTCACTGAGGCAGAGAGCAAGAAAGAGAGACTCTATAGCCTAGAGAGAATGACCCTCAGCTCAGATGTAGGGAAGTCAGGTTCAAGTCCCTACTCCAATAAATATTCATACAGAGTACAACAGGTTTAACTGAAAAAAGACCCTAACTCAGAATACCATAGCCAAGTTGTCAAGACACTCTCATGGGACATGTGGGTTTAGGTCCATTCTCCAAAGCTGGCAGAGCAGAGATTTGAATGTGGATCCTTCACATCCTAGGTGAGTACTCTAAACCACTGTGTTATTGTGGGGAGCACACTTTCTCTCTCTGACCCACCCCGGCTGTCTCTTGCACAGGTTAGGCACGCTCTGAGCATGCCTACCAGATTGTGCCCTGCAGGCAAGATAGGCAGGTGAATGTTGCCAGGGGTTAGCTAGGAGTGAAGGCTCCAAGCAGCTCATAAACTGTGGGGTTGTATCAGGACTTAGGCAGTTTTATGGGTATTTAGGCAGCAACCGGATTAGTGGGCAGGTAATCAGTGGCTTTGACAATGTCAGTGGTGCCGCAATGTTGGACTTAGGTGGGTAAGGAGGCAGTTAGGTGCCCAAGCACCTTTGTGATTCTGGTCCTTGGTTCTCATCAAACTATATTCAGGGCATGGTGGATGACTAGCAACTAATTTCGTTTCTGCAAATACAGCTGAGAAGGTAATTGGTCCATAAAGATAACACTACTTTTGCTATAAGGGATTTAAAAGAAATTGTCCAAATTTTTTCATTAAGAAAATAAAACAAACAATAACAGTTTGAGATGCTTTGCAGTCTGCTGAAGAGTAAGTGCACATTCACAGCAACAACAGTGAGAAAACAGAAAGGAAAGGCTCCAAAGAGGCTCTTATGGTCTGCCATTTCAGTAATCTACAAATTAAATCGCTGAAGAAATAGTTTGATATAATCTTTATAACAGCTTCATAAGGCAATTGAGGTCAATTGTGTGATTGATTTGTACATCAAAGTAGTAATACTACAAATAAAAACATTAGTAGTTCTATAGTACTTTTCATCCATAGATCACAATGCAATTTTCAAAGGTGGGTAAGCATTATTATCCCATTTTACTGATGGGGAAACTGAATTGCTCAAGGTGATGCAGAGAGTCAGCAGCAGAGCTTTGTTCCCATCCCTCCAGCTCTGAAAGTATCTTGTTCTCTCAATGGTCATTTTGGGTCAGGTGCCAACTAGGTTACCTTAGCTTCTTAACCCTTTACAGGTGCAAGGGTTTTGCCTCTGGCCAGGAGGGATTTTATAGCACTGTATACAGAAAGGTGGTTACCCTTCCCTTTATATATTTATGACAGTCATAATGAAAAGTGAGAATGTAATGCTGGGGCATGGTTCTGATATCAACCCATAAAAAGCCAGGAGAATGTGGGACCCTACTGAAACCTTGACAGGCTCCATAATGCACCAGATAAATACCTGACATTGAAGTATTTATAGTCTCTAGCTGAAAATGTTGATTTAGAAATGAACAAAAACACATAGGAAATCTCAAAGTTTTATCTCAACATCTCAAATGTTTCTAAGGCACCCCATGGCCAACTGTGTAAAAAAACAACTGAAAAATGGAACACAACAAAAGCAGAGATCATGGAGATCATTACTAATCCTCAGCAAAGCCATTTGTAAGTATATGAATAGGTCTAAAACCAAAGCCAGATTTTCATAATCACAAGATGGGCTAGAATTTTAATCTTCTCAATAATCTTTGCTAAATGAGATAAAGGGTGGGATTTTCAAAAGAACCTAAGTGATTTAGGAGCATTGTACTATTGACTTTCAATGGGTCTTGTACTCCTAAGTCATTTGTGTCTTTTTCAAAAGTCTATCCAGAGTACCTAAACCTAAGTTTTATTAGTCATGCATTCCAGGGTCATATGAACATGATCTCAAACACCTGTTTAATATAAGGTGTTTTGGACTTACACAAGATCATTTAGAGACACTACGTTACTAGTGTGTGGGGAAAAAGCAGTTAATTGATCTTACCAACTTTTAGATTGTGTTTAAGCACTTATTCTGTGAGATATACATACACACATATATACACACATACACACACACACGACTAAAATGAGCTTCCTTTGGGCAGAGTAGGGCACCATACTAGAAGCCAGAAGGGCTCTCTAGGCAGAATGCATAATAAAGTAGTATGCCTGTGCATTGCTTCCTGTAATCCAGTCAAGAAATCTCCAGTAGCAACCTTTAAGTAAGTGTTACTTTTGATTACTAAAGAAGTGTTTGCTGAAGTTTGTGGTATATTTGCCAATTATATTTAAGGAAATTGTAGAAGAAAATGCTGTAGCTTCACTAATTTCTTGCTTTGATTTGTTCAGCAAACTCAGTAAATCAGACAATCCACAGGTTTACAAAAGGATTTAACATATGTCAGTGCCAACCCCTAATTATTATTGACATACTGTTGCACCCACAGGCTCAGCTGAGACTGAAGGGTAAGGCATGATGCTGTCCATACTCATCCATTTCCTACTATCTTCAGAGAAACATGGGCTATTTTTGTTCTGTTTATCTTAACTAGAATATTTTGGGGCACCAGCTTTCCTGAAACCCAGTCATGTGGCATTTTCGTTGCCAAGCCCAATATCTTTAACCTCTATATTTTGAGGTGCTTCTTGGAGCTGTATGGTTGATAAAGTCTTTTTCAAAAGAGGCAGATGGCCAAATCATGCATGAAAAAGATGCATGCAGTTACTGTGGATGTACTTATCAAATATGCATTGCAATTATAAGAACTGCAATTCACACGTGCAGTTGCAAGAACTGTAGGTGGATTTTTGCACATGGACATAATCTGCAGCATTTCCTTCAATCTGCCAAATTATAGATTGTACTAACCTCACTGATTTTCCTTTATACTGTATATTGTCTGGCCCCTTCAGTCAAGTCTTAGGATGCCCTTAACTTTCTAATCTGATTCACAAACTTATTTTGTTTACATGTGGAGGACAGGAGAAACTGTTTCGCTCAAGAGTATTAAAAAATGCCAAGAGTTGCTGTTTCTATATGTTTATCAACTGTTTTCTCTAAATTGTGACCATTCCTTTTTAGTGCTAGGGAAATAAAGAGAAATACTTAATTGCTACTTGATGAGATTACAAAAGAATGAGAGGCATTGATACAGAACTGTTCCATGATTCTTACTTTGTCATAAACATAGTTGAAATGCAGTCTGAATGTGTACAATATCTCAAGTTCTAATATGGAAGCAAGGCTAGGGGACATATTGAAATCAATAGTGCATTGACCCTTGTTAGGTAACCAAAAGTAAAGCAATTTCATGGTAAGCAATGAGGTCATTCCAGCACTGTGATTACCAGAAGGAGTCGTTCTTTGGTGGCACTCGAACCTTGCAAATTACAGGCAAGAACCTTGACTTTCATCACCTCTGGGGGTTATATATATTGTAGTATGTCTTCTGATAAATCCATGCAATAGTATACATTATTGCTTATGGATAACATGAGGAATACAAATGGCCTGAGCATGCCAGGTTTGTTTGGTTAACCTATATTAGGAGTGGTTTGGATCCAGGTTTCAATTTATTTTAAAGTATCAAAGTTTTGTTGCTAGAGGAATCTTTAGAATAAAAAAAAGGGTTTGTCTTTTTCCTATCTCTAATCAGAAAATGGCTTCAAAATTCTCTTCACAACTTTGACATCAACAAGTAAATATTCTCCTCAGCAGAACTTTGCAAGAATTATAAATGTCCATTTCCATACACTTAAATAAATAACCTAAATATTTTTTTAAAGCAGAGTAGCTATTGATGCAGACAATGTATACACTTTGAAAATTAGGCACAGAATACAACACAAGAAGTGTTATGGGCCGCAGTTCACCTCTACTCTTCCTCCAACCCTCTAATTGAGACAGAGGAAAAAGCAGATTTAAAGACCAAATTCTGTGTACATTTATAGCACATGCTACACCCGTAACCATAATGAGACTGCATGGAGGACAGAATTTGGTGCAATATATGTTTCTTTACATTTACAAAATCTGAAAATAGGAATGGGTAAAACACTTCTTATAAATAATGACTGATCTAAAGTTTTGTCCTAGTCTCAAACCAAACCAATCAGGAATCTTTATTAAGGTTGAAAAAGGTTAAGTTTCTTCTTCTTGCATATTGTAAGTTTCATACTAGAAGATGTGAAATCTCTAGTGAAATTTCCCAACAACTGAGAAGGGACCTATTCCTATTGCTACCTGAGGGAGATTCTTTAGCTAAGGTGGCACAGGTAATATTCAGACTTCTGTCGCTCTCTAGTGGCTGATCCTTAGAAAGCACAACATACAGTATTACCACCAACTAGGGTGGATGTGTTAGGGGTCTGTGGTATTGGAGTTGAAACACCATAGTTCAAGCCCCACGTCCCCCAGCATGTGTGTGTAATTTACTTAGTAATTGTGTTTTCCTTTCCTAGCACATGAAGTCTACACTATAAATGAGCTTAGACGCATTAGTACCAAAATACAATACTCCAACACAGGCTGTCTGTGTGGTATTTTTTTCCCAGCCAATGACAGATAATACTGGAAAATTTGGAGGAAAGCTAAATAATCTAAGACTCCTAGACAAAAGAGCAATGGATATGCTTCAGATCAGCATATCATCTTCTCCACTCTTATCCAAATAGTTTGAAATATACATTAGATCATTTAGAGTTTTGTTATATTTAAGAGGCAAGGGTGGATTAAGGCTAAATAGGGCACAGATGAAGCAAAATTTTGAACCTTGCAAAAATTGAGCCCTGCTGGACAAACACTTATTTCCAGCCTTCACTCCTCCAACCATACTCTTCTTTCTTGTCATTCCTCTGCAAACAACTCTGACTTTTCATTCCAACCCATACACCCTACCTAATCAAACTCTTTCTTATTGGGCCCTGGGAAGAGCATGATATTAACAATTAGTATAAAAAGCCTAGGTGATAACAATAGAGCAAGAAAATACATGCATTGTAAAGCTTTAAATAACAACATGAGACTGACTTTGCATTATAGATTTTAGAGGGCATACATAGAACCCGTACCTTATTATGATGACTAGAATGGCTTGCATGGACTGCTGCTGGTGGATTTGTGCTTCTCTCTCATTGTGTCAAGGATGTTTTCTTTGCTACTTTATTTACTTTTCCATATAGAGTCTTTGGCAGATATGCTGTTGTAACGATGCTGCCTCTGGCGGGACACAACTGAGAGTATTCAGGACAAATTGATTAGAGCAGGCCAATACAGCCCAAGGCTGGGGTCCTTTGCACACCAAGGCACACCAGAGAGGACTTCGGTCTCATCCCACTGGCTAACCATAAGTCATATAAGCAATTCTCTTAGACACTCCAGTTTCCCAGTATCACCACCAGTGCCACTTGTTATGGGGACGAATGGATATGAAAACCAATGCCCCAGTAAAAGAAAAAAGGTTCTCTCGATCCCAAAGGACCAAACCCCAGACCCAGGTCAATATACAAGTCAGATCTTACCCACAAATCTCACTGTTGCCAATCCTTTAGAATCTAAAAATCTAAAGGTTTATTCATAAAAAGAAAGAAATATAGATGAGAGTTAAAACTGGTTAAATGAAATAAATTACATACAGTAATGGCAAAGTTCTTGGTTCAGGCTTGTAGCAATGATGGAATAAACTGCAGGTTCAAATCAAGTCATGTCTAGTTGGCAGCCAGTATCAAGTGGAGTGCCCCAAGGGTCGGTCCTGGGGCCGGTTTTGTTCAATATCTTCATAAATGATCTGGAGGATGGTGTGGATTGCACTCTCAGCAAATTTGCGGATGATACTAAACTGGGAGGAGTGGTAGATACGCTGGAGGGGAGGGATAGGATACAGAAGGACCTAGACAAATTGGAGGATTGGGCCAAAAGAAATCTGATGAGGTTCAATAAGGATAAGTGCAGGGTCCTGCACTTAGGATGGAAGAATCCAATGCACCGCTACAGACTAGGGACCGAATGGCTAGGCAGCAGTTCTGCGGAAAAGGACCTAGGGGTGACAGTGGACGAGAAGCTGGATATGAGTCAGCAGTGTGCCCTTGTTGCCAAGAAGGCCAATGGCATTTTGGGATGTATAAGTAGGAGCATAGCGAGCAGATCGAGGGACGTGATCGTTCCCCTCTATTCGACATTGGTGAGGCCTCATCTGGAGTACTGTGTCCAGTTTTGGGCCCCACACTACAAGAAGAATGTGGATAAATTGGAGAGAGTCCAGCGAAGGGCAACAAAAATGATTAGGGGTCTAGAACACATGACTTATGAGGAGAGGCTGAGGGAGCTGGGATTGTTTAGCCTGCAGAAGAGAAGAATGAGGGGAGATTTGATAGCTGCTTTCAACTACCTGAAAGGGGGTTCCAAAGAGGATGGCTCTAGACTGTTCTCAATGGTAGCAGATGACAGAACGAGGAGAAATGGTCTCAAGTTGCAGGGGGGGGAGGTTTAGATTGGATATTAGGAAAAACTTTTTCACTAAGAGGGTGGTGAAACACTGGAATGCGTTACCTAGGGAGGTGGTAGAATCTCCTTCCTTAGAGGTTTTTAAGGTCAGGCTTGACAAAGCCCTGGCTGGGATGATTTAACTGGGAATTGGTCCTGCTTCGAGCAGGGGGTTGGACTAGATGACCTTCAGGGGTCCCTTCCAACCCTGATATTCTATGATTCTATGATTCTAAGTCTCTGGAGTACATCCACAGCTGGGATGGGTCATTCGGTCCTTTGTTCAGAGCTTCAGTTTGCAGAAAGGTTCCTCCAAAAGAAAGAAGCAGTACTGAAGACAAAATGGAGGGGTTTCCAGGGCCTTTTATATTCTCTGCCCTGTGGGAGTACACCCCTTTGATCTTACAGTGGAAAATCACAGCACAAGATGGAGTTTGGAGTCACATGGGCAAGTCACATGTCCATGCATGACTCAGGTCTTTAGAGGCCAATGCCATTGTTTATATGTTAGTTTGAATGTTCCCAGGAAAGCTCAGATGTAGATTGGCGTCTCCCAAAGTTCATTGCTAGTTAAGTGTTTCTTGATTGGGCACTTACTGAGAATAGTCCTGTCTCAAGAAGCTGGCCAAATGCTTCACTGAGGCTACTTAGAATCAAAACACATTGAGATACGAGAACATAGCCAATATTCATAACTTCAACTACAAAAATGATACACACATACAGATAGCATGATCATAACCAGCAAATCTTCAATCTTTCCATAGACACCTTACTGGACCTCCTTTGTACAAGATTTGTTGCAACTATAAGACCTTGGTTGCAACAATGATCAATACACTCACAGTTCATGTCAATAACGTCTCAGCTGTGTGATAAGATTGGTTGACAGTACCGCTCTTCTAACACAATGCAACTCTCTACAAGAAGGATAAAACTTGGGGGCTGATCCAAAATGTGGAACAAACTCCTCCAGGAGTTAAAGGGTGGTTAAAGGGTGCTTACTTCCTTCTGAGATTCCCAGGCCTAACTAAGTTTGGCATCTGTAAGCCCTTTCCCTCTGCCCCCACCCCGAGAGCTTGTGACAGTGACTGATCAATGACTCTAAAACACCCTCTTCAAAACCAGAGCATTATTTATGCATCCCCGCAAGACACATAGCATGCAAACAAATCAAGAACAGGCTTATACGTGTATTTCCCCTTAACTAAAACAGACTGAACTGCTGCAGCCTGGTTGGTTCTTCCCTAACAGACAGTTTACAAAAGTTGAACACTCTGATTGACAGTCCCACCCCAGAATACCCTATAGCCTAATAGTTAGGGCATTCAGCTGGAATGTGGGAGATTCTGGTTTAAATCCATGCTCCCAATCAGGCAGAGCAAGTATTGCAATTAAAACACTGGGCTACTGGCTATGATGGGGGCAGGAAGGGGGCCCTCTTTTCCCTCTTCTTCCAAGAAAGAGCTGAGTCAGGCTGACCTGGCTTAGGTGCCTAACTGAAGGAGAGGATTCACAATTGATTGATTGAGGCCCAGATCAATGGGAGCCAGAAGCCTAAGTTCCTTTGAGAATCTGGGCCATACACCCTACCCTTTTCCTCTGTATTTCACTGCTTAGGCAGCAGCGAATCCCTTTCTTAGGCACCTAAGTGTCTCCATGCAATTAATAGGGGCCTGGACATGTAACTCATGGCTCAGAATTCTACCAGGCAGGGGGTCACACTTGAGACCCATGAGGAAGATGGGTGCCTAGTCCCAGCCCTCCTCACCCCCCATATATCAATTCATAGAATCATAGAATCATAGAATATCAGGGTTGGAAGGGACCCCTGAAGGTCATCTAGTCCAACCCCCTGCTCGAAGCAGGACCAATTCCCAGTTAAATCATCCCAGCCAGGGCTTTGTCAAGCCTGACCTTAAAAACCTCTAAGGAAGGAGATTCTACCACCTCCCTAGGTAACGCATTCCAGTGTTTCACCACCCTCTTAGTGAAAAAGTTTTTCCTAATATCCAATCTAAACCTCCCCCCCCTGCAACTTGAGACCATTTCTCCTCGTTCTGTCATCTGCTACCATTGAGAACAGTCTAGAGCCATCCTCTTTGGAACCCCCTTTCAGGTAGTTGAAAGCAGCTATCAAATCTCCCCTCATTCTTCTCTTCTGCAGGCTAAACAATCCCAGCTCCCTCAGCCTCTCCTCATAAGTCATGTGTTCTAGACCCCTAATCATTTTTGTTGCCCTTCGCTGGACTCTCTCCAATTTATCCACATCCTTCTTGTAGTGTGGGGCCCAAAACTGGACACAGTACTCCAGATGAGGCCTCACCAATGTCGAATAGAGGGGAACGATCACGTCCCTCGATCTGCTCGCTATGCTCCTACTTATACATCCCAAAATGCCATTGGCCTTCTTGGCAACAAGGGCACACTGCTGACTCATATCCAGCTTCTCGTCCACTGTCACCCCTAGGTCCTTTTCCGCAGAACTGCTGCCTAGCCATTCGGTCCCTAGTCTGTAGCGGTGCATTGGATTCTTCCATCCTAAGTGCAGGACCCTGCACTTATCCTTATTGAACCTCATCAGATTTCTTTTGGCCCAATCCTCCAATTTGTCTAGGTCCTTCTGTATCCTATCCCTCCCCTCCAGCGTATCTACCACTCCTCCCAGTTTAGTATCATCCACAAATTTGCTGAGAGTGCAATCCACACCATCCTCCAGATCATTTATGAAGATATTGAACAAAACTGGCCCCAGGACCGACCCTTGGGGCACTCCACTTGATACCGGCTGCCAACTAGACATGGAGCCATTGGTCACTACCCGTTGAGCCCGACAATCTAGCCAGCTTTCTACCCACCTTATAGTGCATTCATCCAGCCCATACTTCCTTAACTTGCTGACAAGAATACTTGTCAAAAATACGTGTCAAAAGCTTTGCTAAAGTCAAGAAACAATACATCCACTGCTTTCCCTTCATCCACAGAACCAGTAATCTCATCATAAAAGGCGATTAGATTAGTCAGGCATGACCTTCCCTTGGTGAATCCATGCTGGCTGTTCCTGATCACCTTCCTCTCATGCAAGTGCTTCAGGATTGATTCTTTGAGGACCTGCTCCATGATTTTTCCAGGGACTGAGGTGAGGCTGACTGGCCTGTAGTTCCCAGGATCCTCCTTCTTCCCTTTTTTAAAGATTGGCACTACATTAGCCTTTTTCCAGTCATCCGGGACTTCCCCGGTTCACCACGAGTTTTCAAAGATAATGGCCAATGGCTCTGCAATCACAGCCGCCAATTCCTTCAGCACTCTCGGATGCAACTCGTCCGGCCCCACGGACTTGTGCACATCCAGCTTTTCTAAATATTCCCTAACCACCTCTATCTCCACAGAGGGCTGGCCATCTCTTCCCCATTTTGTGATGCCCAGCGCAGCAGTCTGGGAGCTGACCTTGTTAGTGAAGACAGAGGCAAAAAAAGCATTGAGTACATTAGCTTTTTCCACATCCTCTGTCACTAGGTTGCCTCCCTCATTCAGTAAGGGACCCACACTTTCCTTGGCTTTCTTCATTTCTAATAATTACTTTCCTAGCAAATTAGCAATCAGTTTGTCGTAAAAGTTTAAATTAATCCCCTAGATAAACTTAAAACTATGAATATGGTTCCAGTGAAAAAATGAGAGAACAAAGGACCTAAGACTGAATCACCTAAGCAGCTGAAGGGGGAGATAGCAAGGCCACAACAAAACCTAGCCCAAGATATTGCAGCAACTGAAAGAAAGAGCAACTGGATGCAATCTCAAAAAATATTTGTGGCCTCCCTAAAGATCTGTGAGATGTAAAATGCTGAATGGCTCACTTGGAAAATGAGCTACAAAAGAATGCCATTGAAACCAGTGACATTAAAGAAGAAACTGCCTCCTTAAAGTTTAAACTAGACAAACTGGAAGAAAAACAGGATGACTTAGAAAACCGATCTTGAAGACACAACCTTCGCCTCTTGGGCATTGCTGAGGGTCTAGAGAGGAAGGATATAAACAGCTTTCTTCAGATGCTGCTCCCTGACATGGTTAAATTGGACTCCTAGCTTCCCCCATTAGATACTGAAAGGGCTCATTGAATGCCTAAGTACTAGAGGGCAGGAGTCTGGGGAGCTCAGACCCATCATCTTCAAGTTGCTGAAGTTCAATGATAAAGTAACATTAATGAATGCTGCCAGAAAAACTGAAACCCCTATGTACAAAGGCCACAACATTTCTCTTTTCCTGACTTCTTAGCTGAGCTTAACAAAAAGAGAGCTGCATTCAATGGCATAAAACAAATCTTGAGAGGGATCAATATCAGATACAGCATCAAGTACACATCTACCTTCACTATGGATTTAGCAGGTTCCACAAAATTTTGCAAACCCCCCACTGAAGCTTGGCAGACACTTCAAAGACTGAGACCAGATTTGACCAAAAATAGCAGAATGTTTTTATCATAGAAAGCATACCTCGACAACTTTAAAAATCAGTTTCTTTTCCTATGTATCCTTGTAGATCTAATAATGGTCACTTATATAATCTTCCAGCTCCTAGTAGATGATTGAACTCTTCTGTTGTTCTCCTTTGGACAAGGAAATAGATGAGTTACAGAGAACACACAAGACTTACCCAAATTATGAAAAACACCTACATTCTCTAATCAAACCAACTATTAATATAATGAATGCTTATCCAGCCAAGTCAAATTTGCACTCAACAGGGTCAAACAAAAATATTATGAATGGAGAGATAAAGGAGGTAAACTATTTGCCGGAAGACTTAAGATGGAACTAGCCAACAACAACATTTCTTCCTTATTACAAGACAATGGGAGTGCCATCCTTGAACCAATAGATATAAATAATTAAGCAATTCTATCAAGCTTTATATAAATCAAACATCCTATTTGACTCTAATAAATTTGATCATTTCACTGCAGGCCTATCTTTTAATACTCTAACTTCAGAACAAGTGTTTATGCACAAAGCTATCACAATGCAAGTGATCAGACAGGTTATAAAAATATGAATTCTGGCAAGGAACCTGGGATGGATGACTTTCTAGCAGATTTCCGTAAAACGTATCAGCTATCTTCTATTCTTTCAAAGGTCTTCACTTAAACATTCCAGGAAGGCACCATGCCTTGCGACATGAGAACTGCTTGAATTACTTTTAATATTAAAGAAGAACAAAAATGGTTGTAACTGTGGCAACTTCCACCCCATCTGTTTTTTGAACACAGATTGCAAAAATGTTAGCGACATAACTGAACACCATCATCCCATCAATTATACATACTGATCAGGTTTGTTTCATTAAAGGAAGATTGGCTGCTGATAATACAAGAAAAGTTGCTTATTAGATCCAGGCAAGCTCAGATGTCAGATAGCCTTAGCCTTATCTCTAGATACAGAGGAAGCCTTTGATAGGGTTGAATGGCCTTATCTAATGGCTATCCTTTAAAAAAAAAACACAAACACATCGGATTTGGAACAATATCCGTGTAAGGTGGTCACGGTTCTCTCACCATCTGTCAGGGAGGGAGACCATGTCCTGTCACTGCAATGCTCCTTGAGCTGCTCTGTTCAGGTCAGCGGTCAGGTAATGGCTCTGGCCTTCAGTCAGGTAGAGCAACACAACAATCCAGGGGGGATTAGCTCTCTGGTGAGAGAGCCAGCCAAAACATTTGGCATGCTAGCTTGGGCGGGTGCCAGAGCAATACAGGCCTCCACACCCAAAGGTAGGGAGGCTGCCAATCCCGATGGTGGGGTGGCAGGGGACGCAGGCCCACCCACTCCACTGCATCCCAGCCTAGGGCCCTAACAGTGGCTGAGTGATTGAAAAAAGCTTAGCTATGTCATTTGGTTCCCTCTCTTCTTTCATATACCTTAAGTGGCTACCCATATTCTTAAGGAAAAATCCAGTTTTTGCATCTACATGGGTCATCCTGCAATGCATTAAGACGATTATAGCATCTGATATTACTAATTCTCTTCTCGTACCATTATGGGATAACCTGTGCCTCAGGATCAAGACCAACTCCACTCTTAAGACACTTTGAACAGAAAAAGGATTAAAAGATATAATATAATACAGGATAATACATGTGTAATCAAAGGAGGCCAGTCTAACAAACATAAGCTACTGCTGTCTCACAGTTCCTGCTTTCAGTGGCTATGCTCCAGGATTCATACAAAGACACGGGACAATTCATTGTTTCAACTTTCTCACATCTAGAAAAATATGTTAAGAAATATGGAAACAAAAAGTCACTTTGTAGGAACTACTTATAGATGGCTTAATGCTGTGCATTACCCTCCCAATCTCAGTCTCAAAAGAAAAATGGGGAAAATAATTTAGCCTTATCATTACAACAGAAACTTGGGAGGAAACCTGGCTTAATGTGAAAGATACTTCAAGTTCTTTATCCTTGAGATTCTTCCAGAACAGGATATTAAAGAGGTAGTACTAGACTCCAGACCATTTGTTTAAGGCTAGATTGGCAACATGCGGTGACGGCTGGAGATTCAAACAGCCACATGCCAACCTTTCACACATCCTCTATACCTGTCAGAAAATTCATGTGTTCTGGAACACCATATTCAGTACTCTCTCAAAAACTTTGTGTTGCTATCTTTCCTTCTCCAGGCTTGTGTATTTTAGAGGTTCTGCATGAGCTGGTATTACCAGTTATCATTAAGAAATAGACTATTTTAGTCATCAAAAGAGTTATTTTAAGAAAATGGAAATCTGCAATTCCTCCCTCATGTACAGACTGGCTTCGTGAACTCGCTACTATTGCATTAATGGGAAACCTGATTCTGGCTAATTGAAACACTTGGAAAAAATATGAGGCTGTCTGGTCACACATGAAACTATTGCATGCTTTTTCAGTTAAGTATATACTAGTCCCCAGTACTGATAGGTTACGTTGTCACTTATTAAGTAATGTAGCCACTTTAATAACTGATACCCTGCTTGATCTCTACAGGTTCAGGGGGGGCTTGTTTATTTATGTCTGTTTTTATTTTGTTCCAAGTTTTACAAATAATGAACATTGCATTTTGTTATTTATATAGTACTTCCATCTTGTGCACCTGTTTAGAATCATAGAATATCAGGGTTGGAAGGGACCTCAGGAGGTCATATAGTCCAACCCCCTGCTCAAAGCAGGACCAATCCCAACTAAATAATCCCAGCCAGGGCTTTGTCAAGCCTGACCTTAAAAATATCTAAGGAAGGAGATTCCACCACCTCCCTAGGTAACACATTCCAGTGTTTCACCACCCTCCTAGTGAAAAAGTTTTTCCTAATATCCAACCTAAACCTCCCACACTGCAACTTGGCAGAGTTTTTGCATTGGCAAAAAGTGATAGCCCAGGTTGGAACCGAAAAAGTGCAAGGAGGCCTACCTGACCTTATATGATGAGGGCTGCCAGTGGACATAAAGCACCATCAGAGTTAATGAAAGAAAATTTAATTAACAGAATAGTGTTCTAGTACTCCATTTACTCACATTAAACAAATAGTATCAATGGAAGCTGCCAGATGCATAGCTCTTTTGAAAAAAATAAAAAATCAAGTCACTTATTTAGATGACTCAGAACAGACTTAGGAGGTTAATTTAAGGCAGCCATTTTTTTTTAAAAAAAAACCTTGGCTTCCAATTTTTTAAAAATAGCAATAGTCACTGTTTCAATGAATATCACAAAATGCAGTGTTTTGCACTGCCTCCTGCTGGTCCTTCATTAGCAGTTAACTAACTAGCAGTATTCCCTCAGTGGATATAATCAACCATACTGATGCATAAACCAAGATGCTTTTGTGTGAAAGTGTTACTCCATAAGAAGTTGAAGTTTATGTTATTACTGTTACACAAAAACGGTGTTATCCAAAACCAGCTATGTCATTCAAATGTTTGCTCAGGAAACATTGATTCATTCTTCAAAGAAAGACAAACATGATAGGGAAGAAACAAATAACAAAACACTAATCCTGAATAGAATATTGAAATCAATGTTGAGTAAAAAATAGAATATAAAATGGTGTCTCTTAATCTTCTCTTCCCTGCCCCCCTTTACTTTCCATGCAAAAAGCTAGCATCAATGCAGTGGTAAATAGAATCATAGAATCATAGAATATCAGGGTTGGAAGGGACCCCTGAAGGTCATCTAGTCCAACCCCCTGCTCAAAGCAGGACCAATTCCCAGTTAAATCATCCCAGCCAGGGCTTTGTCAAGCCTGACCTTAAAAACCTCTAAGGAAGGAGATTCTACCACCTCCCTAGGTAACGCATTCCAGTGTTTCACCACCCTCTTAGTGAAAAAGTTTTTCCTAATATCCAATCTAAACCTCCCCCACTGCAACTTGAGACCATTACTCCTCGTTCTGTCATCTGCTACCATTGAGAACAGTCTAGAGCCATCCTCTTTGGAACCCCCTTTCAGGTAGTTGAAAGCAGCTATCAAATCCCCCCTCATTCTTCTCTTCTGCAGGCTAAACAATCCCAGCTCCCTCAGCCTCTCCTCATAACTCATGTGTTCCAGTCCCCTAATCATTTTTGTTGCCCTTCGCTGGACTCTCTCCAATTTATCCACATCCTTCTTGTAGTGTGGGGCCCAAAACTGGACACAGTACTCCAGATGAGGCCTCACCAATGTCGAATAGAGGGGAACGATCACGTCCCTCGATCTGTTCGCTATGCCCCTACTTATACATCCCAAAATGCCATTGGCTTTCTTGGCAACAAGGGCACACTGCTGACTCATATCCAGCTTCTCGTCCACTGTCACCCCTAGGTCCTTTTCCGCAGAACTGCTGCCTAGCCATTCGGTCCCTAGTCTGTAGCTGTGCATTGGGTTCTTCCGTCCTAAGTGCAGGACCCTGCACTTATCCTTATTGAACCTCATCAGATTTCTTTTGGCCCAATCCTCCAATTTGTCTAGGTCTTTCTGTATCCTATCCCTGCCCTCCAGCGTATCTACCACTCCCCCCAGTTTAGTATCATCCACAAATTTGCTGAGAGTGCAATCCACACCATCCTCCAGATCATTTATGAAGATATTGAACAAAACCGGCCCCAGGACCGACCCTTGGGGTACTCCACTTGATACCGGCTGCCAACTAGATATGGAGCCATTGATCACTATCCGTTGAGCCCGACAATCTAGCCAGCTTTCTACCCACCTTGTAGTGCATTCATCCAGCCCATACTTCCTTAACTTGCTGACAAGAATACTGTGGGAGACCGTGTCAAAAGCTTTGCTAAAGTCAAGAAAGAAATAGGATTGTTTCAAATTTAGAAAATTTAGAAGTTAACATCTGAAGCTTGTAATTGTTTCAGAATCTGAACCCTTCAACTTCAAAGACTAAACTTAAACTTCTGAGTCAATTGTCTCCAAACTTAGCTTGTTTTGTAGATCTTACTGAGACTTAAAAACGAGAACAATTCTGTTGTTGGAATTTACCACACTCCAAGAAATGCCAGTTTGTATAGCATTATATTTTAAGTGAGACATAGACATAGATATGCATATATTGTGGTTTAAAACATAAAAGCAGGGGGCAGATTTGAGGTTGAGGTTTCAACCTTAATGACACTTGGTGTCCTGATTTCGGATAAATTAAGTTCTCAATGGTAACAGTGTGTGAGGCCAAAATCAAAATTTATGTCTTTGTTAGTTTTTGGAGGGAAATGATTTTCTTAAAAAAAAGAGTTATCAATTTTGGAGATTAAAAACAGTCATATCCTCTATCAAAATAGGCAAAAATACATATGCTATCAACAGATAAAAGCAGACAATGAACACAGAACTAAGAGACCTGTTAATTATTTAATCCTCCTGCCAATGCTGATTCTAACATTCTCCAATGTTTTGACAAGTGGATTTGAAATTACTCCAGTGATGGATTTTTCCACCATTTTTTTGTTCTACAGTCTAATGTATCCCATGTTTAGAACACTGCTCCTAATGTTTGAGTGTACATTTTGTATTACTGAATTTCATCCTATTACTAATCATGCTCCCTTATGACACTCTAAACAGTTTTGCTTCCTTTTTTGTTGGTGGTGGAATTTTCATCCTGTGGGAAATTCAGATATATAGAAACTTGTTTTCTCACTGCATTGGGACAAAATGTTGAAATAGCAAAATATTTTCACAGAATAGCAAGTTCTGAACATTTTTATTCTAAAATGTCAAAAGATCTCATTTTGGCTTAGTTCAAAATTCATCTGTGTCCTCTTAAGGTGCTGCAGTGCCTCATAGGAGTTGCAGTTCAGGCACCTCACGCCCCCATTTGCCTTTGTTGGTTTGGCTCCTCAGGGGGACTTCATGATGCACCATGGTCATGCGATTCCCATGATCCAGAGGGGAGGCCATAATATGTCATGAGAGATTGAGTCAAGCCCATAGAGGAGACTAGGGGTATGAGGTACTCAAACTATAACTGCCATGAGGCACCACGGAAGCTCAGACAGGCTATTGTTAAAAGGATCCCACATGAGACGTTTCAGTTTGGTTCAGAAAACCATAATGTGTTGATTTCTGCCATACTGGCCAAAATCACAATATTTTTAGTTTTTCCTGTCAGAAAAATAAAAATGTTTTCTGCAACATGGATTCTGATTTTGTGGAAACTACTTTCTTTCAAAAGGGCAGAGGTGAAATTAAGCCGGAATGGCTTCCCCAGGCTGGTGCTTTAAAGGGCTGGGGCTCTCCGCAATGGCAGGAGCCCCAGGCCCTTTAAAGCACTGCCCAAGCCCTGCCACCACTACCCCGGGGCTCAGGCAGCGGCGCTGGGGCAGTGCTTTAAAGGGCTGGGGCTGCACAGCAGTAGCGGTGGCTGGAGCCCCGGGCTCTTTAAATCACCCCTGAGCCCTGGGGCTCCCAGCCGCCTCTGCAGCTGGGAGCTCCAGGAGTGATTTAAAGGCCCCGCCTCTTCCGATTGAGGCCACACCTCTTCCAGTTGAGGCCAGCCCCTGCTCAGGACTCTGGCCTACCAGTAAGTCCTTTAAGTTACTTTCACCCCTGCAAAAGGGTACTTAAGGAACTAAGTGAAGCGATCTTGGAACCATTAGCAATTATCTCTGAGAACTCATACAGGATGGGTGAGGTCCCAGAGAACTGGAGAAAGGGCAGACATAGTTTTCCTATTAAAAAATAAGTACTAAGAGGACCCAGGGAATTACAGACCAGTAATTCCTATCTTCGTAGTTGGAAAGATACCGGAACAAACTATTAAACAATCAATTTGTGAGAGCTAAGAGGATAACAGGATTGTAAGGTATACATTTGGCCAAACTTCAGAATATCATTTGGCCAAACTTCTCCCTTTCTGTTTCTAATGCTATGGAACAATCAGAAGTTTATAAACTAGATGCATTCACTTCCTCTCTTGACATTAAACCTCACTGGAATATGCTTTGCCTATTCTGCTACAGATGACCATGTCACACTGTAATATCTCTTCCTTCCCACACCGCTCTAACACCCACCATTTCATAGTCTCTGTTAAATTGTGACTGTAATACCACCTAATGGCTGACAAAGTAGTAAGTATAAGACCAGGATCCCTTTTATCAGTTCTGCAGTTTCCACAGCCTTTATTCTGTGCTTGCATTTCATGTTTCCATCCATAAAAACTAGGCTCTTAGTTTCCAGAGTCAGTAATAACAATTCACACAAAAGCACTGTAAGAAAAAGAAGAAGAAAATCTTAGAAGAAACTCAACAACCTCTTAAATTTGAATCTTAAAAGCTGGTTCGTGGGTTCCTAAGGTGTTATACATTATAAGAAACACCTTAACATTATAAGAAACACCTTAAGTCTGAAGTCAAACCACAGGCTTTCATCTATAGGTAATTAAAATGACCCTATGTTTCAAGACATAAGTCAAGGATTTTCAGGAGTACAGTAATCCTTATAGGCTAACCTTCAAGAAATTTTCTTCACAACATGGGAGAGGTACTGCAAAGAAGCTTATGGACCAAGAAGAGAATTTAATGGGCTCTTAACCCCTTTCAATTGATGTACATGATGTGGGATTAGGAAATAGAGCAACTATGTAAGTGTCATTCCATTTATCAAGAAGTCCAGCAAGCGTAGTTTTTTAAAATTGTATGTGCAGCTGTTCTTCTTGGCACTGAATCTTAGATCTTAAGAGAAAAAGTGGGGGAAGCCTTGTTGTATTATAATTGTATCAGAATATCCCATTTTAATCTAATGTTGTTTTCTTCTGGGATGATAGCACTCTAAAATTAAAAAGTCAATTTTAAATTAAGAAAGGTTAATTTGTTGACCTCAACTTTGTTTAATTGTTACTAATGCACTTTATGCTAATTAAACAAGGTTTCCCAATAATTATATGAGGAAACTGCAAATCTTTTAAGGCTCCTGTTAATCCAGTACCCTGTGGCTGCTTATTTCTAATTTGTTCATTTTAATACACCAATTATATGAATTAGACAAATAAATATGTCATAAAGAATCTATCATTTCAGGAACCCTGACCTGCAAATGCTTTACATTTGATGAAAAATATAATGCTGCATTATTTCTCAGCAATAATAATGAATTCAGTGAAGAAGGATTTGTTTGTTTGTTTCTCACAGGCTCAAAGTCAGTTGACTATGTATAACATTCAAGCTAATTTTGAAAAAGTGCACTCTGTACCAATAAACTAATAGCTCTAGAAAGACTATATAATTTTAAATATCCTGCCCAAGCAACATTCATTCTGGCATTTTGTAACTTTCCATACTTGACTTTGTAGCCTTAATAATGCTCTTAAAATTTAGTTCATTTTGTACTCCATTTTCATAGGTTTTTTTCCTTAAGAGTACATAAAGGCAAAGCCAAATTCTATTATGTTCATCTGTACCAATCCTATCCCCATCATCAGCATGGTTTGGGCTCTGAACCTTCAGCACACACTTCTAGCACTTGAGCTACAGAAGCAACAACATTGCCTGTTACTAGAAAGCTGCTCATTATTTGTTGACCAGCCATTAAAGGAGGATGCTCAACATAGTCCATTATATATGAAAATTTTGTAACATTATACAGCATAACCAAGCACAAGGGTTTGGAAGTCTTTTCAAGACAGTATCACACACTTAGCCATAATAAGACTTGGGTCTACACTGGGGGTGGCCAAACTTACTGACCCTCTGAGCCACATACGACAATCTTCACAAGTTCAAGAGCCACGGTGTGCCTGCTGGAAGGCATGTGCCGCGGCTTGGGGCTTCAGCCCTGTGGGAAGCAGGATGGTGGGGGTAGGGGCTTCAGTCCCACTTCTGTTGCTAGCTCCCTGCTGATGGGCTATTTTAGTCAAAAAAGGGTTGAAAAAGACTTCCAGCTACATAGCTCTGAATACTAGCAAAGCCTATGAATAAAAGGTGTTCTAACACTCCAGACCTCTGGTGTTCCCAAGAAGGCCACCTCTGAAAAGAGAGTGTGTTGAATGGGTGAAATAGGAATGTGGTTACCCAGCTCCTTCCCTCTTTGGAAAAGCCATGAGCAAGTAAACTTTTCCATTTTATGGAGAAGTCCCCCAACCTCAATCAGATGGGGGGAAAAAAACTACATCTGATATATTCTGTACATAAACAGTAACACAATCGCAGTAGCAAATTTGTCAGGCAATTAAACTTTATGCCAAGCTAATTCAATTTTTCTGTGACTTTATTAAGTTCTATGAAAAAATGAAATCTGTTCTCTCCAGTAAATCACCAGTAAATCACAAGTTTCACAAAGCATTTTCTAACACAGATTCCTTGCTCTGCTATTTTGATATATTAAATATCCAGCAAAGAATTTCCAGGGTCATAAATCTACAGTGATAAAATTAATCCTATTGCTGAAGAGAAATAAATATTTTATTGCAGTTTTATGAGCTTTTGTTCCCTTTTCACTTGCAAGGAGGTGTTGTTTAGTGGTACAAAGACATTTTGCTGCTGAAAAATGTATTAGAACCAATACTACAGTAACAGAATTCTTATCTACAAAGCTGTTCACTTCTCACAATGAAGATTCAAGGGTATCCCAAAGAAAACTTCCAAGGGACTGTTGTCAGTACCACCACTCCAATGATCCTTATCCCCATACTTCAGACTCTGAAAGTTATTCCACTGGTATTAGTGATTATCATTTCAGGAATACTTTTACAGTGCCATTTGAACATCTCAGTATCGAAGTCTACTGAGTACAAAAGAAACTGGCAAACTTGGAGGCCACAAGCACTGATCTAATTAATCTTGGATTTTATTTTCTGCAAAAATAACACCCTTGTTTTCCTTAGCAATGAAAGGAAACTCAAAGGTGTCCTTTGCCTTGATCATAACGTGGTCTGAGGTGTCTGGTATAGTGACATTCCATAATAAAAAAACCAAGTTTATTGAAAATGGAGATAGTATATAATAATAATTTTATAAGCCAGATCCTCAGCAGCAGAAGAACTTCTTTTGACACAATTGAGAAAGGGTCAGTGCAAAGATGGGAATTCCAGCTGAGTAGTTAAAGAAATGAAATTGGGGGCAGAGGGAAGGAACATGATCTGGTACTATATTACTATATATATAAGTTGTACCACTCTTTAATCAGAATATAGCAGATAAGCATAATGGGCCTGATTCTCCATGTGCTATCATTTACACCTGTGTAAAGTGAGTGTAAATACTACCATTCCAATTTGGTAGCCTTTTACACCCATTTTGCACAGATGTACATGACTAACTATGCTGTGAGGCATGGAAGAATCAGACCAATGTGCCCAAAGGATTTCTATATAGCTTGACAATTCCACAAGCACAGCAAATAAAAATGGAATCCTGGAGCACTTGTGAAGAAAACTTGACTCACTAAGATATCATGATCTATTTAAAACAAAAAACCTCCACATGCAGAATAATGCCTTACCTTGGATGAAAACATTACAAAACTCCAGAGAGGGCACAGGTCACTCAACCGGTTGGGCTTTTGTCAACTCCTAAATGATTTCGCCAAAACATGGTCTGTTTCCTTTAATTCCTTTGGCAAGTTTCTGTTTAGAGTTGATGTAATAAATGTTTGTGTTTTGGGATTAATTAATCAGCGGACCTATCTTTTGAGTAAGGCTACTCAAGGTATGTAAAAAAAGGCATGCGTTCTCCCTCTCCCTGAATTCTTCCCTTCCCAATTTCGGAGAATGGGATACACAGTGTTTTCCAATGAGTTAATTAGTTAATGTGCCAAAATTGCTGCATATATTACTCATGTAAACTCTGAGGATACCTAACAGACTGTATAATAAACAGCTTTCTCTGTATCTTGTTGCACCATAGTTTTTCTACATTTAAGGATATCGCCAAAGAAAATTTTTCCTTTCAAGATGTTATTTCAAGCAACCATCCATTAGTGCAATCAAATTCTGTTTTTTGATTAGGTTGGTAGCACAGAAGCCTAGAAGTGGTTTTTGTCTTGACTTCGAAAATATTAACTTGTCTGTACGAGAACCTGTGTGCCCGGACAACTCCCATTAAATCAATAGGATTCTTTCCACTGATTTTAATGAGAGCTATATTAGACCCTTATACTGATACTATAGTGATGAGCCTGATAAGGGCTGGGACAGGCACTATTCTAAGCTTGTAATGCTAACAGACCCCAGTCATCAGCGGGCAGGATTGAACCTGGGACCTCTGAAGCTTAGTGCATGAGCTAAAAGCCAACTGCTTGTTAGCCAAGACTGCAGGGCACTTCTTCTTCTCTCTCTCTAGTGGTCTTGATGCCACTAGATGGGACAGAACACCACACCCCCAGGAGGTGTGTGGGTTACACAGGCACTATTCTAAGATCAGAAGAATTTTACTACGTACCTTGCACCTTTTAATTAAGGCCTCTACTTGACTCCCTGCCACCGCTTCTCCCTGCTGCATTATTTTTCTATCCACCCACCCATCTTAGATATTTACAAGGATCCTACCATTTCTAATATCTAAACACTAAACAAACACTAAGCAAGTATTTTGATTCCCTGTCACCCTTTTCCCGCACTGAATCATCGAGATATCCATCCCTCAAATAAGGCATGTAAACATCACACTGACAAAGTGTTCACATTTTCCTTCAGATTAAAAAAAAAGAAAGGACCCATAAATCGCTTATTCAGCAGTAGAGATAGTCAAATTTCATCTTGGATATACAAGAAGCTTTTCATTTTGGCATAGGTGCCAAATGCAGTGAGCAATTTCTAATTCATCACTGTAACCGACAAAGCTTTATCTGATGAGGAAAGGAGAAACTGTACGAACATGAGTTAGAGTATAGCATAAAACAATAGTGTTAAATTTCCAGAAAGTCAACAAATTTTTTTAAAAATTAGCTAAATCTGCAGAGGGTTATGGAAAATTGTAGGAGCAGAAATAATATCTGTATGACATGTGATTAAATATTTAATTAAGCTAAATACAAACGAGTATCTTAATTCAGAATGTATTCTGTGGAATAGCTTTCCACTGAAACGAAGATGAGACAGTTTAAAGCCTCCTTTTAGCTGATTTTATTTAATAGCTCATCTGCGTTCTGCTGTTACTTACTGTTGAATCTTACACTTAATCCAAGTCACTTTTTTCTAATGAAAAAGTGAACAAAACCCAAGGAAAAGGACTTTCCTAGTGATGAAATGAGCTGCAACCCACTGGGTCTAAGAGGAGTACTCTCCAGCCCCGTACCAAGACTAGAGCAGCTGCATAGTTAGCTGTGTATAGTGTGTGGGGAGAATTGTGGGGGAAGGAGGACAATAAGTGTAGCCTATTGTCCCCTCTTAACATTTAAGCCACATGGCTCAACGCTGTTAATGGATCCTCACAGCATTTGTGGCTAACACACCTTTTGCTCTGTTTTCCTCTGGGGACTTTCAGTGGATGCACATACGTTACTTATACGTTCAATGAAAGGACTGTACTTACTACACTTGTCCATTGCATATTATTGCTGAATAAGGATATTTTATCAACAATATAGAACATAGTCCCCATTTCCCATACATCAAATCCTGCCATCTTCTCTGTGGCTCCAGATAGAGCCCTGTACACAGTCGTAGAATACCAAGAGGCAAGGCAGGATTTACTGAGTGGCAAGCCTGGATCCTGTGAAGTTAGTTTGCATTCCCGGTACACTGCAGAGTACAGTTTCCATGATAGTTCAGTGGATCCCAGTATGGAGGAGAAGTTTGGAGACCAGGCAGGCTAGGGAGGAGGGGGGCTGCTGCATCTGCAGCTGGGAGATTCACTATCATTCTTCCCTCAGTTTAGAGAAGATGCAAAACACACACGAGTGACTGGAGGTTCTGAAGCAATTATTCTACAATGGTGACTTCATTCAGTTCTGCAGCTTGGAAAAGGAGGATTATTCCTTCCTTATTGAGAACTCTTTCAGCAAGCCCACATAGGTCACATTGAGCATTGATACAAGATTTGCCCCTAGTAGCACTAGGAGGATGTAATGTAACCTAGTACATCACCAATTAATCTGCTTCAAAGCCCACAGGAGTTAACAGGAGCTTTTCCACTGACTTCCATGGGCTTTGGATCAGGCCTAAAGTTTCCAACAGAATTTGTAAACTGTTCCTGGAAAAAGAGAAGTTATACCACCAAGTAGTATAGCTTAAGGTTTTAAAAAGAATAGAAAAGTAAATGAAAAGTGTTAACAGTGCTGTAGATAAAGACTTAGTCATTTAACTTCCTAGGCAGCCCTAAACTAGCAAGAGAGAGAGAGAGACTCTTTCTCCCCCTCCCCTAACAGAATTCTTTTTAGATTGAGTGAAAATGATAACCTGATAAATGTTAAGCAAACATTCTAAACATAGAAGCTAAATTGCACACATCCCAGAGAATCAGACCTCTGAAGAGCCCCTCCACTGGACCTGGAAAGTCCCTCATTTTGGAACCAGTGCAGAATTTGAACCTATAAGACAATATCTAACTCTGTTCTGTATGGATCCATAGATCACCGAAGAGGTTATTGCCACAATTTGAAGAGAGTACCATTACAATTCAAGCCAATCTCTAATTCTGAGGCCAGGATGAGACCTAATGCAGGGGGGCAGAATACCCCTCATCTACAGGGTTCTTGTACCTTCTTCTGAAGCATCTGGCACTGGCCACTATTAGAGACGTGCTATTGAACTAGATGAGCTTTGGCTTTGATCCAGTTTGGCAATTCCTATTACAATTTGACCTTTAAGGTAGCATAATACTCTGTACCGCATGGTTGTACTTTGAGGAAGTGATTGAAGGGAACCTCTTCCCCAGGCAAAAGCAGGACCAGATTGCAATCTGCCACTCAAGAGAGAGTATTAGACTGTGGGACTGCCAACAGCCATGGTGACTAGACTATTCTAAAATGGCATATTCTGTCACATTGTGCATGGCCAGGCCCACAGCTATTTGCATATGCAAATATATCCAAAAGATGCTCTACACGTTACCCCACTTGCGTGGAACAATAAGACACACCAATACACAACGTTTCCTGTTTGTTCTGAGCTATCATGCTTTGACTTCTGTCAGACACTACTGGCTGCCTCTGTTCACCTTCTCAGTCCACTGCAGCTCAAGGAAGAGTTTTGCTCAGAATGTGAAAAATAATCATTGTGTAGTTTAACCCCTCACCCTCAGATTTGAATTTAAACAAGGGGAGGGGGGAATCTAAATGAGAATATGCCTTAGAAGAATTTAAAAAAAAAAAAGTGTCTTCCAGGCAAAAACCAAGTGTGATTCTAACAAGATTCAACACTGTCTGGCCCTCTTGTTTCGGTTAAAAAAACAACAACTCATTTATAGCCCTTCTGAGCTTTTTTAAAAACTGTGAGAGAATCACCCTGCAGTTTCGTTCTATCAAAAGAGCTCATAAACGAAAACACAGTGGGGCAAATGGTCTAAAATTTGAAAAAGTTCAAGGAAATGGAAAAAATTGCATTACTGGAAACAGGGTAGCAGTATCCAATAGCAGTAGCCTCAGAAGAGAATGGGCATGGATCTAATATGCAATAGTGTTTTCTGCTTGTGTACTTCACACAAATGTCATGAGAACAACCAAAGCTATGATACATCATACTATTTACATAGAGAAGACAAAACAAAATGATACATGTCTTCATTTGTTGGCTAACTGTCCAGATGTGGCATTTCATCTCACTTTCTTTTTTGGGAGGACAGCTTCAAATAATTTAAACCTGAACGGGGAGATCTCTGAACTGTAAATCAGCAGAACATTTGAGAATCTTTGTTCTTTAAGCTAGTGGTTTTTTTCTACCTGCTCTTAAAAAGCTTGGACAGCAGAATGCATTCAATCTCAGGCACTAATTTTGAACTCCTCCAGACTCAGATTTTCTTTTCTTCTTCCCTGTGGAACAATACAGTTCATCCATTTTTTATTTACTAATTTATTAAAAAGAAACATGGGCAGGGGAGACCTTTTGCTGAGTAAACATGAATTCCTTCCGTTAAATATTTAATAGTCTTGCAATCATGACAGGGTTAGTTAAGTATTAATATTATTTAGCAGATCAGGGTGTAACTGTCCTGTGCTTTTTGTTAAAAAATAAAAGCAGGTGTTTCTATTATCGATTGTTCTTTTTTGACAAGATTGGCAACATTGGACACTAGCAAGAATGAAGTTTGCTACAGTGTTTTCCAAGACTATATCAAACTCAGATGCAACCTAACACAACAGCAGGACTCCAATCAATGATGGTGTGGTTTAGTTTTGCCATTTCATGGAATAGATTATAAATCTGAAAAATGTAGTCATTTATGTTTCAGACATTCAGCTTTATTTGGACTTATTAAAACAACTGGGTCTCAACCTCTGTGTGGCGACCTTACTCATTCAACAGCAGCAGGGACAATGGTTGGTGCACCCCCTCCACTACAAATCCTGCTCGCCAGGAAATGATTTCATAGGGCAAAACTAGAAGGGCATGGGATGGGACTCCCACTTCTGCTGTTTTGAAAAGGAGTAGCATGCACCCACAACTTAGTCCATGCTGCAGACAGCAGCAACAGTATTAACCAGCTGAGGAGATAGTCCAAGTTCATACCATTAAATCACACAATTAGTGTATAGAAGCAGGATCTAATATTTCCATGAACAGTGGCTTGGAACCCTACCAGGGAAGAGTCTTTCTTGTCTTACTTGTGTATCCATGCAGGGCAATTAGAATTCTACACCAGTATTAGTTCTTTGTCAAAACAGAAATATGCAAGACTAGATGACTGCATAAACAAACAAACAAACAAACAAACAAACAGGATGACAAGTAAAGAGTACAAATTTAGACTGAAAGGTGTAAAATTTTAAATGCTTTATTGTTTTGTGCCCTCTGAATTAATTATGCAGGGTTCCTCCTGAAAAATAGATTAATGTTCTTCATTATAGGAGGGAAGGAACAAACCTCCTAAATGTGAAGATCTTGTGTAAATGTGTAAGTCTTCCGCCTTGCTCGGAAGATGGTCTAGTTGTTCATTGAGCAAACAGTACAGCTTTAAAAAAAAATCTACTCGTTTGCAAAATGCATTTGCACTCTGATGAAAGGGTAATGCTGACCCTGCTATTTGTTCTTTTTTTACTTAGTGGACTGTAATATATATAATCAAATATTAAAGTAAAGAATTGCCCTTCTGTAAATGGACAGCAGATACACAGTAACAGTACATACAGTACATACAATCATGGGTGCATTTATTTTTTTGTAGAAGATTGTGTTTTATCATATAACAGAGTAAGTTTTTCTTTTTATTGATAAAACCTTTAATGAACAGCTACAGGTAAACTGTATGTCTATATAATCCTGAGTATACAGATGTAGTTAGCTCTTGGTGAGTCATACAACAGAAAATGATTAAGAAAGTTTATGGCAACAAATCTTGCCATAAAAAGTCACTCTTTTATTTGAAACAATTTTTGCCACAAAAGCACATTTCAGCCCTTTAAGATACCTCTTTCCAAGATTTAGTGTATCCAATATAAGTTCCATAGTGTCAGTGGTAAACTTCAAACTCTCAGCAGCTGACCTGAAACTGACTTTTAAATTTATTGCCACTAACTTGTTTGTAGCTAACCAAGCACTATTTTCTCACCTGTAAGAACAATACTTTGCAGATGCATATACACATGTATTTTTGCAGTTGTAATAGTTCTTAAAAATATTCCTTATTAAGAGAATTTACAAAGGTCAACTGTGTTCCGTACTTTCATGCAATTTACAGTAGAGAAATAATTCTTTCTGAATTAGGATTTTGTTTTTATATACTTTTACCAGCGTTTCACCAGTTCATTAGAGTTTATTTAAAAATAAGGAACTAGAAAGCAATGTATCAGAGATGGAATAAGTGAGGGTTATATTAATTTTCATTTTCTGATACTTCAGTTGTTTTGGTTCTGTATTGACTTTAGTGGGAATTGGGCCCTAAATATATCAGATTACAACTGTGGGGCCTCTATAGTTTAGAAAGCCATTGTCAATGAACAGCTCTTGAAACACATCAATGGTACTTTACACACAAGACAGACAATGTAGGAATGAGGAAGACTACCATCTTCTTTCATCTTTTCTGAATTCATATACCGGTATTCAATATTCATAAAAAAAGTTCAATTTTCCCCCCAAAGTTTTGCATGAAATTTTGGGGGAGGTTTTAATGAAAAACCAACATATTTTGGGGTTTCAAACACGATTTTTAGTAAACATTGTCAGTGTTTGACAACTGAAAGTATTTACCCCAAAAAAACTTTGTTTTCATTACAAATAAATTCACCAAAATGAATTTTTCCAACAAATTTTTATTTTGGTTGAAAAGTAATTTTTCTTTAAGGTGTTGTGACCAAAGGAAAAAACAAAACAAAACAAAACAGAAAAGCCCACGGCCAGCTAAATTCTATTCTCTAACTTTGCTGGTAAAGTTACTCTGGGAATATATCCAGCACCTAATTGGCCATATCTGTGTACAGATTCCAAATGCACACAGTGAGGTATTCATCAGCATAAATTAGGAATGTGGAAGTGTGTGCATAGTTTTGCCTAAGTAAAGCACAGAATTAGATCCTACTAGTGACCTACCTCTGCCCCAGGCCCTCCAAGAATGAAGGGGGGGTAGTCTTTTTGGAAAATGCTTTTTTCTATCCCTGATATAAGGAAGATTGCTGTCTGAGACTGGAATGGGAGAAACCTAAACATTGAATCACGAGAATCAAATTTCAGTTAAAGAATTTATTGATGCTAAAAAACATTCATGAAGTGATTTGTCTTTGTATATGAAACACAGACTTGTCCAAAGTTCCAATTAAAATATTTCGATAACAAGCCACTCATTCTTAAAAGTAATGAGATTACATGCTGAATAAATGCCATGACTACACGCAATAACTGCTACTGTGTAGTTTACAGGCCAGTTTAAGTCATTGTCTGCTGATCTTTCAAATGCAATTCCATGTAGGGAATTTTGAAGACCAAAAAGATATAGTTTCTTACAAGTTCAGTCCCTCTTTTTGCCAGAATTACTCTCAGCCAAATACAAACGCATTAGAGTTTTTTAGAATGGCCAGTGCTGAACTCGTGTTATTTTTTATTAATATAAATATATTTACAATATTCATTACCAGAAAATCTAGAGGCTCTTCATAGAATTTATCATGTACAAGGAAGAGAGGTGAATGGTTAAGAGTCTCCCTACTTTTTCATTTAATCTCTAATGTTACATTTAGGTTCCTATTTTAGGAGCTGTAGCTCACGAAAGCTTATGCTCAAATAAATTGGTTAGTCTCTAAGTTGCCACCAGTACTCCTTTTATTTTAGGGGACTCAGTACAACCCCGGAACAAGTAATTGTTAGGACAATGCATTCCTGAAGAGATGGTATTGCATTGTATTCTAAAGTCAAGAGGCGGATTATGGCTGATCGATGGCAGAGGCTAGTTTTAAAGTTATGGGTCTTCTACTGAGAAAATTCTATTAAATCAGCATTCCTTTTGATCACAGTGTGTTTCTGAAGTAGCTGTGCCCCTGGTCCTTCAGGGTTCGATATGGGTTATATCCAAATCCCATTGAAATCAATGGAAAAACTCCCATTGACTTCACAGTCCTAATATAGGGTTTGATCCAAATCCCACTGAACTGGATTCTGTACTATATTTGTACCTAATGCACCATACAGAGCCCTGTGTCATGCATTCTCATCAGCCTGTCCTATCAGATGGACTGCAGTGTGCTTTCAGATGGTTACTTTACACTGAACTCAGGTTTTAGCGTCCTATTCCAGAGATTTTTGCATATGTAGTTTCCAGTGTGATTTCCTGTGATTCGTTAAACATTAAATGAATGGGATTGTTCTGATAAGTTGTGTGGCAAGATCAGTGTCCTCAACGAACTTAGAAGTTAATAGTCTAAATGCACACCCTCTTGTGGCTTTATTATTAGAGCATCATTCTTTAAAATATATAAAAATATAAAACCCATTGTTAGGGACTATGGTTGGTACAACATTTGACCAGTCCTAATTATAAACACCTAACTTGGGCAACTACAGAGACCTATGCATTCTCTACACAGTGCAATTTGGGCCAAGGAACCACAGTGTCCCTCTCTGTTGTTGAATCCACTTGCTGTGGGTCACACAAGAGAGAGAGACTGGATAGGACCCAGTAATAATAAAACTCCTTAATTTGACCTGTCTATAAGGCCTCCAATGTGCTTTAATAGGCTATGCAGCTTGGGATTCTCATGAAAAAAGTTTTTCAGGCACTAAACTGGCAAAAACATTATATATATATATATATATATATATATATATATATATATATATATATATATATATATATATATATATAAAGTCTGCTGTCTAGAACTGTGAAAAGAATAAACACTTCATAAAACCTCCTGCCACAGAACCAAACATATTGAAATGACTTTTTATGGAGATATTGAAACAACAAGGCCTGTTTCTCCTGAGGGTTCAATTATTTGGAGTGCTGGTAGCAAACTTTGATTGATAAATCTAACCTTTACTTTCCTGGCAATAGTTTGATCACAGTGATGAGAAAGTTAGCGAATGGAAGAATAATATTTGGATTGCAACAAAATAATGAAAATGCAGAGATTGCCTTTGACTTTTACAAGGTGAGAAATGATTTCACATTTTGACTGTATGATGACAGGAATCCCTTCTGCAGGCAAGCCTGGACATTGCATTATTTTCCAAACTTTACAAGAAAATTCTGCTTGAAAAGATCAAGAAATCATGGCACATTCAAATGCAATTCAAGTTATAGTGGCAACATGTGGGTTATTTTAAGCAGTATTAATGACTGATAAAGTCAATGTCATGACAGCATTTTATAAAGCACATTTGAGCTAAAAGGAAAAAAACTGGCCAACTCACAGGAAAATTTAAGCAACCTTTCCAAACCAGAAAGATTTGCAATGTTCATCATCTCAGCTCATTCAAGTACACCCAGCAAAGATGTCCACCTTGACTCTTCAATTACCCCTTTAGGTCTTTATGTTTCACCCTTCTCTGCCACTAGACTTCTCTGTCTAAAATCCTCTGTTGTTTTCCTCAACCCTTTCTCTTCATGTAGAGAGAGGAGGGATGGTCAGTGACTTCAATCACACCTCTCACCTGCAGAGCACCTCCTGATTTCCAGATGGGGTGATCAGAACCCCTGATCCACAGATGGCCCTAACGCTTCAGGTAGAGTTGGAAGGACTGCATGCTTGTTCTGAGTCAAAGCTGTAATGAACTGGTAACCTCAAGAAATCCCCTTTGGGTGGGGACTTGAAGGACAGCTCCTGTCCAAGCCTATGTTAGGGTTGGGGTTAACTCTGGTAAGCTTCTTAGCACATGTTGAGGTTCTTTTACATAAGTTTCCTTTGTAGTGCTTTTTACTTAAATAATAATGTAGGCTTGCATAGGAAATTCTGTGTGGTACCTTATGACTACAGCAGTCACATGTCTCTGAAGAGAAAGCAAGCAGGTATCCACAGGTATCACTGTACTAAGAAATACACAGTGAAGGCAGGAAACTGTTCAGCCTGGAAATGCCCAGCTTATAAGGGAAAGGGGCATGGGTCTCCAACAAAGGGAGGCAAGAGCTGGGGAGCCAGAAGCCTTACACCAGGTGCTCACTCTGGGCCACTAAGGGGAAATACAAGTTCAGTTGTGTTGACATGTGACAATTGCTTCCCAGTTGATTGGTGGGAAGGGAGACTTACCCTGCCTTCTCTGTACCATTCATTCCCAGGACCCTTAACTCTATCTGTTGGACCTTCCAAACCCTTAAAGGACTAGGTGGGCTGACGATAGGTGACACTGCCCTATGCAACCTATCCCACCACAGAGGCATCAAATGAAAGTAGATCTACCATTTTATTCCCAAAAGTTTCCATCAGCACTATTTCCATTTACTAAATGAAAAGTCAGATTTTTTCCACCCTTACTGACATGGAGATGCACCATACATCACACGTAGTTCCACTGAAAAGATCAAGAAATCTGGCAAGTCCAGAGGATACATGAGGAACTAGTTATTACGCTGGGCGGCCCTAAAAAGTGAATCTGACCATCACAACTTATTCTGAAAGTCAAATATTCTAGATTTTTTCCAAATTGACATTTCTTTAAACACAGCTTTTCATCTTCCTCAAAAGAAGCATCGTGTGGCTGCATGCTAGAGTTTGGAGAAACCCATTTCTTCTGAGGCTGAGCCATATTGGGATAGTAGGAAGATGGACTGCTCAAGCACCAGTGTCTGGAGGCACTATGGCTATTGGCAATTGGGGTTTAGCTTGGAGGACAGAGAGACCCCTTCCTGCAGCTTGAAAAAGGTACATGGAGTTCTCCATACAGTGCAGCACTCTCAGTATGGGAAGGCATGGCCACAGCTATACTCAGTCAGAAGCAACCCTCGTGGCATCTTGCCATCTCCTATGATTAGAGCGTCAGAATGCTCAGAGTCATATTAAAGCCGCCTTCAGCAACAGTGTGCTGTTGGGAACGAAGTCTCCTTGCCAGCTCTCAACCATGCAGGGCAAGTGTAATTAGCCCTAAATGGTTTAGTTAGTGAAATCATTGCCAGAGACTATAGTTAATCACAACAAATTGGATCCATATAAAGCAGTCCCGTGCTTATAGGCAAACATGGGCAGTGGATCACCTTTCTACCTGCTTCCCCAGACTGCTGACTATCTATTTGTCTGATGTCAATCTAGATGTTTGAAGCTTAGTTTGCATGCACAAATTTTAAAAGATAAGTTGCAATTCTGCCTCAAGATTTACAAATCAGTGCAGCTCTGAACACATTTTTTGTACCTCCCCCCTTCACACCCCCGCATATAGGAAACTGTCAAAGTTCTAAGATTCAGTTTTATCTTTACCAAATTCCAGCTTCTTATTTCTATTTCTCTGTACTGACAAGATATAACCTCATACGTACACACACATCCCATGTGTAATTGTGAAATTTATATGGCAAATTGCATAACCATGTGATAAGTTTATCAGGCACTGTTGAGAGCCTGCCTTCTGCCCGCTAATCCATCTCAGAATATCTACTAAAATTCCTAACCTCTAAACAGCTGCTTCCCCTCCCACCCCCGCCCTCCTCTTTAAGTCAACCTGCCAGAGACTGATGAAAAATAGGAAATAGTTCTGGAATTTTCCCCTCAGAATTACCCATTACTTGTAACTAGGCTTCTTGGATCAGCCTCAACAAGTGAATTTCAAGCCACTTGGAACAACTCTTGCAACGTGATTGATGTGCTAACAAAACTGAATCCACAGTTGTGAGCACACACACACACAAAAAGCCACACCCTACGGAAAATAAAAGTAAAGGTCACTTTTGAAAATAAGGCCTTAATTCTCTACAGATGTCTAGTACAAAGAGAATGGAGTAGAATGTCATGCAGACAAAGTGATTTTAAATTGACAAGAAAGTCATATTGAAAATGCCTATTAACCCACACAACTCCTGGATGTGGTGCTCTGGCCCTCTAGTGGCACCGAGGCCACTTAGAGATTAATGAGACTGCTATACCCTAAGCTAAGCACTATTTGGCTTTTAGCTCATAGAGTAGAGGCTCATGCATTTAGCTTCCCAGGTTCTATCCCACCCTCCAATGCCTGGGGTCTGTCAGTTTTAAGCTCATGCTCAAATAAATTGGTTAGTCTCTAAGGTGCCACAAGTACTCCTTTTCTTTTTGCGAAGACAGACTAACACGGCTGCTACTCTAAAACCACTCATAAGACTACATTTTCTAAATGGCTTCTCAACTTGCACATGCATAATTTGTGTACATGTGTTTGTATCTGCAAAATCTGCATTTGACCAATACAAACCTTTGGAAACTGTATAACTAATGATCTCTTTTGCCTACACACATGCAAACCCCATGTATAAAATGCATGATGATCAAGTTTAGAGGGTGAATTCCCCCTCCAATATGTGAATAAGAATTGGCCAGAACCTTCTCTGGAGATTGTTGGAGTTAGTGATCCTTTTCTGTACTTTGGATTGTCTCCTCTCAGGTCAGTCATGAATCTTCAGAAGATGCTCCATGTTTCACATACACATCAGTTTTGCCTAAGTAAAGCTCTCCGGAATGATTCAACTAGGATAAACGCTTATTTCCCTATGTTTCCTATAACTTATAATACCTCCATCCTGCAGTCACTCAATAATGTTCACAAGCAAGCTGCCTTCAATGGAGATACTACTACAGCTGTGCCAAGAACTGTGTTTCTTTGGTTCACTGAACCGAAAAATAAATAGATTAAAAAAAATTGTTTCTGGTTGAACCAACATAGTTTTTGTTTGGTTTGGTTCTCAGCAAAAAAAAACCAACCAGCCAACCAAAAACCAACAACAACAACAAAATGAAAATTTGGGGTTAAACAAAACACTTCATTTGAGCTGAAAAGTTTTGTTTTGATTTCAGGCATTTGTATCTGCTTTTTAATGAATTAAAAGAAAAAAAAGAGGATATTTGGAAATGCCATTCACACTATCACATGAGGAAAGGTGATGCAACCTCTACATGTGCCAACCTGTGGTTAAGACACACTCCTGGGATGCAAGAGACCTGGATTCAAGTCCCTGGTCTCCCCGATTCAGAGCAGTGGGTGGAACTGGGGTCTCATGCTATTGCCCAGTTGTTAGGGTGGATTTCACTCTCTTCTGGTGAAGCTGTTCCACTTTGTATTAAAATTTTAATAGGAATAAGGACTGGAAGCGAGACCTCTTCCCAGATGAGTGCTCTCAGCACCGGGACACAATCACTCACTCACTCTCTGTGGCCCAAAGTGGCACACCTTCCACAGAAGAGCAAGAGATCCCAATGGTTAGGGCACTCAGAATATGGGAAATGCAAGTTCAAGTCCCTGCTCTGAATCCTGCAGGTCTCCCACACCTGAGGAGAGCGTCCTAACCACTGACGTATCAGGTTAGAAAAGGCATCACCTCCTCCTGTGGTTTTGTGAATAGCATCAAAGTCCCCCTGTCAATGGAGTCTGAATTTTTTTTGTTTTGGCCAAAACTATTCAGCAAATCAGAGTTGAATTCAAATAGTTTCAGTATATTCAAAACTGCATCTTTTTGGAGAGGAAAAAAAATCCATCTCTAGTTACAACTGTTAGATTTGTCCCCTGGCCCTAGTGTTTAGGGACACTGAGGTAACAGAATATAGCTTAGTTGGCACAGTTCTTTTTAAATGTGTTTAGATTCTGTATTACTCTCTCTAGCTCCCCAGAAAACAAGAACTGCTTTTAAAACCCTAAGTGCTTTTTTTGCAAATTAAAGAGGCCAAGGTGTAGTTGATCAGCCAGTTTGACAGCAGTAGCAAAAAATTTGTTCTATTTCCAGTTTTTTCAGGGCCTAGTCTCTATTGCTGATGCAGTGTCTACACCGCATCACGCTGAGCTCTACTTTCACTAGCTTTGTCTCCTGCCATCTGATCAGATCCCATTTTAACCATCCAATAGGAGCAGCTGAGATTAATTGTTTAGTTCAATGGCTCTGTCAAATGCCTTAAAAATAAAATCAGTTGGCATACTGCCTTCCAGTTCCCCCGATGAAACCAAGGTTGAAAGTGACAATATTATTGTGCCATAAAAATTGACAAGCCATCGAAACAGAAGCCCTATTAAGGTACATGGTCAGTAAAGGTTAACAGCATGTAATGATCCTGGTTTAAACGAAAGAGGCAACTGTGACTAAACATTATAGTAGTGTGGGGGGTCTCTAACCTGCACGCACACATCTACACTGCAACAACAAAACCAACATGTTCTTAACTTGGGTTAGCCAATCCATGTTAACTAACTCAAGTTCAAATAGCATCCTTATGAAAGTCTGCCTTAATTTGGCTGAGTTATAAAACTTTGGGAAAAAAAATCGTAGTCCACATATGCTCAGAAACCTGCTAGAGCTGTGCAGCTCAATTTTTAGTCCAATGTCACAAAAGTGACTATGAAGTACTGAACTGTACTGCAGGTGGGTGTCAAAGCACGTAACTGGAAAGACAAGGATTCCCTCAAATCTAGATAATAATTTACACCAAAAGTACAGACAATTTAAAAGTATGATTTAAAAGAGTTACCCTTTACTATTACCTTTACAGACTTCATACAGTGTAGGAATGTGGACACCTGACTGCTAGCACTTGCTAGAGGTATACGTGTCTTTCCCCGTTTTCCCCCCACCATTTTTGTAGGGCTTTTGATCCTCTCCATACTTTGGCAAGAAAGTTTGTAATTTCCCTTTCTAAATAGAGTAAGCCTAGACTAAGGCCATTTCTTTTTGCAGACCTTTTTGCTGCACTTTAGAGTTCAAGAAATACAGTGGATCTAAGATCACATTTTTATAATCATAGACCTGAGATTATAAAGAATATGGAAATAAGCAGCTAACAATTTCTGTATATTCTCTTAATCAATAGTAAAAAAGGTTAGCGAGAGTGGTATATGAAGTGCAAGCTGGTCTCCATATTGGAAGAGAAGATTGAAGGTCTGGAGCAACAGATAACAACCCTGCGTTGCATACGAGAAACTGAGGATTTTCTGGACAAAACTCAGGATATGCTTCTAGGGGCACAAAGCTCTAAAGATATAGAGCAGGTTGCACAGAGGAGCCAAGAGGCCAGTGAAGAAGCTTGGCAACATGTGACCTCCAGAAGAGGTAAGCGGAATGTCCGGGTTCCAGTAACACAGACACAGGTAACTAACCGCTTTCATGTTCTCTCCACAGGTACCGTTGCGGAGAGTGGACCAGATGATATGTCTGGGGCAAGAAAGCAGAAGGAGACTCCGCTGGTTGGAAGGCATGAGATGCGATGTCCTGAGGTTGGGGGTTCCACGACCACCACTCCCAAGAGGAGAAGGCGGGTGGTGGTGGTCGGGGACTCTCTCCTCCGGGGGACTGAGTCATCTATCTGCCGCCCTGACCGGGAAAATCGAGAAGTCTGCTGCTTGCCAGGGGCTAGGATTTGCGATGTGATGGAGAGACTGCCGAGACTCATCAAGCCCTCGGATCGCTACCCCTTCCTGCTTCTCCACGTGGGCACCAATGATACTGCCAAGAATGACCTTGAGCGGATCACTGCGGACTACGTGGCTCTGGGAAGAAGGATAAAGGAGTTGGAGGCGCAAGTGGTGTTCTCGTCCATCCTTCCCGTGGAAGGAAAAGGCCTGGGTAGGGACTGCCGAATCGTCGAAGTCAACGAATGGCTACGCAGGTGGTGTCGGAGAGAAGGCTTTGGATTCTTTGACCATGGGATGGTGTTCCATGAAGGAGGAGTGCTGGGCAGAGACGGGCTCCATCTTATGAAGAGAGGGAAGAGCATCTTTGCCAGCAGGCTGGCTAACCTAGTGAGGAGGGCTTTAAACTAGGTTCACCGGGGGAAGGAGACCAAAGCCCTGAGGTAAGTGGGAAAGCGGGATACCGGGAGGAAGCACAGGCAGGAATGTCTGTGAGGGGAGGGCTCCTGCCTCATACTGGGAATGAGGGGCGATCAGCAGGTTATCTCAGGTGCTTATATACGAATGCACAAAGCCTTGGAAACAAGCAGGGAGAACTGGAGGTCCTGGTGATGTCAAGGAACTATGACGTGATTGGAATAACAGAGACTTGGTGGGATAACTCACATGACTGGAGTACTGTCATGGATGGCTATAAACTGTTCAGGAAGGACAGGCAGGGCAGAAAAGGTGGGGGAGTAGCACTGTATGTAAGGGAGCAGTATGACTGCTCAGAGCTCCGGTACAAAACTGTAGAAAAACCTGAGTGTCTCTGGATTAAGTTTAGAAGTGTGTGCAACAAGAGTGATGTAGTGGTGGGAGTCTGCTATAGACCACCGGACCAGGGGGATGAGGTAGATGAGGCTTTCTTCCGGCAGCTCAAGGAAGCTACTAGATCGCATGCCCTGATTCTCATGGGTGACTTTAATTTTCCTGATATCTGCTGGGAGAGCAATACAGCAGTGCATAGACAATCCAGGAAGTTTTTGGAAAGCGTAGGGGACAATTTCCTGGCGCAAGTGCTAGAGGAGCCAACTAGGGGGGGCGCTTTTCTTGACCTGCTGCTCACAAACCGGGTAGAATTAGTGGGGGAAGCAAAAGTGGATGGGAATCTGGGAGGCAGTGACCATGAGTTGGTTGAGTTCAGGATCCTGACGCAGGGAAGAAAGGTAAGCAGCAGGATACGGACCCTGGACTTCAGGAAAGCAGACTTCGACTCCCTCAGGGAACGGATGGCCAGGATCCCCTGGGGGACTAACATGAAGGGGAAAGGAGTCCAGGAGAGCTGGCTGAATTTCAAGGAATCCCTGTTGAGGTTACAGGGACAAACCATCCCGATGAGTCGAAAGAATAGTAAATATGGCAGGCGACCAGCTTGGCTTAATGGTGAAATCCTAGCAGATCTTAAACATAAAAAAGAAGCTTACAAGAAGTGGAAGGCTGGACATATGACCAGGGAAGAGTATAAAAATATTGCTCGGGCATGTAGGAATGATATCAGGAGGGCCAAAATCGCACCTGGAGCTGCAGCTAGCAAGAGATGTCAAGAGTAACAAGAAGGGTTTCTTCAGGTATGTTGGCAATAAGAAGAAAGCCAAGGAAAGTGTGGGCTCCTTACTGAATGAGGGAGGCAACCTAGTGACAGAGGATGTGGAAAAAGCTAATGTACTCAATGCTTTTTTTGCCTCTGTCTTCACTAACAAGGTCAGCTCCCAGACTGCTGCGTTGGGCATCACAAAATGGGGAAGAGATGGCCAGCTCTCTGTGGAGATAGAGGTGGTTAGGGACTATTTAGAAAAGCTGGACGTGCACAAGTCCATGGGGCCGGACGAGTTGCATCCGAGAGTGCTGAAGGAATTGGCGGCTGTGATTGCAGAGCCATTGGCCATTATCTTTGAAAACTCGTGGCAAACGGGGGAAGTCCCGGATGACTGGAAAAAAGCTAATGTAGTGCCAATCTTTAAAAAAGGGAAGAAGGAGGATCCTGGGAACTACAGGCCAGTCAGCCTCACCTCAGTCCCTGGAAAAATCATGGAGCAGGTCCTCAAAGAATCAATCCTGAAGCACTTGCATGAGAGGAAGGTGATCAGGAACAGCCAGCATGGATTCACCAAGGGAAGGTCATGCCTGACTAATCTAATTGCCTTTTATGATGAGATTACTGGTTCTGTGGATGAAGGGAAAGCAGTGGATGTATTGTTTCTTGACTTTAGCAAAGCTTTTGACACGGTCTCCCACAGTATTCTTGTCAGCAAGTTAAGGAAGTATGGGCTGGATGAATGCACTATAAGGTGGGTAGAAAACTGGCTAGATTGTCGGGCTCAACGGGTAGTGATCAATGGCTCCATGTCTAGTTGGCAGCCGGTGTCAAGTGGAGTGCCCCAGGGGTCGGTCCTGGGGCTGGTTTTGTTCAATATCTTCATAAATGATCTGGAGGATGGTGTGGATTGCACTCTCAGCAAATTTGCGGATGATACTAAACTAGCAGGAGTGGTAGATATGCTGGAGGGGAGGGATAGGATACAGAAGGACCTAGACAAATTGGAGGATTGGGCCAAAAGAAATCTGATGAGGTTCAATGAGGATAAGTGCAGGGTCCTGCACTTAGGACGGAAGAATCCAATGCACTGCTACAGACTAGGGGCCGAATGGCTAGGCAGCAGTTCTGCGGAAAAGGACCTAGGGGTGACAGTGGATGAGAAGCTGGATATGAGTCAGCAGTGTGCCCTTGTTGCCAAGAAGGCCAATGGCATTTTGGGATGTATAAGTAGGGGTATAGCGAGCAGATCGAGGGACGTGATCGTTCCCCTCTATTCGACATTGGTGAGGCCTCATCTGGAGTACTGTGTCCAGTTTTGGGCCCCACACTACAAGAAGGATGTGGATAAATTGGAGAGAGTCCAGCGAAGGGCAACAAAAATGATTAGGGGTCTAGAACACATGACTTATGAGGAGAGGCTGAGGGAGCTGGGATTGTTTAGTCTGCAGAAGAGAAGAATGAGGGGGGATTTGATAGCTGCTTTCAACTACCTGATAGGGGGTTCCAAAGAGGATGGCTCTAGACTGTTCTCAATGGTAGCAGATGACAGAGCGAGGAGTAATGGTCTCAAGTTGCAGGGGGGGAGGTTTAGATTGGATATTAGGAAAAACTTTTTCACTATGAGGGTGGTGAAACACTGGAATGCGTTACCTAGGGAGGTGGTAGAATCTCCTTCCTTAGAGGTTTTTAAGGTCAGGCTTGACAAAGCCCTGGCTGGAATGATTTAACTGGGAATTGGTCCTGCTTCGAGCAGGGGGTTGGACTAGATGACCTCCTGAGGTCCCTTCCAACCCTCATATTCTATGATTATATGATTCTAAGCATGGGGGAGGGGAGCTAGGAAACAGCCAGTATAGCATTATATGAAATTTCTACTCCAAACAAACCAGAGCTGTGTGTTAAACATTTCAGATGTGGTCCTAATATGCTTTATTTCCTTCCTTCTGGCTGATTCTTACCTTTTGGGATGACTGACAGCTGTGTGGATTTTCTATAATGAACTGAAATTTTAAAAATTAACTTGAAGAGAACAGGAAGGGGGGAGTGAGCACAATAATATTATCATTTGCTTTTTGCCCTCCATTTAATGAGATGCTTTTGCAACTGAAGTTTGTTTTCCTGTTCAGATTAATGGTAATTTAGATGTTCATTCAAATGCATCTTTAAACTTTGTGTTGTAGCAAGTAGGCAGTCACTGAAGAGGTGTTTATCCACCATATTCACTTGAGAGCAAAATAAAAATATTGACCTTCAATTCTTCTCCTTTTTAGCTTTTTCTTATCACAGAATGTCAGCATTTAGTGCCAGGACAAATGCCTACATTTTTGTGAGGAATGTAGACAATGCTGTCATGAAACAAATAGCCTCTAGGAGGAAAAAAAATGGAAGGCTTTCAAAAAGGTTTAATGTATAAAGGAGGCAGTTTCAGTGAACCAATCACTGTATGTCAAATGCCTAAATGAGGAGGGGGGGAAAGCCCTTTTTGAGAAAGATTTCCCTCCCCAAAACTGCTCCATTTTAGTGAAGCATTTATACATGCTACAATGATAAAATCTTAATATATTCCACCTAACATAATGCAATATGCATTCCCCTTTTTAGGCTTATTCTACCACTTATTTTCTTAGTTATTCATGATTTTTGGGTCATGTTATGGTACAGTGACTGAAAACAGAAGCCAACTTCCTCAGGAGCATGTGAGCTGAATACCAGATATGTTTTTTTACCCTACAGCACATTTCTGATTAATAGTTTTAGGTTAACCAATATTTGTTTTTTCCCCCCTCTGTTAGAGAAAAGGTACATTATCTATAATACCTTTGGAACGGATTCAGTTGCAAAGGTAACATGCAATATAATGCATTCAGTGGTGAAAAAGGGTATTTCCCAGTCATGATTTTGGAAATGCATGATTTTAAAGCCACTTTAGATCTGGAGACAGTGTAAAGTTTTAGTTTTATTTATTTATGTTTAAACACTTGTACAGGGTTCTCTCCAGCTCTGTCCCTTCATGGAACAGAGTTTATGAGCCTCTGGTGAAACAATTAAGAAAACAAAGAGTGTAAAGCCCAAACCCTTGAAGAAAAAGAAATGTGTCTTTAATCCAGAACTTCCATTAGAAATATTGAAAAAATCTTACATCTGTTTCTATGCCTTGGCTTGTTTGCAGGATAACAGTTATTGCTTTAGCAGCTTCTATCACCATATGTGTACAATAAGTAAATGAACATAAAACTGAATGAACACATAAAAGGAGGATAAACCCACCCAGCTTAACAAATCCACTCTCCCACCTGCTGTGTGCTGGAACATGAACAGAACGTCATCTGGATCATGAGAATTAGTAAAACAGTCTTGGTTAACATGGTCATGTGGATGAAATGATTATTTTTCAAAGTCAGTGTCTGATATCCAAGATCCCAATGATTGTAATTGTAACCCTTCTGCCCGTCAGAGTTGGCAGCAACAAGGGCCGGGTTCAATATCGCAAGTCTATGGGTAATCTTGGTTCTCGCCCAAACATCAAGAGATATGGGGTGACTCCCGTAGCATCGTTCTTTGTGGCATTGTAGGCATGCACCAGAAATGCGACATGCTGGCTCCAGGTTGCCTTCTGCTCTGGTCGCAAAGTTCCCAACATATCTAATAGGGTTCGATTGAACCTCTCTGGCTGAGGATCACCTTGGGGGTGATAAGGCGTTGTCCTAGACTTTTTAATTCCTGCTATCTTCAGCACCTCCTTCAGAAGGTGACTCTCAAAATCCCGCCCCTGATCAGAGTGTATCCGAGCCGGGAATCCATAGACTGAGAAATATTTGTCCCACAATACTCGAGCAACGGTGGTGGCCCTCTGATCACGTGTGGGATATGCTTGTGCATACCGTGTAAAATGGTCAGTCCGCACCCTAAGTATAATATTCCTGTATAAAACATTGCTTCTTGTGCTCAAAGACTTCAGTTCTCAAGAGTTCAGACTCAGTTCCTTTTAACATGTCCTTTACCACACACTTGGAAATGACTAGTTCATTCTTCCTTAACATTCCTCCCATCTTACATCATTTATCTTTGGCCTAGATCCTGAGTCCTCATGCAGTACACACACGAGATGGTTGAACTCCAGTACACATGTGAGAAGATTCTATGTGGGGTCAAAAGTTAGATTAGACCTTGTTCTCTCACTATTACTTGTTCTTGCTATATAGCAAGCTAACATCTCTAGCGAGGTTCTTGGCCCCTGGCACGGAAGTTTCTGACAGCCTTACAAATGTTGACACAGCTATGCATGTTTTACATTCTTTCCTTGCCCACTTATCTCTTTGCACTCAAGTGAGGGATGAGGCATGGGTGGAGTCAGGCTCAGATGAACCCAGGCATTGATACCGTTATCACACTATGCTGGTGCTTAGCTATATTCCTCACCCCATTTTTGGCCTTACTCTTGTGCCAAGGCAGAAGTAATGTGGCAGGTGTGCAACCCTGCTCTTTCATGCTTACATGCTCTTCTATGCTCCCTGTCCTATTAATTGCTTTTTAAAATTTTCACTTCTTTGTAATTCTCTGCATCAATTCTGTGATGAATCCAGGCCCTTGAACACACCAGGGCCAGCATCCCAGTATGATTGTAAGTCCATGTAGCTAGGAGGGAAATCAGTCTTACTACTATAATACAGGTTGTGTGGCAGCATAGGAGAGGAAGCAGACACTGCAGAGATACTATGAACCCCTCACACAGGTGAAACATATGCTGCACCAGGAATAGACCCAGTGCAGCTTACCTCCTCCCCAGAGGAGCACAGGAGCCATTGTGACTCAGTCACGGTATCTCCCATGCACATCATCACATGGCTGAGCTACAATTGAGCTCTATGTTGTCAATGTTCCATATTTTTCTGTCTCTGACTTCCTTTAATAATCTGCTCATAAAATCAAGTATCGCCTGTATTGTGTGTAATGTGCTTCCCCCCCCCTTTGACATCACTGTCTCATTCACGTACTCTCTCCAAAGCATGTGTGCTTTGTACATTTCTTTGCCTGGTTTGTTCTGTCTTCTGTGGTAAGGGAAGAGACTGGTAATGTCACTATCCATCTCTGTATTCAGGACATTGACACCAGTAGTTTGTGATCTGTTTCTACCTCAGAACCTTTTCCATTAAGAAAACTTGGGGCCCCCCATAAGCCAAATACAACCGTAAATACAACTGTAAATAGTTCTGTATTTATTATAACTTCCTCAGTCATAGGCAACGACTGCGTTTTTTGCATTGGCAGCATTATTTCTAATCCTGAGTTGGAGCCTCAGATGCTAGCTTGACAAGGTGCCATGCATTTTAGTGATGTTCCATCCATCTTTGTGTGTTCATTCTACATGTTTGCATTGCACCCACATGCTCTCCTCCCCCGTCCCCTCCAACCATGCAATTTCCTTCTTGAGCAGCTCTGAGTAGGGCTTGCATGAGAATTAGCACAGAGGTGGTAGGTTTTTCTGTGGGGTAATTATGCCCACAGGAATCTCTTCCCCAATCCTCTTTTTCTCAGCAGGTCCATCTGCAGTAGCTTGAGCTATCTAACATCAAGGTACATTTCAGGCCTTAGCTGTCAGAGACATCGCAAAATACAAAGAACTTTATTGCCTTGGTGTTGATCTCTGTGTGTTTTGAAATCTAAGTTCTCTTATCTTACTCTGTATAGAAAAGCAGACTCACTGCTGGTACCCATCTACAGGCAGATGCATGGATGTTCTGTCTCCTTGTAGCTCATCTCTCAGGCTACATCCTGTTTAAATCCACTTCTTCCAGGATAATAGAGTCCAACAAAACAAAAGTCCAGCAAATAATTCCAAGACCATGTGTCAGGTCTCTAGCCCCTGACTCTGGGCGCAGTGGTGTGTACACTCCTCACTCTGGGCTCTGAATTGTCCTTAATTCCCTTACCTCAGGGGGGCCACCTTCCCAGTAGCTGGTAGAGGAACCCAGGTCCATCCTCTACACTGGGTTCGATATCTAATAATGCCACACCCCTCTCCAGGTGCCATTCAGTGACCTAATGGTCTCAGGCTTCCGTTAATGAGTGGGATTTATTCGGCCCATCACACTTTCCTAATGAATTGTTTCAGTCTGTGACCATGCTCACTCTGCAAATAGGAGGAGCTACGTGTAACTGAGTTCTCAAGAGTGGTTAGAGCACTTGTAAAATATTGTTCCTTCCAGTACAAGAGTTGAGAAATATATCCCAAATGAAACACCACTTCATGTTCTATGAAAAAAGTTGTTCCTAATATGCATCTTCGGTTTCCTTGGGTCAAGACATTCTTTGTTATTCAGTGCTCTACAGAATGGCAGATTAATAGCACTGACTCTGACAAACTCCATTGATGTAGTGCCAATATTCTTCAGTCCTGACCTGAACCATTTCTGATCTTCGTTCAGCAAATACTGACAGTGTAAAGTTGTGTAATTTTTTGTTTGTTTGTTTGTTTTTGTTTTTGGTGGTGTGCTCAATAAGGAACTAGGATGAAACCACCAAAGTGGCTTCACTTGCAACTGAAACTAAGGGTTTGAATTTTAAATCTATAGAAGTGAAAAGCCCTCTTCTACTGAACCCAGGGCACCCCCAGAATCAACACAGGCCCTTTGGCTATCATACTATCTTTCCCCAGCCCATCTGTTAATAATAGTCCTTTAGTAATTATTCCCTATCTTTTCCAAAGACTTTCAGCTTGTATTCTAATATCATTGGTATTTTTCTCAGAGCTTGTCCAACCCATCACATCAAGTCTAACCTCAACATCAGAGACTTCTGAGGAATATGGTTACTGTGAACAACATTTTGGGCACTTAAAGACCAATCCAGTTCAGATGGGATAGGAATGCCTCAAAACGTTTGCTGAGAATTCAAACCAAACACACAGTGAACATCAAGACTCAGCATTTTTCATTGTTTTTACTTCTGCAAGACTGTGCTGCCCAAGACTGAAAATGGCAATGTCAAACTATCGAGAGAGAGGTTGGTTTCTTGGTATTTCCATTTCAAGAGGAAGATGGGGATATTGGTCCCAGAGCTGGTTCTCACAAGATTTCTAATCCAGATTTATTGATCTGATACATATCTCAACCTAACATTTGGATTCTTTACAGGCTTTCCCCCCCATCAGTAACATTAATATTTTCATCACCATGAATGCTTATCACTTATCTATGCTACAACTGTAATGTATTTCTAGCCTCTGCAACAACCATGCTCAGGCCATGATGTACTGCTTACAGCTACCATGCATGTCAGAGTCCTTCTCACGCTGCTGTCTCACATGTGAGACATCAAAGACAATGCTGATCAAATGCATGAAAGCAGCCAATACACCCCCAGAAGACTGGCAATGGAAAAAGAGAGTGTAAACAGTATTAGATGGAGTCACTAAAAGCCACAACATTATAGAGCATAGATTATAGCAGTTAAAAGTGTAAAAACTCTGTCATGTCACTGAGTTGTTGAGTAATCTCTTAACATTGCATAGCAATGTGTGTGTTACGGCATTGAATCAAAATGATAAAGAGTTATGATGATGCAACACCACATTTATTACCGTTCAATGTGAAATGTGTCAGTGTCTTTCTCCCCAGTTCTATTAATTGGCAGATAAATTCTATTGCTTCTCAAGGTTAAGTTACACTGCTCTACAAGACCTTCATATCTACTAAAATATTTCTGGAGAGTACTTGAAGACCTATTACCATGTGTTCAAAAGTTTCATCTACTTTTGTTTCCAAGTATTGAACAAAATTTCAAATGGGATATTTTTCTGAAAAATTCAATAGTGTGCATGTATTTTCATCAGAAAATTGAATGCATAGTCTCAGCCTGCTTCCTGGAAGACAAGTGTCTGATTAAGTGCAACATGGATATATTTACATTCCTACTGTATGGTTTTGGAGGAGACTCTCTCCTTCACCACTACATGTGCAGAATCCAGTGAAATTGAAGTACTCTGTGTTGACCAACCTGTATTCAGATTGTATGTATTAACTAACAGTTTTGAGCAGTTCTTGTTGCAAGGAACTCTCCACCTACTTTGCAGGTAAGATGATTGAAAAACAGAGCGCAAAAGAGTGAGCACCCAGTCTGGCTTTGCATCTGGCAACACCATCAAAATAGGAAAAGGAAGTTATGCTGTCAGCACTGATGAAATTTCTTTCTTACACAGAAATTTTGCATGTTCTGGGACAGCTCAGTGCTATGACTTCAGAGATGGATCTTTGCCTGCCATGGCTAAAGAAAGCCAATAGAAATTTCACATTCATTGACAATATCAATCATAGAATCATAGCAGTGTAGGACTGAAAGGGACCTTGATATGTCATCTGGTTCAGTTCCCTGCACCGAGGCAGGACTAAGTATTATCTGGACCTGACAGGTGTTTCTCTCATCTGTTCTTAAAAACCTCTAATGACAGAGATTCCACACTTTTCGCCAAGGGAAAAGTGATTGCCCTTAAACAGTGATTAGACCCTTGCGCAGAAAACCATAACTTGATGTTAAATCATTGCCAACTTTCTCCTGGACTCAAATCTCCTTCTCACATGGAAAAGGATTGAGAAGGTGATTGTAGGGTAACTCCTTGTTCAGATGGAGTCCACTGATTAGTTAAACCCCCATCAATTTTGTTTCAGAATTGAAATTAGTATCTTTGCTCAGTTATTTCCTTTAAGCTATAGATCAGGTCAGGTGTCCAGAATGACTTTATTAGATCAGTGGATCATCAAGTGCTATGGACACCTGTAGGATCTGGCAGGAAATGTATCTATTAGAGCTGGGCAAGTAATTGATTCCACCCATTCCATCCGCACTGGCAATTCTGGAAAAAAAATGGTTTGACCCAAACAGAATGTGAAGATTGTGAAAAAATTTGGTGAATTGAAAAAAGACAGACATTTGTTTTGGGTCAAACAAAGCCTATTGTTTGGCCTGAAATATGTTGCTTTGTGAAATTTTAAGAGGCTAGATTCACAAAACAGCCAGGAGGAAGAGGAGGAGGAGGACTGTACCAGTGCCATTGTTATGAACTTCAGTGCAATAGTTAGGGCACCCACCTAGGTTCTATTCCCCTGTCTGCTTGATGTTGAGAAGGGATTTGAACTTGGGGCTGCCATATTGCAGGACAGTGCCCTAGCCCATGGGGGAGGTCTCTCTCACTCCCTCATGAGGAAGCTGCTCCACTTTTATATTAAAAAGCTGTCACAGTGGCAGGGACTTGTGTTTCCCACATCATAGATAAGCATCCCAATGACCAGACTATAGAGTCACTCACTCCCTTTCCCTGGTCCAGTGACTAGTCATAGTCACTCATGGTAGCAATTCATAGCCATATAAATGCAAAGCAGATTCAACAGGAGAGAGTGAAACACACATACCAGAATATTTCATAGCACAATGTGGGAAACCTGAGTTCAAATCCCTTTTACACATCAGGCAGAGTAGGGAATTGGACCTAAAGCTGTCACATTCCAGGGGAATGGAACCAAACCGCTGGGCTAAAAGTTATAAAGAAATTGTCACTGCCATTAACACCATTGGGCATTTTGTGAATGGGATCCAAAAATCTGCCACATATGTGGCAGATTTGTAAATAGTTTTGGGTCATCCAAAACTGCATTTCAGCAAATAGGAAATATTGCATATAGTTTAGGTACTTCTAAAATCTGTATTATCTATACTTGGGATGGGCAGGGCCTGTTGCTTTCTTTGAGATTCCTCACAAGGGTGTACTGGATAATTTATAAGCTGTATCAAATACCCATTCACGCAGGACCTCACAGGTTTCTGCAAGACAGAAGACGTTCCTGTGGTCTCCGGGACAGTAATTACAGCTGGTCTGCGGCTTCTCAGCTGTCCAGGAAGAAGCAAAAATAGCTTCCACTCTCCAGTGAGGTGAAAGAAAAGACCAACTCCTATGGTAGCAACTCCCACTTTTCAAGAATATCTTTAGTCTACTCAAAGAAAGGGAGGGAGGGGGACAGGAAATGGTAGCTCATACATATTGCATTAGCCACAGGAAAGCAGCACCTGCCGTTTGCTCCTTTCAACTTCCAGGCTCTTCTTTCTCACAGAAAGGGGACTGACACATTCTTCACTGAGCCCAAAGACTCCCCCTTTACCTCACTTTAACCCACCTCATCCTCAATGCCTTGAGCTGCTACAGAAGACTGACAGAACTCCATGTTAGAACCAGTCAATGTCACTCTCTAGATCAACATAAGGATCACTACAGAGTCCCATAAAACATGTTCCTATAGCTCCCTACAATTACCAGGACTGAATATGCTGCTCGCACAGTACTCCCAGCTCCTCTCTGCCTCAGGGAGTTAGAGAGACTGGAGCAGAAGAGTCAAGTCAAACCAACATCTCTGATGTGACAGTGTCCTACACATGGCTATCAAGCCAGCCTGTCTCATACTGAGAAAGAGGGACAATCAGCGAGTTATCTCAAGTGCCTATACACAAATGCAAGAAGCCTGGGAAACAAGCAAGGAGAACTGGAAGTCCTGGCACAGTCAAGGAATTATGATGTGATTGGAATAACAGAGACTTGGTGGGATAACTCACATGACTGGAGTACTGTCATGGATGGATATAAACTGTTCAGGAAGGACAGGCAGGGCAGAAAAGGTGGGGGAGTTGCACTGTATGTAAGAGAGCAGTATGACTGCTCAGAGCTCCAGTATGAAACTGCAGAAAAACCTGAGAGTTTCTGGATTAAGTTTAGAAGTGTGAGCAACAATGGTGATATCGTGGTGGGAGTATGCTTTAGACCACCAGACCAGGGGGATGAGGTGGACGAGGCTTTCTTCCGCAACTAAAAGAAGTTACTAGATCGCAGGCCCTGGTTCTCATGGGAGACTTCAATCACGCTGATATCTGCTGGGAGAGAAATACAGCAGTGCACAGACAATCCAGGAAGTTTTTGGAAAGTGTAGGGGACAATTTCCTGGTGCAAGTGCTGAAGGAACCAACAAGGGGCAGAGCTCTTCTTGACCTGCTGCTCACAAACCGGGAAGAATTAGTTGGGGAAGGAAAAGTGGATGGGAACCTGAGAGGCAGTGACCATGAGATGGTCAAGTTCAGGATCCTGGCACAAGGAAGAAAGGAGAGCAGCAGAATACGGTCCCTGGACTTCAGAAAAGCAGACTTTGACTCCCTCAGCGAGCTGTTGGGCAGGATCCCCGGGAGAATAACATGAGGGGGAAAGGAGTCCAGGAGAGCTGGCTGTATTTTAAAGAATCCTTATTGAGGTTACAGGGACAAACCATCCCGATGTGTAGAAAGAATAGTAAATATGGCAGGTGATCAGCTTGGCTTAACAGTGAAATCCTTGCTGATCTTAAACACAAAAAAGAAGCTTACAAGAAGTGGAAGATTGGACAAATGACCAGGGAAGAGTATAAAAATATTGCTCAGGAATACAGGAGTGAAATCAGGAAGGCCAAATCACACCTGGAGTTGCAGCTAGCAAGAGATGTTAAGAGTAACAAGAAGGGTTTCTTCAGATATGTTAGCAACAAGAAGAAAGTCAAGGAAAGTGTGGGCCCCTTACTGAATGAGGGAGGAAACCTAGTGACAGAGGATGTGGAAAAAGCTAATGTACTCAATGCTTTTTTTGCCTCTGTCTTCACTAACAAGGTCAGCTCCCAGACTACTGCACTGGGCAGCACAGCATGGGGAGGAGGTGACCAGCCCTCTGTGGAGAAAGAAGTGGTTCGGGACTATTTAGAAAAGCTGGACGAGCACAAGTCCATAGAGCCAGATGCACTGCATCTGAGAGTGCTAAAGGAGTTCGCGGATGTGATTGCAGAGCCATTGGCCATTATCTTTGAAAACTCATGGCAATCAGGGGAGGTCCCAGACGACTGGAAAAAGGCTAATATAGTGCCCATCTTTTAAAAAGGGAAGGAGGAGGATCCTGGGAACTACAGGCCAGTCAGCCTCACCTCAGTCCCTGGAAAAATCACGGAGCAGGTCCTCAAGGAATCAATTCTGAAGCACTTAGAAGAGAGGAAAATGATCAGGAACAGTCAGCATGGATTCACCAAGGGCAAGTCATGCCTGACTAATCTAATTGCCTTCTATGGCGAGATAACTGGCTCTGTGGATGAGGGGAAAGCAGTGGACATGTTATTCCTTGACTTTAGCAAAGCTTTTGACACGGTCTCCCACAGTATTCTTGCCAGCAAGTTAAAGAAGTATGGGCTGGATGCATGGACTATAAGGTGGATAGAAAGTTGGCTAGATTGTCGGGCTCAATGGGTAGTGATCAATGGCTCCATGTCTAGTTGGCAGCTGGTATCAAGCGGAGTGCCCCAAGGGTTGGTCCTGGGCCGGTTTTGTTCAATATCTTCATTAATGATGTGGAGGATGGCATGGATTGCACCCTCAGCAAGTTTGCAGATGACACTAAACTGGGAGGAGCAGTAGATACGCTGGAGGATAGGGATAGGATACAGAGGGCCCTAGACAAATTAGAGCATTGGGCCAATAGAAATCTGATGAGGTTCAACAAGGATAAGTGCAGAGTCCTGCACTCAGGATGGAAGAATCCCATGCACTGCTATACACTAGGGACCAAATGGCTAGGCAGCAGTTCTGCAGAAAAGGTTTCAGTGGACGTTACAGTGGACGAGAAAGGTTACAGTGGACGAGAAGCTGGATATGAGTCAACAGTGTGCCCTTGTTGCCAAGAAGGCCAGTGGCATTTTGGGATGTATAAGTAGGAGCAGTGCCAGCAGATCGAGGGACGTGATTGTTCCCCTCTATTCGACATTGGTGAAGCCTCATCTGGACTACTGTGTCCAGTTTTGGGCCCCACACTACAAGAAGGATGTGAAAAAATTGGAAAATGTCCAGCGGAAAGCAACAAAAATGATTAGGGGACTGGAACACATGACTTATGAGGAGAGATTGAGGGAACTGGGATTGTTTAGTCTATGGAAGAGAAGAATGAGTGGGGATTTGATAGCTGCTTTCAACTACCTGAAAGGGGATTCCAAAGAGGATGGATCTAGACTGTTCTCAGTGGTAGCAGATGACAGAACGAGGAGTAATGGTCTCAAGTTGCAGTGTGGGAGATTTAGATTGGATATTAGGAAAAACTTTTTCACTAGGAGGGTGGTGAAGCACTGGAATGTGTTACCTAGGGAGGTGGTGGAATCTCTTTCCTTGGAAGTTTTTAAGGTCAGGCTTGACAAAACCCTGGCTGGGATGATTTAGTTGGGGATTGGTCCTGCTTTGAGCAGGGGGTTGGACTAAATGACCTCCTGAAGTCCCTTCCAACCCTGATATTCTATGATTCTATGATTTATTAGCAATTTTAATTCAATTTCTGAGCCATTTCCTGAAGGCTCAATTTTGTAATCTTATTACTATGGCCCTAATGCCCTTTGGTAAAAATTTGCTTTCTAATCTGTCTTTTGTTGTTAAATACAATTTCTGCTCTCATTAGAGAAAGTCTTGAGATGAAGTAGTTTGCTATCTTTCATCCACAGTCAAAATATTTTCATGTGTATTTATTAAAAGTTAAGATAAATACAGAACTGACTACCAAAACATTTTACATGCTTATGCTTTTGTTAGATAAGTGCTAGAAGTGAGAGAGTTTACTATTTTCAGCTAAGAAAGCCGTGCCTCTAAATTTTATATATGAAATTAACTAATGTAAGGATATTTTAAATTATGCATGTAGGGCAAATATTAATGCCGTTTAATTCAGTGGGAACCAGATTTTTCCCATTTTAAATATTGTAAAATTTTACAATTACATGTACAGATTGTGTCCTGTAATTTCATGTACGTTTACTGTTTGCTTTTTAGCCTCTGTTCACTGTAAACCAGAGTCCTGAAAGAAGATTTAGTAAATCTGCCTCTAAATAAAGACAATCTAGCTTTTTGATTATTTATATTCTTTCCCAGGGCTTTGACAGCTTTGCAATTGGCTGGATGATATTTTTATCGACTCTGGCGGTTAATGAGGAAGTAGTTAGGTCACTGCATTAGTCCTGAGAATTTCTGGTTCAGCCATAGATATTTAACTTTAGAACATCAATGTAATTTTTAACTTGACAAATAGATATATACAAAGCTGCATTACTTTAAAAATCAACAAGAAACTTTTATCGCAAGTGCACAATTGTTGCTTTGGAATAGATATAAATCCCTTAATTGCATCTGTAAATATTTTATATTTGCTATTATAAAATAAATTCTGACAACATTGTCAAGAACAACCATTGTAGAAGTGGAACGTAACTTTTAGAGCATGAAATTGTACGTGGACAAATACCCTGGTGAACAGAACTTTATCATGGAAGACTAAGGGAAGAGCATAAAGGATGAGATTCTACAAAAGAGAAAATGCTTACACTAAAAATGGTGACTGCACGTTTATTTGCAGACTGTAAATTGCACAAGTACCAGAGCCCCAGATATAGAAATGGAAACATAAATTGCTCTGAGTGAGTTAGCTATGCAACATGAATATAGTATTAACTATAATACTTAACATCAGAGACTACTACATTCGCACCCTTGATAGGAATACTTTGAGAGGGAAGTGAGCCTAGCACATGGATGTAATAACTAGAGAACCCAGCACTGAGCTGTCACAAAAGACAGTTTCTCCAGAGTAAGGTGGGAACAGCAGAGAAAATTGGACGGGTGAGCAGCAGAGTACCTCCCAACACAACATTCATCCACATGGGCAGGAGCTACTCCAAAGCCCCTGGAAGTCAATGGGAATCTTTCCATTGACTTTGATGGGCTTTTGCAGCAGGCTTATACTGCAGGCGAGTGAGTGAATTGTGTACACCTCCTTTTCTTATTATAGTCTCATCTTCACATACAAATATATTATACGATGATTTTCAAACATCAGAAACTGTCTAAAAAGACACTTGGCCCAAGTGACTTATATTTAAATAAATATATTTAATCCCTGTAGTCATTCCTCCTGCAAGTGTTTGATATAGTCAGTAATGATGCTTCATTCAAAGAGCTCCCCCTAACAATGTCTACTTCTCTATCTTTATTTCACATAGGGCAAAATTCACTTCACCCACATACAACCAATGTATTTGGGTGAGGTAAAGGTGGTGCCATTCCCCACCCTCAAACCCAGGTTAGATCATGGTGATCCAGCACAGCCTCTCTGATCCCCAACATATGAGCAGAAGAAGTAGGATGGGAATCTGAAGTCTCAAGAGAAATTGTGGTGAGGGTACAATGCACCTGAATTAAAGGTGAGCGAGAGTAATATCGCAAGAAAAGGGAAGCTAAATAATTTTACCCACTAAAGCAGAATTGACCTATATCTGTGCTAGGCTCTTTGCGAGCTGAAACACTAAGGAAAGTCTTACACGTCATGCAAGTGATAGAGGGGCCATGATGTCTGGCAGGGCAGTTAGGTATATGAACATTTTATGTTTTCTATCCTGCATGATAAGGGCAAGCTCACAAAACTTTTTTTCTCATAAGGAATGTGCACTGTATTCAAAGAGCCACTCTGCTTCTATTTCCTGTATGTTTCTCTACTCCAGTTTATTTCATATTAAAAGTCTATTATGTTTCGATAATCAAAGTGATTACAACAGTTGATTTGTTTAGATTTTTTTTAAAGGAGTATTGTCTGACATATTTTAGGGAAATGCTACTATTGTCCTCTTTCTTGAGGCTGGTAAAACATAGCATGAGTGGGGTGCCAGGAGAGAGACTGCAGATTCTGTTAAGAAAGCACAGGGTACAGAGTGTATATAATGACTGCCAGGATCAATCACACGTAATATCAGTGTCACTATGAGGATAACTATGGACCAGATTCAGAGATGATTTCAAGTGAACCTAATTTCCTAGTTCTGCCAGCTCTCCTGCTGAAGTTAAATGTGCTTACACTTGGCTAGTCTCACACCCACTTACTGATATGGAATATACACCCACAGGAAAGAGTTACAAAACATGGGCTTAAATCAACTGAGTGCAAGAGGCAGGCATACGTTTTGCAGGTACAAAGAGCACTCACAAAAAAATTGGCTACCCTTGTAAAAGTGGGGCTCTCTGAATCAATTAAGGCTTTCAGTCATACCCTCCAAGCAGCATAGCTGTTTCATTGCTAGACTGCTAACTTGAGTGGGGGTAGAGCCTCTCCCTACCTCAGGGAAAGAAGTTCCTCCTACCACTTGGGCCCAGATGTACCCTGTCCAGCACTCCTCTCCCACAGTGAAATGGGGCCGTAAAGATATTATATATGTGCTTCAATTCAGTAAATTATACTGTAGACAGACATTTATTTTAGGGAGTGAATCAGCTGGTAAGTAACTGATGAAAGAGTGAAGACATGCACTGAAAGGGAGATTGTATATCATGTGAAAGCAAGCAGGTATTTATCCTAATGGGGATGCAAGTGTCCAGGAAGAGCTATGTAATTGTACTACAATAATAAGTTACACTTATCTTTTCCCCTGGCCAAGGTGAATGACACTCACTCTAGGATTTCCCTCCGGGAGTACCACAGGAAGGAGGAACATGAACAGAGTGTTGAGAGTTTGAGTTTTAAGAGCTATATCAAATTATAATCTAGTCACCTAAAGCACATGCAATCTAAAGAGTTTCAGGTACCACAGCTGCCCCTGAATCTCCCTACCATTTTTTGTCACTTTCAATTTACCTGTCATATTTCTCTCTCTGTTTGTGTGGTTCTTCCACACAGCAAGCAGAGGGGTATACAGAAGAAACAGTGAAACTGACTCTATATAGAATGCAATCACATAAACAAAATAAACCAGGGGGAGTAGAAAGCATCTCTAATGTAATGCAGTATAACAAGCTGAACCTCTCCCCACAACCACACCCAGAATCTCATTGCAGGCAGTTTATTTCCCAGCCTAGGCCAAACAAACAAAAATTATTACTCAGTATACTTTAGGCTATAACTCCCCCTTTACCATAGGAGGTTCTTGTAACTCCTTATCTCTGACTCACCAAATCTCTGGCTTCTCTAGGCCACAGGTGCCCTCTTTTAAACCTAATTGGGTCAGCCTCCAATCATGGGTCCATTGGCCCTACTCCCTCTTAAAGGATCAGTGTCAGCCAGTGACATACAATTATAGCAATCTCAGGGGTTTTAACAGAAGTTTCTGAATCAAATCAATGGGAGTAGGGGAGTGGTTTTTTAAAACAGTGTCAATTTAAATAATGTTGACTGGCTTTTCTACTGCACTGGTTCTTTCATTTACCAAAATGTATACTCATCCCTTCCTCTCACTCATTTATGCATATGTTTACGTACTATTTATTCCTATGGAAACATTTGTCCTAAGAGTTTAAATTTACTTAAATTATGAACAGGACTTCTGATTAGGACTTTATTCAGCAGGGTTGTGTGAATAACTGATTTTTTTCTGTTCTCTGGCAATTCCAAAAAAAAAAAAAAAAAATTAAATGAATCAAAATTAAAAAAAAAAAGTTCTGGGTCAAACAAATGTTTTGTTCAACCTTAAAATCAAGATGTTTCATTTCAATTGCAAGCTTTTTTATGTTTTTTTTAAAATGAAATTTTAAAATGAAAAGTTGTTTCAAGCAGAAATATTTAATTTAGAAATTGTTGAAATGAAATGTTTGATTTTTCATTCTGGTGAGCAGGAGGGCTTTTGCGCACAACAATTGAGCACATTTTTCCAATAAAAGTTTTGGAAGAAAAACTTTGCCTGGCTTTACTGATAAGTGGGAGATTGCCTCAGTAAAGATTGCTGAATAGGGCCTAACAGCTCTTTCATATTCAGGATAGACTGAAAAGGTAAATCAACAACACTGCAAAAGATCGCTAGTCCAAAATTTCACTCACTTGAGCCAAAGGAAAAAAGTTTACTTCAAACAATTTCTTTTTCAAGGGATTTTAGTCTTCTTAAATTGACACCTTTGTTGGAGTCTAATAGCTATAGTTTCAAAGTGTCACAGAGGGTTAGCCAATCAATCCAATTAACATCAATGGACGTGGTGCAGCCTTTTCATGCCAATATTTAGGGATCCAGTTCTTAGATCTAATTTGGTAATGACAAATCATGGACATGGCTAGATATAAAACCAGGCAAACAAAACTGTGAGGTAAATGTATGCTCGGAACTAGATTACCTATCTCTGCCTGTTCTGAGGAGTTTCAACAGAGGAGAAATATGCTCAGGACTCCAGCTCTGAACAGTTCTCAAAGACTTGCCTACTCTAAACTACAGTTAACTATAACACTGGCTATTTATGACCAACACCACCTTTTACAGAACTAATTACAAAAGAAGCAGTACAATTGATAGTCTTCTACTTAGCATATGTGCAGTGTGCCTCAGTTGGCATGTGACTAGGATTCATCACCAAATTTGGTCCCCTGGTTGGATCATTAACTTTAGAGCAGGGAACTGAGAGCCAGAGCTTTAAGGTTCCTGCTACCTACCTGCTCTGAGACCTAGGGTAAGTCATTAACCTATATGCTTAAGCTTAGAATGGTTTATCATACTTCACATTGGTTATGTGGGGCTTTATAAAGTAGAGATTAAAAGTGCCAATTAAGGCATGGGCCTCAGTAGGAGAGAGCACAGAGGAGCACAAGCACAGGAAAAGCTCCAAGAGGATTTGTGTCATAAGCAGGCACAATGCCACCTGGATCACACAAGGAGACTGACCCCTGGCCCACTTTTTGAAGGGGCAGTGTGCATTCCCCTTGCTTGGGGACCTCTGTGCAGAGGGCCTTGCCTCCTCACCAATCTCCTTTTAGAAGGGCTAGTGTGACCATAATCAGAGAGGTATAATGATATCGGTGTGGGACCTCAAGCAGAAAGCCCCAATCTTTCCCCTTTATTCCATGTATTTTCTGTGCAACCACAGCATAATAAAGTATCCCCTCAGGAACATCACCATCTGAGAGCAATGTAGAGGCTCCTGGTGCCTCTGCAACACAGTCTCACCGCACTTCAGGACCTTCCAATACCCAAGTGCTAAGAAGCCTCCAAACATCCACCAAAGTTGCTAATGCTCACAATTGTACTGCAAATCTCCATCATATTTTTTTTCTTAAAGCCCCAGCTCCTGGACTCAAGTGAATATATCAGAACCTCAGATTTCATTTTTTTAAAAAAATACAATATTAGCCCTGCCCCATATGCATAGTAATTTATACCAGTGCAAAGTAAGTGTAAAATGCGCTGGTGTGAATGACTACACCAGAGCTCTCCACCTTCAAAATTGCCATGTGACAAATGACCCAAACATGGAACACCTTTATTTTATTATGTGTTGCACCATAATTGACAGATGGTTTTCTAACTATGAAATCTGTTTTAAATGAGGTTTTCACTGTGTGAATTAAACCATTTTTAAAACACTGGAAATTGGTTTGTCACATACAACCATAAAGTCTCTTTTCTCTCCCCTCCCATTTTCTTCCTCCTAGGGGAATTTGAATGTGTTCAGATCCCCCCGCACAGACCAATTCCACTTGAGCTACAGGAGTAATCAGTAGAGAGGGATTTAACGTGCATACAACCAGTGGGCTACATAACTAATTTTCTAGAGATCTGGAGATCAGGATCATGAATTCTGCTTCTGGATCTAGCTATGGAGCGATGTCTAGTGGTAAGACAGAGGCAACCAAAGCACACCGAGTTGGCACAGTTGGTCTGAAAGGCAGTGTGGCTAAACAGATCTGATCAGCGTGTGCCATATTAGAGACTTAAGTTTGTTCCCAACTGTGCCTGAAGTAACTCTGCTTATCTGTAAAATTGGGAGGGTAGCACGAATACTGGACTGACGTCTAAAGCTGCAGTACGAGACCTTATTTATCAATAAGGACCATGGAAATATAAATGACATTCAGAGTTTGGAGTAGTCTTTATGATTGTTACTTCCAACTTACTGTACCTTCCCCCTAGGCTGCAGAGCATTTTGGGGCAGTCCGTCTCTCATATAAGGAATGTTGCACAATGTGGCAGCACAGCAGGACAGGCAGCCTGATTCAGCTTCAAAGCAAAACATACTGCAAAACCTAGTACACTTGCAAGTTCTGGACAACAGAAAAGTCACAAGGTCATGAGATTTGGTGCTTTTATTAAAGCCTCAGCTTCTAATTGCATATGCGGCTGTGACCATCATTTTGTTCTGTGTTTGTACAGCGCCTAGCACTCTGGCATTTTGGTCCATGAGTAGGGCTCCTAGACCCTGCAGTAGTACAAATCATAATAAAGAATGATTAAATGAGAATCTCGGTTCAATTTAAAAACAAACAAACAAACAAAACACCTAGTTCTCAGGTTTGCCCAGAAATGAGTGGAAATATGATCTGAGTCTAAGAGGCAAACAAAAAACTCCAATTTATTGATTTTCAAATCACGTTTGTTGAATGTTAATTGTTAAACCAATTATGTTCCATGCAGAAAAATCCATTGTTCTATTTGAAAAGGCTGGTCCTGATGGATGCACGAGAAGCCTCACTAGTATGCAGTGTACGCAGGGATAAGTGTGGCACTGAACTTCTTCTCACATTACAGCTTCATTACCAAAGCTAATGGCACGTCATCCTCCAAGCCCACATTGATTCACCTACGCAACCCCACTTGTTCACCAGACAGCACAGTCCTTCAGTAGCTCAAAGATCCAACAGCATTAATATCTAATGGGTACATTTTCTATTCATTAGAATGCGTGACTATAATGAATAAGGCATAAAAGCTTGGTTAATCACTAATTCATCGTAATTAAAAAGCTATTGATTTTTTTTTAAACAGTTGAAGTGCTGGCTCCACGGAGTGCAGGATCCACATATTAGTGAAGCACTTGTATATGGTCCAGGCTCTATCAACCAAACTAAACTCCTAAAACAAACTTCCATTTTAGATGTATATTGCACTAAAATATAGTACCTTAATGCTGAATGGTGTATACAGAAACCACACCCATTGCTGGTGCGTAGGGCATGAGTCTTCTCTCACGCTAGTAGTAATGGGGAAGAACTCCACTGAAGTGAACGGAGTCTCACCAGTGCCAAACAAGTGTGAATGAGAGGAAAATCAGGCCCGTATCTTTCATTTTGCCAACTGACCTGGCATTTGCTTGTTGATATTTCTTAATTAATTTCAGAAAATAATATCCTTGTTAGTTTTCATTGTCAGAATAAGGGGCAGTGAAGTGCACTTAGTGAGAACAATAAGCAGGTGCAGAAGGGTTGCTTGTTCTTATACAGACTAAGCAGAGCCCACTGTGCATATTCCCTATAACAACAGCGGGAAAAGAGAAGCAAAGCTGGGGTAAGAAAGAACTGAACTGTGATTATAAAACAAGTTATTGATTAGTTATTCTCTGGATACAGAAAAGTTTAGAAAACTGCCGAAAGAAACATAAGTAGCCGTTCCCCCCAATTGGAAAAACTGGGAATTGTTGTTCACCATGAGAAAAGATTGCTTTGCATCTTGGGTTCAAATGCTATATTCATAGGATAGAATATATCCAGACAGATTATGGAAAAAAGTCTTGATAAACCTTGCAAAGATCTCAGCCTGTTTTCTGAGAGCCGACATACCTTGTCATTAATTTTGAGCACTATTGTTTTTCAAGGGAGAAAGGAGGCAGCTGTTCCTGGTGAATGGCTGTCTAACTTGGATTAATGGCTCTACATAACCAGCATGAGTTTACTACATTAACTAGCAGTTATATTTCCCACACCTTCAATTAACACTGGTTTTGCTTCATCTAATATCTGTGAAAACATGATATGATCAGAAAACATCATTGCCAGCCGAGCATTCCTCAACTCAAACAGGGCTGATTTATCTCTTTGGCACCTCATTAAAATGCAAAATATATTGAAATAGATTTTCAGCACTTTCAGGCAGCAATGTTTGTAATAATGTTAATTTGTGAATTTCCTCTTTTTTATATTCTGTATGCTGCAGTTGCCACATTTAGCCTAAGGCTATTTGTATTGTGAAGACAGAAAATGAACAGCGAACATTTATTTCTCATATCTTTGGAGGAACCTGAGGCGCATGAAGATATTTGTGCTGTAACAGGCATAGTCAATCTCCTTCATTCCCTTTAGTCACTATATATCAACAGCAAACTCCCAGCTAGTCTTGCTGCAGCAATTAACCTGCCAGGGCTCTCTGCTGTCAGACTCAGTAATAATAAACTTCCCCCAGTGAGAGATAGAGCTATAGATCCTCACCCTGCAACTTCCATAGTGGCTGAATTATTCAGAATCAGCATGATTAAAGAGATGACATGGCATTAGTTAAAAAGACATGCTTTTTTTTTTTTCTGGACTGAGGTTTAAACCTATTAAGGAATAGCAGCTGAAGCCAGTGAGCCTTTCCCATCGGTCCACAGGTCTTTATTTTTTTTTTAAAGGGAATTATAGAAAAACTATTTACAATGCCCTGTCATTTCAAAAGTTTAAGGATAAAAATGTAAATATCAAGAGGGAACTGGGATAGTTAAATCGTACAGCATGTGTAAATCCAAGAACCAACTAAAGAGGATAATTTCATTCAAGGGACACAAAGGAGAACATATTAATTTTGATGTAATTAGTAATGTTGAAATTATTGTTCTTAAGAGAAGATAAATCATTAAGTTTACATTATTATAATAATTAAGAAAAATCCCCATGTACAATCTATATAATAATTAAGAATAATTCATGATATATAATCTGTCAGATAATTTGTGGGGGAACTCTAGGAATAGCACATATTTCACAATAAACCTGAGTCTTGAAAGGATGGCAATATTATTATAAATGCCATATGGATTGCAAATGAACCAGGTGTTTACATTCTCCAGTGCTAGCTGAGTGGGGTAATGGTAAACTTGGGCAAAGAGTGGGGCGAATTTATTAAAACAAAGGCATGGAAAAATAAATAATTTTTATGCACTCATGGTCCCATTAAAACACACTTCCTTCTGCCAAGCCTAGTGATAACGCACTTAGGGGCCTGATAATGCATTCTTAACCAAATGCTCCTATTGACTCCCAGGGGAGTGTTATCTGTGGAAAGAATGCAGGATTTGGCCTGTAAGTGCTGCTACATATCTATTAAAAATGCAGCACTCTGCAATTGCTAGGGTAATTTGTACCTATCTTGTTTGGCCTACTCATTTAGAGCTAGACTGTGACTTGAATTACATATTTGTACAGGGCAGTAAAGAGGAGTAAGAACCACTCCATGGTCTACCCAGTCCTTGGATATAGGCACAATGGAGAATGCTAACTTACTTCCCCCACTGCATATCAGGTGAATGGAGAGTGAGTGGGAAGAGGCCAGAAATAGGAAGCACTAAGACTCTGCCCGTCTATGCCAGTCAGTGCAGCTGAGCAACTGAGTGGTTATGCTTAGACTAGCAGTACATTATTCCTCCTCCCCCTAAAACCCACCACTTCCAGTGAAAAGAGAAAGCAGGGAAGGATTTGTGCTTTAGAGGGGTCTCTAAAAACATAATTGAGCCCTTATATTTTAAGCTCAGTGTATCAGGAACCAAACATTCCCGTGTGTTTTATACAGCACTTGGCACACTGTTGGAGATTAACTCATAATGAAAGATAAATGAATTATCCAGTTAACTCCTTTGCAGAAGAAATCTCTGAATCCAATCAGATCAGACCCCTGTAACAGGTCTTATACTATATTTGAAAAAAAACTGCTAAAATACATGTGCTCTTTTCAGTCTCAGACTGTCTGTAGGATACAAGGACTTGGAGTACTGAGGGAAGATTGTTGGTTGACCGGTGGTGTATACAGTAAGCTTCACTGCAATTTGGAGACTGAAAATAGTAGTCTCAAAGCATCTGGGAAAGCAGGTAATAAAAATCACTGCAGTTTTTGTTTGTTTGTTCATTCGTTTGTTTTTAAATCAAATGTCATGCCAAACATCAGTTTTGTCATCATAGCCAAGATAAAATTTGTATGGCACGGTATAACATTATCAATTTAGTACATCAAAAAGCTCATTTTACCCTTGTTTAAAAGAGATGCATGTGTGCCATCAACTACATTTATATATGGAAACAAATGATTTCCCATACTATGTAGGAGTAAGGATGTTTTCCCCTATGAGCATTCTACTCACTGTGGAGCATGGCTAACAGGAGGCATGTTTCAAATTCTGTGCATAAATCATGTATGTTCACTAATGGAATTAACATGTATTGCAAGTTACAATAAGCACTGTTTACTATGTAATGCAACTGGTTCTATTCAGATTCTAATAAAAATTCAGGATTACTGTTCTATAGTAATTCTTCCATTACATTATACTTTACAATTACACTGTATATTATCCTTAGCTTCTGCAGCCATTAAAAGTATTCCACAGCACTTATTATATGAGTAGAAATTTACTTTCTCCTCCTACGTTGCTGTACACTGTGCTGTATACCAGTTTGTTAGTGGCATCCACTCCCATGGTGTCTATATTCCTCTGGTTCTGTAAAATGCTTTGGGGGCTTCCAAGATAACAAAAACAAACAAAAATTCCAAACAAACATCCTGGAACTAATGACGCTTTACCACTCAGTCACACTCATATCTCATAGCGCAGAGCGCCAGTGATTTTAGTGAAGCTCCATATGGGCTCATTGTAGGATCAAGGCCTTAGAGAGTTTACTATTTAGGAAAGAGACCAAAGCCCAGATCCACAAAGGTACTTAGGATCCTAACTCCCACTGCCATATTGTGTATCTGGGTCTTTTTAGGTTTCAGAGTAGCAGCCGTGTTAGTCTGTATTCACAAAAAGAAAAGGAGTACTTGTGGCACCTTAGAGACTAACCAGTTTATTTGAGCATAAGCTTTCGTGAGCTACAGCTTACTTCATTGATGAATACTGTAGCTGTAGCTCACGAAAGCTTATGCTCAAAAAAATTGGTTAGTCTCTAAGGTGCCTTTTCTTTTTGGGTCTTTTTAGTCTCCTAAATAAATGGCTTTATTTCAGACATGCTGAGCACTTAACAGCTGTCACTGAAGTCAATCAGATCATTTGAAAAATCAGATCATTTATATAGACATGCTTAAATATGGATTTAGGAGCTTAACTTCAAGAATATCTTGGCCTTTGTCTTTGTCTCTGTAAAACCCTAGCACACTGTGGCTGCCATACTAATAACAAAGTGGGAGGGTGTATCTAGTAGGGTCCTAGGGGGTTGGTCCTGGGTCCTGTACTATTCAATATTTTCATTAATGACTTGGCTAATGGAGTGTAATGTATGCTTATAAAATCTGCAGATGATACAAAGCTGGGAGAGGTTGCAAGCACTTTAGAGAACAGGTTTAGAATTAAAAATTACCTTGGAGAACTGGTCTGAATTCAACAAGATGAAATTCAATGAAGATAAGTGCAAAGTACTTCACTTAGGAAGGAAGGATGAAATACACAGCTACAACATACGGAATAACTGGCTAGGTCATAGTACCACTGAAAAGGGTCTGGGGTTACAGTGGATCACAAATTGAATATGAGTTCATAATGTGATGCAGCTGTGATAAAAATGAATATCATTCTAGGACATATTAACAGGAGTGTCTGATGTCGACACAGGAGGTAATTGTCATGCTGTACTCAGCACTGCTGAGGCCTCAGCTGGAGTATGGTGCCCAATTCCTGGTGCCATACTTTAGGACAGATGTGGACAAACTGGGGAGAGTCCAGAGGAGAACAAAAATGATAAAAGATTTAGAAAACATGACCCAGGAGGAAAGGTTAAAAAAAAAAAAAAAAAATCTGGCCATGCTTAGTCCTCAGAAAAGAAGACTGGGGGGAAGATGGGGGCAATAAAAGTCTTCAAATACGTTAAGGTCTGCTATAAAGAGGACTGTGATCAATTGTTCTCATGTCCACTAAAAGTGGGACAAGAAGTAATGGACTTAATCTTCAGCAAAAGATATTTAGGTTAGATATTAGGAAAGCTTTCTAACTGTAAGGGTAGTAGTAATAGTAAGGGTAGTAGTAAGGGTAGTAGTAAGGGTAAGCTCTGGAATAGACTCCCAAGGGAAGTTGTAGAATCCCCATCACCGGAGGTTTTTAAAAATAGGTTGGACAAACACCTTTCAGGGATGGTCTAGGTTTATTTGGTCCTTCCACAGTGCAAGTGTCTGGACTTGATGACTTTTCAAGGTCCCTTCTAGGCCTCAATTTCTATGATTCTATAAGACTATTTCCTGTTGAAAGGTATAATCTTTACCACTCATACTGCATTATGGGACCTATCCTGCCATCTTTACACATGCTGAATTGTACCACATTTGTGAACACTCATTTTAATGAGACTACCCCACAAAGTAAGTTCCTACTCACCATAAATAAGGATGGCAGAACTCAAGGCCTATATCTTTCTGTCATGTCAATGGAGCCATGTTCCCTTTTACAAAATGTCATCTATCCAGTTCTTTTTCCAAGAGTTGCTATTTTTAATAATAGTGGTTAATGTGCAGCTGACCAAAACCAGAATTATCACCATGGGGATTGAAATCAGAATTCTCTAGCTTTTCCCACTGTGTGCCAAACCAACATTCCCAGAGTAAAATTACTAACGCACTGGTTGTATTCTTGTTTACTGGACATGAATCAATACTACTTTACAATAGAATTTCTATACAATTTATAACATCTCTAAGAAAGCCATAATTTACTGTTGCTTCATGAAAGCAAAAAAAAAAATTAACTGTTAATCTTTTTTCATTTCTGTTTAGGTCCAGATTCAGCAAAGTATGAAATATGAATGAATGCTCAGCCGTGTCTAAGTGATTTAGGAGCACAAATGAGACTTTCTGCCAAGTCACTTAGACACTTCTGAAAATTTCACTTGTGTATGAACTCCATATATATCAATGCTATTTAAGCTTAACATTAAACATGAGCTGACATCTCATCATTCCTTCCTCAGAGGTGACTATACTTTATAAATGGCCTCCAACTGGCGAAGCAACTGTGATGGAAGATGCACTGCAAATCGAATCATTTGTAGAGCTTTAGTATTATGCCACTACTATGATGAAGATAAGGGCTCATCTACATGGCAGGTTCCTGCATGGAAAGCACATGTGTGAATCTTCAGCACACCAGTTTGCTGCTCAGTACTGGCTTGTGTGGACACTACTACAGTGCACTAAAAGTCCCGGTCTGCAGTTTGGCTTAATGCGATGTAGATTCAGATCCTGGCTTGCTGAGTAGCAGCTTGCTGTATTGACAAGCCCTAAAAAATTATTTTCTTCTATCACAGTCCATGGAATTTCAAGTTTAACTCTTCAGAGCACTGGTCAGGCTGGTGAATCTAGAATGCCTCCACCCTTCCAGACTGAATTTTACTTCCTGTGAACAGTTTGGCACCTTCTTTGTGGGAAACAAAGTATATCCTGAGCTTTTTAACCTGCTGCTGTACTGGTGGTAAATGGCTCTTATGTCATTCAGTGAGACAGAGGAGGGATTGAGAGCTTCATCTAACCACCTGCAAGTAGGATTGCCAACTTTCTAATCACACAAAATACCCCTGCCCCACCCCCTGCCCTGCCCTTCTGAGGCCCTGACCATGCCCTACCTTTTCTCTGAGGTCCCACCCCCTGCTTGCTCCATTCACCCTCCCTCCATCACTCACTCTTCCTCACCCTCACTCACTTTCACCAGGCTGGGGCAAGGGGTTGAGGTGTGGGAAGGGATATTGGCTCTGGGCAGGGGGTTGGGGTGTGAGAGGACGTGCGGCGTCCCGGAGGCATTTACTGTGGCTCCGAGGAAATGGCTGTCAGGTCCCTGTGGCCTTTAGGTGCATGGGCGGCTGGGTGGCTCTGCGTGGTGTGCACCTCTCCACACCCCCAGCTCCCTTTGGTCGCAGTTCACGGCCAATGGGAGCTGCAGAGCTGGTGCTGGGGGCAGGGGCAGCGCATGGAGCCTCCCAGTCCCTGGCTGCCCCAGCACCTAGGGGCCACGGGGACCTGGCAGCTGCTTCTGGGAGCTGTGCAGAGCTAGGGCAGGCAGGGAGACTGCCTTAGCCCGAGATTCCCACTGCGCCGCGACTGGACTGTTAGTGGCCCAGTCGGTGATGCTGACTGAAGCCACTGGGTCCCTTTTTGACCGGGCATTCCAGTCAAAAACCAGATGCCGGGGAACCATACCTGCAAGTTCAATCCTCATCCTTGTTGACTGGTAAAAACCATGGAGGGCAGCTCTGGCCCACTATTGCCTTCCCTTTGGGAGAGCAGCACACAATCATTTCCTGACTGAGGGCAGCTTACGGCTCTGATCAAAAAAGACAGCTCTTGACATTAGCAATCATAAATTATTACCTGGTTGCTTTGCTGAACGGGGTGGACTCACGTGCTTTGCTGATTTGGGCCTCCATGAGTAAATTGAATTTCTTTCCTATATATTGAATACTATGTACCTGAATGTATTCACTCTGACAATGCCTAAACCAAAATTAATTTAATAATTCTTCTTATTTCTTTTTTCTTTGCCCTGAAGTTTCCTCAGGGAGGTGTGATGTATTCCTTCTAATTCTGATAAAACTTTAAAATAGTGGTGCATTCATTTAACTATTTACACCGCATTTTAAATGTGAAGATGACTTTCTAGGGTCCTTTGTTTCTTCCTTTACTACATATTTCTAAATTCACTGGTATAGCTTATAAAAATGTTATTCTCTTAACTATTTTTAAATGAATTTGTCATTATGTTTTTATGTAGCCTTGCATTTATTTAGCAACTGTTACCTCACATTCCTTTCAAGCTTATCATCACACCTGTGCCTATTAAACATGATCCCAGTCAACACAATCCTCCTTGAATCAAAGGCAACTTGTTTCTTTTGGTGGAAGCTTTGAATGAATAATTCATTTGGAAGCATCTTCTGTGCTGTACATTTTCGGAAGATAGAACCATTCTCACATCAGTCACCTGAGCTCTGTCAGAACGAAGTATCATACCGTATATGCTCGAACTGTACAGTGGATGCCAAGCAGCTAAGATTACCAACTGTGTTAATCCTGGCCATCCTCTTTACTGCAGAAAATTCAAATTCAAGCCTTACTTTCATATGGCACTGAAAAAAAAAAAGTTATATTTCACCCTTACCCAATATAGGTTGGTTTAGGAGTTGTAATATAATGAAACCTAAAAATTCACCTCACGCCAACCACTATTCTTTTATTTGGGGAGAGGTACAGTTCGTTCTTTCAGTACTTTCAGAGTTCTATTGCTAGATATATTGAGCTCTGCCTCAACTTGTCCACCTGTAAAAACCTGGTAACTACAAAGTTCTCCATACAGGCAGACCACTGTGCCCCTGCAAAGTCCCTTGGGCACAGGGTTCCTTGGAAGCAGCTCAGAGGACTGGGGCCTTTTCTATGCCTCAGGGGTATTGTGAAGGTTAGTAATAACTAATCAGTTGTACAGTGCACCAGGAGGGAAAGGCAATTTATGGACAAATGGAAGATATGCTCCCAAGGTCATGTAGTCCAAGCTAGACATGGCCTAGAAAAAGACATTATGGGGTGGTTAAAGGACTTATGAGATCAGTACACAATAAGACTGCAAAAACAAGGAACTTGAAGACATTGGCATCATCTTTGTTCTGCTGCTTTGTGTGTGAGAGAGATTTTCAAAAATATTCAATTTATTTTTAAACTGCATTTAGATAAATTTGACAGAGGAGTGTGAGTCAGCATTGCAGAGTGGATCAAAACAGACAGGGCTGGAGGAAGGGCTTGTTAACATTGGTATTTAATGGTCCGGATTCTCTGCTGGCTTGCACTCTGTGTAGCTGTTTACACCAGGGTAAAGTAGGGATAAAGGGGTATCAATTTAGAAACAGTCGCATTTTAAATGCCTTTTGCACAGCTGTAAAGGACCAAAAGTAGGTGCAAGGCAGTGGAGAATCAGGCCCAGGGCATGTAAAGCTTAATGAAGATTAAAATTGCCAAGTGTTATTATATATGAACTGGAACGGTTACTACTGTCATCTACAGAATCCTCTGTAACAATGGAATGTGTGTTACAGTATCCTCATATGCCTGAATGCGGCAAAGTGTATTTTGTGCTGTAGCTTAATTTCCAGCATAAATTTTGTAAAACATTTAAAGTTACTGTAAATGATTAATATTGAGACAGTGTACTTATCCTGCCTTTTCAACTTGTCTTTCTCTGTGTAGAATGAGAATTAGAAATGGCTTACTGTAAGAACCTTTGCTGAGGCTGGTACTGTCAGCTCCCACATCTGGACTGTTGTCAGTGAATTGATCACTATGTTTGGTCTCTAGTGCACCAAAGGTCCTATCTAGACCTTTATGGCCAAGTAATGCTGTCTTTATTCTAGGCAGCATGTGTGGTTTGCCCCAGGTGTCTCACTTGTCTTAACTAATGCAATGGAAGGCAGGAAAAGCAAGCAATCTATACAATATAAAAAGACTAAGGGATTTATCCCTGTGGCTCCTGGGTGATGCCTGCTGCTTTCTCCTGAAAATCCCCAGAACGTTCTCAACATTGCTAGTAAAGAAGTCCTGGACTTGTGGAATATAATATACATGCGAATCAGGCAGCTTGAAGTAAACCAGAATAAACAAACTAAACCTCTGTCTATGGTCATAGGAACCAATATTTGCTTCAAAGTAGAAATCCTGGAGAGAACAGAGTTTGGGATAAAGCTAACGCGGTAGTTTTCTTTTTTTCCTTGCAAAGGTTTTCATTTTCATATGCAAAACAAACAGCAGTGGGTACTAATAAATGGTGTTTATATCCCTCCTTGCCATCCACAGACCCTAAATCACTCAGTGGACTTTACAAAATCATTACAAGATATGGCCCTGATTCATTGAAGCACTTAAACATGTGTGTGCAGCCATCTCTGTTCAGGACTGCATTTAGACACATGCTTAACTTTGAGCATATGCTCAAATCCCATTGACTTCAATAGGACTTAAGCATGCACTTAAGTACTGTCTGAATAGGGATGCTTTCTGACTCAAAGCCAAATATATTTATAAGAATCATATTACTCACCAGCTGCTTTCTGTCATAACCAGAACTACTCACATGGGTAAATCCATTGATAGAGATGGGATTAATTGCATGAGTAAGTCTGAGTAAGGGCTGCAGAATCAGTTATGGCATAGAATGGATGGTAACATATCACTTTGCCATTGAATTGTCAATAAAAATACAACCACGAGAGAACACTGGCGAAGACAGCATTAAGAACAAACTAGATACCTCATGGTCTTTTCCCTGAGGATTTTATGGACTGAACAATATCTTATAACTCTTGCTCTGTACTGTATGTTGTTCACTTACTCATTGCTTCAGGTCTACCTGCTTCCCTTGTGATTCAGCAATGGTTTCTCATTTTTTTACCCCTTTCATGGCATCTAAATAAAAAGCTGTTTGATGGTTATTCAGAGCTCATGATGTGGGAATAGGAGCATTTATTTTGGCTACATCTTTTTACCATCTGACACCTATCATCAGTCTAACAGGTAGAAGAACAAGGCTCAAATTTTTACTTGCACCCCATTGGCTTTGAGGTATAAGATGTGTTCCCTTTATCTTTTAACAATTGTCTTTGTCATGCTGTCTGCAGTGGCTCATGACAATGAATGCCAACCTCAGGGCAGATTGTCAAGAAGCAGGGCACACACCCCAAAGTATGTTCAATAATTAGATTTTACCAGTGTGAACTCCTAAAGCACTATAACAGTCTGACCATGGAGCCACAGATAGTCCTCTTCAGCATTCCAGTCTTTCTTGCCACCCCAGCAAGCTGGACTTAGTAACAGATTGTCATTTTATGCCAAAAGTCACAACAATATTCAGGTTACTCCCAGTCCTAAAGAACCAGTCAGTCACTTACCCCAGGTCAATTTGCACCTTTGATTTCACACTAAAAAAACAACGCTTGTAACCAGTTCTATAATAAGCTATCTAAGCATTTGTTAACTAAGAAAAGAAATGACAGAGAGAGTTATTACAAAGTTGAAACAGGCAAACATATATAGACAAATGAGTAAGAGTCTTTGGTTTCAAAAGGTGACAGAGTTGTAGTAATCTGCCAGCTCTGAACGTCTTTTAGGGCTAACCCACGTTGACCCTGGGGATCCCTGCTTCTGTTTCATAGCGTCGGCTCTATGAGAGTCCAAACAGCAAAAGAGATGAAAAATTTTCTTGTCAGCTATTTTTATTTCCTTCGTCCAGAATCCATGCTGATGAGATGAGCCCTTTTGAATGTAGCCTCTTCATGGGTGTAAAGGGCTGTATTATGTCCCACAATGGCCCACTTAGTTTTGATAGGCTTTCTTGGTGGGCAGGAGATGATTCCTCTTCACTGGGTTCACTGTTTCAGAGAAACATTTTTTTGCAGTTACAAAGCAAAAACTCAAATATTATCTTATAGTATGTGTTCAAGAAAGTATATGCATGTAGCAATTTACAAGTATTACATAACGTCTAAACACATTGGTATAAGTCCAATACCCATCGTAACCATACTAACACACAGGTGAAACAGACTGCTTTCCAGAAATGAATTTTCCAGTGCTCGGCTGAGGCCTAAATCCTTGGCAAGAGCTGGCACCTGGTCAGTCGGTGTCTTATTTTTCTATGGAGCAGACTTGGTGACCAGTCTTGTTTAGTAAATAAACTTCTGTAGAATGAGCACACGCTAACACTATACATGTCACATAAGCAGGGAGTCAGATTACTTGAATCATCAACTCAACTCTACCATTAACTTACTGCGTGACTTTACGCAAGCCACTTAGCGCTGGTCTACACCGAAAACTTGTATCAGCATAGCTGTGTCTCCCAGGAGTGAGAAAAAAACAACAACACACCCTTGAGAGATGTAGCTATGCCTACCTAACCCTAACAATGAAGAACTCTTACATTGACCTACCTACAGCCTCTCGGGGACATGGATTACCTGCACCAGTGGGAGAACCCCTCCCATTGGCATAGGTAGTGTCTACACTGAAGAGCTACAGCAATGCATATGCAGGCCTGCAGCTGTGCTGCTGTAGTGTTTTAAGTGTAGACAAGCCCTGAACCTCACTGTACACAATGGGGATACTACTCACAACCTCAGTAAAGTGTTTTGAGATCAGATACCACAATAATAAGTGCCTAAGAAAGATGGTAGATATGGAACAGTTAACTCGGAACTTCTAAATGACAGTAGTTGCGTGTGTATTATTTTGCAAGCCATTGTTTATAATTATTTTAAAATTTGATCATTCGTTTTCCTTAAGGCTAAAAAAAAGAAAAAAAATCAAGAAAAATCAAATACTGTTAAGTCACAGCGCATTTTTTTTAAAGAGAGTAAATCTGAAGGCTTTATTCTGTTTACAGCGCGTTTACAGCTCCTTCCCCCCTTTTAAAAAGGTTCCTTGTGTGACTGAGCACAGCTGATCACATGAGTAGGATTTGGCTTGCGCAACATAGAGCAAATAGAGCCACAAGAAATGTTTCTGATCAAAAGCAAAACTGATGCCTTTTGGATTTTAAAGTGCTTTACAAGCAGAGCGAATCTCTCTCTCAAATATTGGTCTTAGTGAAAAACAGTTTTCAACAAGGAAAACTGCTATGGATTTTATGGAAATGGAATTTTTTGCCATGCTAATTGAAAATTAACAGATGCTGATCAGTTGGATTGAACTGATTGAATTTTCATAATGTTAAAAGTTCCTGCCCTTATCTTAAAGCCTAAAATTTCATTTTCACTAAAATAAAAGGAAATTCTGCTGGCAAACCCTTGTTAAAGCTGGAAGGAGTGAGAGAGTTAGCGATTCTTGTGTTGGAAACTGTCAAAAAGTTCAGACTTGAAGCTTTCCATTTAAATGCAAAGCTTTTCACCCTGTTCTGCTACAGCAAGAAGCATGTCACACAGAAACTTAATTTGTTTCCTCCAAGCAGATGCTGCTAATTCATTGTCTTCTTCTGGTTACCTCAACTTCACCCAAAATGGTGTTTTAACTAAGTGACACAAAATCTAAAATGCATCTTTAATGTTGGCTGTATGAGACAGTAAAATTTTACTAACATAACAAATCATGTTGTAACATGCCTCTCATATATAATGTATGGATAGTTTTAAGTCTTTGTATTGTAAAGTAGTTTGAAAAGTGCTTGTGTTTAAGCAAACAACTCAAAGTTAGTGTGATCACACACACACACACATTTCTTCTTTGTGAATCTATTGCTCATTATGTAAGGTGCTGGATTAAAAACACCAGAAAAAGAAGCCCTCCACTTATCTACACAGCAGGCATAGGTAGCATCACTTGCCTTCCTACACAGTCCTATCAACATGCTTTAATATGGTTTTGGACAGGCCATTTATATGCTCTGTCTAGACTATAAAAATGAGAACGTTTAGCAAGCATGTTAATGTGTTTAATGAAACACACTTCAAATACCACTCCGCACCTAGTGTACACAAAGGCAGTGGTATTTAAAAGCATGGCAGCTTGTCAACTTTAGTGTCTCTCAACGCTGTCTACAATAGATGCTAAGTGATGTTTATAATTGGGTTAACCAACCTGTGTTGAAAAAGTATCTCTTTTGCCCCACTCTGCAGAAGGTCTGAGATGCCCTGAATCAAATGCATCTCCCAGAAACCCTAACCATAACCCCATCTAAACCACAGAGTCTTCCAGTGGCATGAAGGTTGCATGCTCTTCACACTACAGCTGATCACCTTCCAGCCAGACTTCCAGCTGCTCTGGCCCTTTGCCAGGGCTGCACTAATGCATTGCCTCTGGCCCTATGGCAGTTTCGATTCTCATTTAACTTGTTTTCCGTGGCTTAAGTCACATGTTCTCTGCAGTCAATATAGCTGTGAATTGGTCTCATTTCTCCCAGCTTGCAATGCACTCTCATTTGCAGTAAGGGCAGAACCACACACATACACACATACACACACGAATAATTTCCTTCACTCAAAGAATGTCTGAGCAATATTAAAGGTGTAAATCCCACGCCTGAATGCCAGGAGGATCTGTACGTCCACCAAGAGAAATGGATCAGTCATGAAGAGAGAAGCCATGCAGCTGTACTTAAGGGGTATTGCACTGAAAGAGAATTGAGCCAGCCACAGTAGCCACCAGGATGAGAAGAGCTTCAGGAACCTGGCATGGGAAGAGAGGAACCAGCCATTGCAATCACTAGGAATGCAGACTAGATGGTCATAGTGCTCCCTTTTGGCCTTAAAAATGTATGAGGCAGCACACTGCTGAGGTGGCTCAGTCCAGCGAAGAATGTAGCAGGACACTACAGCCACGTGGCCATGAAGGCCTGAGTATGAGCTTCCAAGAACCAGCACTGAGAGGTAATGGGAGAGAGGGGAACTGATGAGTTTTGGTGGGAGAGGGAGCTAAACTGATGGATTTGTAGGATTAAGCAAGTGCTGAATTCATGTAATTTTGTGTAGCGCTCTGTTGTTCTGTTTGCGGGCCCATCCTGATGTCATTATACTCCTGTGCTGAGCTTTGCTTTAAACCAGTTCCCTCCAACAATACAGTGCTTTTAACTTATCTTTTCCCATTAAACTTTTTTTTTTTTTTAGGAAAGCACTGTAGTGAGTAATAAAGACCTGCTTTCACTGACATTTATATTAGTTTTTCAGAATGGCTGCAGACACAGCTTTGTGGTAGACCTGGTCTGTATTTCCAGTATGATGACGGGGTGAACGTGCTCCAATGTGAAAATATTTCAAAAAGATGTTGATAACTACAACTGTCCATATTGGGAGGAAATAGCTTTATTTTTTTCCTTTTTAGGGGGATCATAAGGATATGTTTGGGCTAAATCTTACTCAGTATTGCATGGCTGGATGTAGGACAGCTGCTTTTTTGCCTATTACCACTTCAACACACCCATGCAGCGGGGCAGGATTCCCGTTGAGAGAGATCATGAGCATACCATCACCCCACAAAGGCAAGCTCTACCAGTTAGGGGCATACTATGTATGCCACAGAGAGCAGTGTGCAAATATATCCTACTCTCTCTATTTTGTCCTGTGCTGGTAAGATAGCTTTTGGCTCTTACTGCTGGTCCACAGCTCCTAACAGTAAGGGTGGGACCTAGCTCTTAGCTCTTTGTAGCTGAGTCACTACAAAATTGTACATGTGACAACAGTATTATTTTGCTCTTACCAATTCTTCAAGACTAGACTGGACACCCACCATTCAGAGATGAAAGAGAACTAAAGGCCTCATGGTTAGAGCTGGGCAAGATATTCATAAAAAAGCTTTCTTCCCAATCTTCCCTATATAAATTTGTCTGTTTCAGTTTGGAAAAACATCTGTGAAATTGGAACAATTAAAAAAATGTGGAAAATATTTCATTCTCTGGGTGTTCAAGAAGAATGGGAAATCTGCTTTAATGTGAAAATTTGTTGTGAATTTTGAAAAATCCCAGCAGGAAAGGTAGTGGTGCTGTAGTCTCATCTTCCATCCCAAATGCCACTTTAAACATAGATGAGGAGCCAAGAGGCTCTGGTTTCTATTCCTACCTCTGCCTCTGAATGACAATGTTATTTTGCACTTCTACACTTTATAAATATTATTTAAGAGGGAAACATTTTCCTGATTTTACAGATGATGGAAAAAAAAATCAGTGATTTCAGTGAATATAAGTGATCTTTCTGAAGGACAGTGAAGTCTAGTGGCTTAGACATCATAAAACCCATGTTCTAATCTTTGCTTTGCCACAGACTTACTCTATGACCTTGGGCAAGTCTGTTATCTTTCCTGAACCTCAGTTTCCCAGTTGTTAAATGCGGTGCATTGAACTGCGTACTGCTGTTTGAAGTTATTTAGTTCTAAAAGATAATAGAAGTATAAGAGCAACGAGCAGGGACTCAATAATACTACTAATGGTCTTCAATAGGGTGGATGGGTTTCATTAGTACCCAGCTATGGTCTGATGAATTTGCCCAGTGCAGGAGGTATGTCCAGATGCAGCAGACTCTTATGAGATGCTTGGTACTTGGCAGCTACTCTGTTCTCTTTCAATGTCTCTTCTTTTTCTCAAAAAGAAAAGGAGTACTTGTGGCACCTTAGAGACTAACAAATTTCTTTGAGCATAAGCTTTCGTGAGCTACAGCTCACTTCATCGGATGCAAACTGAATGCATCCGATGAAGTGAGCTGTAGCTCACGAAAGCATCCGATGAAGTGAGCTGTAGCTCACGAAAGCTTATGCTCAAATAAATTGGTTAGTCTCTAAGGTGCCACAAGTACTCCTTTTCTTTTTGCAAATACAGACTAACACAGCTGCTACTCTGAAACCTCTTTTTTTCTGTCTTCTTTGCTCCCTTTTTCTACGTAGCAGTGTCAGACCAACACTACTTGATCCTGCCCCACTGAACTGGCCCCATCGAAAAAAAGTACCATCTACCAGAGTGTGCTAACTAATTTCACAAGCACAGAGGAGACACTTAGGTCAGCAGGGAAAGGTGGCCTACTGGCACTACACAAAATGATCTGCTTGACAATACTAGATAATTGGCGTAATTATAGCAAATAGGTTTTAAAGTCCAATGACACCACTTATCCACTATTGTAAAAAAAAAGTCATTTAATAGATTGCAGGGCTAGCAGGGTATAGAGAGACATAGAGTCGGGTACTATGGCAATAAGCACTACAGAAATGCCAAAAATAAATTGGAAAAAAGTGAAACGTCACAAAGCTGAGCAAAAATCATAGACTCTGCAATCATAGCATTCCTCAGCATGATAGACTTTCCCTGCATGTTACTTCACTTTGATTAAATGTGTTTTTTTCCAATTTCCCTGGAAACCTTAAAATAGTTTCTATAGGCATTCCCTGCAATTGGTGTTAAACTAACTGGTCTGAAATTTCCTGGTATGGCTCTAGGCCTCCTCTTTAATAATTGGATTATGCTGGCCAGTTTCCAAGCCTTCAGGGATCTCTCCTGAACTAAGTGAACTTGTAACAATATAAGATAAAGCTTCTCCAATTCCTGTCCTCACTTCCTTTAGCACTTTTTGAAGAATGTTGCCCACTCCGGAGGCCTAAACAATTTTAAAAGCTTAACCTTTTCACAACCATTTGCAGGAACAATGTATTCTGAAGCTTCTATATCAATAATCTGTTTTTTTCTGTATTTTTAAAAAAACCTTAGGAATTCTAAATATCCATCCTTTTCTCATTTTAAGACAAAGGAGAAATAATTGTATAACTTCTATAATATATTAGCAGAGATGGCAGTTTTCAAACTAGAAGCTGTTGGATGTGGCCGCAGGAATTACCTATGAAGTCTATACTATAAGGATTCACCTTTGAACTGCATGTATAGAACTACAAGACACTGAAGAGTGAGCATGGTCTAGGGGACTGTGCATAGTACAGGAAGTTAGGAGACCCGGATTCTATTCCTGGCTCTGCCACAGATCTCGTGTGTGACCTTAGGGAAGTCACTTCACTCCTCTGTGCCAATTTCCCCTCCAACATTTTGTCTACGCTGTCTGTTTAGATTGTAAGATTTTAGGGGCAAGGACAGTCTCTCACCAAGTGTTTGTACAGCACCTAGCACAATAGCAACCCTACCTTGTTTGGGGCCCCTAGGTGCTACCATGGTACATATAACAAAACCACCACCTACGTCTGACAGAGTTATACAGTAAATCAGTGGTACCTAACCTGTGGCCCTCAAGGCAGCTGCGGTTCTTGGGGGCTGCTATTATGAGCTAGGAGTACTCTGAACAGCTGTTTTGTTCTCTGCAGCTGCAGAACAGCTCCCCCACTGGCTGCCTGGTCCACCAGCAAAGGGGCTTAGTGGGAGAACCAACAACAAATGATAACTCTTGGATTCCCTGCATCAGCCTCAGAAAGGGCTATGCATCAGATGAGGAGAGCCAAATCTCAGTGTGCCCCAACCACACTTCCTTCCCAGCCCCAGTGCTACTAGCAGTAGATGTTGGAATTAGCTCTGCACCTGCTGAGGATTCCCCAAGACTGGGGGAACAAGGTAAAGAATCTACCTCAAACTACTCAGGATAGCCCCTTGACCTTTTTGAAACACTATGTTTGGTTGAAAGAAAAGGAGGACTTGTGGCACCTTAGAGACTAACCAATTTATTAGAGCATAAGCTTTCGTGAGCTACAGCTCACTTCCTCAGATGCATATCGTGGAAACTGCAGCAGGCTTTATATATACACAGAGAATATGAAACAATACCTATTCCCACCCCACTGTCCTGCTGGTAATAGCTTATCTAAAGTGATTTCCAGCACAAATCCAGGTTTTCTCACCCTCCACCCCACACACACACATTCACTCTCCTGCTGGTGATAGCCCATCCAAAGTGACAACTCTTTACACAATGTGCATGACAATCAAGCTGGGCTATTTCCTGCACAAATCCAGGTTCTCACATCCCCCCCACCCCCATACACACACAAACTCACTCTCCTGCTGGTAATAGCTCATCCAAACTGACCACTCTTCAAGTTAAAATCCAAGTTAAACCAGAACATCTGGGGGGGGAGGTAGGAAAAAACAAGAGGAAACAGGCTACCTTGCATAATGACTTAGCCACTCCAAGTCTCTATTTAAGCCTAAATTAATAGTATCCAATTTGCAAATGAATTCCAATTCAGCAGTTTCTCGCTGGAGTCTGGATTTGAAGTTTTTTTGTTTTAAGATAGCGACCTTCATGTCTGTGATCGCGTGACCAGAGAGATTGAAGTGTTCTCCGACTGGTTTATGAATGTTATAATTCTTGACATCTGATTTGTGTCCATTTATTCTTTTACGTAGAGACTGTCCAGTTTGACCAATGTACATGGCAGAGGGGCATTGCTGGCACATGATGGCATATATCACATTGGTGGATGTGCAGGTGAACGAGCCTCTGATAGTGTGGCTGATGTTATTAGGCCCTATGATGGTGTCCCCTGAATAGATATGTGGGCACAGTTGGCAACGGGCTTTGTTGCAAGGATAAGTTCCTGGGTTAGTGGTTCTGTTGTGTGGTATGTGGTTGTTGGTGAGTATTTGCTTCAGGTTGCGGGGCTGTCTGTAGGCAAGGACTGGCCTGTCTCCCAAGATTTGTGAGAGTGTTGGGTCATCCTTTAGGATAGGTTGTAGATCCTTAATAATGCGTTGGAGGGGTTTTAGTTGGGGGCTGAAGGTGACGGCTAGTGGCGTTCTGTTATTTTCTTTGTTAGGCCTGTCCTGTAGTAGGTAACTTCTGGGAACTCTTCTGGCTCTATCAATCTGTTTCTTTACTTCTGCAGGTGGGTATTGTAGTTGTAAGAAAGCTTGACAGAGATCTTGTAGGTGTTTGTCTCTGTCTGAGGGGTTGGAGCAAATGCGGTTGTATCGCAGAGCTTGGCTGTAGAGGATGGATCGTGTGGTGTGGTCAGGGTGAAAGGTGGAGGCATGCAGGTAGGAATAGCGGTCAGTAGGTTTCCGGTATAGGGTGGTGTTTATGTGACCATTGTTTATTAGCACTGTAGTGTCCAGGAAGTGGATCTCTTGTGTGGACTGGACCAGGCTGAGGTTGGTGGTGGGATGGAAATTGTTGAAATCATGGTGGAATTCCTCAAGGGCTTCTTTTCCATGGGTCCAGATGATGAAGATGTCATCAATATAGCGCAAGTAGAGTAGGGGCTTTAGGGGACGAGAGCTGAGGAAGCGTTGTTCTAAATCAGCCATAAAAATGTTGGCATACTGTGGGGCCATGCGGGTACCCATAGCAGTGCCGCTGATCTAAAGGTATACATTGTCCCCAAATGTGAAGTAGTTATGGGTAAGGACAAAGTCATAAAGTTCAGCCACCAGGTTAGCCGTGACATTATCGGGGATAGTGTTCTTGACGGCTTGTAGTCCATCTTTGTGTGGAATGTTGGTGTAGAGGGCTTCTACATCCATAGTGGCCAGGATGGTGTTATCAGGAAGATCACCGATGGATTGTAGTTTCCTCAGGAAGTCAGTGGTGTCTCGAAGGTAGCTGGGAGTGCTGGTAGCGTAGGGCCTGAGGAGGGAGTCTACATAGCCAGACAATCCTGCTGTCAGGGTGCCAATGCCTGAGATGATGGGGCGCCCAGGATTTCCAGGTTTATGGATCTTGGGTAGTAGATAGAATATCCCAGGTCGGGGTTCCAGGGGTGTGTCTGTGCGGATTTGACCTTGTGCTGTTTCAGGAAGTTTCTTGAGCAAATGCTGTAGTTGCTTTTGGTAACTCTTGGTAACACCAACCTCTACACCAACATTCCACACAAAGATGGACTACAAGCCGTCAAGAACACTATCCCCGATAATGTCACGGCTAACCTGGTGGCTGAACTTTGTGACTTTGTCCTTACCCATAACTACTTCACATTTGGGGACAATGTATACCTTCAGATCAGTGGCACTGCTATGGGTACCCGCATGGCCCCACAGTATGCCAACATTTTTATGGCTGATTTAGAACAACGCTTCCTCAGCTCTCGTCCCCTAAAGCCCCTACTCTACTTGCGCTATATTGATGACATCTTCATCATCTGGACCCATGGAAAAGAAGCCCTTGAGGAATTCCACCATGATTTCAACAATTTCCATCCCACCACCAACCTCAGCCTGGTCCAGTCCACACAAGAGATCCACTTCCTGGACACTACAGTGCTAATAAACAATGGTCACATAAACACCACCCTATACCGGAAACCTACTGACCGCTATTCCTACCTGCATGCCTCCAGCTTTCACCCTGACCACACCACACGATCCATCCTCTACAGCCAAGCTCTGCGATACAACCGCATTTGCTCCAACCCCTCAGACAGAGACAAACACCTACAAGATCTCTGTCAAGCTTTCTTACAACTACAATACCCACCTGCAGAAGTAAAGAAACAGATTGATAGAGCCAGAAGAGTTCCCAGAAGTTACCTACTACAGGACAGGCCTAACAAAGAAAATAACAGAACGCCACTAGCCGTCACCTTCAGCCCCCAACTAAAACCCCTCCAACGCATTATTAAGGATCTACAACCTATCCTAAAGGATGACCCAACACTCTCACAAATCTTGGGAGACAGGCCAGTCCTTGCCTACAGACAGCCCCGCAACCTGAAGCAAATACTCACCAACAACCACATACCACACAACAGAACCACTAACCCAGGAACTTATCCTTGCAACAAAGCCCGTTGCCAACTGTGCCCACATATCTATTCAGGGGACACCATCATAGGGCCTAATAACATCAGCCACACTATCAGAGGCTCGTTCACCTGCACATCCACCAATGTGATATATGCCATCATGTGCCAGCAATGCCCCTCTGCCATGTACATTGGTCAAACTGGACAGTCTCTACGTAAAAGAATAAATGGACACAAATCAGATGTCAAGAATTATAACATTCATAAACCAGTCGGAGAACACTTCAATCTCTCTGGTCACGCGATCACAGACATGAAGGTCGCTATCTTAAAACAAAAAAACTTCAAATCCAGACTCCAGCGAGAAACTGCTGAATTGGAATTCATTTGCAAATTGGATACTATTAATTTAGGCTTAAATAGAGACTTGGAGTGGCTAAGTCATTATGCAAGGTAGCCTGTTTCCTCTTGTTTTTTCCTACCTCCCCCCCCAGATGTTCTGGTTTAACTTGGATTTTAACTTGAAGAGTGGTCAGTTTGGATGAGCTATTACCAGCAGGAGAGTGAGTTTGTGTGTGTATGGGGGTGGGGGGGATGTGAGAACCTGGATTTGTGCAGGAAATAGCCCAGCTTGATTGTCATGCACATTGTGTAAAGAGTTGTCACTTTGGATGGGCTATCACCAGCAGGAGAGTGAATTTGTGTGTGGGGGGTGGAGGGTGAGAAAACCTGGATTTGTGCTGGAAATCACTTTAGATAAGCTATTACCAGCAGGACAGTGGGGTGGGAATAGGTATTGTTTCATATTCTCTGTGTATATATAAAGCCTGCTGCAGTTTCCACGATATGCATCTGAGGAAATGAGCTGTAGCTCACGAAAGCTTATGCTCTAATAAATTGGTTAGTCTCTAAGGTGCCACAAGTCCTCCTTTTCTTTTTGCGAATACAGACTAACACGGCTGTTACTCTGAAACCTATGTTTGGTTGGATACCGGTTCAGTAGATATCATTAACCCCCGCAGGACAATTCATCAATGGAGCCATGGTGAAGATCTGGCTCCATCTCTCTCCTGCAAAATCATCCCTTGCTCTTTTGCATTAGTTGTAAGACAGGCCCCTCAGACCTATAGGCTAATGGAACCTTCTCTATTTGAAATCAGAGTCCAGCCTTCCATGGACTTCAATTAAGTTACTTACACTGGTTTAAATCGGGAGTAAGAGGAGAACCAGACTCAAAGCACATACATAGCTACAGACATTGAATATACATAGCTAACTGTTGCACATTGCAGTTCAGTTTGTATAGGTGTCAGTGAAGACTTGGATTTAGAGCTTTGGCAACTGAAGCTATGTTAGTGTGACCATTTGATATGAAAATCTATGAGGTCTTGAAAAGTGATGGCTATTAAAAATAATATAATATTGCTTGCTCTGTTCTCAGCAGTGTTGTTGCATACTTTAATGTCCCCATATGACTAGATTTCCTCTTTAGGCTAAAAACATATCTGCCATAGATATAAGGCAGAAGTATATGCCACTCTGAACTTTTAGTAAAAGTCCATATCATGTTTCTTTAAAAACTAAATTAGGAAATTTATGGTGTGCCCTTTAATGCCAAATGCATCACACCCCATCTCACCCCTCCCCATTCCCCTGGTTTAGGAATAAATAATCCATGCATTCACATTTCCCACTTGTCAAATGCGGGCAGCAGTGAAAATAAGCAGCACAAATTGGCAGATAATGCACCTTATTTCCATGTAGAAGCAGGTGCATTTTCCTCAGCATAAGCAGCAAGATGACACTGATCCACTCTGACAAGCAGGCTGATCTAAAATTACTCAGCACACTTTGCCACTGGTTGGGGGAGTTTCCCATGAGCTTACTCTGAAACTCTTCAATCCCCAGGGTGCTAATTAAAATTTTCTGGATAATATTTGCAGGACTCAATGGCCCAAGTACTCCTGTTCTTCTTCCTAGTTACAGCAATTATCAGTTACTAAATGTTAGTGCCAAAGATGGCACCTGATGATTGGATCCTTATTCAGGAAGGTTTCCTTTTGTTCTCTTACCCCCCTCCCCCAGCCCCTTCAATTCTTCAAGTACAGTACTATAGCCAGATCATTGAATGTCTCAATAGGCTTTAGACTAAAAGTCAGTTAGATAGAAGCTTAATTATCAATTGCTCATTGGGCTCCCTGCCAGCCAGTGGTTAAGGGTTTATAAAAGAGGGAAATTCTACTAACAAAAGCCTCTCTGTGTGCAATCAGAGCCCAGCAGCCCACTCCCACTGTAATTAGAGTAGTCGATAGGAGAGGTCATCCAGGTGCCCTGACAAAGTGGAGAGTACAGCACTTCCTAATTATACTCACAGTTCAAATTTGCTCAACAAATATATGAAGTGAAAACCTGTTAATCCATCATACAGGTGTTGTAAACAACCTCTACCAAATGAACATAACAGCCATCAGAGCCCATCAGCAAAAGTGCACAGCCCAACTAGCTGCTAGATTTCTTTTTTAATCTTAAGGTACTTTCAATATATGGTAGCAAGTATGTTCTCAAAAGAATAATTATTGGAGCCTCCCCTGAGATAGTGCTTGGGGTGTGCTATAGACGGCCAGGATCTAATTTGAATATGGATAGAGCCCTTTTTAATGTTTTTAATAAAGTAAATACTAATGGACACTGCGTGATCGTGGGAGACTTTAACTTCCCAGATATAGACTGGAGGACGAGTGCTAGTAATAATAACAGGGCTCAGATTTTCCTAGATGTGATAGCTGATGGATTCATTCATCAAGTAGTTGCTGAACCGACGAGAGGGGATGTCATTTTAGATTTGGTTTTGGTGAGTAGAGAGGAATTATTTAAGCTCCGTACCAATGTGGACACAAGAACAAATGGATATAAACTGGCCACCAGGCAGTTTAGACTTGAAATTAGATGAAGGTTTCTAACCATCAGAGGAGTGAAGTTTTGGAATAGCCTTCCAAGGGAAGCAGTGGGGGCAAAAGATCTATCTGGCTTTAAGATTAAACTCGATAAGTTTATGGAGGAGATGGTATGATGGGATAACATGGTTTTGGTAATTAAATATCATGGTAAATAGGCCCAATGGCCTGTGATGGGATATTAGATGGGGTGGGATCTGAGTTACCCAGGAAAGAATTTTCTGTAGTATCTAGCTGGTGAATCTTGCCCATATGCTCAGGGTTTAGCTGATTGCCATATTTGGGGTCGGGAAGTAATTTTCCTCAAGGGCAGATTGGAAGAGGCCCTGGAGGTTTTTCGCCTTCCTCTGTAGCATGGGGCACGGGTCACTTGCTGGAGGATTCTCTGCTCCTTGAAGTCTTTAAACCATGATTTGAGGACTTCAATAGCTCAGACATAGGTGAGGTTTTTCGCAGGAGTGGGTGGGTGAGATTCTGTGGCCTGTGTTGTGCAGGAGGTCAGACTAGATGATCATAATGGTCCCTTCTGACCTTAGTATCTGTGAACATTTTTAAATATTTTGTAAATCAACAACAGAAGCATGGATCCTTACACACTTTTGTTTGTTTTTGTGAGTTTTTAATAAATAGTATTTTACATTCCCAACATCCATTCTAAAGAACTTTACTAACTTTGTGCTGTGTTGTGACCAGTCTCATTCTAGCGTGTGCACATGGGGAAAGGTTGCATTCTACTCCTTCTCCCTTCTGCCCCATGCTTGGACCAGCCACACCTTTAGCCTTTGCATTTCTGTAAGCACAAAACTTGTTTGGGGCTTGTAATGGACTTTCAAAACTGTATTATAATATACAGCCACTAGATGATGCTATGTGTAACATACCCTACCTGAGCTGGTAACACCTATAGCCAGCAGTGCATGAAAGTATCCCATAGAGAATACATATCTTGTACCTGTCTCCATAATGGAAGCTCTGTAGCCAATCCATATTTGGTACAGCTCTGTCAGTAGCAGCTGTGCAGCCTACTGTGTACAAGGAGTACATGACATGGTGTCAGAAGTAAAGGTAGCTTACCTGGTTCCAGAGGATAAGAGAAAGAAGAAAAACGAGCAACAAAGGTTGCAAACAAAAGGAAAAAAAGGCATCAAAGGTTGCAGGATTGTTCTCAACAAGCCATTCTTCAGTGAACTTCGGCTTTGACAGACCTTCAGAATGAAAAGAATGGAAGCGGCATTTTGCAAGATTCCATATTGCTACTAAATTCCACAAGGAAACTGGAGACATTCTGGTAGTGTCTTTAATTTATGATATGGGGAAGCAGGCAGAGCATATCTTTAAATCTTTCGCCTTTACTGATGACAGTTGCAAAGATGACTGTGAGAATTCAAGAACCAGAGGAAAATGTTGAATTTTTATAAGAACTTTACATGTCTTGACAGAAAAGACATGTGATTGTGGGACTGTAAAATGTGAAAATATTACAAATCAGTTATTGGGCTTACAGACAAGTGTCTCTTGCAGCAGCTACAATTAAAAGGAGACTTAATCCTCCACTTGGCTTTCCAAATAACAAAACAGACTGAGCTAGGAAAACAGCAAAACAAACAATTTGCCAAACCTGAATAATTAGAAACTATCTTAGGAGCAGTACAGAGATTATGGGTGTATTACAGAGGCGGGTGGATGAAGTTCCATGGCCTGTAATGTGCAGGAGGTCAGACTAGATGATCATGATGGTCCCTTCTGTCTGTCCCTTAAAGTCTATATGAGATATAGCATGAGTGCTAGAAGTAATTATCATAAGACTGTGATTCTATGAGGGACAAATTCCAGCCTAACTATGAAACCTTTCACACTAAATGCACAAGATGTGGACAAATTTATAGTCCAAGAAATGTGTATCCAGCCAAAGGTATTAGATGTAATAAATGCACAAAATATGGACATTTTGCAGCTGTTTGCTGCACTAATGCAGTTAAGGAATTGAGTATTATAGACAGACAAGAGCCATTATTTCTGGGATCTATGACATGTGATGACACAGATCCTGCCTGGAGTGAAACTGAATATTCATGGAAAGAGTGTTGACTTTAAGATTGACTCGGGAGCAGACATGACATTAATATCAGAAGGGACTATAATCACCTTCAATCCCACCCAGAGCTGAATTCTCCTGACACAGCCCTGACTAGTTTTGGTGGTATTCTGAACTGTATGGGCTGGTTCATCACAGAAACAATTTACAAAGACAAATGCTTTGCTTTCAGAAAGATCCTTTGATCATATGCAAAGGCCAGCAATCTTTTCAGCAGCAGCCACAATGGGCAAAGTGAGGAAGGTGGAACAATTCAATGGAGCATTTGGTGATATCGGACTTTTGAAAGGAGATCCAGTACAAATAACCCTAAGAGATAATGCTGAACCATACATTATACAAACACCTCTACCAGACAGAACTTGGAAGAGATTAGCTATAGATTTATCCAAATTCAGAGATCATTACATAATCATAATGGACTGTTTTTCCAGGTATATAGAAATAATGGACTTGAAAGACTTAACATATTGCAGTGTTATTGAGAAATTGAAGTGTACTTTTGCTCACATCAGTATTCCAGAACAACTAGTGACAGACAATGGCTCACAATTCACCACAGCTGTGATTAAGTCATTCCAAATGAAATATAATATTGCTCTTATTACTAGCAGCCCACATTACCCACAAGTGACTAGAAAGGCTGAGAGAGCTTCACTGACAGCCAAGAAAATCCTACAGCAGGAAGATCCATTCACCAATGTCAGCTATTGGATATAATCCAGCATACCTCCCTCCTGATGGGAAATCAGAACTACTATTCCAATTTAGATTATTTTCCAATCTCCAAAGTGGCCAGACATGAAGAGAGTAGCCAAACTGGATAAAAAGGCAAAAAGAGCAAATGAACACTTTTATAACACATTTCACTCAGTTAAAGAACTGGCAGATCTACCTAGTGATTGTGTTTGTGTCAAACTCAGTGGAGAAAAAGGATGGAGAACTCCAACTGCTGCAAAGGAAAAAAAAAATCATTACCCAGATCATATTTGATTGAGGTTGATAGTGGAAAGTTCAGTAGAAATTGCCAACATCTTCAGTTTTTTTCTTAGAAAGAACAATCAACAGAGCACACTCCACAGATGGCAGATGCAGAACAAGAAGACAACTCAAAGATTCTCCAAACCAACCAGAGACAGTCATTGCAACTAACGGACAGCCAGATTATCAAGTTGTTAGACATTTGGTCCTTGTCATTAGAAAACCAGTACGATTCAAAGACACTTAGCCCTGGTCTACACTAGGACTTTAGGTCGAATTTAGCAGCATTAAATCAATGTAAACCTGCACCCGTCCACACGATGAAGCCCTTTATTTCAACTTAAAGGGCTCTTAAAATCGATTTCTGTACTCCACCCCTGACAAGTGGATTAGCGCTTAAATCGGCCTTGCTGGGTCGAATTTGGGGTACTGTGGACACAATTCGACGGTATTGGACTCCGGGAGCTATCCCAGCGGAGTGCTCCATTGTGACCGCTCTGGACAGCACTCTCAACTCAGATGCACTGGCCAGGTAGACAGGAAAAGCACTGCGAACTTTTGAATCTCATTTCCTGTTTGGCCAGCGTGGCAAGCTGCAGGTGACCATGCAGAGCTCATCAGCAGAGGTGACCATGAAGGAGTCCCAGAATTGCAAAAGAGCTCCAGCATGGACTGAACGGGAGGTACAGGATCTGATCGCTGTGTGGGGAGAGGAATCCGTGCTATCAGAACTCCGTTCCAGTTTTCAAAATGCCAAAACCTTTGTCAAAATCTCCCAGGGCATGAAGGACAGAGGCCATTACAGGGATCCGAAGCAGTGCCACGTGAAACTTAAGGAGCTGAGGCAAGCCTACCAGAAAACCAGAGGGGCGAACAGCCGCTCCGGGTCAGAGCCCCAAACATGCCGCTTCTATGATGAGCTGCATGCCATTTTAGGGGGTTCAGCCACCACTACCCCAGCCATGTTGTTTGACTCCTTCAATGGAGATGGAGGCAACACGGAAGCAGGTTTTGGGGACAAAGAAGATGATGATGATGATGATGATGAGGTTGTAGATAGCTCAGAGCAAGCAAGCGGAGAAACCAGTTTTCCCGACAGCCAGGAACTGTTTCTTACCCTGGACCTGGAGCAAGTACCCCCCGAACCCACCCAAGGCTGTTTCCTGGACCCAGCAGGCGGAGAAGGGATCTCTGGTGAGTGTAGCTTTTAAAATACTATACATGGTTTAAAAGCAAGCATGTGAAAGGATTAATTTGCCCTGGCATTCGCGGCCCTCCTGGATGTACTCCCAAAGCCTTTGCAAAAGGTTTCTGGGGAGGGCAGCCTTATTGCGTCCTTCATGGTAGGACACTTTACCACTCCAGGCCAGTAACACGTACTCGGGAGTCATTGTACAACAAAGCATTGCAGTGTATGTTTGCTGGCGTTCAAACAACATCCGTTCTTTATCTCTCTGTGTTATCCTCAGGAGAGTGAGATATCATTCATGGTCACCTGGTTGAAATAGGGTGCTTTTCTTCAGGGGACACTCAGAGGAGCCCGTTCCTGCTGGGCTGTTTGCCTGTGGCTGAAAAGAAATGTTCCCTGCTGTTAGCCACAGGGAGGGGGGAGGGGTAGCCACGCAGTGGGGGGAGGCAAAATGCAACCTTGTAATGAAAGCACATGTGCTATGTATGTAATGTTAACAGCAAGGTTTACCCTGAAAGACTGTAGCGACTGTTTTATAAAATGTGTCTTTTTAAATACCGCTGTCCTTTTTTTTTTCTCCACCAGCTGCATGTGTTTCAATGATCACAGGATCTTCTTCTTCCCAGAGGCTAGTGAAGATTAGAAAGAAAAAAAAACACACTCGTGATGAAATGTTCTCTGACCTCATGCTGTCCTCCCACACTGACAGAGCACAGACAAATGCATGGAGGCAAATAATGTCAGAGTGTAGGAAAGCACAAAATGACCGGGAGGAGAGGTGGCGGGCTGAAGAGAGTAAGTGGCGGGCTGAAGACAGGGCTGAAGCTCAAATGTGGCGGCAGCGTGATGAGAGGAGGCAGGATTCAATGCTGAGGCTGCTGGAGGATCAAACCAGTATGCTCCAGTGTATGATTGAGCTGCAGCAAAGTCAGCTGGAGCACAGACTGCCACTGCAGCCCCTGTGTAACCAACCGCCCTCCTCCCCAAGTTCCATAGCCTCCATACCCAGACGCCCAAGAACGCGGTGGGGGGGGCCACCGGCCAACCAGCCATTCTGCCACAGAGGATTGCCTAAAAAACAGAAGGCTGGCATTCAGTAAATTTTAAAGTTGTAAACTTTTAAAGTGCTGTGTGGCATTTTCCTTCCCTCCTCCACCACCCCTCCTGGGCTACCTTGGTAGTCATCCCCCTATTTGTGTGATGAATGAATAAAGAATGCATGAATGTGAAGCAACAATGACTTTATTGCCTCTGAAAGTGGTGATCGAAGGGAGGAGGGGAGGGTGGTTAGCTTACAGGAAAGTAGAGTGAACCAAGGGGCGGGGGGTTTCATCAAGGAGAAAAAAAGAGAACTTTCACACCGTAGCCTGGCCAGTCATGAAACTGGTTTTCAAAGCTTCTCTGATGCGTACCGTGCCCTCCTGTGCTCTTCTAACTGCCCTGGTGTCTGGCTGCGCGTAACCAGCAGCTAGGCAATTTGCCTCAACCTCCCACCCCGCCATAAACGTCTCCTCCTTACTCTCACAGATATTGTGGAGCACACAGCAAGCAGTAATAACAGTGGGAATATTGGTTTCGCTGAGGTCTAAGCGAGTCAGTAAACTGCGCCAGCGTGCCTTTAAACGTCCAAATGCACATTCTACCACCACTCTGCACTTGCTCAGCCTGTAGTTGAACAGCTCCTGACTACTGTTCAGGCTGCCTGTGTACAGCTTCATGAGCCATGGCATTAAGGGGTAGGCTGGGACGCCAAGGATAACTATAGGCATTTCAACATCCCCAACAGTTATTTTCTGGTCTGGGAATAAAGTCCCTTCCTGCAGCTTTTGAAACAGACCAGAGTTCCTGAAGATGCGAGTGTCATGTACCTTTCCCGGCCATCCCACGTTGATGTTGGTGAAACGTCCCTTGTGATCCACCAGAGCTTGCAGCACTATTGAAAAGTACCCCTTGCGGTTTATGTACTCGCCGGCTTGGTGCTCTGGTGCCAAGATAGGGATATGGGTTCCGTCTATGGCCCCACCACAGTTAGGGAATCCCATTGCAGCAAAGCCATCCACTATGACCTGCACATTTCCCAGGGTCACTACCCTTGATATCAGCAGATCTTTGACTGCGTGGGCTACTTGCATCACAGCTGCCCCCACAATAGATTTGCCACTCCAAATTGATTCCCAACTGAGCGGTAGCTGTCTGGCGTTGCAAGCTTCCACAGGGCTATCGCCACTCGTTTCTCAACTGTGAGGGCTGCTCTCATCTTGGTATTCATGCGCCTCAGGGCAGGGGAAAGCAAGTCACGAAGTTCTATGAAAGTGCCCTTATGCATGCGAAAGTTTTGCAGCCGCTGGGAATCGTCCCAGACCTGCAACACTTTGCGGTCCCACCAGTCTGTGCTTGTTTCCCGAGCCCAGAATCGGTGTTCCACAGCATGAACCTGCCCCATTAGCATCATGATGCATGCATTGGCAGGGCCCATGCTTTCAGAGAAATCTGTGTCCATGTCCTGATCATTCACGCAACCGAGCTGACGTCATCTCCTCGCGCGGTATCGCTCTGCCAGGTTCTGGTGCTGCATATACTGCTGGATAATGCATGTGATGTTTAATGTGCTCCTAATTGCCAAAGTGAGCTGAGCGGCCTCCATGCTTGCCTTGGTATGGTGTCCGCTCAGAAAAAAGGCGTGGAACGATTGTCTGCCGTTGCTCTGACGGAGGGAGGGGCGACTGATGACACGGCTTACAGAGTTGGCTTCAGGGAGCTAAAATCAGCAAAGGGGGTGGCTTTACATCAAGGAGTATTTCAGGCAGGACTTTATGGAGGGTTCCAATAAGAAATGGTGCACCTAAGTTATTGTTCTTACTGGAACAAGGAGGTTAGTCTGGCCTCTGATTGATATGTGGCTAGATTTACCTCGCTGCACCTTCCCTGTGAGTGACTGCAGTGTGACCTAAAGGAATGAGTCCCCTAGACGGGGGAGGGGAGGAAGCAAACGAGTACAAAACAAATCTGGTCTATTTCTTGTTTTGATCCACTCCATCTATCTTTTACATCTTTGGCTGGCAGCAGACGGTGCAGAAGGACTGCATGCCATCCACATCTCATGGCTGCCCGTCAGAAGATGATGCAATAGGACTGCTAGCAATCCGTATCGCCTGCCTGCTCAGCATAAGACGGTTCAATAGGACTGACTGCAGGACTAAAGAGAATGACCTGGTCAAGTCACTCCAAATTTAGTCCCTGCGCCCATGTCTGCCCAGGCACTCCCAGCCGACATGGCCAGGAGCACCTCGGACACGACGAGGACGGCTACCAGTCATACTGCACCATCTGCTGCCACAAGGCAATGGGTTGCTGCTACTGTGTAGCAATGCAGTACCATGTCTGCCAGCACCCAGGAGACATACGGTGACGGTTACCTGAGCGGGCTCCATGCTTGCCGTGGTATGGCGTCTGCACAGGTAACTTAGGAAAAAAGGCGCAAAACGATTGTCTGCCCTTGCTTTCACGGAGGGAGGGAGGGAACGGGGGCCTGACGATATGTACCCAGAACCACCCGCGACAATGTTTTAGCCCCATCAGGCATTGGGATCTCAACCCAGAATTCCAATGGGCAGAGACTGCGGGAACTGTGGGATAGCTACCCACAGTGCAACATTCCGGAAGTCGACTCTAGCCTCGGTACTGTGGAAGCGCTCCGCCGAGTTAATTCACTTAATGCACTTAGAGCATTTTCTGTGGGGACACACACACTCGAATATATAAAACCGATTTCTAAAAAAACGACTTCTATAAATTCGACCTAATTTCATAGTGCAGACATACCCTTAAACTGATACATACTGAACTTCAAAGATAGCATGATAGTGTAAATTTTGTAAATGGTAGGAATGTAAAAATTAGTGGGGGAGATGTAATGGAATGCTAAAACTGTATAATAATGTACAGACACTAGGTGGCACCATATGTAACATACCTTACCTGAGCAGATAATCACTATAACCAGCAGTGCATTAAAGTATCTCATAGAGAATGCATCTCTTGTACCCCTCCACGATGGAATCTCTGTAGCCAGTCCATATCTGGTACTGGAGCCAGACCTGCTAGTATTGGCCCTGCAATCTACTGTGTATAAGCAGGACATGACAGGACTAGCTGCCCCCCAAATGGTAGCTTCTCCAAGAGAACCAGGGACAAGGCTGGTACCTGGCCAGAGCTCCTCTCCACACCTGCTAATAGAGTTCACCAATCTATATGCTGGGATGCACAACAGTTGCATTCCCAATAATCATCATTCTTCGACATACCTGCCCTCTGGGCCAGCGTGACTGCAATGGCCTCTACAGAGGGTTGTGCCATTAAGTTTGTTTCAGTGTGGCACAGTCTGGCCCTTTATATATGTAGGAATTAACCATTATGAAATGCAACCACCTCTTCAAATGTGGAGCTGTTTGACAGGGCACAGCCACAGCGTGCAACAGTTTAGGGCAGGACGCAAGGAAAGGGCAAGTTATATAAGCATTATAGTTTTCTAGATTAGAGCTCAGTCTATTTGGCTAACTTTCCAACCTGTGGGGGGGGGGATGCAATGACACGGTGTTTTAATGTGGGCAGGATCCCTATTTTATGTCTTATTTCAAAGATGTAATCCCTAGCATCAGAATGTTGACCAGCACCATGCTGGGTATTGTTAAGTAGTGTCTGAGATGGAAGAGTGAAACCTACCAAATCACCTCTTCCTGGCAACACCTAGGCCTCCCAAAATTCCATGCAGCTAATAAGCCAAATCAAATAGTCCCTGGAGCAGCTAGTCCACTTGCTGGTCTTACTAGTCCCTAAGCAACTCACCTGGACACTGCACCTCAAATCAGTCAGAGAAAAATAAAAAGAACTGTCCTGAGTGCTGAGAAAAGTGGGACTACAGCAGATATAAGACAGAGACAAAGTGGGAGTGGGGTGAAGAAAGAAAATGGGAAGTAAAGGGAGAAAGAAAGGTGAGTAGGCAGAGAGAAGAAAAGAATGAGAAAAGAACACTTTTTGATCACATACTTGAAGTATAGACTCAGAAAGAATGAAAAAAAAAAGTCAATATAATCATCTTATAGAACTTCACATCTAAGAAAACACACACAATTCCTAAGGTTCTGTTCTACTGAAAGATAAACATATTTTGTATCCATGGACTGACTTTATATAGAACCCCTGAATGTTCTGATAAATGCTACATATACGCAAACACCCTCCACACTCAAATGCCATTCCAAACAACAGAGATAATCTGTTTTTCTTTTAATGTCCTTGATTATTCTACCTTCAAGAGCATTAGAATAAATATCAGTGTCAAAAAAGTCTCATTAAACATAGTACATACATCACAAACAAGTTTTAAACTCAGCAACTGGGGTCAGCAATACTTTTAGTCATTGCCCACGGTGTCAAGCAAAATAAAAGTTATTCCTAAACAGATGTCTATCATTAAACTGTCTATCCTTGAAGCTGATCTATGTCCTTTAAAGGATCCTTTTCTCTTCTATCAGAAGACACTTGACTAGTAATTAAATCAATTGTTTTTCTCTGTTTCGTCCCAGATTTCTAGAGATTTGAATGGTATCTATTTACAAACTGGTATTAACAATTCCTATAGTTGATGGCATTTTGAAAAAAAAAGGTCAGGAATCTCCTAATTGCTCTGTTTTTTTAGTGCATAATATTCCATAAGTGTTCCTGGCTGTCTGCATACAGGTTCCATGAAGCAGGGTTTGAGAGTCAAGAGGATTCTGGAAATGCCATCAGGACATGTCAGTTCTGCTCCTGTCACAAATGGTCCTGGTCTATGCTGTTGCTGAGCTCCAAAAATGATGACAAGATGTTTGAGCTGGAATCCTGCTAACCCTTCAAACTGAATTTGAACCTTCCTCCAAAGTAAGTCCATTGGGCACTATAAATGAATGCTTATTTTCTCCCTCACAGAGCAAGCAGTTGCTTATTGCATGTGCATCTGCCAAAACAAATCCTGCTGAGGCACTGGAAAGAAGAAGATTCTCCTTCCAATGGAGTAGAGTCAGCTAACATTTTGCTGGCAACATGAATTGAAAGGCTCACCAGTGCCAGGAGAGATTGCTGGGAGAAATACAGGAAAATCATCTGAATTTGCCTTCGAGTTGGCAGTACATGAAACTCTTCTTAGCTTTCTCTCTAGCATACTTTTATTTCAAGGTGTGTGTGCTTGTTCGATCATTAAGGGCCTGATTCTCCTTTCACTTATGCTGGCTTTACAGCCATGTAACTGCAATGACTTCAGTGGAATTACTCCTGATTTACACTGATGTAATCAAGCCCCAGCAGCATGTGTGTCTCTCTCTCATTCTTCCTCCATGAGGTACAAATCCTTGGATGAGTGGGAAAATGACTGCAGCCTGTGAGTATCAGTCCTTTGCTGTTTTTTTAAGTGAAGTCTAATATATTTTTATTTACAGGCATCCTAGTAGCAATCATCTACACAGTATTGTTGTGCCTTAACACCCTGTGACCAGATATTCATATTATCTTGTCTTCTTGATCTAAAAATAATAAAATAGTTTTCTGAGAAGACGGTGGAAAAAATCCCTCTATAATGTTTCCATTCTTATTTTGAAGAATCAGAGAGAAAGCTTAGTTCTTTTTCATGCTTTTAATTATTATAGGAAGTAAATATGGCCTTGATCCTGGAGTCAGATCTGTGCAGGCAGGCAGACACCTACAACCATATGGAGTCCCATGCTGATGCTTTTGCAATATTGGTGTTTTATGCACTATCCCTTTTGAGGAGTTCACTGTGGCAAGATCAAAGAAGCCCCGTATGTGGCGGAGTTCTGCACTTGGGCCTGCTCCTTCCAGCAGTGACAGCAAACTCCACATGTTCAGACCTCAGCTGCATGTAACTTCTCCACAGTCACCCTTGTGCCAGCTGATTGGCCCAGAGCCAATTAGGTGGCCTGTAGCCAGTCCACTGGCCTCACTTGGCCAGGACTCAGCTTCTGTTCTGGAGCGATATTCCTCTCTCCAAGGAAAGGCAGGTTGGCAGAAGGAAGCTAGAGGTGGGATTGCCTCCTGGTCCCCTATCCAAGGTGGAAAATGGCGTCAGCATCCATCTCAGCCTGTCCCCTAATCACGTAGGTCTTGTGGGGGTAGGGTAGAGATGCTTTTTTTTCTTTTTTTTTTTTTTTTGCAAATACAAAATAAAATAAAATAAAATAAAATGAAAGATTTATACAAAGAAATAAAAAAACCCAAAATCATTATAGTGCTCACCTCCAACCTCCGCAACCACTGCCTCCACTGCTGCTGGCAGCTAGTTGCCAACCGCAGTACAGCAGCCGTAGCACCCTGGAACCACTCCATCCACTTCCGCCCCTTACTTCTGGCCTCTTGTGTGCTCGTGACCCAAAGGCTGGTGGACTTATGGTCAGGCAGGTGAGGAAGGAAGTGGGAGGAGATAACAGTAGGGAAAAGAGGATAAGGGAGGATGAAATGAGGGAGGGAAGGAATGAGGGAGGGAACATTGTTACTGCACTTCACTGTTTGTACAGTTTATGATCCCAAGGCAGTGAGACGCATTAGGGAACCACACTGCATGCAGATCACATGCACGGAACATTTCAAGTTACAGGCTGAAATCCTGACTCTATTGAAGTCCATGCTGTGTGGAAACTATCCCTAGAAGCGGTGCTATGGTAAAGTAGTGAAGCCATATATAAGGTTAAGTCAAAGCTTTTGCCATTGTTAGAACCTTAAAAGCTTCTCTCTTGCTCTAACCATCTGTTATTTAAAAAAAATTAGAAGCAGGAAACAGTCTTCTGAGGGGTCCTTGAATTTTTGAGGATGTTGAGAAATGCTTTTAGGATAAAATATAAAACCTCAAAAAAAAAAAAAACCAACCCAACAACAACCCAAACCCTTTTTGAAAATTAAGGCGGAGGGGAAAGGCTCACCCTTCTTCAGAACATTCATGCCATATAGCCACAGTCCTTAGAAACCACAAACTCCCCTCATATATACATGCTGGTCCCCTGTATTCCACAAAGTATCAATATTTCAATATTTACTTTTACAAAAGACATTCCCTAATACAGAATAACTGCAATGAGCTTTGCCAAGTGTATCCAGGATAGCTAAATAATTGCACTGGCTAATTCCAGTTGTCAAACTAAAGGAGTAACTCCTGCCCCCTTCCCTACCTCCTTGTCATATTTGCAAGAAGTGTTTTGGGTTGGGAGGAACTACTTGTGGTTCACAAGCTGGGAAAGGCAGGTCCGATAAGCCACAGAGGGGGCAGGGAAATACATTCCTCTAAGTGGCAGCATTATTGGTGAGGTGGAGTCATGATTGTGGGACTTGCCCTGGAGAACATGGCTAGCTCCCCCAAACTCCCCCCATGCTGTATGGAACACAGTAGGAAAAGGGAATCTTCAGGGGGTTCTGGGAGGGCAAAAAGCAGGAGTTGGGGAAACAGGAAAAAGGGAAGTTGTTCCCATCATGCTGTCTGGCCTTGGTTCTTCAAGACAGCAATGCCCTGCTGACACACCACAGCTAGCTTGCCACCTAGGAAGCTGCCTTACTATCAGAGTTAGGATCTTTATCCTTCAGACAGCTCCAGGCATAATCCTCTCTATTCCGTTCCCTTAAAATAAACATAAAGGAGCAGAGCTGCAAGTTCCACTCAGAACACAGTTTCTACAGCCCACAAATCAGGTCTGGTTCGTCAGCTGACATAGTCCAACAAGCCAGAAAGGTTTGTCAGACAGACAAGAATGGTCTGAGGAGGAAAATGTCCTTGGAACAAAATAATATATTAATGGATGAAAGGCACATTACTGAGGGGCATGGATGATGAGGGCCCTTTAAATGGGGGAAGAAAATTACAAACCAGTTGACATTGCCTCAAAGCACAGTCCACCCATCTAAACCCTTAACAGAAAAGAAATGACAGAAGGAGAAGTCTTGCCCATATTGTCCACACCAGTCAGCACATTGTCCACTAACCATGACATACCATGCATAGGGAAACCACATCCACCTCCACACATAGAAGAACATATTTATCTGACTCCTACTGGATGGACTGTGGCCTCAGCAATACTAGCAATAGGGCACACATGTGGACGTGGCTTAGCTACTTTTTGATTCAGGCAGGAGAATTGTGTCCTGGAGTAACTTTAATTGGCTTACAATGCTATTTTGATTGTGGGAACATATTTTTACATCTCAGATCACATATATGCATTATATATTTCACCTTATACATCTGGGAAGAATGCTGTGCCTTGTATTTACTTTCATGGAGCTTCCCTTGTCTTTTTTTATCATCAATATGTCATCTTTTTTTCCCAAGTGAGTCTACGTATATTTTCAATATGTTCCTGAATATTTTCTCTCTAGTTGAGGACAATAATGCCCCCAATAAAATCAGATCTTCAACCCATGTAAATCAGCAGAGCTGCACCGAAGGCAGTGGATCTCTGCTGATTTACACCAGTTGAGGATGTGGCTTGTTGTATTTTACAGACACTGTAGTCACTGCCCCCTGCCTCTCCACAACATCTGGTTCAGACTTTGTTACTGAAAGGAAGTATGCCCAATTTATAGAGGAAGGGTTCCAAGGTTTTGACATGGGTGCTTGAGAGAGTCCTTACCTGGTATAATCTGAAAAGCCACAAGGGAGAAAAATAGTTTGTCTTTATTTTCCTCAGGGAAATGACTTGAGTTGTTCTAAAAATCAGGAGTAATCTGTTTCTCCATGAACTGCAATCTTGCAATTGCAATATCAGACTCCAATTCATTGTAAAACCAAAGAGCTGAACTCAGGTTTATGACAGGCAAGGCAAAGATCAGAGAACATCAAGCAGCATCATACCTTTTGTCCTGCTGTGCAGTCAGAGATAGACGTTAAATACTTTATTCCTCCCACACACATTCTATATTCACTGTTCCTAGAGTCAATGCAATGAAATACCATATATCATCATTGTAGGAGTTCCTTGATATTTCATTTTTCATATCAGCTCAATGTGAATGGGGGCGGTAGAGGGCGGGAAACAATTTTTATGTTTTCAGTATAATTACTATATCCAAACTTTAGTTATTTCTTCAAGGAGACTATTCACGTTAGTTAACATTTTTGCTACAGTAAAATGGACAATATTACATTCTCTGTTTTCTGTTAATTGCATTGACTGTATGTACTTTGTTATCTACCTAATATTACAATGACAACACTGTATCTTCAATACAATTAAAAATATAAAATTCTTCTAATGCAAGTTGATTGCAAAGTGAAACACTCAAAAGTTAGGAAATGCCAGAAGTAAAGCTGGCTGTGCAACTTTAATTCATACCCCTTTGTGGCCATGCATTATGATACAGTCTTTAATTACATGATCATATATTTTTTTTCACAGAATCTCTGCCTCACTCTGTGTACTGGGGCTTATAGTGGAAAGTATGAGGTGACCTTAACAATAAGCATCACTACCATAATATCAATTGAAAGGAGGGCTTTCTAGTAGTCAGAGCATAAGACTGGGAGGCAGGAATTCTGAGTTCTATTCCTGGCTCTCACAAGTGCTTGACGCATGACCTTGGGGAAGTCACTTAACTTCTCTGCCCCTCAGCTCCCCCATGTTAAAAATGCAATAATGGAGCTATGCATTCATTTTATTTTTTTAAAAAAAGCACTTTAGATCCTCAGATGGAAGTCACTGTGGAAGTGCCAAGTTTTATTGTTCTTGTAAAATGCAATGGCTGAAAGTCAAAACCTACAAGCTGTTTTGATGAGGTATTAAGTGTGGCACTAGCAAAGATGCAATGGGGTCCATACTGAACACACAAACAGAGCTTGACTCTGCTCGCTTTTCATATCAATGGGAGATTTACCTTTGACTTAGTGGAACCAGAATTCATCCCATAAGGATTTGTGAAATTTGTCAAATGTCCACAGAATATCAGCAATATGTGTGGATAGGTATGAAGACCAGAATGCCCAATGGTAACTTAAAATGTGTGTGGCCCATATAAGCATATTAAAATGAACTACAGATCATTTCAGAACAGTTACCTCAGACACTAACAACAAGCATGAACAAAAACAGATTTTTAAGTGCACAAAAAATGTGCAAAGCCCCTTAGTTTTAATTACAGCTGAATGAGCTCAGAAGGAAAAATAAAAAATAAAATAAAATAAAATAAAGACTTCTTAAAACAGGTTTGCCAGGCTCCTGAGTCATGATGAGGACCCTCTTGCAAACTTCATTAAAGTCAATAGAGAAAAAGAATCTAAAGAAGCTAACAGAACTATTTTGGAGCAGCTTACATTTCAGTGAGTCTAAATATGAAGTAGTTACTTTTGGGCCTGACCCTGATTTTGATACACTAGCACAAATCAGAAATAATTGCATCAAAGTCAATGAGGTTACAGTGGTGTGAGAGTAGTATTCAACCTGTGAATATTCTCCCCTTCTTCTTGCAGTCTCGTTGTGCTTTTAAAAAGGAAAAGGAAGGTACTGTTCTAGAGGCTGAGTGCTCAGGGTTCACCCCTCAACTCTCTCATGAACATAAGAGTGGCCATACTGGGTCAGGCCAATGGTCCAGCCAGCCCAGTATCCTGTCTTCTGACAGTGGCCAATGCTAGATGCTTCAGAAGGAGTGAACAGAACAATCATCAAGTGATCCATCCTCTGTCGTCTACTCCCAGCTTCTGGAAATCAGAGGCTAGGGACACTCAGAGCATGGGCTTAAATCCCTGACCATCCTGGATAATAGCCATTGATGGACCTATCATCTATGAATGTATCTAATTCTTTTTTGAACTCAATTATACTTTCTGCCTTCACAACATCTCCTGGCAATGAGTTCTGCAGGTTGACTTCATGCTTCATGAAGTAGTACTTCCTTCTGTTTGTTTTCATCCTGCTGCCTATTAATTTCATTGGGTAACCCTGGTTCTTGTGTTATGTGAAAGGGGTAAACAACACTTTCTCCATATCGTTCATGATTTTATAAACCGCTATCATATTCCCCCCCTCAATTGTCTCTTTTCCAAGCTGAACAGTCCAGATCCTTTTAATTTGTCCTCACATGAAAGGTGTTCCATACCCTTAATCATGGACAAAGAGCAGGCAAGCCTGCCAGGCAAACACAGGTGAGCTTGTGAGCATTTGGGGCTGCCATTCTTTGCCAGAGATCATAGCTGCTGTAGTTATGTTACTCTACAGTCCATTGAAAAGGGATATAAATTATATGCCCATGTGAGATAGAATTGAGATTCTTCTATGGAAAAGTCTGCAAAGCACCTGAAAGTTTAGTAGCTTACCCTGCTATTTTTATGACAGAATAGTAAATATCTTAAAACATCCCCCACTTCCTTCACTGCCACGCAGGCAGCTACCATCATTGTTGCTCCTTCCCTGACAAAGAATGGGGAGGGGAGAAAACTAGGGCATGGTAGAAGAACTGTGTTTGAGAGAGGGAAAAGCGATACCCAATACCCATAAAAATTTTGTTTTTAATTCGCTGGTTATCACAGATAGTGGCTGCTGCTAGCATTTAAGATAAGATTAGTTGGTGTTGTGCTATCAGCACCTCCACATTTTCCCTACAGGGACTCCTTCTGACAGGCTGAAGCTGGAGGCATGTCTGAGGATTAACACGAGCTAATGATTATACACTAAAGCTTTGGAACTGTCGGACTAATAGGATTAAGCAATACCAGATGCAGGTCCCCGTTCAGGTTAAAAATGCACTTTTTACATTACAAAGTCAGACAGATCCCTTTGAACATGCAATGAATATGGATGTTTTCAATTATCACAGTCTTCCAGGGCTATACGATATGGTAAATTAATCCCTTTAGAACATCGGAAACAGGACAAAATAGCCTTCTTGAAGCTGAAATCCTTCGTTTTAGATTTTCTTTCATGGGGATAAGCAGTGGTGCACCACACATAATTAATCTTATTACAAACAGAGAGAAAAGAGAAATAAAAAAAAAAAGAGATGGCCAAAAATTGTTTAAATATTTGAGATACTAAGGGGTGGGTAGTGCGTAAACTTTAAAATCAACATCTCTTAATTAATTTCCACAACAGTGAAAAGCATGGGGATACTGTGGCAAATGAGTCATTCTTTGCTGTTCTTCAGGCAGCGTCAAACACAATAAATACTACTACCACCACCACCACTAACAAGGCCATCTGAGAAAAAGACAATTGCCAAGAGAAGATGTTCTTTATCAGAACAAAAGACTTTGAATTTGATCCAGTTCTGGAGCAATGGGCTGCAGCTCCACAGAAATTGGTCAAGGTGCAGCCATTTCCCCAAGCATGAATTTGGCTCCTTCATATTTACCCAACATTAGGATGTAATTTTGAGGAAAGAAAGGTATAAGGAGAAAAAAATAGCCTCTTGAACATTGTATCTTGGAAGAAAAAGTGGAGTAATAGTATTTAGCAGTTGAAACTAGTGAAGGGCAAACATGAAAATGCTGGTGGTTCAGTCTGGATAAGTATCCAAAAGTTCAGGCACTGATGGCTTCCTCTGAAAGGGGGACTTGAGTCAAACTACGACAATCTTTCCCATTGTGCTTCTCTGATATTTAAGGAATTAGCAAAATAAAGTCTGGATCGTAAAGGCAAAGAAAAAATATGAGAAAAATATAAAAGGAGCCTCGCAGGGGATTAAATCTTTATCACTTGGTTGCTTCCATTAAACTCATTCTTAGCCCATTATTAACAAGAAGAACAAGAACAAGCCACAGCGGAGTTTATATTCTAGCACAGGATAATTCCATGTAAATCCCGACACCAAAGGGCACGAATTCTCACCTAGGGATCATGATCACTTTGCCTTTATTTAAGGCTACAGGGGGTGGGAGATATCAACACTCTTCTCTTGTAATATGGGGTAGGTATAAGGGAAAGACTGAGAACCACTGACCTAGGACAACACTGGAAACCCAACACAAGTAACTATAAACACAATTTTTGCATGAAAAAGAATAGCAACATATCAGAACTTGAGTGGACCTCTTCAGGAAGCAGATCCCAGACACACTGAAAACCATTAGCAAAACCTGGATGTCAGCCAGAACTCAGAAGAAAAACAGATTCAAACACAAGAACAATCATACATGATTTCACTCACCAAATGTCATGTCCTCTATTTTTGACTGAGAAATTATGAAGCAGTTGCATGATATTTTACTTTATTTCAATTTTAATTTGTATACCACAAAACAATAATTAAATGTGAGCTGTTAAGTACCAATAAAATGTCACTTTACAGTGTATATTTTAAAGATCTCAAACCAGACAAAAGTGAAATTAGGCAAAAAAGAGGGATTTTTTTCCATTTGGCTGATGCTGCATTACCCTGTCTGATAATTTGCAAACATACAGCATTAGAATATGTATTCTAGAGGGTAGATTTCATAGATGCGTAGATTCCCAGGCAACAAGGGACCATCACTGAAGCTAGAAAAATTCAGACTGGAAATACTGCATATGTTTTTAAGAGTAATTAACCATTGGAACAATTTACCAAGGGTTCTGGTAGATTCTCCATCACTGATAACTTTTAATCCAAGTCTGGATATTTTCCTAAAAGATAAATTCTTGGAATTATTTGGCTTTGGAATCTCTGAATCTAGGAATCTAGGAATCTATGAATGCATAAGTCTATGAAAGGAGCAGGGGCTCATCTTTTAGAGATTTGGAATTTTTTTACCATATGCCCAAGCATTTGGAGAATTTAAAATACAGTTCGGAATACAACTTATACTTCTCCATACTCCAATTAAAACTTTTAAAAAAACATGGCAAATATAAGGGCAGAGAATACAGACATTCACTGCCAATAACCACATAGTAGAGAGAAGAACAATTTATTGTAAGCAGATCCTTTCATTAAACGTTTACCATCTTTCCATACAAATGGAGGCTACTGCTCTTCAGCAGGTACTTACTGACACTAATATGACTATTTGGAATATGGATCTGAAATACTTTAGTCTTCCTAAAGGACAACAATTCAGTGGAGTGGTCTGTTCTTGTTCATCAGCTTCCTAAATGCTCTTGGGGTGAGACTTAGTGTCAACTGTGATTCATCTTTCAGAGCTTTATCAATTTACACCTAGACCAGCAGAACCATAGTTCCATGATCACAATGAGAATTTCTGCTTCATGATACATTACTCAAGTCTCTTCAGAAGAAGCAAACAAATTAAAGTTCCAGTTAAGCCTCTTATTCTCTTTCAGCTTGAATTTCCTTTGGTTACCGCCTATCAAATTCATTCCCATTCCTTATTTGTGCTGACATTTGGGGGTGATTTCCAACCCAATTTGGGGCTCCTTATCTTTGAAGGTGAGACAAAACCAAAGTACATCAAAGAGCAGTACAGAATTTTTAGTGCTCTGTAGCAGAGGCCACACAGCGAGTTAGTGCATAGCAGGCTAATCCACTGTAGATTCACATACTGGCTTTCCAGGCACTAACATGCCATGTAAACAAATGGAATCCTAAACCAAATAGCTACCTAGTGAAACTACACTGGCCAAAAGGATTAATCATGTAAATGGTCACATTGAAGGAGATACATTTAGGTATCAATTAGGTCACGTCTACCCAGTTCAGACTACAGAGGTGAGAAAGCAGTTTACACCAAAATGCTATACTGTAACTCCCCTGTGTGGATGCTGTGGGTGAAAACTAAAAGGTTCCTAATTCTTATTAATGTAATTCTGTTTGAAGAGAACTACATTAATGCAAACTAGGACCCTTTTAGTTTGGGGAGTTACACTGCCGTACTTTGGTGCTCACTACCATTGAAATACCCATAGTCCAAATTGCGGGTCAGTGAGGACAAGCTCTTAGTCTCCCTTAAATCCATGTCTGAGAGCTCTAAGATGAGGAATGAATAATCATGTTAATCCTAATTGTGTCTTGATTAACTATGCCATGGAAATGGCTATGCCTTTTCTCACGTAGCCACTTTCATAGCTATCACATCTATTTTGTGGAAATATTTCCCCTCCAATTTAGCTTTCTTGTACATGTGAAATAAACATTTTTATTCTGTTTAGGAAAGTCAGAAGAATGAATGAGTCTATAATTGTATGGGTAGGAAAATAAAATATATTAAGGAAATCAGAACATTAGCAAAAAGGATGGGAAAATGTAGGGCTCAAACCGTTTAGCAGAGAGAGAGCCATTGCAATTCCATAGAAATTAAGAGAAATAGTTAAACTGACAAAAGAAAAAATAAGATTTTGAACAAACAGTTAATGTTCATGAGGTGTAGATGCACAAAGCCCTTGGTAATAAATAGCTTCTATATACAAACTATCTTTATATAAAATCTCATGAAAAACACACATCAGTTTATGTATGGGAATTACTATAGCACTCATCACAGCAGTAACTGTGACTTCAATTTAGCACTGAATGCTGCCCCCTGCTATAAGCATCAGCATGTCATGTGATTAGGCTCTTAGTATTTGGGTAGTATATTTTGTTACTTCAATAAAATTGTTTATAGGCAAAGTATTTTTGAATGATAATATTTAAGTGTTGAAAACATTTGGTCCATTTGACAGAGGAAAAAAATACCAAGTCTTTTAAATGGGCGGGGAGAGGAGAAACATCAGCCTTTCGGGATTTGAACTCAATACCTTTGAAATGTACAAAAGATGCTGTATCCACTAAGCTAAATAGACTTTAGGCAAGCTTTGGTACACAGAAATTAAAAGGTATTATTTTGGCCCACCAGAGGGAGCCCATATTATTTTATTAATGCAAGAGAAACACACAGACAATTGTGCTGAAAAAATAATTTAAAATAGATATATGGCTCATATTTTTAAATGTATTCCCTAGCTCATCCCAGCACCTAGCTGCATGCCCAAATATCATGAAAATAAGACCATTAAGGAGTTAAATTCAAGATATGGATTTGAACCGTTATCTCTTTAAATGAATGTGCACAGGACACTGTATACATTCCATACAAACAATGCTGAAATAAAATGGTAGTGTAAGTGTGAACCACAGCTGAAGTGTTAATTATATCAGAAGTTACCCACTAAACAAAGTCAAGCCCTTCAGCTAGTTTGAACTGTTGCTCCCACCGAGTACTTCTCTGAAATGGATAAGGCTCTCACAGGCAACTCCCAAGCGGTTTGTCTTATAAAAAGAAACCTCATTTAAAGAACAAGTTTAGTATTTATTCACCCCTTGCTTTGCTCCCTGATAAGAAGGGAGGGGCGCTGCTCCACTGACATAGAGGAGAGTTATGGGCTGAGTCCCAGCTGAGAAGTGCACCCGCCAAACAAGATGAGGAGAGAGGCTGGACCATCATCTTTCTGCTGCTAGTGAGCAACTAAAGCAGGCCAAGCAAGCAACGAAGAGTGGGGAGATCAGTGATATAGGCAGGGGTTGCATGATACCATACTAAATGTAGGAAAAGATCCTTTGCTCTCCTGAGCGATCAGCACAAAGCTGCCAAAACCAGTGCATTCCTTTCAGGGGCAGCTCTTTCTTTTCCTTGCTAGCAACTGAATACTTTCCCTACCCGCTCATCTCACATGCGGGGACAGAAAAGGTTAAAGGCAATGCATGCTTAAGGCCAGGATAGACTAGAACTCTAAACCCCTTGCTTCTTAGCAACACATACCAGCCTGCATGGCTTCTCCTCTTCTTCTTGCATTTTCAAAATTCACAAATTAAAAGTGGTTTTTCATTTATTTTTTTTTACCAACACCCTAGCAGTAAACTGTCAAAATTGTTCTCATTTCTTGGAGATTAAGTGAATTAGAAACCAAGCAATTTTCAACAAATGTTTCATTGCAAAACGTTTTGTTTAGTTCTACACCTTTATGGAAAGCAATCACAGTGGGTTTTTCAAACAGTACATTTAATGCTCATTGAAAGTGACACATTGCAACCCTGGGAAATCAAGCCCCCTCTTAATCTACAGAATCAGTACAGCATGAGCAGGAATAGCATCATCTTTATTACATTGCCCCACAAATATGCCTCAACCCTGACCTGGAGGGACCAGCACTAAGGATAAAAGGACAGTTCATTTGCTTTTGTCCATCCAGACTTCAGCAGTCGTACAGCTTCTCTGCTACAAGGGTGCCAATTGTGTAAGCTGTGATTGACACCTAGCAAAGCTGGGCAAGTCTCAAAAATATTTCTGTGAATATTTAAATAAAAAAATGAATTGACTTTTCCTTTGGTTTTTTGTTCAACTTCCATGAATAGTTGAGTGCATGAGAATATTGGCAAAAAATAATGAATTCTAGGAGAAAATTACAAGAATATTCACTGAAAAGCTATTTCCCAATTAGGGAATAAACAATATCATGTGACTGTTGTGTCCAATTAAAACTAACTAAAAGCTTGAATTTCGCCTATCAAACACAACAAACTGCTCCTAAGCAACATACAGTCCAAGAATCCTACAGAGAAATTTGATTAAATATTTTAACTACTTAGACAATCCATGAACAGAAAAGGCTAACCTCATAGCATATGTGCTACAATTTACTTACTCAGTTCCAAAATATAGCCAACCACTTGTCAGACCACAAACACATTTCACAGAAGCACCTAATAAGCTGTCAGATGGTAACTATTTTAATTCTTTACCAACTTCAGCCAGTGGCCGAAGAAGTGAAAAAGCTCCATATCCCACTTCTTATCATTGAGTCAGTTGACCAGCAGCTATTGTGTCAGTAGCTAGTTATCCCTATTAGTAACCACTGCAAATGAGATGTATTGTGCCTTTAGGAGTTACAAGCACTGTGGGGAAGTTGAAGAGTTCAGGAAGTTAAAAGACTCATAAAGTCATTGGCATAAAACCTCTCTGAACCTGTGCTCTGCGCCAGCTCATCATAATCATTAAATCACACTTGTGTCACAATATTCATCTCAGCATTGCAAAGTTTTGGCCTGTGACACTAAAGAATTTCAGGCCTCTCATACAGTTACTCAGGACCTGTCCCCTCTTCAGCTCTCAAACAGCACTAGACCTTACACACAATTTTCTGACAAATTAGCTGCTCATCAAGTCTACTATTAAACAAATATGAAGCAGCTGTAGCTCTCAAAGTGTGATTACTTATAAAACCCTTCAAATCCAGTCTCACTTACACAGCCTCCCTATAGTTTTACTCAATTGATTAACTCCAACCAGTTTATCACTAAACCACTCATTTAATTTAACAATCCGCTAAGGCATCAGTTAAAATGCACCGTGTGTCCCCTTCTTGGGCCTTTAATAATTACTCACGTCTACTATGTCTTCTAATCTCTCTCTTAATGAGCATCCCCAGCCCTTAATAATTTAAAAGGATGTCAAGATGAGTCTCAGGAAAAGAGAAATGTTTTAGGAAGCAGAAGCAATGAGAAGTGTTCAGCTAGTTGAAAATGAACAGCCACCTTATTATTTATCAAAGAATCATCAGTTACAGGCAGAAAATACCAGTGGGTCACTGAGTCCCCCTACCTGACAGTGCAGGCTCATTCCCTATAGTGTTCCCTGCAGTGCATTCTCCAGACTAGCTTTGGAAGTCCCAAGTAATAGTGTTTCCACTACTTTCTTATAGGAGAACTATTCTATGGCCAGATAGTTCTCACGCTTAGGAAGTTCTACTTCATATTCACCAAACTTTTCCCATCTTAACATCATCCCATTTCTTTTAGTTATAGCTGAAACCACTTCTGAATAAATACCCTGAATCCTTGGAGCCACATTCTGACTATCCCCAGCACAGATATGTTGCATTAATTTTGATGGAATAAATGAGCTCAAAAAGCCAAAGGTATTCGTGTCCCTGTCACTGTCCAACATTAAACAGTTGTAAACAGAGTTCAGGGTTTGGTATACAGAGTCCTCAGCCTGCTTAGGGCAAATACACCATTAAAAACTGTACCATTGTCTTAAAGATACAGAAAAGAAGGGGAAACAATTACAGCAGTTGAAATATTATTAAACAATGCTTTCATATTAACCATATCCCCTGCTCCCTTTGTCTTTACACGGAGGAAATTTTTAGAAGGAAAACTTCTTGTTTGACAATCTTTCAGATAGTGCTAAAGAGGGGAATAACTATCCTTTTGGGGGGAGAAGAGGAAGTTAGTTGAGATGGGCTCAAGTTGTTGTTAGTTGTTAGTCCAATTCTGTTTTCTTGAAGACAAAACACACAAAAGGAGAGCGAAAAGAACAGCAAAGGGAGAAAAATACAGCTTCTGTCGCTGGAGCGAACTCTCAGTTGTAGCTTCACTGCTGGAAAAACAGCACAACACACCATTTTGAAGTAGAAATCCATCAACTTCATGAAAAAACTCGCACAGAGACAGACAGACATCATCTGCAAACAGACGGACATCATACCAAAAGGACTGAAGGTAAAAAATCCATTGCAATCGACATACTACACTAACTATGGTGAGAAATTGTGCCACATACTCTCAAAGAAACTGACGAACCACCTCATCAGCATCCTGTACAGAAAACATGAGAAGATCAAAAATGAGCTCTCAAAACTGGAGACTCTCATACAAAACCAACCTTCCACATAAATTTCCATGTGTCTGGACTTTACAAAAACAAGACAAGCCATTTACAACGCAAATTTTACTTCTCTACAGAGGAAAAAGGACAGTAAACTATCTAAACTCCTACATGCCACAGGGGGCTACAACACTGGTAGCCTTAACTCACCCAACAATATTGTTAATCTATCCAACCACACACACACAGCCCAGCAGAAGAGACTGTCCTAACTCAGGGACTCTCTTTCTGCCCCACGATCCTGGCCAGCATGGATGTAGAAGCTCTTTACACCAATATTCCACATGAGGATGGACGACAAAGTGTCAGTAACAGTATCCCTGATGAGGCCATGGCACAACAGGTGGCTGAACTTTGCAACTTTGTCCTTACCCACAAGCATTTCAGATTTGGGAACAACTTATATTTTCAAGTCAGTGGCACTTCTATGGGTACCCACATGGCCCACAGTATGCCAACATTTTTATGGCTGACTTAGAACAACGCTTCCTCAGCTCTCGTCCCCTAGTACCTCTCCTCTGCTTGCCCTACATTGATGACATCTTCATCATATGGACCCATGGGAAGGAGACCCTTGAAGAATTCCACCTGGATTTTAACAATTTCCATCCCACCATCAACCTCAGCCTGGACCAATCCACACAAGAGACCCACTTCCTGGACACTACAGTACAAATAAGGGATGGTCACATAAACACCACCCTCTACTGGAAACCTACTGACCGCTATACTTACTTACATGCCTCCAGCTTCCATCCAGGACACATCTCACGATCCATTGTCTACATCCAAGCCCTAAGATACAACCAAATTTGCTCCAATCCCTCAGTGAGAGACAAACACCTACAAGATCTTTATCAAACATTCTTTAAACTACAGTACCCACCTGGGGAAGTGAGGAAACAGATTGACAGAGTGAGACAGGTACCCAGAAGTCACCTACTACAGGACAGGCCCAACAAGGAAAATAACAGAACACCACTGGCCATCGTATACTGCCCCCAGCTAAAATCTCTCCAGCACATCATCAACGATCTACAACCTATCCTGGAAAATGATCCCTCACTCTCACAGACCTTGAGAGGCAGGCCAGTCCTCGCTTACAGACAGCGCCCCCAACCTGAAGCAAATACTGACCAGCAACTACACACCACACCACAGAAACACTAACCCAGGAACCAGTCCCTGTAACAAACCTTGTTGCCTACTCTGTCCCCATATCTACTCTAGTGACACCATCAGAGGATCCAACGGCATCAGCCACACCATCAGGGACTCCTTCACCTGCACATCTACTAATGTGATATATGCCATCATGTGCCAGAAATGCCCCTCCTCCATGTACATGGGCCAAACCGGACTGTCTATATGCAAAAGAATAAATGGACACAAGTCAGACATCAGGAATGGTAACATACAAAAGCCAGTAGAAGAACACTTCAAACTTCCTGGACATTCTAGAACAGATTTAAAAGCAGCCATACTTGAACAAAAAAACTTCAGAAACAGACTTCAACGAGAAACTGCAGAACTAAAATTCATTTGCAAATTTAACACCATTAATTTGGGCTTGAATAGGGACCAGGAGTGGCTGGCTCACTACAAAAGCAGCTTTGCCTTTCCTGGAATTGACACCTCCTCCTCAATTATTGGGAGTGGACTACATCCACCCTTATCGAATTGGCCCTGTCAGCACTGGTTCTCCACTTGTGAGGTAACTCCCTTCTCTTCATGTGTCAGTATATAACGCCTGCATCTGTAATTTTCACTCCATGCACCTGAAGAAGTGGGTGTTTTTGTCCATGGAAGTTTATGTCCAAATAAATCTGTTAGACTTTAAGGTGCCACCAGACTCCTCATTGTTTCTGTGGATACAGACTAACACGGCTACCCCCCTGATACTTGGCACTATTTTGTTAGACACTCTGGATATGTCTACATCACCTCTGGAAGCAACCCGCTTAGCCTGGGTCAACAGACTTGGGTTGGCAGGTCTTGTGTTTTTTCTAAAATTAGCTGTGTAGCCAGCACTTTGAAGTTGTGACTTGGGCTGAAGCTTGGACTCTGAAACCCACCAGGCTCCTTCCCAACACTTCAGAGCCCAAGCATCTGCCTGAGCCACAATTTAGACTGTTGTCTACACAGCTATTTTTAGAGTGCTATCATGAATCCCACTCATCCAAGTCTATAGACTCAACCTGGAAGGCTCACTTCCATGGGTTGTATAGACATATCTTCTGAGACCTGGCAAACTTGTACCAGCAAAATGACCATCAGGCTATTTAGGGCATTGCCTTTAGCTGCCTCTCTGGTTACAGGCTCACAGCAGTGATGCAAAATATGCAGCCTTAGCTAACTAAGCCAGATGCTTATTAGATAGATGGCTAAAGGAGAGGGATAAGAAAATGAAGAAAAAGTGGATAAGAAAAAGGACACCCAAGGGGAGAGGAGAAGTAACAACATCTCACATTTAGCAGTGATGTTTGGGATTTAGCTGGAGCCAGTGGAGGTGGTGGTGTCATCTGGGTCACTCTTGCTGGCCTGGTCTGGTCAGGATATCTCACAGGATCAGGACAATGAAGGCCCAACAGTGTCACGGAGGATCCTGGGACTCAAGGAGATGGTGCAGGGGGCAGCCAGGATGGTGACACTTGCTCCTTCTTGTTCTCCCCTCTTGCACTCAGCTGGTATCTGCATTCATGTCCCCTAATTCCCACCCCCCACACACACACACATCCCCTAAACAGCTCTCTTTTTGAGGACCCCAAAATGGAAGGGATGGGTGGAAGAGCCTATCCCCTCATTATTTTCTTCACCAGTTAGGCCTAATTTCCAACATATCAATTCTGGTCCATTGATTTTCAGTCCCACACATCTCATGTTTACCAAGCATGATCTTAACATAGTCCTTGAATTATATATGCAGGCCTTTATGTTCAGACTAATTCAGTCAGTCATTCTGTCTTCTTTTTGCACCTTTTCCCATCAACATTATTATAGGTAAGGCTACAATTTAATCATGAGTATTTTTAGTAAAAGTCATGGACAGGTCATGGGCAAAAACCAAAAAATCACGGCCCCATGACCTGGTCCATGGCTTTTACTGAAAATACCCATGATTGAATCTTGGGGAGAAGGGTCTCTCCAGGGGGCCCACCACTCTGGCCACTGCCAGGGGTCTGCTGCCACTCCAGATGCCGCTGGGAAGGAGGGAGTCCTGGGAAGCCCGCCACATTGGCAGCTGCTTGGACAGCTGCCTGAGGCCACCAGAGCAGCAGCTGGTGTGGCTGGCTGTGAGTCTGCCCAAGTGGCTGGCTGCAGAGGCACTCTAGCAGCGGCCGAGTGGCTATTCCCAGGGCTGCCTGAGCAGCTAGCTCCGGGGCCAGCTGCTTGGACGGACCTGGGGTCAGCCACACTAGCAGCTGCAGAAGTTCACAGGAAGTCATGGAATCTGTGACCTCCGTGACAGACACGAACCCCTAACTTTACATGTTTGGAACATTTCATAAACTTTTATCCACTTTCCCATACTTAGGCTGAAAACTGGGGTAGACCTACTAGGCCCCAATGATCACTACATATGTACAGTGGGAGGACCCAAGAAGTCTTAGCCCCTTGTCATAGTTGAGTTTGGAGACCACAGGTCTGCTTTCTCCACACACTTCCAGGGGGCACACAATACCCCAAAGGACTGAAGAAATCCCACGCCATTGACAATCCAAATCCATTGACAGGAGTGGACTGCACTTAAAGGCCATCAGTAAGGAGTAGGACTGGGGTCGCTACTTGCAAGAAGAATCCTGAGGATGCAGGGAGAGTCAGTAGGATCAAAATGATCTAAAAAGAAACCATTTTAGTAACCATAGTAATTACACTGCAGGCTCATTTATGCTACTAAAATCCATTTGGATTAGTGGTCTTGGCAAGCTAATGTTTACATCTGGACCATTTCTTTTCCTGTAACTCATTTGTTTTTTTCCCAACAGGAGAACTGTGCAATGACTCCTCCATTTGTATGGTTTACTGTACTTCAAGAAAAAAAAAAGAAGTAATTTTGGTAAATTAAATGGTCACTTTCAAAATTGGTGGGCCAAAAATATGATGTACAGTTTTTTCTTAGGTCTTACTGAAAAGTTACCTCTTATCTGACCCCTTTACACTGGGTAAAGGGCCAGATTGGAGTAAAGTGGCCCTAAAAACTGTTATCCTGCTCAGTGAGCATTTTTCTGGTGCAGGCACTGTGGGACACAGCCATAAAACTGCCTAAGGACATCTTGTAAGCCTTGGTATAGGGGACCTGCTTCGGCAGGGCTCGAGATGGGTGGGACATTTTGGAGTGGGATAGCAGCATACAGTGTTATAAGGATTCTAGGCAGTGCTGCAGCCCATAGGCCCACTTATGCACTCAGAGCTGTCTAAATTATTCCAGGTCACTCCAGCCCCTGGAGTAGCCTAGGATCAGGAAAGTGCAAGGGCAGCTTAAAAGCCCTATCCCCTGGGTTGTGAGTTCTATTCTACAACAGAATTTCATCCCATTGTTACAGTGGTGGGGATGGGCATGGCTGGTTCAAGTGTATTCAGGGGTTCCTGACAAAACCATTTGATCCCAGACCCATGCAAAGTGCAAACCCTAAGATTCAGTATGTCATTTTCTCCCTACACATACCCCAAACTCCTCTGCCATTATGTCATTTCCTCCCTGCACATTCCAAAACAAACTGGCAGAGGAGTTTGGGGTAAGTATGGAGCAAGATAAGTTCCAGTAATGGATTAAGGCTTTCTGTTAAAAACAGGACAAGGGGGTCCTGTGTGTTGCCCCATCTGGGCCACAATAAAGGAGACTTCCTGATTCTTCACAAGGCTCAGATTGTCATCCCAGTTCTGGCCCACAGAAAGCAGCTTGCATGCTACACCACATGAGGCATGAGCAGGAAACATTACAACCATTTTCAACCTGTCCCAGTGATCCAAGGGCTCCCAAAAATCTAGGGGCTCAGTGCAGCCACAGGCTTGGCACCATTATGTGAGTGACCTGCTGGGAGAGGGATAAAGATTCTGTCCTCCTTTAGTAAAAAGCCAAAACAATTAAATATCCAAACCCCCAGAACTCATACATAACTCTACAATAACTCAACCGACATGTACTTCCAAAGAAAGGGGGAAATAAATCAGTAAGGAAACATATTTCAATGTCAAGCTTTAAAGAGATAATTATAAACAATAATGAGGACTTTTTTAATTATGAAAAATACCATGACAGTATGCTTTTAAATTATATATAATGGAAAACAAGGTGAGTCACTTAATCATACTCCTTTTGACACATAACAATCTTCATCAGCAATCTTCATCCTGCCCCCATGTCAAGACTGCATAAAGGGGGCATGCTTCCTGGAGGATGTGAACATGCATCTAATCTAGTGCTCTGAAAACCCTTATGCACTCACCCACAAGAATTGCATCTTTTGAAGCCACTTAACTTACTGTAGAACAAGTGCTGGTTAAGACATTGTTATAAAATATTCATTGAATCTCTCTTAGTATATTTAAGTAACAAGCAAACCAGACTGAAGACCTCACAGATAGAATATTTATGATAAAACTTCAGATCCTCTTGGAGTTTGTTCAATGTAATATGAGAGAGGAGCTGTCCAATGTGTTGCTGACTTACTGTTCTTGAGTTGTTATGCACCCTGGATTTGCCTAAAGACAGCCAAAAATAATAACTGAAGCAGAAGCCACCTTATTGGTTGTAGGGTTAGGGTTTATGTTTTCTGTTTTATTACGAGAATAATAATATAGATCTTAAACACCCAAGAGACATTTACTTTAGGCTAAAGCTAATTACATATCATCCCATGAATTACCGTCACAGTCCTTAGGCTACTATAGATAAGTATACATGTATAGTTAAAATTGGAAATCTAGGTCACTTTAAGGTGGTGGTCTAATGCTAAATGCACAATATGCCCTGAAAACTCAGATCTACAAATGGGAACACTACCAATGGCAGAATTTAAAATTCAAAATGTAGACTACTGCCCCAAAGGCTTGTCCAGGAATATAACAGGTGGGGTATGCAAAATACCTAAGGGCATCATGAAAATAAGTCAATGTGTCTTATTTATTTTGTCCTGTAATGAAAGGATGATACCCCAGGTAAATACAAATATTTAAAATAAATTAGAGTGAATACTTTTTTTTTTACACAGTGTATTATAAACCTAGGGAACACACTGTAAAACCTGCAAGACAAATGATGTAACAGAAATTTAAAAGGGACTGGCTAACTTTACAATCATCAGTAACATTGTCAGCTATGCAAGCTAGGATAAAATTAGACGGATAATCAAACTTCATGCTTCAGGGTACAAGACAATTGCCTATGGGGGAAGGAGAGCAATTTCCTCCCCCCCCCCCCCGCATCTCCTGACATCACAGCACTACATGACCAACTATACATTTGAATTATGGGTGCTTTCTGCTTTCATCTAATACGTCAGGTACTAGCCACTGCCAGAGGCAAGATACCAGACTAGGAGGAACACTGATCTCATCCAGCATGGCAATTCTGATGTTTCTACTGTATGTGGCCTCCCTAATTAGGGCTAAGTAAATCTTCTGTAACTGACATCACTTTGGAAAAAGGAGAGTCATTTGACAACCTTGTTTGCATCTTTGCTAGTGACATATGAATTCACATGCATCTGGGTATTAAGTTTGGAAGAACAAAGTGAATGTTACTTTGAAGAGAGCTAAGAGAATAATTCCATTGGCTTCTATGCACAACTAACTGCTTTAAACAATGGTCCCTTTTTTCTTTAATTTATATCCTGGTGATACTGATCCACTGCCTATTGCTACCATCTCCTGCAGCCTAGCCAACTATCAAACCAAGAGAAGATGGGGAAAGAATACAAGAAAAACAAGCTAGCTGTAAAAAATAATGAAAAAAAACCCAAAAAACCAAATAAACCTCTGCTGTTTCTGATCTCTGAAACTGGCCAAGTTTTACTGTTAAGTGTCTCAAGAAAATAAAACTAATTTACATTTTGCTTCCCACCACCATTCCAATAGAGCAAGACACAAGAATAAAAAATGGTTCTTAAAAGGATCTGTGTCCTTAACTTCACCCTCCTAGGATGAGTCCCCAGAACTCGGCCATTCCCACCGAAGGTGAATTGTGCTCTTGCACTGGATCATATGTGCACTCCGGAAGTATATAGTGGGCCTAAACAGGCTGGAGTGAGAACTCCTATAGTGTAGGAGCAGTGTAAGTCCAATGTGAACTGCCCCACACAACCCCCTGCTTGTAAGCTCCTGTGTAGGGAGTGTGCTGTTGGAGAGAGAGGGCAGGAGGAGGGGTGTTCTTAGCACTCGGCACTTGGGGGATTCTGGACTGCAGAGTAGGCACGAGGCTGTTGTAAACTAAAGCAACCCTTGAAACTGCTCTACCTTATTCTGGCAGACCTGCAGCAGTCCAGAATCTGGGTGGCACAAAGGTGGCATACAGTCACCTCTCCCCCACCCTGTAGGGTTGCCCCTTGTGTGTTGCATCTCTCAGGATAGAGAGAACCTTTTCTCTGTGTCTCATTCAAGTTACTGTAAGAATTAAACTGAGACTCTAAACAAAGTTCCTGACACCAATATTGAAGAAGGTTCTTTCCTGGCCTTGTGATAAACTGAAATTGAAAAGGAGAAACAGAGACAAGTGGTGAAAAAATCTTGCAAAGTACTTAAAAAAAAAGAGTATATGTTTTAGAGACAGAACTTGCTTTACTTATGGCTATAATGTCAACATTTGACTTCTGCCTATGCTATGAAGTGAGGAGAGCAGCAAACTGGGGTAAAAAAAGGCAGAAATATCTGCAGAGGTAGCTGTGTCTCCTGTTTTACCTTACATGTTCCAGAGATAGTAGATAGTTGTTAAGGAAGAGGGTACTCAGATAATTTTGTGGAAAGGATGGCCTTACATGGATTTCCCAGTGGAATTGTGTGATCAGCTGGTTTACCAGCTGGGCCCCCCCCCGCCACACAAACACTTACTTCTCTTTGCCTGAGGAAAAGATGTCACTAGCTGCTGTGAGTTGTAATTTTGGAGCTTGACAAGAATTTTCCCAGGAAAGGCAGCATTTGGCTTTGGCTTCCTAAAGTCTAAAAAACTATTTTGTATCCCAATTTTCTCTCTCTCTGTTCTAGGAACCCTACTTTACATAAATCCTCCTTACCAATCACTCCCCACACCTCACCTTACCCCAGGATAGTGGAATTCCAGACAAAGCAATCAAACTGGCAGATGAGTCAGATTTGCTTACTGTATTGTACTCACACATGTAAAACAAGTGATGGCATTTCTGCTCTCATTATTTATTAATGTCCAGAGGTGCGTGCAATTTAAAATTCTGCTCTTTTAATTTTTTTCCATGACAGTCAGAGGGATTTTTTCACATACACTTTACAAAACATTCTAAGCACTAAAGAACTATAATTTCTCATCTTGAAACTACTCACAGAAATAATTTTGGTTTAACATTTTGAACATTTAGTTTGGTCTTTCAGATGAGAAATAAAAACCTAGCCCTGTGATCACTTACAGTCAGAGAAGATTTCAGGGCACATTTTGTACAAGCTGAACTGTTTACCCTACTAGGGCCGATTATCCCTACCAGTATCTGAGTTCACTCTGCACTTTGAACTGGTGATATTTTCTTGTCATAAGGGTGGTGTTTTCAAAAATGCCTACGGGACTGAGACATCTACGGGCTTATCTACGTGAACATTTAGTTCTTGCCAAGCTGGAACGCTAGCTTGCTGTGCCTCCAGTCTCCATGTGGACCCTGCTGCTGTGCATGTCTACTCCCATGTCAAAGCAGTGTAGATCAAAGTGTACCACAGAACTTCTAGGTCCCTCTAGTGTGGGTGTTGAGATGTTGAGAGGAAGGATAGTACAGTAGTTATGGGATCCCATTCTGAGGTGCCTGTGTCTCCCCATTCATTGTGTAGGCACCTAACTCAGGCTTTGTGGATCACAGTGTTGTTCCTAAGATTTTCTAGGCCTAAAAATTAGGCAGCATGATGCTCAGCATTGCAATATCTAAGTCCCTTTGTGGATCCCACCCAAAGAGACTTATGTCACCGCTTAAGGTCAGTGATGAAGCAGGGAATTGAAACTAGGTGAACACTCTAACTACCTACTATACTATCCTTCTGCTCTTCATCTCAACACCCACAATAGAGGGAACTTAAGAATACTAAAACTTTTCCATTTCTCTTCAAAGTAGCTTAAGGAACTTCTGCAACTTGTTGACTAGTATTACATTTGTACAGCAAGGGTCAGAACCAGTTTTCAAGGCATTTCGTAATCTGTCCCCCTTTTGATTGACAAGTCATATAATTCTGGGGATGTGGCCAAAAGAAAGTGAGTCAGGCATCAATAATCGGCTTTAAGTAGTTAGCACTTGCCGACATTCCTCACCCAGCAATTGGTAGATAATGACAATCACTTTAGTTCACTTTTGGACCAAATGCACAGAATGACCTTTCCATTGGGGCTGTAATTTTAAATGCTGTCTATGAAAAGTCTAAGAAGCATTAAAAAGGGACTGAGTCTTAACAAAACAGAAATCCATTCCATTACTTCAGCCTTTCCATTTTGTATTCAGTCAGCTATGTATTTAATACAAATATTGCTTCAGAATTTCAGAACAGATAAGGCTGATGTTGGAGAATGGTACAGGAAGGAAGCACACAGGTATTCCAGAGAAATTTTGCTTTGTGAATAATGATGATGATAATAATTAATAATTATGTGCCATTGGAGAATTGCGCTAATTGGTAATCTCCTGTTTTAAAAGTCCTAATATTTTATTTCTGCGTATTGCCAACTATCAAGTGGAATACTAATGGAAGTGTGGACTGGTATTGTAATAATTATAACTGTAATCACATGAACTCTTCTGCAGCTAACTTCTAATTAAAATAAATCAGATGATGTAGAAAACTGGCTGCATACAGCTGAATTTTCAATAATATAGATTATTGGGGGAAATTATTTTCCTGCATTGAATGCAGAATCTCCAACATCTGAGAGAGAAGACTAATGCCATGTATTACAGATTGCACAAGAAGGGAACTCTGACGTTCTGAGAAGTAGCGTTGGCTGGATGGCAGCAGGAGGCAAGAGAAGCTATTTAATGGAGGGGATAGACAGAAGCTGGGAAACTGTTACGTCCTAATGTACTCAGCCCATAATCAAGTAATCAGCAAACTGTACTAGACCACTGACATAGCTATAATAAAATTTTCAAAAGCATGTAAGTGACTTAGGGGCCTAAGTCCCATTGACTTTCATTGAGTCAATTTGGATCTTCAAAAGCACCCGTGTGAATATAAGTCATATATAAGGATTTGCTAGGTTTGGTTTCTAGTATTTTTTACATACCAAGTGTAACTTGATCTTTCCTATTGTAATTGTCATCCTCTCCACCCTTTGTCGTCATCTCTCACATATCCCAATCCCACTTTGGGACCGGTTAGCATGGCCCTTGCATCCTTACCAGTGAGACTCTGCATGGCTGCAAATGGATCCCAATCGAGTATCAGACCCATATTCATTTTCTTTACTAAAGCAGTTCTGTTCATTCTTAACAATTGAAATCAATCTTTACACCAAAAATCTCTTAACAATAAACTTTGAGAAAGAATACACTGTTGTTGCTGAAAATTAGTCATGTACCTAGCAAGGCTCTTTTATAACCACCACAATAAGATTCCAGCATTTCTACTTTCTAAAGCTATGTTGGCACATTCCTGGTGCTTGGTGGCAATCGGCTCCGCTTTATGTCGGAAATCACTGTTGGGAGTGCATAGCTTGTTGTGTTTTATGTTATGGATTAAAGGTTACTCGTTATTTAAGCACCAGCATAAAGAGGAAGCATTGCAAGACAATGAAGAATTGAAAATCAGAAATAAGAAACACATCAGGAACCTCATAGTTGAAATTTGGGGCACGAGATTCACAAATGCCCAGATGGATGAAAACTATAAGAACTGTAACTTACGCAAATTGTTATTTAGTGAGGAAGTGACAAAAAGAATAGCGAGGTTTTAATCTTCCTGCTCCCCTCTTTCATGGTGTCTCATTCGAGGCAGCTCTTTATTTTTCCCGTGGAGATCATGCTGAAATAAACTGCCAAACATCCCTTACACCTCCATGCCATCTAATTATAGCCTGTAACAGTTGAGAGTGCTGACAGTGCTGAGCTATTGACTCTTGACACTCTCTAAAGCACTTAATTATCTTTTCACATAAGCCCCTTTCAGACCTGTCAACTTCTTTGTATTGTTTATGAAAAAAGTTGCATATTAAGATTTCAGGACTATGCACCTGGAGGCAAACTTGCACACAGACTGTTTAAAGGACCCCTCTATAAATGGCTTGAGGAGAGTCTAAAAGAAGCTGATTTGACAGGATGGAACTACTCGGATGAGCAGGATTTGGCCCTTAGTGTAGGGACTGGCAAACACATTGGGATCAAATGGGAACCATCCTGAGTGTGCCCATATCTTGTTCAAAATCTTAACCAAACTTTGGCTGAGATTTTAAAAATTCAAACATTGTTTTCCTCTCCCTCCCACCCCCACCCCCCCGCAACCATCTTTTCTTCAGATGTATGGAGTGAAAATTACAGATGCAGGCGTTATATACTGACACATGAAAAGAAGGGAGTTACCTCACAAGTGGAGAACCAGTGTTGACAGGGCCAATTCGATAAGGGTGGATGTAGTCGACTCCCAATAACTGAGGAGGAGGTGTCAATTCCAGGAAAGGCAAAGCTGCTTTTGTAGTGAGCCAGCCACTCCCGGTCCCTATTCAAGCCCAAATTAACGGTGTTAAATTTGCAAATGAATTTTAGTTCTGCAGTTTCTCGTTGAAGTCTGTTTCTGAAGTTTTTTTTGTTCAAGTATGGCTGCTTTTAAATCTGTTCTAGAATGTCCAGGAAGATTGAAATGTTCTTCTACTGGCTTTTGTATGTTACCATTCCTGATGTCTGACTTGTGTCCATTTATTCTTTTGCATATAGACAGTCCGGTTTGGCCAATGTACATGGCAGAGGGGCATTGCTGGCACATGATGGCATATATCACATTAGTAGATGTGCAGGTGAAGGAGTCCCTGATGGTGTGGCTGATGCCGTTGGATCCTCTGATGGTGTCACTAGAGTAGATATGGGGACAGAGTAGGCAACAAGGTTTGTTACAGGGACTGGTTCCTGGGTTAGTGTTTCTGTGGTGTGGTGTGTAGTTGCTGGTCAGTATTTGCTTCAGGTTGGGGGCGCTGTCTGTAAGCGAGGACTGGCCTGCCTCTCAAGGTCTGTGAGAGTGAGGGATCATTTTCCAGGATAGGTTGTAGATCGTTGATGATGTGCTGGAGAGATTTTAGCTGGGGGCTGTATACGATGGCCAGTGGTGTTGTTATTTTCCTTGTTGGGCCTGTCCTGTAGTACATGACTTCTGGGTACCTGTCTCATTCTGTCAATCTGTTTCCTCACTTCCCCAGGTGGGTACTGTAGTTTAAAGAATGTTTGATAAAGATCTTGTAGGCGTTTGTCTCTCACTGAGGGATTGGAGCAAATTTGGTTGTATCTTAGGGCTTGGATGTAGACAATGGATCGTGTGATGTGTCCTGGATGGAAGCTGGAGGCATGTAAGTAAGTATAGAGGTCAGTAGGTTTCCGGTATAGGGTGATGTTAATGTGGGCATCACTTAGTTGCATTGTAGTGTCCAGGAAGTGGGTCTCTTGTGTGGATTGGTCCAGGCTGAGGTTGATGGTGGGATGGAAATTGTTGAAATCCAGGTGGAATTCTTGACGGGCCTCCTTCCCGTGGGTCCATATGATGAAGATGTCATCAATGTAGGGCAAGTAGAGGAGGGGCGCTAGGGGATGAGAGCTGAGGAAGCATTGTTCTAAGTCAGCCATAAAAATGTTGGCATACTGTGGGCCATGTGGGGATCCATAGCAGTGCCACTGACTTGAAAATATAAGTTGTCCCCAAATCTGAAATGGTTGTGGGTGAGGACAACGTCACAAAGCTCAGCTATCACGTGTGCCGTGGCTTCCTTAGGGATACTGTTAAGAACTCAAGAACATAAGAATGGTCATACTGGGTCAGACCAAATGTCCATCCAGTATCCTGTCTACATACAGTGTCCAATGCCAGGTGCCCCAGAGGGAGTGAACCTAACAGGTAACAATCAAGTGATTTCTCTCCTGCCATCCATCTCCACCATCTGACAAACAGAGGCTAGGGACACCATTCCTTTCCTATCCTTGCTAATAGCCATTAATGGACTTAACCTCCATGAATTTATCCAGTTCTCTTTTAAGCCTGTTATAGTCCTAACCTTCACAACCTCCTCAGGCACGGAGTTCCACAGGTTGACTGTTCTTGACAGCTTGTAGTCCATCCTCATGTGGAAAATTGGTGTAACGAGCTTCTACATCCATGGTGGCCAGGAAGGTGTTTTCAGGAAGATGCACTGTAGTTTCCTCAGGAAGTCGGTGGTGTCTCGAAGATAGCTAGGAATGCTCGTAGCGTAGGATCTGAGGAGAGAGTCCAAATAGCCAGATAATCCTGCTGTAAGAGTTCCGATGCCTGAGATGATGGGGCTTCCAGGGTTTCCAGGTTTATGGATCTTGGGTAGCAGATAGAATACCCCAGCTCGGGGCTCTGGGGGTGTGTCCATGTAGATTTGTTCCTGTGCTATAGCAGGGAGTTTCTTGAGCAGATGGTGTAGTTTCTTTTGGTACTCCTCAGTGGGATCAGAGTAAAGTGGCCTGTAGAATGTGGTGTTGGCAAGTTGCCTGGCAGCCTCCTGTTCATAATCTGACCTGTTCATTATGACTGCAGTACCTTCTTTGTCAGCCCCTTTGATTATAATGTCAGAGTTGTTTCTGAGGCTGTGGATGGCGTTGCGTTCTGTATGGCTGAAGTTATGGGGCAAGTGATGCTGTTTGTTCACAATTTCAGCCTGTGCACGTCCACGGAAGCACTCTATGTAGAAGTCCAGTCTGTCATTTCGACCATTAGGAGGAGTCCACGCAGAATTCTTCTTTTTGTAGTGTTGGTAGGAGGGTTCCTGTGGGTCAGTGCACTGTTCAGTGGTGTGTTGAAAATATTCCTTGAGTCGGAGAGGATGAAAGTAGGCTTCCAGATCACCACAGAACTGTATCATGTTCGTGGGGGTGGTGGGGCAGAAAGAGTTCCTGAGATAGGACAGACTCTTCCACCCGGCTCTTCCATTTTCACGGTATTTCTGGCCTGAACAGAAGAAAAAAGTAAATTTTAGAAAGCAGCCTGTTTTCATAAGATCCAAATTTTGACAAAACTGAGACAGGGATAATGTAGATAAACACCCAGATGTTTTGGGTGCCTCTCAGCCTCAAATGTCTTAAGGTAACATTCTCAAAAGTGCCTAAGTGATTTAAATGCCTAACTCCCATTTATTTTTCAATGGGATTTAGGCACTTGAAAATTTTACCCTTAACATACTTGTCACTCATCTTTAGGAAATAGGATGTCAAACACTTTCTAAATTCATTTAAGCATTGATTATTTGATTAAAGAAGATGGGGGCCAAACAATATTTAAAGTGAGATAACCTTAAAGCTATAGTTGTTTGAAAACTGGGTAAGTGGGAGGCAAATTTTGCAAATTTGGTTAGAACCAGCCATATTTTAACCCTTTTGTATTTAGAAAATCTTGGCATTTTGAAACTGGTGGGCATGATTCAACTGAATATATTAGTCTGACTTTGAATATGTGTATTCTGTCACAAACATCAGGATACATCTATTTGGAGATGAATATACATATTTTACTTTGAATTAGTCATGTATTCACCCACCTACCAACTTGGGTAACCAATTTCAAAGTACCAAACAGTAATATTGGATACTTTGCAAATAAACTGCCATTTGTTTGTTTGTAATAGTTATAGAATAGTTTTGAATCATGAATGGATTTTTAAACAAAAAAGGACTCATTTGTGAATGCTTGAATGAAGGACAACAAAGCAAAAATGTGTCAGATTTTGTATTCAGTAAATACTGTTGGAGTAGCACGACTTAGAACAAATTCAGGAAACATGGGTTTGCTGCCAGTGTAGATGGTAGCTAAATGGAATAAGTTTCAGAGTTTTCCATGAGGCTTCTCCTTCATCATATAAACTGATCATATAAACTATTGGAAGTATATGATTCCTGATAAGGCACTTTAATATCAAACCACATCATGGCCTATCACACTGCACAAATACCAATTCCCTTTCTTTACCATGAGACTCACTGACTGTGTGACCTTTCTCTTGCCGACTGGGTGTATAGCATCTCAGTCTCTGTCTTCACTGCACAGTTAACTCAAGTGATTGGAACCCACGTCTGAGCGACCTGGTAGCAAGTGTCCCCACAGCAAAGCCATATGCAGTTTGCTCTGTCTTCACTGTTTCTACACTTGCATTTGTCTCTGGGGGCGGAGGAGTGCATATCCTGTGGTACTTTGTGTTGACATGCTCTCGGATTTTTTCCCCCCACTGAATTGTGTTAATGGTGGGGAAATCTGTCTGCCCTTTGAGAGGAATTGTGGGAAAAGTATTGAAGGACTGTTGCCACTTGAATGATTTTGCTTGCATCCTCGCTACCAAGTATGTGCATTCCAGTCCAACTTAAAGCAGATCCTAGGTTCTAACCCCACCCCCAGACACAAACTAGCACAAGATTAAAGCACCTCCAAATACTCGTCAGAAACACACTCCCTCTGTGAACAATAGGTATGTTTGGGTTAAAACCCAGGTAAAAGCCCAGGTTAACTGTGCAGTGAAGAGATTCCCCAAGAGTTGACATGGAGACAATTACAGTTAATCACAGCTGCATGTCCAACATGCAGAAGTTGTCGGGGTAGCAAGCTTGAGTCTATAATGATGAAATGAGTAATTCTCTGAGAGAACAATAAGAGGGTCTGTGTTCTTTGGGATGTTGGTTGGCTAGGCTAGACTATGGACCCTAAATATAAGGAAGAGGAAAAGCCTTCTTTTTGACCAACTTAAAACTTGGCTGCACCAAGACATCCTTTCATTGATTAAGTTGATTTGGAAAATAGGCTAAAAGGAAGCATTAAGGAGTTCATAGCTGAAACTACTATTTGAAGGACAATAAAAACGTGGACTATAAGGTGGATAGAAAGCTGGCTAGATTGTTGGGCTCAACGGGCAGTGATCAATGGCTCCATGTCTAGTTGGCAGCCGGTATCAAGTGGAGTGCCCCAAGGGTCAGTCCTGGGGCCAGTTTTGTTCAATATCTTCATAAATGATCTGGAGGATGGCATGGACTGCACCATCAGCAAGTTTGCAGATGACACTAAACTGGGAGGAGTGGTAGATACGCTGGAGGGTAGGGATAGGATACAGAGGGACCTAGACAAATTAGAGGATTGAGCCAAAAGAAATCAGATGAGGTTCAACGAGGACAAGTGCAGAGTCTTGCACTTAGGATGGAAGAATCCCATGCACTGTTACAGACTAGGGACCGAATGGCTAGGCAACAGTTCTGCAGAAAAGGACATAGGGGTTACAGTGGATGAGAACCTGGATATGAGACAACAGTGAGCTTTTGTTGCCAAGAAGGCTAATGGCATTTTGGGCTGTATAAGTAGGGGCATTGCCAGCAGATCGAGGGACATGATCATTCCCCTCTGTTCGACACTGGTGAGGCCATTGCTGTGTCCAGTTTTGGGCCCCAGACTACAAGAAGGATGTGGAAAAATTGGAAAGAGTCCAGCGGAGGGCAACAAAAATGATTAGGGGGTTGGAACACATGACTTATGAGGAGAGGCTGAGGGAACTGGGATTGTTTAGTCTGCGGAAGAGAAGAATGAGGCGGCATTTGATAGCTGCTTTCAACTACCTGAAAGGGGGTTCCAAAGAGGATGGATCTAGACTGTTCTCAGTGGTACCAGTTGACAGAACAAGGAGTGATGGTCTCAAGGTGCAGTGGGGGAGATTTAGGTTGGATGTTAGGAAAAACTTTTTCACTAGGAGGGTGGTGAAGCACTGGAATGGGTTACCTGGGGAGGTGTTGGAATCTCCTTCCTTGGAGGTTTTCAAGGTCAGGCTTGACAAAGCCCTGGCTGGGATGATTTAGTTGGGGATTGGTCCTGCTTTGAGTAGGGGGTTGGACTAGACAACCTCCTGAGGTCCCTTCCAACCCTGATATTCTATGATTCTGTGGAACATAGACAGCATTATTTCTAAATCAAAAGTTGGCCAAGTATTCCAGGCTTATAAAATTATATTAAAATCACACAAAAAAGTGCTTCATTAATGTAGAGTTAAGATTGCCGAGTGACAGCTAGTGCCCTTCCAGAACACTGAGTTCAGCAAAGCTCAAACTTCTGAAAAGTCAGAAATAGTTGTGTAGGTGTTTACCTGAACACTACTTTAATTTTGACCTCTTGGAGCTGGCACTAACCCCTGGAAATTATCTGCATGTACTGCAGCTCCATTAGCTGTGATAGGTGTAGCTGTACAGGATGGTGGAAAAATAAGTTGGAGCAACCCGGAAAAGCTGTGGTTGAGATTTGAGAAGATCTGGGTCAGAGTCCTCCCATGTGTGTAATCAAAGGAACGAGGTGCATGGGTATCTTGAGGTTCCATTCAGCAGCATTTCAACAGAGAATCATGTAGGTTGTATCATAGGTTGTGCACTGGAGTCTTTTTGCCATGAGTATTGTCAGTAGTGAGGTGGGATGTGAGAGTAGTCTGTGGATTTAAAGATGGGTAGGGGAAAGTATAGATTTAGATGGTGTGCGTGTGTAGGTGTGAAAGGGTTGTAAAAGGGAATGAAGTGGTTGTTAAATGTTACAAGTGTGATATTCTGTTGGAGGAGCAGGCTCAGTGTTTGCACATAGGGCAAGTGCAGGTAGCACTTGTCCATTGCAGAGAAAAGGCGGAGTGTGGGTTGTGTACTCCGGGTGTTGTGGGGCAACACTGAAAGAAGGAAGAGTTAAAGTTGCTTTGGCATTTACCTTAATTCTGTATCTCCTGGTTTTCAGAGGTATCCTACTGAACTTGACATTCTGGAAGGGCACAAGCTACCATCATTTAACTTTAACTCTGCAATAAAGGTTTAATTTTTTTTAGTTCCTAGTTTTTTTTTTAAACAGAGAAAGAGAGATGTTTGTTGGTAGGAGTTTGTGGTCATTTGGACAGTTGTAGTTCTCATTTAGGTTTGCAGTGGATATGCTACTGTGGATATGTAATAATCAAAAGACCTAGCTTTTATACTGTGAGTTTCATCAGTAGATCTCAAAGAACTTCACATCATTACCCTGTTTTACAGATGGGAAACTGAGGCACAGAAAGATGAAGCGACTTGCCCAAGGTCACCCAACAGGCCAGTGCCAGAGGTAGGAATAGTCCCAGCCCTAGGCATGTGGTTGTTATGTGATTCCTCAGTGCTCCTTTCACATTTTGTTAGAGTGGAATGAGGATAATGGTCCTGCCTTGAAATGCTTGCAATACATAGGCTAACAAGGGCTGATAAGAGAAATCTCATCCAGAGTCTATGGTCCAAAAGCTTGACAGTTTTATTACGTGGTGGTTATAGTAACTTGACACATCTGAGAGAAGGCTGGTGTTTGTCTCATTTGTCATCCCCTGCCTCACAACATGTAGCTCCCTGCCAACATTTCCAGCTCCCCCTCCCCTTCCCGTCTCATTCCATTAACCCATTAGTTAGCACTGTAGAAACCATTGACATAAGAGGTTGCTCCATGTGCTACCCTCGTTATATAGCCTGAGCTGCACACTAAGTGGGGCCCCTCTCCACTTCTCTCCCACTATCCACCCAACCTGGGACTCCTATCCCTTCTTTAGCCAGGCTTCTCCAGCCATGGCCCAGGTCCACCCATGTTGCCCATCCTTCAAACTGGGCCCTTCCCCCCCACACACACACTGGCCAGCCCACCCCTTACCCCACACAGGGGTGATGTATATCTTAACTATTCATTTTGTGGATTTCAGATGTTTAAATCTGCATGCATTCATGTCCCTCCACATGTATTCATCCCAGATCACATAGAGGGGCAGGGAGAGGGGCTCAGGCAACCCAAGAAGAGTAAGTCTCATAACTCAGAACAAACAGTGACAGAGGGGTGGGGCTCTCCCAGATCCAGTACATAGGAGAAGAGAATTCAGGGCTCACAGCCTCCACCCTATCTCTAAATGTACAATTTCATCTGCTGCTCCTCTCATTCTCCAACCCCTCCTATCCTCTCCCCTTCCAATCCCCTAATTCCTAGCTTACACATTATCTGAGCCCCACAATCCCTCTTCCCTTCCCTACCACCCATTCCCATTCTTCCCCACAATTCCCCCCATCCTTCACTGCAGACCAAACCCCTTGTCCTTCAATTCTCCCCTACTCTTGCACCCTTAATCAACCCTGCCTTCCCCGCCCCATGAGCATTTGCATGTGTAATTTATGTTATTTTCAAAAATTGTTTCAGGGTCTTCTAAATATCCCTTTGTACACAGATCTGTCTCCTAAACAAAATATTAGCAATACCTATTTACCAATACCTATACCTCAATTCCTCCTTGAAAGAAGCAGATTTTTTTCCAAATTTTCCAGTTCACTTAGATTTCTGCCCAGGGTGGGTTTCAAATTTCAAAATGTCTAGAATCTGTGAACTTAATGAAATCATGTTTTTTTCTGGGAGGCTGTCTTCCATGAACCCCAGGCTCAAATTACCCCATTATAAGATCACTACACTCCCATGAGGCATACAATATTTCAAAACAATTTGTGAAGGACACAGATTTTTGAGCACTTAGAAGATTAGTTCTTTAAACAGGAAAGGCTTCCCCATCTTAACAAGAGCAAAGATGATACTCCACTGTATGAAATTAGAGGTAAAATGGGGGGGGCGCTCTGTACATCTATCATCAGGATAGCAGGCTCAGAGAGGTGTTAAGAAGACTATTAATCTCAGCAAAATGTTCTCAACTGAAAGAGAATACTCAACAGAGATTAATACATCCTGAAACAATAACTGAGACGTGTGAACTGCTCCATTCATGTCAGTAGGTGTTTCCTTCCCTCCTACCCAGTGCTGGACAATTTCTGATATGTGTCAAGCATGCCCCCGTTCAATTCCTCCTCAATGGCAATAGTGTTTTCTTGATGCATACTCTCCGATGTCCTGTATGCCTTCTCTGAGCTCCCCACCAAGAAGGAAAGGGCTTTCCCAAATACTGACTCAAAAGAGGGGTGTAGCGAAATGGGGTTGAACCTCCTCAGAGGGACAAGGCACCCCAGATCCCAGCTCACATTGCAGGGATAGGGAAAGGAACTCAGACATCCCCAGAAAAAACAAACCTCTTCCAGAACCTAGCTCACACCCAGGGGAAAAGAAAGGTGGTTCAGATACTCATGGGGGTAGGGGCTCCTAGATCCTGGCACACACACCAGGGGTTAGGGAGAGGGGCTCAGACCTCCCGAGAGGGGCAGGGATGTCCAGATTCTGGTGCACACACATCCTGGCATGAGAGGAGAATGTGGGGCTGTCAGGCACCCCTACCCATATTCTCCCCCATTCTCCCTCCCAGCATTCCTCCCCCCACAAGAGCCTCCAAGCCCTCTCACCTCCCCTTGATAAAGCTGCAACCCTCTCACCATATTTTCCCGCCCACACACTCCTTCACCCTCCAAGATGCCACTCTCCTGCCAGCAAGCACTCACACATTTAATCATTTGTTTTTAGGGAATATAAATAAAGTATTTTTATTTAAAAAAAAAAACAAAAAACCCACACACACTCCCCAACAGAGACAGATTTTAGCAATATGCCTTCCCATCTTTTCCAAATTTGTGCCCACAGTGGAATTCAAACTGACACTAGCTGATTGGGTTAACAAATAGACCTCTGAACCTTACCCATTGAGCTATCCAGCTGATATGAACCCCTTAGCCAAATGGCCGTCTATTTGGATGATTGACCCTACTCTGGGCCCCCATAAGGTACACAATTTTCAAGGGTAATCCATGTAGCCATTTAGATTTTAGAGCATTTAAAACAGTCAAGCTTTAAACAGGAAGCCAGTCTTAACTTTAACTATAGCAGAGCTGCAGCTGCTTTTTTATAACACACAAGAAATTAAACAGACATCTGGAGATAAAATTTTACTAAGGGGGTCTGGTGGTGACCCCATAAAACACACAAATGAAGTTTGAGGTACCAGCACCCTTAAGAGAAAATTATAGTTCCTGATTCTAAACTTGTCTTTTTAATTTTTTTCATATTATGAACAAATGCAGTCATGCCCCATACAAATTACTCCTTCCCTTCTTTCCATAACTGCCTCTTTCTTGACTGTGAACTCCAACTGAAATCTCATATGTTACTTTCCCTACTTTTTTCTTTTTAATCCCTTTATACCTGTTCAGTTCCCAGAAGAGATTCTTGCCTTGGAGAGAGTGACCAATCTTTTTCCTTTCTCCACCTCTTAAGCAGCCTTTTGAATCACCAAAGACGTTTCTCTTATGCTCTAATGACTGCTTCTTTGCATAGGTTCACAGGTTTGCTCTACTGCTCCAATAATTCTTCCTTTCAATGTCACTAGAGCAGCTTTACCTAGCCGTATAGCATCAGCAATTGGTGACACTTGCAGCACACCAACAAACTATGAGATTTGCTTTACATGGGGTATAAGGCAGTAAGTGACATTTTGTCAATCACAGCACTTGAGTTGCTGGATATTCCAGGACATTGTGTAGAGCATGGATACATGTATTAGATAATATTTACATGCAAGTTGTTTTTCTCAAATTCTTTTTTCTTCCAGTTGAAATTTGTTTAACTTTCCAAGCCAAAGTTGCAAAAGGAAGGAGAGAGAAGGGGGTGGGAGAAGGCAGTAGACAGTTTTACAAAAAGAAACACTTTGTTTATAAAAGGATTAATTATATGGTTGCTAGAGGTACCCATTAATTGAATAATAAGAGGTTTCTTATTCTTGTTCAGGCTGGCAAAAGAACTGCTTAGCTTCATTTTATGGTCCTCTAACCACGCATGAGGCTCTATATACCATAATTCAATTATAAGCAGGAATCATATAATTACAGATAGTAGGTCTTTATTTTAAGATGCTATACCTGGGCCATAAAAATTTGCTCTAGGCTCAAACTTAGAATATAGGGTATTTGTATTACACAAGATCTTCCATAACAATCCAGAAGATCCATTTTAATTACAGAACTAGGGAAAAAAATAATAGTTTGCCTGTTTATATATGCTATTGCTCTTCTGAAGTTTAAAAAGATATTTTAGAATATTCTGTCTTTCTTTAAGCCCCAAAAGGATCCTGCATTTTTATCCTTCTACCAACCTCAAACGTCCTAAATTATGGCATAATCTTACCCTCCAGAGCCCATCAATCCTATTCCTCATGTCAACTGGAGAAATTGTTAATGATCACTTCCTCCCCGTAGATGTGCAGATTGTAGCTGAAACTACCCCAGCTCCTCATGGCCCAAACTGAGCTGAAGACCCAAATTTGGATCACTCACTTAGAAGTGTGTTATGATCCCACTACATTCCTCAGTAGTGTTCTAGGCAAATAATACTGGTGATTGGGTCTTTTTGGTTTTTTTACAACAAAAAAAGGTAAAATAACTGTGTTCCCACAATTTATAAAATGCTCACTCCTAAGACACAATAACTGCTCCACTGGGATTCTTACTGTATATTAAGCATAAAGGATCCAGAGGACACAAATTCTACTATTAATAGACAATCTCACCATATTTTGTAACAGCATGTCCTGTGAAAGCATAAAGAGGAATAATCACTGAGGAGCCAAATCCTGTCCTAGGTTGAATGGGTGAACTTAGATTGGGGGAAGAATTTGTATGTATATTCTTTTTAAAGACAGAATTCTATTTGGACAAACATTCATCAAGATTTTTCCCCATATTTTGTTCAAAAAAATTGAACCATTTGAAAAACTCTGAGTGAGAGGAGACCACTTTGTCTTTATATCCAGCAGTACTTTAATGCAGCCAGAGCTCTCACCCTTGTCTTCTCTAAAACTAGCTAGAACACATTCACTTTCCCTTGTATTTCCTCAGCCCACAGCTACAACCCAGCCCGTGCAAACAGAGAGACCCATTACACTATAATATTAATCTTAAAGGACTCAGTGGTGTATATGTTAGGAGTACTTAAACTTTTTCATACAGTGCACCAAAGAGATTGTCCTTGTGGACCACCTGCCCCGCTATGTTGTATTACTGTGTCTAGCTCGGGTGTCTACATTTATGACAAACTGGAAAGAGTCCAGAAAAGAGCTACAATAACCATATGAGTTTTGTAACACCTTCCTTACAGTAAGAGACTAGAGAAGCTCAATTTAGCTTAAAAAAAGAAAGAAAAGGTGGTGACTTGATCAAGGTCTCTATTAAGCATCTACATGAGGAGAAGATGTGAGAGTAGATGGCTCTGTAATCAAGCAGACAAAGGCATAACAAGATCTAATAGTTGGAAGCTTAGGCTAGTAAAATTTGGATTAGAAAGAAGGCACGCTTTTTTAAAAAGTGTGAGTAATTAACCATTAGACCAACTTATCTAGAGGAATGGTGGAATTTCCATCACTTGAAGTCTTTATATACATATATATACACACACACACAACCAGAAAAAAGTAGAATTACTTGTTGAAATTCTATGGGTTGTACTATGCAGGAGGTCAGAATAAATTATCATAGTGGTACCTTCTGGACTTGAAATCTATTTCCCACTTCTGGTCTCAGGCCTGATCATACTGTATAACATCCTTGTGACAGCTACAGCAGTTGCTTATGTGGAAAGGTACTATTAGGAAAAAGATTAGATGTATTTTAGTTGTCTTTAATGTGCTGCAGACTTTGGAAACCAGAAGGAGACCTAGCACTCAGCTCTCTACAGACCCACTAGCAAGTGTTCCACAGAACATTATTTGAGATCCACTGGTGTATAGCAATTGTCATCAACCAGTGAGCATCACAGCACTGTGATCGTAATTTGTGAGTTCTGCAAGATAGGAGAGGTGAGTTAAGGGGAAAATGGCATAGAATGAAGAGATACTTAACATCCTTATTTAGGTCATCTTATAACTTGAGAAGTTAATACTCAGACATATTTGACACTCAGCAGCTCCTTCAGTCCATCTACCCCAAAAACAGTAAAACAAAAAAGTCACAAAAGTCTTTAGATTTCTCAAATTATGTTTCTTTTATCCTACTTTAATGATGATTTTAAGGACTTGTTTGCGGATACATCCAAACTGCTGGTGATTTAAAGTGCAGCTTCTTAATATCCCAAGCATAAATACATGCACACCAGAGAAATATATGGAGTTATTTTATTGCATTTCTCTTCTTTGTACAAGATTTCTTCGTCGACTCCCTTAGGCATTCAAAACAGCCCATGAAAAAAACACAAATAAAGATAAATACTGAGAGAAAGACAAAGACCAGACTAAAAACATGCCCTCAGTTTGTGGTTTAATGTACTTATGTAGAAGATAATTGTCTATTTCATCTGGGGTCTGTTCCTTTTATGTTATATTTAAATTAATTACATATGGAAGTGTTTGTACTCTGAGATGGGATCGTGATTTTCCTAGAGCAAAGCTTAATGGAAAACTCAGACTTTATTACTGCAGACATGGGAACAAATTATTACAGCTTTTCCTCATTTATTACTCCCACCATCAGCAACAAAGAAAAAGCATAACTCAATGTCAATCAAACAAAAAGCATGATTCCCCCTGGAGCAATATGAAAGCCAAAGTTTCAAAACCAGCCACTTAAGTTATGCACGTAAATATAAAAGTGTATGCAAAAAAGGTACGACATGCGTATGCAATTACCTGTTATGCTTGCACAAGTGCACAATTACCTCTTTGCTATGTATGCAGGGGAAACTTTATCATGTGCCTTTTGAAAGTTCGGCTCTGAGGCCTTGTCTACTCTTGCAATCAGCCCCCATTTCAGTCACTGATGTAGCTGTACCAATGTAAACCCAAATCTAGATAAGGAAAGCTGGGATTTGCACTAGTGGACCTTGCCCCAATTTCAAACAGGGATAAAGCTATTAATGAAAATCCCAGCTTCCCCATCTGCACTTGGGATTTGCACTGGTGCAGCAATACCAATAGCTGAAACAGAAGCTGATTCCAAGCATAGACAAGGCTTAAGTGATTAAGTGATCAAATCTTATTATTTGCAGAATAAGCTGATCGTTGCAGGATTCAGGCATTTCCTCCTCCACAGACAGACATGCACAACTAGGTAGGTCAATAACACAGGAGGGGTGATGGGTTACTTTTCACTTTCTTTTAAAGTGAGGATAGTGGCCACTGGTAAATGCAAAACTATTAAACTTGCACCAATGGTCTGTCTGGTATTTTGTTTCACACTGTGTGTTCTTATGATGTATGAAATCCCCAAATACATAAATGAAACCTGATCTGTTAATTCTGAACTTAAGTATTCATAGACCATGCTACTTCTATCCCCCCTGACCCAGAGTTAAAACAAAACATCTGCATACCCTTTATTAAAACCCCTCTTTTTGCAGGAAAAATACTTTTTCTTGTTGAAAGTGCTGCTGCTTTTCCAGCTGAATCAGGGATAACTGTTCTTCAGGCGGCAAGCATCACTCTCCTTGTGTCATGGGTCTTCTGCAATCAGTTCTATGGTGCAGCTCAATATGGCCACTGTTCTACTTTTTTCCCCACTTCCCAAGATGCTCCCACCCTTCCTCTACCAACAAACATCTCCTGAGACAGAGGTGGTGACTTCTAAAAAGTTGTCTACACTGCCAAAAAAGAACAGTGTGTCCCCTTAACACTTTTGCTAACTTGGATTAAAATAAGAGTGAAGACATGGCAAATTTGCTTTTAACTCAAGTTAGCAACTGAAGATACAGACTATAGGGAAGCCTGGGGTTGAGCTCAAGATGCTAATTCACACTGAAAGAAAAGCTTCCATGTTTTCACTGCTATTTTAACCCAAGTGAGTTAGCTAACCCAAGATAAGGGCACACCTCTTTTTTCAGTGAAGTTCACCCTCCCTTTTCACCTTTGACACTCCCTGCCCAGAGGTATACAACTGATTACACAGAAAGGATACAGGACTGGCCTGTAGTCACACAGCAACTAAGTGGCAGAGCCAGGATTAAAACTCACGAGTTCCTGGTCTTGGACCCATTCTCTGTCCATATCCACTCTCAATATGTCTATGGCTTGTGCAGAGAGCAAAGAGTGATCAGTAGTGTTCATTAGTTCTAGTATGGTTAGTGTCATAGGCTGCCCCTTCTGAGACCCTTTTTCAGTCCCCTGAGTGTACCTCTTTCAAATGGTAGGTACCTCCACTTCTCATGGGAGTGGGACCCCATGAAGCAGCCACTCTTTGGGTTACACTTTTGGGTTCTTGGATGTTAACCGTGTTCTTCAGCAGGCCCAATGGGCTTGGCACCTGCAATAATTTTCCTTGGGGAGTCTATGGACAGTAACAACATGCAGTGACACAGAAGCAGGTTCAACAAAATGAAGTATGATTCGTTTTGCCCCAGAGGTACACAGCACTTAGAAAAGTCGATTTAAAACAACTGAGATCTAAATACAACTGGTCTTATCATCCTTAGAGGTTTTTTAAGGCCCAGCTTGACAAAGCCTTGGCTAGGATGTTTTAGTTGGTGTTGGTCCTGCTTTGAGTAGGGAATTGGACTAGATGACCTCCTGAGGTCTCTTCCAACCCTAAGATTCTATGATTCTATCCATGCTTTGCATTTCCCTTGAGCTCCTAGAAAAGACATGCATCGGTGTCCCTCATTCTCTCTGGGCACCAAGTTACAGCCTGCTTAGTGCAAACCCTAGTTTAGTGCAATCTGTGTATGTCAGCCTCACAGCATACTGAGCACATCTTCCCCCCCACTCCATAGTGTAGCACTTGAAATAGGTCACTGCCTTTTGTACTCTTCTGAGCCTTAGCCAAACAGCCCTGTGTCCAGAGCTGAGGCTGAGAAATCCTTCTTCATCGCTATAAAACCTGGTTATTGTGTTTAAAAAGATGCTCTTATCTACATCATTATTTTACCTTTTCTGCCTGGTTCTTTTAACAACCTGGTTTTAATCTAGCTATGCATTCAGGGTAACATCACAGAGGTACAAAATACTACAAGTGTTCCCACTTCTCCACAGAAGGATGGAAAGCTTTTCACCTCCAGAAGGTTGGATGCGCAATTCACTTCTGTATTTGATTTTGAATTCATATTTAAAAAAAAATCAGAAGTGCAGAGGATCCAAAAATAAATAAATAAATTAAAATGCAGCTTTAATGAACTGTACCCAGCTGAATACTGCCATCACTACTTCACCTAAATTATTTAAATCCAGCTCTGATTTTAGGTGACAAAATCGGAGGAACTGTCGCAGATTGAGGTGTCATTAGAGGTGGTTTTGGAACAAATTGATAAACAGCAATAAGTCACCAGGACCAGATGGTATTCAACAAAGAGTTCTGAAGGAACTCAAATGTGAAATTGCGGAACTACTAACTGTAGTTTGTAACATATCATTTAAATCAGCTTCTGTACCAAAATGACTGGAGGATAGCTAATGTGATGCCAATTTTTAAAAAAAGGCTCCAGAGGTGATCCTCACAATTACAGGCCGGTAAACCAGACTTCAGTATCAGACAAACTCACTAAAACTATAGTAAAGGACAGAATTGTCATACACATAGATGAACATAATTTGTCGGGGAAGAGTCAACGTAGTTTTTTGCAAAGGGGAAATCATGCCTCACCACTCTATTAGAATTCTTTGAGGGGTTCAACAAGCACGTGGACAACGGGGAATCCAGTGGATATAGTGTACTTAGATTTTCAGAAAGCCTTTGACAAGGTACTTCACCAAAGGCTCTTAAGCAAAGCAAGTAGTCATGGGATAAGAGGGAAGGTCCTTTCATGGATTTGTAAATAGTTAAAAGATAGGAAACAAAAGGTAGGAATAAATGGTCAGTTTTCAGAATGGAGAGAGGTAAATAGTGGTGTCCCCCAGGACTCTATACTGGGACCAGTCCTATTCAACATATTCATAAATTATCTGGAAAAAGTGGTAAACAGTGAGGTAGCAAAATTTGCAGATGATACAAAACTACTCAAGGTAGTTAAGTTCCAAGCAGCCTGCGAAGAGCTATTAAAAGGATCTCTCAAAACTGAGTAACTGGGCAACAAAATGGCAGATGAAATTCAATGTTGATAAATGCAAAGTAATGCACATTGGAAAACATAATCCCAACAATACATATAAAATGATGGGATCTAAATTAGCTGCTACCACTCAAGAAAGATTTGGTGTCATTGTGGATAGTTCTCTGAAAATATCCTCTCAACGTGCAGTTGCAGTCAAAAAAGCAAACAGAATGTTGGGAATCATTAAGAAAGGGATAGATAAGACAGAAAATATATGGCCTCTACATAAATCCATGTTACACCCACATCTTGAATACTGCATGCAGATGTGCTTGCCCTATCTCAAAAAAGATACATTGGGATTGGAAAAGTTTCAGAGAAGAGCAACAAAAAGGATTAGAGGTATGGAAAGGCTTCCGTATGAGGAGAGATTAATAAGACTGGGACTTTTCAGTCTGGAAAACAGATGACTAAGGAGGGATATAAAATCATGACTGATGTGGAGAAAGTAAATAAGCAAGTGTTATTTACTCCTCCTCATAACACAAGAACTAGGGGTCACCAAATGAAATTAATAGGCAGCAGGTTTAACACAACCAAAAGGAAGTATTTTTCTCCACACAACACACAGTCAACCTGTGGAACTCCTTGCCAGGGGATGTTGCAAAGGCCAAGACTATAACAGGGTTCAAAAAAGAACTAGATAAGTTCATGGAGGATAGATCCATCAAAGGCTATTAGCCAGGATGGGCAGGGATGATGTCCCTAGCCAGAAGCTGGGAAAGGGTGACAAGGGATGGATCACTTGATGATTAAATGTTCTGTTCATTCCATCTGGGGCACCTGGCATTGGCCTCTGTCAGAAGACAGGATACTGGGCCAAATGGACCTCTGGTCTGATGCAGTGTGGCCATTCTTATGTTCTGATTAAATTGTGCAGGCTTTTTAAAAACTATTTAATTATATTCCCTTCTCACTTTTCTCTCAGGAATATCGCCACTTAACACAGCATCTACATAATAAAACTAGTGAAAATAAGCCATTGGAATAAAGCCGCATATAGATAGCCTTTTGACTTTCCCTCAAGTGAAAGTATTTTCTTGCACTTGCTGCATGAGAAACACATTTAACAGTAAAGTTTCAGTACCAAATCTCCCTTCTTGTGGGTAAGACCTGAGAAAAACTACTCTTGGTTTGAAAATAATCTGAAACAGTTTCTCCACAACATCAGTGTGTTGTGCAATGAATAATGCCAAGACAATGTACATAGTACAATACAGATGCTTAACTAAGTGAAAGCCAACCTGGCTACAAAACCTTCAACAGCTCTTCAGGAATGGTTCCTTATTCCCAAGAGTTTCTTTTGAAGGCTCAACTTGTCCTGCAGGAGTGGTCCCAGGCTCACTAGTGAGTTATAACAAAACACCCACCTGACCTCAATGGGAAGAATTGGTGACAGGGACTTCACCTACTCTAGTGGAAGCCCCAACTTTGAGGCCCTGAAAAGAAGCAGATACTTGCCTTGGTGTTTCTGTAGGCACTGCTTCAACGTCCAGAGTCACTTCCTTCATCCAGAGGAAAAATACCTCTCGAAAACATTTTCTCCAAGGCTCTTTCCTCAGCCCATTCAGGAAAAAACCCACCAACACTACTTCCAACTCTCTCTCTCTAGGATAAGGGAGGGATTCATATAGTATATGCCTTTTCCCAGCATGCCATATGATAGCCACAAGTCCTGGGTTGTTTTGCTGCCAAAATCAGGGTAGTGCAGAACCAAGGTCTATTTGAAAGGGCTGCTCCCATCTGCTGACATTCTATTGACATTTATTACAAGATTGCAGTCTTATACTAAACACAATTGTCAGCTACAAAAATTATATTTTTGTCTACAGAATACGAAACATGCAAAGAACCCAAACACCACAAATGACATTGTGTGCACATGTAAGTAGTAAAATAGCATTTTGTATTGCAAACTAATTTTATAGTAGCAGTCACATAACCCTCTATACTGTCTTTAACATAGCAATAGAGCTAGCTTTGAGGGACTGCCTTAAAAACAAAACAAAACATGCCTTCCCTACATAAATCAAGCTCATTCACATATCTAGCAAATAAAAGAAGATCTAAACTAAACCTTGAAGGATGCCTGTTACAATAAGTTTCTTCTCTCATATAATATAATCAGTATAAACTGTTCAAGGTCTTTATTTGCAACTATCACGATCATTTAGAAACATGTGCACAATAAACAGAAATGATATCAAATACAAAAAAGAAATCCTTTTGCTATTTCTCAGAAAAATCTAGAAGTAATTCGACCAGTCTAATGGATTTTGAAGTGTTTATTTTCTGTTTTCTCTCGGTAGAGTGTAGATTATTTCCATTCCCTGGCACACAAATGTGCCAGAAGTTGGTGGGGAGGCAGGCTTTGGTGTTTTAAGATTAAAAAAATGGGGTGGGGGGGAGTCAGAAATGAACCAACACAGGAAAAAACATGTGTGCCTGATTGATGCTCAAGATTCTGTTGCTTGTGACCTAAGGCTCTGAGGATAGATCAAAGGAACTTCACATCTTTCCCCTTAAAGTCACATAGGCTTCCCAATATGATAATTGCAAGTGTCAAAAGAAAAAAATAGAACATGATTCAAATCTATTTATGGAACTTATAGACAAAGAGACCAGTGTTGTAACTGATATTAGATTGGACATCCACACCCATTCACAAACTTTGGGGGTGTTTGAAAGCCATACCCAGATCTAAATTTTGCAAATTGCCCAAGCAAAAATCATGGCTATGAAAATCCACAAACTCTAGAGTGCTTGAAATCTAGACCCAAATTTTGCAGTTTGAACCCATAATGGACACACATTATCTGTCATGTGAAATACATCATTTATACAAATTTTAATGATTTCATAATTCATGAGTGGCAGAATGATTGAGTTATGAAAGATCATCCAGAATGAATAGAAATAAGTTATACATCAAAAGTAAGACCACCATATGTTCTGTTTGTGAACACAAGTCTCAGGAACAATTTAGTTTATGGTATATTTATTTTTCTTATGAATTTCTCACAGCATCATCTTGGCTCATCAGTGGAACACAAATCAAGAGGAGACAGCAACAACAGGACAATTCATAATGAATCTTTTTGCTTCTGGCAATGGGATAAAGTCAAAGAAATTGGCATTAAGGTGGGGGGGTTGTGGGGCCAAGTGAAAGATGCAAGAGATACCAGTTTGTGTTACACAGTGTATATATAAAAATATACTGATGTTTGGTTTATAGCAGTTGAGCACCCAAAGGGAAACGGCATGTTTTTAAATGCATAATCCAAGACATGTCACTAACAACTTGTTTAACATCATGTAATGAATGTAGAAGTGATAAGATATTGCAAGCTTTACTATTTTCATTGTAATTTTTAAAAGAAAAAAGGATTTAACAGAGAGGGTAAGTTCTTTAGCTACCATAAATTGGCATAGCTCTATTGCAATCAGTGAAGCTATACCAGTTTACCCCAGCTGAAGGAGTTTCTCCATACTGGTCTTGTATAAATAATATCATAAAATAACAATCAGACCGGCTAATAGTAATATCAATTTGCCACAACATTTTATAACATTATCCAGGATTTTCCAATAAGCGATTTAACTGTCCCCAAGTTGAACATTAAATCATCAAAGCAGATTCAATTTTTCAGGTATTTACTGCTAAAAATTTAAAATCTTTGTTCTATAGCACATGTACATGCAAATTATTCAATTAGAACAAAAACAAAAAATTGGAAATTGCTTGCACATGACATCATGTGCAATAAATTAATAATAGTAATTAGGAGAGCCACATTTGCAAAAACGGCTTCTAAATTTGTACCACACATTTTGTCAGCATAATTGCAAAATATATTTTGTGCATGCAAGAGGTGTCCTTGGGCACAATGTGGGCAGTTAAATACCATTTGTGTATCAAATGCCAAATTTTGGGGCACACATGATTGCCCTCACAGAACTATGGGTACATATAATCAATGGTTGGATTGAAAAACATGCCCTTGAAAGCAGTTTGAATATCAAAGAGTGATTTTTAATTGACATAAAATGGGAAAATTAATGACCGCTAATGTTAAATGGACACATTTGTATAAAACTAATGTGTATAGAAATTTCCTTTTACATTCAATGAGATTTGCTATTAAATGGGAACTGTAGTAGTAACTGGGCTAGAGCACGTCTAGAGCAAATATTTCTTTCAACATATTAGGCATTCTTTATAGATAAGGAGCATTGAAATTCTCTGGCTAATGCTTTGTACTTATTTTTTATTTATATATCTACATAAAAATGTAACAGTCTTTTCAAGAATTAATGCAGTGGATGTTAAAGGAGAACATAAAAGAGAAAATTACATATTGTCTGTAAGACAGAAATTTGGTATTACTGTGGTAAAGGTTAGCAAAAAAAAAAATGTTTTCAACAGACAATGCAGGGGGAACACTACTGTAAATCCTCAATCCTCAGCCAAGGTAAAAAGAATGTTCCTGATGCTATGGTAATTTTAGAAATTTGAAAATCTGCCCCAAAGTCATTCAAGTGTTCAGCACTGACAACTGGGGACTGATTTTTAAAATACTCCTATTTAGGCATCAAAATAAGAGTCAGGTTGTGAAAAGAGTCATTGGCACCCACAATTCTGAGATTTTTTTGAAAATATGGCCCTGATTTCAAGTACCGCGCTCTTGAAAATTCTGGCCTTATTTTTAGATGCATAGTGCTCTAATTACTGTAATACCAAATTTGGGACACATTAACATTATAATATAGATGATAAATGTGTAAGCCATACTAAAAAAAAATCAGCATAACAGAAAACTTCAAAATATCGTGGCAAACTAGAGATACTCTGGACACTTTCTTTTGTCTAGAACTAGAAAACGGCGGTTCAAGTTTCACCTTCCAGATTTAGCTTTTAGAGTTCAGCAATCTGGTTCATTTAGTAGGTGCCATCACTTGCTAGCTATTACATTTCTCATCTCATAACTATCAACAAGTGTTTAACTGGCAAGAGCACACATGTATACACTGATGAAAAGGATGCTTCAGTAAATAATAGATTTATGATTGCCTTCATACTATCACTGTAATATGTAATTAATCCCCTTTAAAATTACTTCTGTAATGTAACAACTTCTCTTTCTCTGCAAATATGGTCTACAGATCCTTTAGACCGTCTAGGTTTTGCTTGTTCTGTATCAATGAAGTCTTGCCTCAATCAAATCACTTTGCTTATTTGGTGCATTATTAAAACTGCAATTCAGGGGTAAATTCATTAGAGGCTTCAAACAACAAGCTGAAGAAATGACAATTATTGACTGATCAGGATAAAAAAAGGTGTTGATTAGTATATAAATGAGAATGATAGGCTCCCACTAAGACAAAGGGGTTGATTTGAATATTGGGCACACAACTGAGCATCTGATTTGCATGCACAATGACTGGCTGTATATGCCAGTCAGGTAACTGTGCATCTAATTGGCTATTTAGGCAGATCATCATCTATTTCAATGTGCACACACAATTGACTAAAGCATTTTAGAATATCATGCTTCTAGGGTAACATTTATTCCTGTGCACAGGACTAGCATAAGGCCTGTGAACCACTTTAGCTCCATTTGGTCCATCAAATAGGGCATATCTGAGAGTATAGGCATTGTGCCAGGCTTCTGCACAGAACTTAATTCCACCCAGGTTGTATTATATATAATGAGCATATCCTACTGATTGAAGGACATACTTCAACATGGTTAGTGCTTGGATTCGGTCTGTAAGCACCCTAATGTTCATATGTTTACATGAAGCTTAAACAAAACCTCTTGGAGCAAGACAATGCTAGCTGGAAACTCACATGAATAATCTTCACTGGGAGATTTCCAGTACTTCTTGCTTCTAGACAGGTTAAAAATACCAATAAGCCACAGCCTGACTTGCACTATTTTGGAATTTCTGTTTCCACACAGAATCTGAAAGAGCAGCACCACGAACTATAAGCATCGTTCAGCACTGGAACAGGTTACACAGGGAGCTTGTGGAGTCTTGGCATTGGAGGCTTTTAACAGGTTGGAGAAATGCTTGTCAGGGGTGATCTAGATCAGTGGTTCTCAGGTTATTTACAATTGTGGGCCACATATGCAGCTGTCTGTGTGTTGTGTGGATGCGGCCTGTACATCTACCCCCCCCCAAAAGGTTTAGTATTTACTATTTGACAGCAATATGATTCAAATTGATATACCTTTCATTTCAACACTGACAAATGTCTACCAAGAGCATTTTAAAATTAGCAAAAAAATTTAATTTTAACAGTTAATATTTTGATTTATTAACCTCAGATCCATTCCAGCCCTATATTTCTAGGATTATTTAACCTTTGAATGTTCGTAATTTTTTTCTACAAATATTTCACCTTCAAAAATATTTGAATCTAGGAATAGTCAGTGGTTCAGAGACAAAGAGTGGGAGCCTCCTTGTCCAATCATTCAAAATCCATGTCTATCCCTGGTTAAGGTAAAAACTAAAAAAAGTCTGGACATTTTCAAAATATAGCCACCTAAGCTGCACCACAAAATATACTGTATACATACAACCTGCAGGGGGGTACATATCCTGTATTTCTAGTTTCACTGACACAGTTTACATCCCCAGACTAGGAAAATATTGTCTATCTAGTATACGCCATAGTTCATCTGGAAAGTAAAACTGGACTAAAACTATACTTGATCTCTTATCAATAAAGCTGAAGAGAGCTGGTCATCAAAGATTCAAATTATGCAATACAAGCCCTCATACAGAATAAAAACAGGCAGGCATGCCTCTGTGGCCTTCAGTTCAACTAATGCTCGGTGCAACTTATTCCTTTCTGCTAGGTCAATTAGAATGCTTCAGGCAGGTGTAAAAACTGCCAGCTTCCTCATTTATCCTCAAATGTCCTGGGTTGAAAAGCCATTTAGAAATGGCCAGTTAAAGACTGAAGTGGTCACATAAGACTGGCATGAATGAGCAGCAATCAGCTGGGAAGAAACATTGAGACAGTACAGATTTATCTGAGAAATATTTGTGAACTGGTGCTAAACACAGGGATCAACGTTAAGATTCTACAGCTGAGAGGGCAAAAGAAGAACAATGCTTTTTAAATACGCTGACTGAAAAAGTGATTATTTTCCTTCAGAATGCAAGAGCCTCTCAAAGTCTCATTGGAGAGGGTTGGGAACAGGCATATTTTGAAAAACAGCAGCAAGTAACTCTAATTAAGCCTTCCATCAGCTTGCAAGTTTAGGAAGCTTAGGGACCTTTTGCCTTGTTTAAATATTTTATTGTTTTTCAAACAGATACATAAGATAATATCAAATACATATTATAGAAGTTACACAGTAAACTCTATATGAGAGCTTGCATTCCAAGTGGTATTTTCCTCACCTTTGTTATCAGGCTCCATACTGTCATGCTGGATAAACAAATTAATTTGAGAACAAAGTCCACACACATACAAAAAAGTCAAAGTACTCGAGATATCTTAAAATTAGCTGAACATTTTTAGCCCAGAAATTTGATCTCAGATTCTTCTTCAGTAAACCTGCAGTAATTTACCACTCCAAATTATATTTGTGGTATTTATCCAGGCAGTGATGAGCTCAAAGCTTGACAAAGAGCACTGTCCTTGATCTATTGACCATAGAAGGATCCTTATGTGGGACACGCAATAAGTTTGCACGTGTGCACATGCACAGGAAGTTTGGTTTACCAAATCACTTAGAACCATAATAGCAGTTACATTTCCTTGTCCCTAACACCACTGCTGAGTCATGCATACAGGCATTGACTTGGTTGATTAGCAGTTTATAGCAACATAGAAAATCATAACTAAAACACCATTAATCAGTGAAATTAGTGAAACTACACCGATTTTCACCAGCCAAGAAAAAATAAGCGTATATGCGTATCATATCATTAGCAGGCAAATGCTCACATTCTGTGTTCAGTGGGCATGATTCTCCTCTCCCTTACACCAGTAATTTCATTTACTTGAGTGGAGTTATTCCTGACATATGCTGGTGTGGGTGAGAGGAGAATTAGGCCCATCTTCAAAAGCATAAGTATGTGGTCAATGGAATAATTAATGCTAGGTAAATACAGAATATTTTTTGAAAGTCTAGATCAAACTATATACACTTCAATGGAGCTACTCTGATTTACACCAGCCAAAGATCTAGTTGTAGCTGATGTTTAATGACAGTTTCCTTGACATTTTAATTGATTTTTATGACCATGGCTTTAAACAGCAATTCTCATCTGGCCACAGCGGAATTTATCTTAGAAGATGATCCCTATGGTCTGTCCTTTACAGTTAGCTAACTATACAATTTGCAAATTCTCTATAATGATTAAAGAGAGTTTTACTTATCAGGGATTGCATTGCTGAATGAATTGGAAGAGCCTTATCACGTATACCTGCCTCACTCATATCAGCTTTGAGCAATCAGACAACTTCTCATCCTGGAGGCAGAGACAAAAGACTAGACTGGGGTAGTCAATGGATTTGGTCCATGGTCTGCCTAGACTACCAAACACTTTTGAATGGACCCCAATATATTTTTATTTACTTATTATTGTTATTATCATCATCATCATCATCATCTTCTCTGGAGTCTGGACCTTGACCAACAAATTCTGACCTTGACAAAAAAAAATTAATTGACTGACTATCCCTGGACTAGACTTTACACTTTGAAGGTGTAGGTCTACACTTCTAGGTCTTTAATAAATCTTTCATACTTAGAATATGAAATTTGGCATAGTTGTCATCTGAGAAAACTACATGGGCAGATCTGCTCTGAGCTTTGGCCATCTCTAGACAGTGCCTTCAGGTGAATAGGAGGGAAAAAAATAACTGTGGGCCCACCGGATAGCTGGCCAATTCCCATATCAGAAAGTGAAGGATTTAGGAGTCCTGAGAAATATTTAGAGATGCTTACCTTGACCCTGACAGTCCCGACAGTTCTAAATCTTGCTTTTTCCTCCCCAAATCTCCTGCCATCCAGCCATGTGTGTTTGAGGTGAGGAAAAGCAGCTGTTGTCTCTCACACATTCCAGTTCTGGTGATGAGAACTGCTGCCATCTTTACAGAGGTAGGACAGCTTCAGCCCTGGCTTCTAGCCAACTGTGCTAGAAAAAGGAACTTTGATTTTAAATCTTGTCAGTAAATGCTGCCTCTGGCACATTTTGACACTGGATGATTGGATTGCAAAGCAAGACCTAACTCCAGCTTTAACTGCCATGTTGTTTATTTAAAATAGACTGAACCTGGAAGTGGGAGGTTGGAAAAAGAACCTCATAAAAGTCTCATGTCCTTGGGAATGAGGTCTTCCCACTCCTTCCTCTTTTTCATAGTATTAAAGAGACAAAAAGCCCTGTTCTTTAAAGATATAAGAGAACAGGGAGATTTCTGCCCATGATGAAAGGTCTCTAAGCATTCCAGAAAGTTCTAGGACCATGCTAGACCAAAGGGCCTGAACATGACCAGACTCATTAAAGAAATATTGGTTGCAGTTTTGAGTAGTGAAGGACTAGGGATCCAGCTCTTCCCCTTGCCATCTCTTCCTTGCCAGAGAAATGCCAGCTACTGATAAGCTGTGTGGCGGGGTGGGGAGGTCTTGTAGTAAGTTGCTTCCTGTGGCATGCTTTTTAGAAATGGCGGTCACTGGTGCTAAATTAAGTCCATCCTTTCTTTGGTTGATGGCAAATCTGAGGTAGATCAAGAGAAATATTTTTGGCTGTAACTGAGCCTTTGGCTCAAATTTTCTCTATGTTTTTGTCCATTTTTCAAAATAGACCGAAAGTGGCTTTAAAATAGACAAGTCTAAGAAGAAGCACTGAAGTGCAACCTGCTCTCTCTCAGGCAGAAATGAGGCTGTGAGGAAGATAATCTGTATCCTGATTATCTGGTGCCATTACTAGAAACCAAAAAACTGTCAGTATTGTTCATGGCTGCTGCTGCCTCCTTAGCTGATCTCTGAAAGAGAAAGCTATCCATTCAGAATGGCGGACATGACAGAGACTGAGGGAAGGAAATAAAACAATGGAAAAAGAAAAAGTAAAAACAAGAAAACTTTAGAGTCAGACCTCTATTCTATGTTTATGTTTTACTACATATCTGGCAGAGGAAGACACTGTTTCATGGGGCGGTAGTAAGATGATTCAAGTCCAGGGATGATGGAACTATTAGTACCCCTTTCCTCTCAATTTGGACACTTACATGCAGATTGTTAGTAGGGGAGGGTCCTTTGGCTCATCTAATAGCCTCCATTCCCAGCCATAGGCTTTCAGCATACCCAGTCTTCCTGTCTTCCCAACAACCCTCCGAACGAGGAGCATATTGAAGGGCCCTAGGAAGCAACAGCCACTGGCATTTGAGAGGATTTAGAGACAGAGGAGTCTCTTGCAACCATGTTAGTAGTCAAGCAGAATGAGGGCGTACTAGATGAATTCCTTTTTCCAAGTCAATCTGGACATTTTAAAAAAAAAAGCCTATGATTGGTTCAGCGTATGAGCATAGGTTTGTGCTGAAGTTTCTTCTCCCAAAAATGATTCACCTGTTCCTACTATGGATAAATACAGTCTGTTCTGTGTTGTCATTCACTTTGACTTTTGCAGCATTATAAATGACACTCACTCGATATATATTATATGTTTACAGTACAGTGAATTTTCTACTTCTTTTTTCTGTCCCTCTCTTTAATTGGCTAATAACTGATTAACATCCCTTGGGAATGTACCAACTCTTCTAATAAAGTGTTTCTACATTGCTGTCTGTCTTCTACTTTTCCATATACACATTTGCTACTTTTCAATATATCAGATTTCATGCAGTCAAGTAAGATGTGATTTAACTAACAAGTATTCTAGAAAAAAGGTATGGGATATTTGTGATCTCAGCTATGACATTTGAGGAGGACTGCGTGATAAGAATCTTACGATTACTATGGTGGTTACTTAATCTATACATTTGTTTATTTTCATTACCATCTTTGGTAGAGTAATCTATTTTTGTGCCCCTTTTGTCTTTATTTATATTTAATTTTGGCAATCACTGCTTTGAGAGTTAAGTCTTGAATGTCAATTCTATCTGTTCCCTATGCTGCTTTCTTCTTTTCAGCATTCTTTCCATTAACATAAGAACATAAGAATGGCTATACTGGGTCATACCAAAGGTCCATCCAGCCCAGTATCCTGTCTACCGATAGTGACCAATGCCAGGTGCCGCAGGGGGAGTGAACTTAACGGGTAATGATCTAGTGATCTCTCTCCTGCCATCCATCACCACCCTCTGACAAACAGAGGCTAGGGACACCATTCCTTACCCATCCTGGCTAATAGCCATTAATGGACTTAACCTTCATGAATGTAATCCAGTTCTCTTTTAAACCCTGTTATAGTCCTCGCCTTCACAGCCTCCTCAGGCAAGGAGTTCCACAGGCTGACTGTGCGCTGAGTGAAGAAGAACTTCCTTTTATTTGTTTTAAACCTGCTACCCATTAATTTCATTTGGTGGACTTATATTATGGGAACAAATAAATAACTTTTCCTTATTCATTTTCTCCACACCACTCATGATTTTATATACATCTATCATATCCCCCCTTAGTCTCCTCTTTCCCAAGCTGAAAAGTCCTAGCCTCTTTAATCTCTCCTCATATGGGACCCGTTCCAAAACCCTAATCATTTTAGTTGCCCTTTTTTGAACCTTTTCTAATGCCAGTATATTTTTTTTTGAGATGAGAGGACCACATCTGTACACAGTATTCAAGATGTGGGCGTACCATGGATTTATATAAGGGCAGTAAGATATTCTCAGTCTTATTCTCTGTCCCTTTTTTAATGATTCCTAACATCCCGTTTGCTTTTTTGACTGCCACTGCACACTGCGTGGACATCTTCAGAGAACTATCCATGATGACTCCATTAAGTGGACACTGCATCCTTTACCCTATAATTAGCTATACTGTAAACACAGTAATTAGTGAGTTGGCCAGCCCATCACCATGCAAAGCAATGAAATAATCAAAGTAGTAACACCACCACCCCTGTTTGCAAAGTATATAGCACTATAAATTACATATTAAAATCCCAGTCACTTCTTTGATGCATGAACTTTATTTCAAACACACAAAACAGCTCAAAGTGAAGAAATGATTGTGACATTTTAAAGATCAGTGGTAAATTTTACATGTAGAGAATTTTTTGGGGGGGGGGGGAACTAAAACACACTATCATTCTTTCTCCCCTTTTATCAGAAAGTGCTCTCTCTCACACACACACATACACTTCCCCAACATGCTGATCTGAACAATTAAATGTACTCATAAAAAGTTACAGAATTTTAAGACTTCCCAAATGATGATGTTCAGATGCTCCATGTGGTAACTAGAATGGATTATAATTATCTAAATATTTTCCTCCTCTAATAAAATTTGCACTCATTGTTTCACTAGATTCACTACTACATTTACTAGGATTTGTTTGATCAAGGACAAAGCTGATATAACACAGGATCTCCTCATTTTCCCTGACAAGTGGGATCAAAATTTTTCTTTTTTTGGCATTATCAAAAGGATCATACGTACCTGATGCATTGTGCTGTATGTTACTGAAAAATAATGCCATTTAAAGTATTGCATTCTGAAGGCCCTCACTGCACATACAAATACATTTTATTCTGAACTATATTGGTACTGTTAAACCAAAAGATCCAAGAAAACTCCTGCTCTCCAAATTGTTGTAGAACGATGCTTATTGCATCACTCCAGGAAGTACACTACCTCCATTTAGAGGTGCACAACTCTGTATCTTTCTAGAGTTTGCCATATCCACTGTCTCAGCAATGGCAGTAGGTGGGGAATTAACCATATAGGACATTGGATCAGGTCCCTAACCCATAGCCCAAACCCACTGAAGTCACTTGATCACAGGGCCTTTGATGGACTTCAGCCACTTTTAATATAAATAGCAAAGCAAGGAAATTCAGAGCTAAGAATTCACTTGCAAAGGAAACAGAAGGGAAGGAAGACAAAACAATGAATTAGACAAAGGGTATTGGATATGGGATTAAGGCAGATTATTGAAGCTACTTGCATACAGTTATCTTTTAGAGCTTTATTTCCTTTGTTTTGAAACTTTACAGTACATTTAAAAAAATAAAAACAAAGAAATAATAAAAGATGCTAAAAGATGTATTATTTACTTACTACTTTCAACATTACCTTCAGAGATATGTTGGACTATTCAATTATTAAGTAATTACACAGGCACTGCAAAACATCCATTTTATTATTCACTCAATAGTCCATAACAGCTCGTACTGAGACATTTCAGTTTATTGGGGGTCAAGGCCTAAACTGAGAATGTTTAGCTTATGGATCATTGACCCATTAGACTGTAATGGTTTTAACCTGTTAGGTCAAAGCCTGCACACTAAAACTCTATATTACATAGACATGGGGGCGGGGGGGAATAGCTCTACCCATGTACAGCAACACTGCTTTGAGGTGGGGTTGAAAGTGGAGTTACAGCTAAACTGGGTTTCATAACTTTCGAGGAAAAACATTTAATTATTTCATCTAACTGACAAATCAACTGCAAATCACCACTTAAAACAATTATCTGTTTTAGAGGAGAAAATAATGCATGTTAAAAATTAATATTCTCTAGCATCCAAAAGCTATAAAAAATTCTTAAAAATGTTTCCTGAATCCAAGTCACACTCTCTTTCAAGGTGAGAAGCCATGTTTCAACCCAGAATTAATGTTTATAAATCCATTACAGTAGGTTATTTAAAAAAAAAAAAAAAAAGCAGACCACTTGACTATAGTGGCACTGCTGCTATAATTAATGCCAAGGACAATGATTTATTTATAAGAGGTGAAGCCAGGGAAATTTACCGCATCTAAACTACTATGCACAAAATAAATCTTGCTTGCCTAAATTCATGCGTGTCTGCAGTGTTGTTGTAGCAATGTCGGTCCCAGGATATTAGAGAGACAAGGTGGATGAGGTCCAATAAAAGACATTACCTCACCTACCTTGTATCTCTAAATTCATGCTAGCAGACTTATTATTTCAGTAGCTACTGACTGAGTAAAGCAAGCAAGATTTAGCTTTACAAATTACATTGTGCTAAATGTTCAGGAACTCATCAGCAGCTACTAAGGAATGCATTTCCCCCTCCATTCTAGATTTTTTATGTGATTTGCATTACACCATTTGCTAAATATGGCCCTGATCCTGCAGATGTAGGTATAAAGGAAGAGTTCAACTGCACAATCCCTTTGCATGCTTATATTAGGATACACTGTAACTTAGCCAGCTATGAGAACTTCACATAGTTTTCTCCTTCCTCCCTCTAGAATTTCACAAAATAAATCCCTGGAACGATAAAGAGATTTAAATTAAACTTGTGATGCTTCCTGTTCTGCAGTTTGACTGAACTGTTTGAGCGAGAAAGCACATTTCACAGAGTACCCTTTTTTCTTCCATGCTGCAAATGCTGGGCTTATCAGCCACTTTTTACAAATGTTACAAAATGAGTGGCCTAGAAAACACACCTGCACACACAATTATGTATATGTGCTCTAAGTACAGTAAATATAGATAGATATAGCCATATCTTCTGCAGAACACTGTGCTTTCAATTTGAGAGCCTGTCCCTGTATTTCTCTCTCATTTCCCTACTAGCATAAGATCTGCTCATTCTCTAATGCCAGTGCATATTTAACACAGAATCCTTAAAGTAGTACCATAAATCATCCAGCAAACACCCCAACTTTATTCATAGGTATACATATGTTGCTGGAGATACAGATAAATATAGGAGACAGAAATATACACAGACTGAGAAAATATGCCTGTAGACAGAAACATATTGCACATATGCAAATAACTAAGCGTCTGGCGGTGAAGATTTGCCCTTTAGCATTTGTTTAACTGTATCTTCTCTACCCCTGCTTCTTCCCATCTTTCCATCTGTTTTTTTCCCCAAAACATTCACTTAAGAATCCAATATCACCTCAAAAATCAAGAAATACGGTGCCACAAATACAACTGCCAGGTGTAACATACAATATCATTTGTGGGTGTGGGGGGGAGATATAAAGGAGGCTGCATTCAAATTTTCTCACAAAGGTTACAGGAAATGGGTTTTATCCATGTCATCTGAACTACAGTCATTCTTGGTTAGATTTCAGGTCTAGTTGCTATACTTTAAAGAAATTGTATAATCCAGGCCTTGTCATCAGCTTTCTTAATATATTTCCCTGAAATGACAGGCCTGGAAAAGGCAGGCTAGCCTCTCAGATGTCTGGATTACACTGTAGCTATGGAAACAGGTGTTAAAGTGCTATGAATTTCAAGTTACACTGATACTCTGCACATCACGTTCTGTACTGATGACATGTTATTTTATATGCTGACCAATGCAAGAGCATCAATCTTACTGATTTATAGGAGACCATCATCTAGGAGATTTTCCATGATGAACTTAGAAAGCTTTTCATGGATTCTATGCTGTGCATGTGCACATGTATGCATGAACAGGCGCATACGTGCACAGTATATGCAGTCACACGCTGGGGAAAGTTTTCATTTCAGTTAAAAGACAGGCCTTGCAAATCCTCTTCAGATTGGTTTTGGATTGATAAGTATTTACTTCCTTTCTCTTTCTTTGGAAAAGAATATTTTTCTAGTGCATCCTATGCTGGATACTAAGCCACAGAGCAGACCCTTGGAGGTGTTTACTCCGTTTATATCAGACTAAAAATTGAACAGAAACTGAGTAAGGACCTCAAGATTTAACTCTGTCTCTGAGCTAAAGTGCACTCCATGCCCAATCCTGCGAAGTGTACAGTGTCTCCTTCAAGGCGTTGAGCACCTTCCCCTTCTACTGACTTCAACAGCAGCAGAAGAAAATGGTGCTGAGCAGTTGAACAAAGGACCCCTTTTCACTCCCCTCTCCCCCCGAGAAGCCATGATGGTATGGTAGCAGCAAAACCTACTCCAAGAACAGAGTTCTCTGCTGTGGTGATGTTGGTGAGGATTCCCCATGTGCATGAACCACTGCCTTTGAGCCAATGGGTTAAGAGGTGGCAACTAACATTTTCTGTATCTTTGTGTGTAGAACAAACAGCTGTCTGAGTTAAAGTTTTCAAAGCAATGACTTCAGGCTCTCCCAGTCCCTCCTCTCTTATTCTGTCCCCTCCTTTCTCCCATCAATACCTTATTTCACTCGTTCTCACACACACACACTCATGGGACTCTTGGTTGGAGACAGGCAGGTATTTGTCCCTTGAACAGCTCTGTGCCTTGTTTCTGAAGAGTAGGGTGAGTCCCCTCTGCCTCCTTTGGGTGGTAGGCCTGAGAATTCTCAGGGTCAGTCAATCCTGTCCTGAAACTGCCTACCTGTCCATCAGGGCATTTATTCTTCACTATCATCTCTGGCATCCAGCAATTATGGCAGACAAACAGAGCTGAAGTCAGATTTGGCACTTGATTTTTGGCATTGGAAGGTGTGTCCTCACTTCTCAGTGCTTTGCAGATAAAGGCTTTCAGTTTCCATTTAGAAAAGGTGGCACTCTTTAAAACTATGATTTTTTAAATTAAAAAACAAAAAAGTGACCATTTTAAAGGATTTAATAACCTTACAAAGTTCTATTGTTCCAATAAAAATAAGGCACATTCACTCAAACAAAGCCATGTTAAGTGGATTCAGTGACGATACAAGATATGAGAAGAACTGGAACACACAGTCTCCTATCCAAAGAACTAACAAAACACATATGCTATACGTGTGCAAGTTACCCCACCACTGAGCCTCACGGTTATTTTGGAGCATCCACCTTTCCATCAGGTCAGTCTTCATTTGTATTCAGTCTTCTCTACAGAGACAGCCAACATTGATGCTAACTGTGGTGACTGAGTTTTTGTGAGGTGAACACTTTCTCACAAAAAAAGGACAGGATTAAGAGCAAGTAATTTCACGGATAGCTATTAGATGGGAGTGATTTTCTGTCATTGGTGACCTTTGACAGATTTCAAGTCACAGGTCAGAGGCCTGGTACCTCATTAGCAATCACTCAAATCATCTAATCCCACTATAAAACATTTTATTTAAAGGTAAATAGATACAATTGATTTTGTGATTTTGGAAAATTTGTACCAAGCAGTCAAAAGGAAGAGCATGTATTCGAAGCATGAAACACTAGGTGAAAAGCAGATCAAGAGAAATAGGACCTGATCCATCCATACCAGATATGCAGCACCATGCAAGGAAATTAAAAACTAAGTAGAAGCAACAGACTATCAAGGGTATTCAGGTTTGCATTTATTAAAGAGGAGAAAAAACTGCTGTAGGAAACATTTTCTTTTTTTAAAACACCACTTTTTGAAAACAACGTAATTCCCCACTATCCTGGCATTCACTTCAGCATTCCAGAGACAGTACACAGGGGCTTTATTATTGGATTAACTAAAAAATGAGATAGTGAAACAAGCTTTAAAAAAAAAAAATCCACAGTGTCGTCTGGTGACATCTGTGAATTCCCTAGGCTAATGATACTGTTTCTTCTTAGCTATTCAAATAAAAAGTATTACCCACATGACACAACAGGGCCTGCTTTGACTGATCACAGCAGGGCCATGCATTTAAAGACTAAGCTAAGTTTAAATATATATATATATATATATATATTTTTCCCAAGGCCTTAAGAGCTGATGTCTCAAAGATTTTTATGTGCAGACAAAAGACCTCAGATCCACTGCCTCTATGGCAACTGAAAGTCTTAAAATCATTCACTTGTTCCAGTGGTAATCCATCTGAATGGCATTTTTTGCATTAGTATATCAAATCAGGCTCTTCCCTGAGGAAATCCTGATTCTGTTAGGTCCAGTCAAAATATCCACACCACATGACACATGGTTTGCTCCAATAATCCCCCATTACTCTAGCCTGCATTGGTTTCAGGCTCAGGTCCCACAGGCTAAAGAATGGATCATTAAATCTACTGTGCAATCAATCCCCTGGAGTTTGCCCATTCTTTGATGCATCACTGATTTAAGCGAGCATTCTGCTTAATGGCAAAGGCAGAAATGATGAGCTCAGGAGGAGATGATGCAAACAAATAATCTGCTCTTTTAAAATCCTCTCTGTGACTACTTAGCAAGGAGATGGGGGTGGGGGGAATCAGGGGGAGAATTAGTTTGAAGGTTGAATCATAAACAGGTTTGACTTATTAAAAAAAAATAAGAGGTTACTTGAGCGTCCCCAAAAACCTCACACCCATCCCCTTTAGGAAACCAAAGATGCCCATCTGGGTTGTCACACATCTAACACACACCCGGAGTGTTAAGTGTCACAGGCTCCTGCACAGAAAATGTCATCATTCCCACCTCCTGGTTGGCATCTTTAAATAGCTCACTTTATTTATGGTGTACATAGTGTTAATGTCCTTCAGTTGCTCTATTTTCAAGGATGGAAAAGCAGTTGCTAAGCATTTCTAAATGACAGCCCCAGGGTTCATTAAAAATATGGCAAACATTTGCTAAGCTCATTAAGTGCAGTGTGTGTGTGTGTGTGTGTGTGTGTATCACATATATATCAGATTCCTCCTCTGCATGTTATGCGTGACCAAACATCTATTAACCCTAATTCCATTGATGAGTCTGAAACATTCAAACCAGCAATTAGACAAAACAAAAGGGATATTTATCGAGAGACTCATAAATGGGCTTTCATATTGGTCTAAACTGCTGCAAAACGACAGTTTAATTCCCTTCTGTTAATCCCTACCTACTAGAGTACTCCCTTTGTTTGATTATAGGTTGTCAGATTTAGGGATTCTGACTGAATCAAAATTTGAAGTAAACTAGAAGTACACAATAATTACCCTGGCTAGGCACTGTTGCCTACTGTATAAACAAAACAAACAACAAGTGAGAAAAAAAACTGAGCAGGAGAGGTTTCGGGAATCTGCTAATTACAAAATATAGAACGACAGCGTTGCCTCAGCTTTTCTAGTTTACTCTGATAGCAAAAGGTTTTGTTACCATTATCTATTAAACAAGAATATTTCAAAACCCTGAATTTCTCCATGACCACAGAAAGCAGCCTCTCACTCCTCTCAGGCAGAATGATTTTTCTAAACTAGAGTTTATCCCCATGAACACTGGCATCTTGTTTACCTTTTTTAGTCACTCTGAAGCATAGACATTATTACAAGCCCTGCAAAACAGTTGCAGTGATGAAATCAAGGGAGTTTCATATTTATTACGAGATTCAAATCCAGAGCTTGTGTCCTCATGCTCATCAGAACATTGCTCAGAAATACAATTCTCTCTTGGGCATTTCCTGCAGATGTGCCAGTGAAATGCTCCTGGAGGACAACATCCCTAAAACTCTCATGCTTGTTGACCTCAATTCACATTCAAGTTCATGTAATCAAAATAAAGACTGAAACCTTAAGCTTGACTCAGTCTTCTCTAGGTAGCCAGTGGAGAGTGGGAAGCACAAGGGTGATAAACTCTCTGTACCCCATGTTGTTGGGAAAACAGGCCAGTGCTGTCTGCATCAGTTGCAGCTTTTCCCCCAGGATGTATGCTTTTGAGATCAGGTAAATTCCATAGCAATAATTGATTCATCAGGTGATAAAAAGGTACGTATGGTCACGGCCAGGTCACCACTATTGGACACAATCTCCTACTTAGTCAGTCAGCATTGATACAGTGTGTTTGTCAGTGAGTGGGATAAAATGATCGCTAAAAATCCTAGATTTTTATCAATTTGTGGCCATGTAATCTAGACTAGTGAAGACACCCCACTAGCAGCAGCAAGCTCTTCAAAATATTTTCCTCTGCCTACAAACAAACTCTGTTGGATTTATTTTCAGCCAAACACTCCATGTGCTAATCTTAGCTAGACATGGGAGATATGTGGATGGCAGTGATGATAGTGTAAATTATCGATGACAGGTAAAGCTGGGTGTTATCTGTTATTGGGACAATTCCACAAAGTGCAGCATTTGGGAGAAGTCCTTGGTGACTCCCAATATCAGGAGATGTGTGCGAACAGCAGCACTCCTGTTCTCTCCCCACATGGATCATCTCTTCAGTGCTGCACTTCTTGCTCAGAAGAAGTAGAACATTCAACACAGCAGACACCAGGTTTATCTGCAACCTGCATACAAACACACACAGTCCAGGGATGCAGCTCACAAGTGTGCATGCAGGCATGTTCTCGGCTGGAATATTTGGGTTACAAGCACCAGCAGCAACATGTATAAACATTGCTGCAAAAAAAAAAAAAACAAAAACGTTAGAGGTAGATTTTTAAAAAAATAAAGTGCCAAATTTTCAGAAGCAGTTTATAGATTAGCACATCTAAACTATTACATGAACAAACATTTTCAGTTGCTCTGATGAAAGGTGACAAATGAATATTTCTGACAGCCCCTTTTTAAAAAAAAACTGGAAGACATATACACCAACGGTATTTGTGAGTTCAAAGTGAGTCAAACCTGAGATAGTTTAGCCGCTCGCCGTTGATATTAATCCCTCCTTTCAAGTCTGCTTGTCAAAAAACCAATTCAAGACAGGCTGTGAATAGTTTTGGTGAAACTATGTCTCCTTGTTTCACAGCTTTCTCAATGGGGATTCGGAGGGGAGTGATATGTCCGTGCTGTAGCCAGAGTTCGCTTCCTTTAGTAATGTGCTGTATTTCGCGCTGATGCCCTATTCTGAAAGAGCTTCAAGAACAGCGTTAGTCTCTACGCTGTCAAATGCCTTCTTGTAGTTCATGAAGGCAATGCACAAAGGGAACTTGTATTCCCTTGAACGCTCTAGTAGTTGGTTTAGAGTGAAGATGTGAGCTATCATGCTGTAATTCCTTCGAAAGCCAGCCTGCCCCCCTAGGTTGCTGTTCATCCAGGTTTCTCAACAGTTGATTTATTAATTTTAGTGAACAACTTATAGAGACGCGAAACCAGGCAGATCAAGAAAAATCTAAAGAACTATCGCCCGATCACCTTTCTTTTGCAGCAAGATGGTATTGGACTCTTTCCAACTGGATGGTATCTTCTGGATTTCCAGATAGCGGCTGAACCTTTGGGTGAGAGCTTTCAAAGTTCCTGACCTCCGGCCTGAAGCACTTCTGCTGCCAGACCATTCTTGCCTGGAGCCTTCCCCTCTTTCATTTGATGGACTGCATGACGGACTTCGCTGATGAGAACCGGGAGTATGTGTTGATAGGGTTTTTTTGAAGTGATGGCATTGGGACATCTATACAGGATGCAAACAGCTGGGTATAGATGCAAACAGCTGCAGATTGCCTCCATCTCTGTTCGATCGGTTTCTGATTCTCCGTCCCTGTTCTTCAAAGCCGATAATGACGAACTGTACAACTCCAGTTCCCGTTTGCATTTTTTGAGACTTTCACAATCTTCAGCAGCCTTTAGGAGCTTTTTGGTTCGAAATTTCTCAAAGTCTTCCTTCAACTTCATTCATATGAGCTTGCAGAGAAGGGAGTACTCAAGCCTGTCGCTGCCATTTCTTTTCATTTTCCTCCTCTTCTCCAATAAAGTCTTTGTATTCTCTGAGATTCTTCTGCTAGCTCTTCTTGATCTTTCACACTCAACTGATTTCACACACAATTTCAGTCTCTTACTGAAGTTCTCATAATCGTTGTTGCAGTCGTCCCAGAGGCTCCAATCTTCCCTAGAAATGTTTTCCTTCAGGATTGCCTTGTCAAAAGCTACCAGTTGGTGCCTTCTGTTCGCCATATACAGGGCCTTTTTCTCTACCTTCACAGTGAATGTGAGTCTGTGTCTCAGTAGGCGATGATCGCTACCGATATTGAATGATGGCACTACTGAAATATCCTGCATGATGCGTCGTCTAGCGATCAGAAAGTAATCAATTTCATTTTTTCTCTTTGTGTTGGGGAGATACAGATCCATTTTCTGTTGACCTGCTTTCAGAACCAGGTGTTACCAATGAACATTCTCCTCATCTCTGCCAATATAGCTAGTCGTTCTCCGATACTGTACCTTCCTATGAACTTTTTGCCCTCTCTCCCTCTTCCAACCTTGGCGTTAAAATCTCCCATCACAATTGTATATGTGGAACTCTGGGCAAGGGTTTCCTCCAGTTCCTGATAGAATCCTTCCACATCATCATCATCAATCATCATCACATGCACTTGTGGGAGCATAGATCTGCATGATTTTGAGGGTACTAATTGAACCGAAATAGAGGTAAAGCACTCTGATACGCGATGACTTCAAAGGGCATGAGACAATTTTCGAAAACCATTCCTTGTTTATGATGAATCCGACTCCTCCAACTGTCCTTGTGCCTTCTCCTTTTCCTAGAATGACCATGCTTCCATCCCTCCAGCTGACCTCCAACTCCTTCTTTCGTCGTGTTTCGCAAACTCCTAGCACCTCGCAGGCTGTTTTTGCCTTTTCCTCCATGAAATGGTTTATCAATTTCTCCCTCGTCAGTGTCCTGCAGTTATAAGTGCACACAGAGAGAGTTGTCCGGCTTTCTTTTGGCAACCTGGCACCTGAGATTCTTTGCAGCCTCTCGTCGTTCGAATGCCTCACTGCCTCTGGAGTGGGGATCGAGGAACGTGCAGAGAATTAAGACTTAGTTTTCCATGTTGTTTTAGCCACTGTTTGCAGCCACCCGCTGGCTGGGCTGTCAGTGGCACCTTTACCTCCTCAATTTAGCTAGCTTACAGCCTCAGAAAGAGGGATTATATGCCCCTCCACAGAGGAGGCAACCCCCTCACTGGGCTGACAGTCCGACACTGTAATAGCATGGTTAGACCTTCCAGAGAATGCACTCCGCTACCATCACTGTCGAACAGCCAGGGTCACCGCTGTGCATTATTGAGGCGTCGAGGTAGGATTTGCAGCAGAACTAAGGGCCCAACTAAGGGACTTAAAAAAAACCATCAGGAAACTGTCATACAACAATTCTTTCTCTGGATGGTATGTTTTGGTGGCTGGGAAAGTATTTTCTCTGTGGGTCATTGGCACTGTCATTTTGCAGCTTCCTCAACTAAACCTTTTTCTTCTTTATTTTCTTGCCAGGAAGCCACTTGAAGCACTTGGCAGTGAGGCATGACTCACAGTACTATAAGCATTCACATGCCTACATTTGCAGGTTCTTTGCCACCTACACTGGCCTTAATTAAACTGCCAGCACATATCTGTATGGGCACTGTCTGAACTCACATCTTGTAGATAAATGATAAGGGGTGAGTTTTTGCCCTCAAGACTCATTTTTATTAATTACTTAATATATTTGTGAAGTTGGTTTCAAAAGACTAATTTCTCAGAGGCTGGAGACACTCTTTTTTCAGAGGTGCAACAGTATTAACATTTATAATAATTTTTTAGCTAATCAAATACACACACACACACTTTACTTACATTCTTAATGTAAGATCAAGAGAATACATACATAAAGGAAAAGAATACAATTTCAGTCAGTTTATCTGAAAAAAATAGCTTACAATGCAGAAGAGATAGAACGTCTGGTAAAATCTGAAAAATCTTTGCTTTATACAGAAAAATAAGGACTATGCCACTGGATCTATGAAATTGAAGGTAGTTTGGAGTGGTCAAGGAACAAAATCTAACCCCCCCCCTCCTTTTTTTTTAAATAGCATACATAGAAATGTACCAAAAGTAACCTTGTACAGCTAAAAATGGATTTCCCCTAGGTTTACGATTTTCTGATTGAGCATAAAAGTACATTTACTAATGAAAGAAAAATGTACACATGAAAGTTGCACTTTAAAAACTTGATCTTTTTTTAAAGTGGAAGAGCTAAAAATAAAAGAACAATTTAAATTACAGATCTGTGGATTTACACTAGTGCAAGTGACATCCAAATCAGGCCCTCTGATCTCAGAAATTCAGCTCTTAATTACCTGAAGCCAAAATCTGGCCACAGCATGGCCCCTGCTGTTCTAATTCCCAGTTGCTGAAGAGCTTTTTTAAAAACCCTCCCGCCTTTACATTCTCAGCCCCTGATCATAAGCAGCCATTACACAGCTGCACAAGGCCAAGCCAGAACCTTCCCTCTTGCTTTGTGCTGCTGTGCAGGGAACAATAGCAATCCCTGTGCTCCCTGCATTCTGACTCTTCATCATAGCATTATAGTCCTGTCCCCTGGTGAAGAATCCGGAGGAACTCTTAATCAAGGCTTCTAGACCATTGGGTCTTACCTGTTCATTTGCTAACTGAGCTTTTACCTTAAATAAATCCATGGATTTATTTATTTATATTTAAATCCATGACTTTAAACCATCATTATATTTGAACATGTACGTTTTCACTAATCCAGAGCAAGATTACTGAACAGTGCATTTCAGAACCAACCCTCCAGACCCTTCAGAGTAACCTATCCCAGGATTTCTTTACAAATTAACAGAGGACCCAATCCTGCTAACTCCTATTAAGTTAAGTCAGCTGGTGACGGTCATATGAGATAAGGGGAGTATTTGAATGAGTAAAGTTTTGGAAGATAGGGCCATTTATATAAAACCTTCCTCAGCCCCATTTCTCTCTCCATCCCTACTCTATTTTGTTTTTAAAGAGTTACTTCTTTATTTCCCTCCATTCTCCTAAATTTCACAAATGGATACCCTTGCAGTTCTAATGTTTAACAACAAGATTTTAAGCTTTTCCAGTAGTATTTTGTTTAGTTGAGACACGTGCTTATTTTTGTAGCAAGACATTACTATCCCTTCTCACCTCTACAAGAGTGAAAAGATGAAAATATTTTATCAGGATTTAAAAATTAAAGCATGATCTTGCCTTCTATTTAACGTGCATGTGATTTGTACCACTCCCTCAGTGAGCTATTGTCTGCATATAAATCTTTGAAGGTTCTCCTTGATGTTAATACAATAAGCTGCTTTTTTACGGCACCTTTCACACAGTGTTCCCTGTCCCAAGGCACTCTACAATCCAGCAATTTAAAAAACAAACAAACCATACATCTATTTCACTAGCTTTCTAACCTGCATGCAGTATTTTGAAAGTTTGGTTTTTAATTACATGAAAATGTAAAGGTTTCCAATTTCAGGATACTACTTTTTTAAAAGGAAGGTTCATTTTCAAGCAACATTTAGAGAAGGGGGAAATTGATTTTAAAAATCCAAGCTCAAACACCACATTCAAAGATAAAATAAGGAGTATTTTAAGAGCTAAGCTCCAAATGGAAATCCACCTTTTTATATAAGATAAAAGATTAACAAACAAAAATACAACATTGAGACAGGTGTCACAGAAATATTAAGCTTTAAAACCGAAGTGTAGAAATAACATCTTTGTGAAATCATAAATATAGCAATAGCATGTTAGAAGAGAAGGAAAAATAATAGGATTATTTGCAATGTGTTATTGCCAGTGGTATGGCAGAAACAAAATATCTACATTAAAAACATGCTGTTCTTCGTCTGTCGTGCATCCAGGCTGTAAGCCCGTTAGGCCCAGCTATTCAGGCAGGCTTGGCAGATTTTCCCACTGGTTCACTGAGCCCAGTGCTAACATGAGTATCCTTCAGCTTACATAGTTCTAATTTAAATGCATATCCTATTACAATGGAACAGCACATTTCTAGATCTCAACCATGTTGGCATTTGCTCCTAAGACAGACAGAACAAAATGGTCCACAAAGGTCCCATTCATGTTAAACCGGCTTCTGCTGAAAATCACAAGTGGCTTCTTAGCGACTGAAGTACGCAGCACGGAAGCATACAATTGATCAGCTTGGGTTTCACCAGTATGAGTCAGGACCATACCATAAAGGGCTTCTACTAGGTGCTGTAGGAGTGTTAAATAATCTAGCCAACTTTAAATAAGAAAAAAAAAAAGGTACAGTAACAAAACAGGTGTTGACAGCAGTAACAGTTTGAGTATTGTCAAAACATTTCTGTTCACAAGGTGGCCATTTGAGGCTAAATTTTGCTCAAGGGAATCATGGGGAGTTACACACTAGCAACCAGCCCCTTTTACTGCTAATGGGATTTGTGCACCTGCTTTGAAAAGGTAGCCCTTTAGGGCTGTGATACAATTAGCATACCAAGTAGCAGCTTCCAACAGCCAGGGCAAGTGAACATACAATTAAAGCTCCATGTCTTCTGAATCAATAAGAATTGATTGAAAAATAAACACTTGGGTTTAATCTATTAAGGTCCAGTAAAATTGCCCCCTTGCTAAGTGGTGCTGAGAAATTTAGCCTGACCTTTCACTTCTGTGCAGGCAGATACTTTTCAAAAAGGGACAATCTGCAAACTCATAATCATCCAAAGTGCAACCATAGCAAAAAGGGCATCACCTGATGCAGAGATTTGACTGAAGATCTGATTATCTATGGATAAACTATTATTTAAGCATAGTGCATTAGTTGGTTAATTTTAATCACCACTAAGTTCCTGTAGCATCCTCATCAGGGTATTCTCATAGTTAGAATGACTTGATGTACTGGTTTACTGTGATTTCCCTGACCCCCTCTTAGAATCATAGAATCATAGAATATCAGGGTTGGAAGGGACCTCAGGAGATCATCTAGTCCAACCCCCTGCTCAAAGCAGGACCAATCCCCAATTTTTGCCCCAGATCCTTAAATGGCCCCCTCAAGGATTGAACTCACAACCCTGGGTTTAGCAGGCCAATGCTCAAACCACTGAGCTATCCCTCCCTCCCTCTTCTTCTATTCATCCCCTCTCGCCCCTTTCTGCTTCATCTGCAACCCTTCTGCTGTCCCTGGACACCCTAACTCTCTTTACTGAAGCATTTGGGCCCAACAGTCTCTGTGCTGGATCCAAGAACACCACCAGTGGTAGTTGAAAGGCTGACAGACAGGAAAGCGGTTGTAGGGACACCCTCAGGAAATAAAATCTACTTCCCCCCTATTTTTACTTGACGCAAAATCAAAAAGCAGATTGTACAGTGCAGGGGGAGATAATGGGCCCTATCAGTCATTTCTGCTGATTGATCTTGATTTGATTTTTGCTTATATGATCAACAGCCACACTAGGAGGCTTTGTGAAGGAATTTGGTACATTGTAAAGACATCAGATTAAAACACTATAATCCACCCAAAATGAATCAAATTGCTTAAAAAAAAGTTTTTTTCCTTTAAATTAAAATCTTACATTAGACTATATGCCCCAAGTGGTTTTCATCAAGTTATTTTTACTTGTTTACAAGAAACTAAAGTGGGAGAGATGATAGAGAATGCCAGCCCAGGGGGCTTTAATGGAAAAGACCAGAATAAGAAAACGGAATGAACGTGAGTAGGAAAAAGGAGACAAAAACCTTATAAAATGAAAGATCATTACACAGAAAAATGGGGAGGAATCTAATTAAAAATGCCTTCTTGGATCTTGAGTATGAAGTTTTTACTTATTCCTATCCCTGCCTCACCACATATCGCACCTTTAAATGGAAAGTCACCTCTCCCAGTTCTGCATAACCAACAGTCATGTGTTCAGATGCAAACTGCTGACACACACACACACCCCTCTCCTATGGAGAAATTGTTCTGGTGCTCCCTTGCTGGAATTAACCGGCCCTCCAAATAAATAAATAAAGGTGGTTCTGATTATCAGTATAAACTTGCTCCTTATAAAATGTATTTATAAAAGAGTGGGACATAAAAGTATGTGTTGCCAAAAGGCACAACATTTGGGGGGGGGAGGTCGTTGTCTCCCTCCCCACTTCCTCCCACAAGTTGTGATGGTCTAAATCAAAACTTCAAATCCAACCTGCCCTGAATTGTGGAGCGTGTTTGAAATCTGAACCTACAGTCATATCCAAATATCATTGCTGAGCCCTGCTCCTATAATGGAAAGAACTCAGACATCCTGTCCAAAAATATTTTCCCATTCCTTAAACTTTGTGGGGAACATTCCACTCTGAACAGCAGCGGCAACTTCTCTCATTGCAAACGTATGTTGCATACACCTTAAAACACTCATTCACTGGGTTATCCAAATGATTACAGTAGATTAGTTGTCAGAATTGATCCTTACAATGTCCCTTTTGATCAGTATCAAGTAATCCTTGAACCCAAGAGCAGCCCAAATCAGATATGTTCATGGAAACAAAACCTACATCTTGACAGGACAGAGTGTGCCTGCTAGGCATTTTAGTGCTAACACACCTTAGTCAAGTTATTGTTGTTTCTGACACTCCCACAGGCTGTTCGACTCTTTATATGAAGCCAAGCAGCATTCACAAAGATGTGAAATGCTTTCATAAGCCTGGAAAGTATCAAAAAGGGAAAGAAAAAGAAAAATATATCAAAGAAACCATTTCCGTTCTGAGGTTGGAGGTTAGGTTCAGCAGTCCAGGTTAAACTACTGTGTCACTGAAAGTCATGTGAAAAAATAAAAAATACCTTACTTAGTTGCCAGTATTGCAGGATTATACTGCTTGAAGGTAACAGTTAGTACCACAGACTTCCAGCCTTAATTACATTGTATGGCCTAAAGGATTGTTAGTGTAAAAGGGGACTTACTGTAGAGGGATGTTTATACGCGATTTCTTTTTAGGAACAGTTCAGAACACACAAAACAGACCCAATCCAATTCCCCAATGTAAAAACTTTAAAACAAAAACAACAAACAAAGAGTTGAAACCCCCATCTGACACCTTATCTCTGATTACAGGGACTTTAATAGTGCTTTTCTGTTGAAAATGGATCGAAGACTCCAAATCCAATCGAAAATCTTTGTTATTTTATTGTGCTTTAATTTTTCCAGTGTGCATCATTTAGCTGTTAAACCATAATGATGCCTTCAGCTCCCTTACTTCACAAGCTTATATGTACAAAGGGACTTTTAAAATACACAGTAAATGGGTATTAACAAGAGTATGGCATTATTACAGACCTGTAATACTGAATGAATGATTAAAATAACACAACATAAAAAGTGGTAAGTATGCATGGGCAGCAGCTGCTTTACAAACTTGAATGAGAGGTTTCCAATTATTTGTGTTAATCAGAGAGGGGTCTGGATTACATTATGGCCTAGCAACCCTCAACAGTTCTAGTTTAAAGCCAAGCTCTTAAAAAAAATACTTAAAAAAAGCTGTCAAGGAGCAAAAAAGCATTTAAAACCTGTAAAGTGGAATCAATCAAGCTTCATTTTGATAGCGTCACGCTGGAAAACCCACAGAGTGTTCCAGTTATGTAGGTTAGAAATCTATACCCAACACATAATAGACAAATTGTTTGAAAACAGATCTCACTAACACAATTTATACAAGCTACAGAACATTAAGCAAAAAACCCACCTCTTGAATAATTGCTAAGTGGCCTCACATCATACATGGAGAGCCTGCCTCAGCCATAAACTCCTACTGCAAAAACCCTATGCTTAAGTAGAAATTCTACCAAACTCCCAGAATTGTTGATATCTTTCCCTCAGGGATGTCAAAGTGGTGAACATGGATAAGCCTACAAAATACACCAGTTAAACTGCTGGCAAACACTTATACTTATTTAAAAGCAATATCCCTGTTGTCTTTATTGAGGCAAATCTCTCATTTAAATCAATTTGAGTTTTGCGGGCCAGACTTATCCCTGCACTGGTGCAGGGACAGGAGCGAGGCATCCACCTCTCCTATTCAGAAACTACTGGGGGCCATCTTGACCCGGGTGCAGAGACCACTACAGGCTACTGCAGGGAGGCAGAATTTCCAGGGCACAAGTCAGCACCTGCTACAACTTCTTTCCACTCCAGAACACTGATGCTCTGGAATGCCTTTTGCATCAGAGGCCCTTGCAGGGACAGAGCATAATGGATGGGGTCTCCTGCTGCACAAAGGAGATTCATAGGAGCCTAGCTGGTACAAAAACCATCAGTATATGATGGGTCCTGTAAAAGTACTTAACACATGTAAGAAAGGGAGATAAATTTGCCATTTTGAAACCAGCGTGGTGTAAGTCTGCAGCTCCTTGACTCTACCAATTAAGAGAGACAGCAACAAAAAACAGGTGGTGGTGGTGAATGGTTAACCATCAACAGGTTAATAGTGACTCTAGGTCAAAATTTTAGGAAGGGTTACTCTTCTTAGCTTATGACAATGATTAATCGGGGATACTTTTGAAAGTATCCTGGAGTCTTCTGCGCTAGCTGATAGGTTACTAAATGAAGTGCAAGGGCCTTCCCTGAAGCCTTGCTGTTGCTGGATTGCCCCTGCCAGAACAGGTGTTACAGTTTGGGATGCTTACCCTGCACGGTTCATTCATCTAGAAAACAGAAATGCTACCCTTATCAGAATAACCTCTGAATGGCGCACAATTGAGATTTGCTTTGATTTAATTTTTCTAGGCCTCTTTCCATGAACATTTCAAGAGCCCCTGGAAATAAAGTCAGTTTAAAGAATACTTTAACTATTATTTTTAGTTTCATAATCACATTTCCCCTGTTTCTCAGGGTCTGCAAACCCTGTGCTCCATAGGAGCTCCTACAGGCCAGTGCTGACTGTCAGGTATTGCAGATGGAGCAGGAAACTAGGACGCGACTGTGTGGAGGATACAGATGCAATAGCCACTGAACAGCTTTTTAGGAGGATTCCGTCTAGCAGACGGCCTGTCTTTTTGCTAAGATGTAAAACAACATACATACCTACGGCACTTAAGTGTTAGGTAGTAATAATTCCTAATAATTACCACAGAACCCCCGGTGACAAACCATTCAGGCCTGGCATGGGGACCGTGGAGGGTTAAAAAAAAATAAATCTCTCTTTGTGCTGTTTATTTTCATAGCTTTTAAAATAACCTTCATTTCATTTGGGCTTGTTTATTTCTACAATAAATATCCAGACATATGTATTTAAAAAATAATGAACATGTGTGTTTATAATTAAATGGGAGGAGAAGAGTAAAGCAAAAGTATATAAAATGGCAGTTATTTTAAGATCTACCTCAATATGTTTGCCAACCTTTAAAGTCTGGGAGCGCTTCCCATTTCTGTGCCCCCTGGATATTCTCCAAACCATTAATTTCAGCACATACTCACTGGAGAATGGCAAGTCGTCCAAAAATGAGAAGATGGGATTAGATTCTTTGTAACACAAATATGACAATTCAATCAAAATGATCTATCTACCTTCTCTTTGTTTGCATGTCTATTCACTGATTAAAGTCATTTTTCAAGTTCCAAACAGGACGTGAGGATAAACATTAAGAGAGCACAAGAGGAAATATAAGGAGAAAGACTGCATGAACCATTTCTATACATCAGGCCCTCTTTGCTATTTAGAATTTAAATTATGCCTTTATGCACACTAACTGAGCTAGGGGTTTATGAACAACTGTACCAGCTGAGCTGAAGTGGTTTGAGGCATTCTGCATCCATAGTGCAGAATACTTCAGTCGAGTTGCATGGGCAGTCTGATCTCTGCAGTCAGTACACCTTCTTCAGTAAGATGTAATGTACAGCCTATCAGATGTTAGACGACATTCAGGAAAGGATTGGTCATGTCCGAGTCATCAGGATATACCCATTTAGGGTTCAGAATACCACTGGCTGAGCCCCTACCCCTTGCACTCAGGGACAGCGAGCAGAAGCATGCTGTCTGGGCTCTGTCTGGAACACAAAAAGGCAGATGAACAGGATCCCTGCAACCTTGCCCTCCCTGGGATGGTCCTCACAGAAAGAGGCACAGATGTCCCTTTTAGAGCTTTGTTTTTATAACAGGAACTGCTACCACGGACCACATTAAGAAAAGAAACCTGAATGCCATGATTTTATAGCTGTGGTTATAAGTAAGAAAGAAAAATCTAGACATATTACTAAAGTGTTGCATTTACATAGGGATACTTCACATGTGTATGTCAAACAGATTTTACAAAAACCATTATCTCAGTTATTCAGTGTAGAGCTGCGAATAGGACCCAGGCCAATCCATTAGGCCATAGGAAATGTCCAGCTTCTGAGATCACACTTGCTAAAAAGCTTCATGGTATTTTAAAGTAACTGTCTCAGTAGCTAGACAGCTAAACCCTGATTATCTGCTGTGGTTGACAAGGAATACATGGTACAACCCAGACAGGGGAGGTGTTTCTAAGGTACCTTTCCACTGCTCCAGCTCTAGGCCATCTTTTATACAAGGCCAGTCCCCCATCCAGAAGATCCCCTTACGGTGGGGTGATTCTTCCCTGGATGACTAGCTTAGGTTTAGAGCTGGCACAAAGCTGCTCTAATAGAGCTGCGGATCAGGGCCATATTGTCACATTATGTCTAATATTCTATTGTACACTCCTTGAGGCAAGGACCACGGTTTGTAAAGAATCAGATACAATACTGGTATTAACATACACTTTGGGGGGCTGTATAAATAAATAGATATCAGTTGGTTACTGAAAACACCATTAACTGAGAACTACAGGATAAACACCACAATGTTTACAGTTTGGGATCTACAGATTTTACAGCCATACTTATTATCAGGACAGTGAAACAGGAAGTGCTCTGACCCAGTGGATTTCCCCAGTAGAGCTGGGCACAAAATTGTCTTCCCATCCCATGAATATTTTCTCTCTTGCTCTGGCTTTGAACAGAAATTCCATCCTGGACTTGAGAAACCTTTCCTAATAAAAGTGGTGTCAAAACTGGTCCCGCAAAAAGTATGTTTCAAAGAATCAACATTTTCTAGTGAAAAACCTTTTGTTGAAAGTTTCCAGACTAGCTCTAGGGGCCACAGACATTGGCCCCAATTCTCCACTACATCCAAATGCAGCTTGGAGGTAGTGGACAATGGTGGCTGCACAGGGCACATTGCAGTTCTCTGATCTTCATCTACCCAGCTGATGGAAATTAGACCAGTGAGGGGCCTGCTCTAGCTTCCAGCACTCATGTTTTAAACCTGACATCAGTGGAGAATCAGGGATACAGGAGCCCTGTTTCACTTCACCTCTTCCTACCCATGTCTCATCATCCCAAGAATGCCAATTCCCCTTCATTTAACATCAAGGTGTGGAGGGCAACTGGCGTAGGAGGTGGCAGAAGGCTGGTGGGATGGTTCTATCTGAGTAGAGTTTCTCTAAGCAAGAGAAATTCTCCATAAGCTACATACAGCTATTTTAAAGCCATCTTGTGCTGTGGCCTTAGTGGCCCAGAGAATTGAGCCAGTAATGCTTCAGGGAGCACTGAGAAAACATGCAGAGTAGGAGATATGATGTTCCTTGAAACAGTGAAACATGCACTTCCTACTGTGTTGACCCTGATCCTCGGGCTGTGGACTTAACCTTATCCTAGGTGGCATCCAGCAACTAGAAACCCTCTCAGTTGGAGCTGGGAACACAAGTCTTTGCTGGTGCATAAGGAGATAAACGGCTCTTTAGACCATGCCCTTGCACCCAAATTCATGCAGTCAGGGAGGGCCAGCTACCTAAACTATTTCTCTCTATAGACGCTGTGAAGTTGCACTCCTTATCCTTTATGAAAATATGCTTGGAATGTGAATATAATGTAATTGGAATATGCTTTATGCAAAAGGTCTCTTGTAAGGTATCATTACAAAGCTTATAATCTTCTGAGTGTGTTCATCCTATTTGTATGTGTGCATCATTCTTGTATCTAAAACTAGAAATATGAAGTTAACTCTGAGGTCCTTTTGTAATTATGCAAAGTGTGGGCCATTAATGGTGGTTTAGAATCTTGATGGCTCCCATTGACTAGGACAATTGGCTGTAAATGGCTCAGTTTACCTACAAGCCTTCCTGTGTAGGTGACATGGATAATGAAGAATGAGATCTCACAGGACATGTCACCGGGTCACATGATACCAGAATCCATCTTAAACCTGGTGCTTTTCCATTTAGAAAGAAGGGTGGGAACCCAGAGAGAGACAAAGGAGTCCCACCTTGTGCCAAAGATATAAAAGGGGCTGGAACTGAACAAAGGCACCACAGTCATGAGAAAACCCCTAGTTACAACCTGAGCTGGAACTAACAAGAACTGTACCAGGGGAAAGGATTGGGCCTAAACTAAGAAGAAGTCTAGTCTGTGAAAGAAGCTTATAGGAACATTTCTGAGGGTGAGATTTCCCTGTATGCTGTTTCTTAAATGTATTAGGCTTAGACTTACATGTTTTGCTTTACTTTATTTTGTTTGGTAATTTTGTTCTGTTATTACTTGAAACCACTTAAATCCTACTTTGTATACTTAATAAAATCACTTTTGTTTATTAACAAACCCAGAGTAAGTGATTAATACCTGGGGCAGCAAACAGGTGTGTATCTTTCTCTATCAGTGTTCTAGAGGGAAGACAATTCATGAGTTTACCCTCTATAAGCTTTATACAGAGTAAAATGGATTTATTTGGGGTTTGGATCCCACTGGGAACTGGGTGTCTGGGTGCTGGAGATAGGTAACCTGCTGAGTGGGTTTCAGTTAAAGCCTGCAGCTTTGGGGGCATGGTTCATACCTGGGTCTGTGTTGCAGCAGACTAGTGTTGTCTGGCTCAACAAGGCAGGGTTCTGGAGTCCCAAGCCATCAGGGAAAATGGGCTCAGAGGTAATTTCAGCACATCAGGTGACAGTCCCAAGGGGTCTCTGTGTCCGAACCAGTCACAGGTGCATTTATGTTTTGTTATACAAACCTCAGCAAGCATGATTTTAATAATAAGTTTGTCTGTAATTAACTTACAGTTTCAGTCCCATTTCATTCACATTAAAAGCATAAGTAGTGCTGGACAAAATTTCACACAAATAATTTGTTCAATTAAAAAAATGCAGTTTCAATCAATCCAAAGTGATTTGCAAATTAGACACAAATTTGCCAAATAGTTTTGTCCAAAAAATATTATATAGGAGAGGGGGTGGAGCAGGTAGAGTCACAAGGGGATTTTGGGAACATTCACAAAATAAAAAGGGAATGAACTTGGGTGTCCTACCTCCCTGGTGAGTGCCCCAACCACCAGGCAAGAGAGTCACTCTCACACATGGTCTCTCTGCCCCAATGGCTATTCAACTATTTCATGCAAAGTGTAACAGCTTCAACAGATTGAGACCAACACCTTTGAGAATACCCCATAGCCCAGTGGTGAGGGCACACTTTTGGGAGGTGGGAAACCCAAGTCCCTGCCCTGCATCAGGGCAGGGGCACTGAATCCAGGTCTCCTGCACCTCAATTAGTGCCCTAACCTCTGGGCTAAAAGGCTATAGGAGGACAACCACTTCCTATTGTTTTGTGAATTTAGCCCTTTAAAAATGCACAGAAACTGTTTCAGATCAAATGAACTCTTTATTCAACTTGAAAAGGACTTTTCAAATCTCCCCCCCACAAAAAATCAGATATTTTTTGACCCACACTGATTTTTTTTCAGAACTGCCAGTGAGCCCCCCCGCGCCGCAAAAAATAATCAGTTATTTTCCCAACTTTAAGCATAATTAAATATATTAAGGACCCTAAATTTAAAGTGAAAACTACTAGCAGTCTTCTCACCAACACCCCATAATGAACACGATATAATTAATGTTTGGGTGTTCCAGTCCAATGGTTCTCAACCCAGGGGAGTACGCAGAGGTGTTCCGGGGGTACCTCAATTCATCTAGATATTTGCCTAGTTTTATAACAGGCTACATAAAAAGCACTAGCCAAGTCAGTACAAACTAAAATTTCATACACTTGTTTATGCTGCTCTACATACTATACACTGAAATGCAGTACAATATTTATAGTCCAGTTGATTTATTTTATAATTATATTGTAAAAATGAGAAAGTATGCAATTTTTCCAGTAATAGCATGTATGTACACTTGTATTTTTAGGTCTATTTTTGTAAGCAAGTTGTTTAAGTGAGGTGAAACTTGGGGGCACACAAGACAAATCAGACTCCTGAAAGGGGTACACACAGTAGTCTGGAAAGGTTGAGAGCCACTGTTCTAGTTTACATTTCTATGGGAATACCCCACCCTGCAGCCCTCCTGTTCTCTCACTCTCCCCTCCATACACACAGCCTGATTCTAATCTCATTTACATGCTTTTTAAAGCAGTGAAATTGCATGGACTTTAAAAGTTACTTCTGATTTAAACCAATGTCAGTGTAATCAGAATCTGGTCCACTGATTTGAAACACACGGGTCTCATTCTGATCTCATTTGACTGGGGTAACTCCATGGAAGCCAGCAGTGTAAAACTAGTCTAAGATCAGAATCAGGCCCTCTACTTCCTCAGCTGTGCAAAGCATGTCTGATTATACTGAAAAGTCTTGTAGCCCAGTAAGGAAGCAGAATGTTGTGTCTTAACATGACATGTAATTCACTTTTCCGTATCCCACCTACATCTATTGTCAGGGTCCGCCCACCATTACAATAAAGAATAAAAATGTGGTAAAAGTCAAATCTTATGGAAATGTGCTCATTTGTTAAATCTTGGCATTTAACCACAAGCCATGACTGGAATTTATTAACTCACTTAAAAAAAATTATACTATTAGGTCCTCAGCCATTGTATAGTGACTGCTTGCTTTATTATCCATATCTAAAGAGTTAAAATGGTGGCTCTTGCTATCTGTGATTCTTTAAGCTTTCTGCTAGTGTGCAGTGTACTGTATATTAACAACACAGGTCACTGAGTGCCTACTGAAAGCTCACTCTGGAAATACCTGAAGGACACAACAAGCTCTTCAGAAATCTGTGTCATGGTACTCCATGTGTTAACAGACTATGTGGCACAATGATGCATAGCAAAGGATCAGCCTCGGGTGGGCATCTAAAGTGCTCTGCTTCACCGGTGAATGCCAGAGTGAAGCATTGTAATTTTATTCCAATTATACTCTTAGTGCCATGATGTCACAGCATAAATTTGTACTTTTGCATGCAGCTCATGCTGGTGTGATGACAGCTCTTAAAATATTGAGTGATTGTGGGCCCCGTCAGCATAAAATTATTCTAACATGGTGCCTTTATTAGTGCTTCAATAAATGCCATTCTTCTTGTGTTCCAAGGTGGCATTTGCAAATGAGCTAATTTCTCGGCAGTAAAATAATTGCATTGCATTTGTTTTGCAGGCGGATATGGGGGGAGGAGGAGGGAAGAAAAAGTGCTGTTACATAAAAGGGGTTCTTTTGCCATCAAAACTACATTTGCTGTGGTTAGGCAAGTTTAAAAAAAGAACACATTAACTAAATGACTGTACAATTATTTAAATGAGCTTGCTGCTTGATAAAGCCATGGAGGGGGATAAACACTTAAAAAGAAAGAAAAGTAGTAACAAAAGATATGACAGACTGCTCACAGGAAAACATTTCCTGAAAGTCAAGTGCTGTTTGCGGATTGGCGACACGTATTTTGGGATTCACAATGCATTTCTTCCATCACACTAAATCCAAACTGGATGTCAGCTAGCTCAGTTCACTGGGGCAAGTCAGAAGAACGGGGTGGGAAGATGAGGGAAGAGGGCTTTTAAATCTTGCCTGTCATGTTTTGGTGCTTACATCATCTAGATAAGCAATAAAATGATGTGAAGCAAAAGCAGCATAACGGAAACCAGGCAACATTAATACAAAAAACTTAAATCGATATAGCTTGCGTAGGCCTTTGGTTGTCAAATGGATGAGCCTGGAGGAACAAACTGACAAACATTAAAAATCTTGGGCTAAAATAGGTGCCTGTGTTTAGACTTAGGCTTCTAAATGGCCCAATTTCCAAAATGGCACTATCCTGCAGCTGCCATCAAAGCTGCAGGGTGCTCAGAACTTTGAGAATCAGGCCACTTCAGGTACCCAAGTTCTTATTTAGGCACCAAACTTTGGACACCCTTTTTTGTTTCTGAAACACCTTAGCGTAGGCCAGTGGTTCTCACTTTTTTTTTTTTTTTTGGTGGACCACTTGAAAATTACTGAGGGTCTCAGGGGACCACTTAATGATCTTTCCAAATGTTGTTTGTACCATTAGCTAACTATTGTAAATTGCTTTGGATAAAAGCATTTGTTTATATACATACATACATACACACACAAATTTAAAAAAACAAACCTTTTTTTGTTCTACATATAAAAGCATGCAACACATTTTAATATCAGTAGTCTGACCTTTCTAATGCAATGGATGTACCCTCTCCCTCTCACCGCAGCTTTATCAGAGAGGTCTCTCCCCCTCCCCCCCACAGCAGGAGCCCCCAAGCTGGGGCTGGGAAAGGAGTGGGGTCTCTCCCTGGCAGCCGCAGCCTTGGAGCTAGGGAAAGTTGCCTCTTTCTCTGGCCTCCGCAGCCCTGCACATTCCAAATTCCCTCTTCTCACCCCACTGCCCTCTCACCCATGTCTTAATGTCACTGGGTAAACCCAAGCTAAAGCATGGCCTCGGAATCCATTTCTCAGGTCTGGGGAAGTAAACCTGCATAACTTTTAAAGGCCAAGTTCTGAGTGGCTCTCACTGTGACAAAAATTGAGATGGACAGGAGGGGAAACAAAGCAATACAATTGATCCGGCTCCCAAAAAACCCAGACTGAGATACCACAGGTCCAAGTAGCAGAACAGTATTCTGAGGAGGGGCATAGAGGTCAAGGAGTATGGCCCCACTACTGTATTTTCCACACAGATCACCTTAATCCACCTGCCACCACTACCCACATTTAGGTATCAGCATGACTAGCAATCCATAACTGTCAGAATAGATTAGATAAAAGAGAAATGAAAGACACTCCCTTACTTGGATTACTTAATCACATGATGAGGCTTTTGCCTTTGTATAGGGAATATCATGGATGCTACAATAACTGATAAATTCACATGCATAGCCAATGGAATTTATTAAAAAGGCAATGTATTTATTTCATTGGTCACTGAAATATTACTGCTCTGGATAGCAATAGTATGGGTGATGGTGTACCTGGAACACTCACAAACAAACAAAAATCATGTTAATTTGTTTCTGATAGCTAGAATTTGGCTCTCAGACCTGAAAGCCTTTTAAAAAAAATCTCATCAGCAGCAGCAGTACAAATAGCTACCTGGCAATGGGGAATGGCCATTTCTAAAAAAATTAGAGCGAGAATAACTAGTATTTTGCAACCACTGGAATTTTTTAAACCAAGCAAGGTAATTTGTCAGCATTACTGTAGTATTAATGGTATTCCCAATACAAAGGCAAAATCCTAATGATTTAATTAAAGCCACTGTGCCAAAAGGATATAATTCCCACTCAGGAATTCTCTTGGCATCATAAACTGCTACAGCAGAGCTGTTGGAGTGGTTTTCCTCTAGAAACTCAATCTTTCTGAATTCTTTTTATTTGCTATTATATTATATAATATTATGTTAGAGTTAGGCTTGAACAGAAGGTTCAGCATCTACTCTGATGAATTATCTGAACAGCTAGTAAATTACCCTTTTGTTATCTATTGAAAAGATCAGAGCAGGTATCCAATCTCTTTACTAGCCTACAGAGAAATGCGGGGTGTGGGTGTGGATGCGAAGCATCAAAATGATGGGAAAATGGCACACAGGGGCACTAAAGTTATATTAGAGATGTTTCTGATCTTATTATTCATACTCTGTCCTTGGCAAACTGCTTAAAAACAGGCAAGGGAGCATTATGGCCATCACAGACACACAGGTGGAGAGAGCCTCAGTCAGTGGCTTGTTGCAAATAGGGGACAAGGGACAGGAAGGAAAACAAATATGCAGTGTGCAAGATTGGCAAGACAGCAGTACAGTGCTCACATAAACCATAGTGGACAGGCACATTCTGGCAGGATCATGCTCCAGAACACATTCCATGCTGTTACAGACAACACAGATCTTGGGCAGAGCAAATTCAAGAGGAAATCCATCTCCAGAGTAGTCTCAGTTTTTCTTCTCTCACTTGGGACATAGCCATCAGTAATGGCTTTTCCTCCACTATCCCAGCTTACCTCTCCCTAAGGACTAGAAGTCTAACCTTCCAGTCTCCAGTACATGATCATCCCTTTATAAGAATGCAAGTACATGTGTGCTGCATGTTTCAGAGAAAAACGAAGTCCTCCAGCCAGTGGCACGTAACATTTTCCTGCAGTTGCAAATAAACAGAATACCAATGCTTTCTAATCACTTAGTGTAAAAATACTATATAAATGGTAATGAAAGATAAGAAACTAAGGGCCTGATCCAGGCAGGGTACTGAAGGTACTCACCTCTCATTGAAGTCAGTGGGAGTTGAAGTCCTGGATGACCTCAGAGGATCAAGCCTCAGCAAAGAAAGAAAGGTCAGAAGTGAAATAGAATCATCACCTAGAGTCTGATGCAGCCGAATACATATCAAGTCCTCAGATGCAAAAGCTGTGAAGAGCCACATACGCAGGCTGTGTGACAAACTGACCACAAAAAGGGGTCAGAGTGACCTGCCACAGAAGCCAAAATGAAATAAAAGACCGCAACACAGCAGCTGCCAGGAAAAAGGCAAGGGGAGGGGAAGTCATGACCTATCTTGTTCTGTTAGTCTTGAAGCCTTTGGAGAGTTGGCAACCGTATCTGCAGAACCTCTGTGTTCCTGTACAACAGCCAGATGCAGACTAACTTTCATCCATAGGTGTGTCCCTGTCTCTTATCAGCAAGGTAAAAATGTTACAAGTTAAAACAACGGAGAATATTGTGACTAGAAAGGGGAACCAGGAAACCATTCCATAGCCAAGAGGCTCTTGCTCGGACTCTCACTCTGTCACAACTGAGACATGGGCAGTCAGACCTAATGTTCAGAACAGGAGTCAAGCTACCAGGAGATGTGGTAAGGTGGCAGGTTACAGACAGCAACTGAATAGCAAGGTCAAAGAAAAACCAGGGTCAGAAGGAAGAGCCTAGGTTCTGTCACAAGCAGGGTCTAGAGCAGAGATCATAGAATCAGAGAATATCAGGGTTGGAAGGGACCCCTGAAGGTCATCTAGTCCAACCCCCTGCTCGAAGCAGGACCAATTCCCAGTTAAATCATCCCAGCCAGGGCTTTGTCAAGCCTGACCTTAAAAACCTCTAAGGAAGGAGATTCTACAACCTCCCTAGGTAACGTATTCCAGTGTTTCACCACCCTCTTAGTGAAAAAGTTTTTCCTAATATCCAACCTAAACCTCCCCCACTGCAACTTGAGACCATTACTCCTCGTTCTGTCATCTGCTACCATTGAGAACAGTCTAGAGCCATCCTCTTTGGAACCCCCTTTCAGGTAGTTGAAAGCAGCTATCAAATCCGCCCTCATTCTTCTCTTCTGCAGGCTAAACAATCCCAGCTCCCTCAGCCTCTCCTCATAAGTCATGTGTTCTAGACCCCTAATCATTTTTGTTGCCCTTCGCTGGACTCTCTCCAATTTATCCACATCCTTCTTGTAGTGTGGGGCCCAAAACTGGACATAGTACTCCAGATGAGGCCTCACCAATGTCGAATAGAGGGGAACGATCACGTCCCTCGATCTGCTCGCTATGCCCCTACTTATACATCCCAAAATGCCATTGGCCTTCTTGGCAACAAGGGCACACTGCTGACTCATATCCAGCTTCTCATCCACTGTCACCCCTAGGTCCTTTTCCGCAGAACTGCTGCCTAGCCATTCGGTCCCTAGTCTGTAGCGGTGCATTGGGTTCTTCCGTCCTAAGTGCAGGACTCTGCATTTATCCTTATTGAACCTCATCAGATTTCTTTTGGCCCAATCCTCCAATTTGTCTAGGTCCTTCTGTATCCTATCCCTCCCCTCCAGCGTATCTACCACTCCTCCCAGTTTAGTATCATCCGCAAATTTGCTGAGAGTGCAATCCACACCATCCTCCAGATCATTTAGGAAGATATTGAACAAAACTGGACCCAGGACCGACCCCTGGGGCACTCCACTTGATACCGGCTGCCAACTAGACATGGAGCCATTGATCACTACCCGTTGAGCCCGACACTCTAGCCAGCTTTCTACCCACCTTATAGTGCATTCATCCAGCCAAAACTTCCTTAACTTGCTGACAAGAATACTGTGGGAGACCGTGTCAAAAGCTTTGCTAAAGTCAAGAAACAATACATCCACTGCTTTCCCTTCATCCACAGAACCAGTAATCTCATCATAAAAGGCAATTAGATTAGTCAGGCATGACCTTCCCTTGGTGAATCCATGCTGGCTGTTCCTGATCACTTTCCTCTCATGCAAGTGCTTCAGGATTGATTCTTTGAGGACCTGCTCCATGATTTTTCCAGGGACTGAGGTGAGGCTGACTGGCCTGTAGTTCCCAGGATCCTCCTTCTTCCCTTTTTTAAAGATTGGCACTACATTAGCCTTTTTCCAGTCATCCGGGACTTCCCCCGTTCGCCACGAGTTTTCAAAGATAATGGCCAATGGCTCTGCAATCACAGCCGCCAATTCCTTCAGCACTCTCGGATGCAACTCGTCCGGCCCCATGGACTTGTGCACGTCCAGCTTTTCTAAATAGTCCCTAACCACCTCTATCTCCACAGAGGGCTGGCCATCTCTTCCCCATTTTGTGATGCCCAGCGCAGCAGTCTGGGAGCTGACCTTGTTAGTGAAAACAGAGGCAAAAAAAGCATTGAGTACATTAGCTTTTTCCACATCCTCTGTCACTAGGTTGCCTCCCTCATTCAGTAAGGGGCCCACACTTTCCTTGGCTTTCTTCTTGTTGCCAACATACCTGAAGAAACCCTTCTTGTTACTCTTGACATCTCTTGCTAGCTGCAGCTCCAGGTGCGATTTGGCCCTCCTGATATCATTCCTACATGCCCGAGCAATATTTTTATACTCTTCCCTGGTCATATATCCAACCTTCCACTTCTTGTAAGCTTCTTTTTTATGTTTAAGATCCGCTAGGATTTCACCATTAAGCCAAGCTGGTCGCCTGCCATATTTACTATTCTTTCGACTCATCTGGATGGTTTGTCCCTGGAAACTCAACAGGGATTCCTTGAAATACAGCCAGCTCTCCTGGACTCCTTTCCCCTTCAAGTTAGTCCCCCAGGGGATCCTGGCCATCCGTTCCCTGAGGGAGTCGAAGTCTGCTTTCCTGAAGTCCAGGGTCCGTATCCTGCTGCTTACCTTTCTTCCCTGCGTCAGGATCCTGAACTCAACCAACTCATGGTCACTGCCTCCCAGATTCCCATCCACTTTTGCTTCCCCCACTAATTCTACCCGGTTTGTGAGCAGCAGGTCAAGAAAAGCGCCCCCCCTAGTTGGCTCCTCTAGCACTTGCGCCAGGAAATTGTCCCCTATGCTTTCCAAAAACTTCCTGGATTGTCTATGCACTGCTGTATTGCTCTCCCAGCAGATATCAGGAAAATTAAAGTCACCCATGAGAATCAGGGCATGCGATCTAGTAGCTTCCGTGAGCTGCCGGAAGAAAGCCTCATCTACCTCATCCCCCTGGTCCGGCGGTCTATAGCAGACTCCCACCACTACATCACTCTTGTTGCACACACTTCTAAACTTAATCCAGAGACACTCAGGTTTTTCTACAGTTTCGTACCGGAGCTCTGAGCAGTCATACTGCTCCCTTACATACAGTGCTACTCCCCCACCTTTTCTGCCCTGCCTGTCCTTCCTGAATAGTTTATAACCATTCATGACAGTACTCCAGTCATGTGAATTATCCCACCAAGTCTCTGTTATTCCAATCACGTCATAGTTCTTTGACATCACCAGAACCTCCAGTTCTCCCTGCTTGTTACCAAGGCTTTGTGCATTTGTAGATAAGCACTTGAGATAACCTGTTGATCGCCCCTCATTCCCAGTATGAGGCAGGAGCCCTCCCCTCACAGACATTCCTGCCTGTGCTTCCTCCCGGTATCCCGCTTTCCCACTTACCTCAGGGCTTTGGTCTCCTTCCCCTGGTGAACCTAGTTTAAAGCCCTCCTCACTAGGTTAGCCAGCCTGCTGGCAAAGATGCTCTTCCCTCTCTTTGTAAGATGGAGCCCGTCTCTGCCCAGCACTCCTCCTTCATGGAACACCATCCCATGGTCAAAGAATCCAAAGCCTTCTCTCCGACACCACCTGCGTAGCCATTCGTTGACTTCCACGATTCGACGGTCCCTACCCAGGCCTTTTCCTTCCACGGGGAGGATGGACGAGAACACCACTTGCGCCTCCAACTCCTTTATCCTTCTTCCCAGAGCCACGTAGTCCGCAGTGATCTGCTCAAGGTCATTCTTGGCAGTACCATTGGTGCCCACGTGGAGAAGCAGGAAGGGGTAGCGATCCGAGGGCTTGATGAGTCTCGGCAGTCTCTCCGTCACATCGCGAATCTTAGCCCCTGGAAAGCAGCAGACTTCTTGGTTTTCCCGGTCAGGGCGGCAGATAGATGACTCAGTCCCCCGGAGGAGAGAGTCCCCGACCACCACCACCCGCCTTCTCCTCTTGGGAGTGGTGGTCGTGGAACCCCCAACCTCAGGACATTGCATCTCATGCCTTCCAACCAGCAGAGTCTCCTTCTGCTTTCTCGCCCCAGACATATCATCTGGTCCACTCTCCGCAACGATACCTGTGGAGAGAACATGAAAGCGGTTAGTTACCTGTGTCTGTGTTACTGGAACCCAGACATTCCGCTTACCTCTTCTGGAGGTCACATGTTGCCAAGCTTCTTCACTGGCCTCTTGGCTCCTCTGTGCAACCTGCTCTATATCTTTAGAGCTTTGTGCCCCTAGAAGCCTATCCTGAGTTTTGTCCAGAAAATCCTCAGTTTCTTGAATGCAACGCAGGGTTGTTATCTGTTGCTCCAGACCTTCAATCTTCTCTTCCAATATGGAGACCAGCTTGCACTTTGTACAGACAAAGTCGCTTCTGTCCTGTGGAAGAAAGACAGATGGGCAGGCAGTCTGTTGTTGCTCAGACAGCTCCCCTTCATGACTTCCTGGTTTAGTGGGCTGAGAGGGCCCACCGCTCAGGTTCTGCTGGGTGGTACTTCCTACTGAGCCCAGCCTCATGGGATCCTCCCATGGGAGTCCAGCCTGTGGTAATATGGAGGCATCAGTGTCTCAGAACCCCCAGGGTCTCAGATTCCAGCTCTGCAGGTTCCAACTCTCCCTTGGTGGACCTGCTGCTCAGAACTGGTCTTTCCATCCCTACTTCTGAGACAATGGATTTTGTGTCAATGCAGGGCTTAACTTTCACTTTTAATGCCCCCCTTTTTTTGCATCATTATAGCAGAGCTCTGAAATACAGCAATCAGGTTGTGTCTTCACTGAAGAAGTAACTCAGTCTCTTACTTGGGCAATTGCAAGCCAGGAAGCCTAACTCCACGACAAGACAAATTGGTTGAAACTATAGCAAAAGACAGAATCAGACATACAGATAAACAAGTTATGTTGGAAAAAAGAGTCAACATGGCTTTTGTAAACGGAAATCATGCCTTACCAATCTATTAGAATTCTTTGAGGGCACAAACAAGCATGTAGATAAGGGGATCCAGTCAATATGGTGTATTTGGATTTGCAGAAAGCCTTTGACAAGGTCCCTCACCAAAGGTGCTTAAGCAAAGTAAGAAGTCATGGGATAAAAGGGAAGGGGCTCTCTCATGGATCAATATCTCATTAAAAGATAGGGGGAAAGACAGGGGAAACTGACCATTTATTCTTACAAGGATCTGTACTGGGATTTGTGCTGTCTAACATATTCATAAATGATCTGGAAAAGGGGGTGAACACTGAAGTGGCAAAGTTTGCAAACAATACAAAATTATTCAAGATATGCAAGTCCAAAGCTGACAGTGAAGAGTTACAAAGGCAACTCAAAAAGCTGGGTGACTGAATATCAATATGGCAGATGAAATTCAATGTTGATAAATACAAAATAATTCACATTGGAAAACATAATCCCAACTGTACATACAAAATGATGGGGTCTAAATTAACTGTTATCACACTTGGAGTCATCTGCTCACCGTGTAGCACAGTCAAAAAAAAAAAAAAGCTAACAAAATGTTAGAAGCCATTAAGAAAGGGACAGAAAATAAGGAAGAAAATATAATGGCACTACATAAATCCATGGTATACCCACACCTTGAATACTGCATGCAGTTCTGGTCACTCCATCTCAAAAAAAAAAAAAAGAATTAGAAAAGGCACAGAGAAGGACAACAAAAATGATTAGGGGTATGGAACAACTTCCACAGGAAGAGATTGAAAAGACTAGGACTATTCAGCTTTGAAAAGAGATAACTGAGGAGGCATATGACAGAGGTTTATAAAAATCATGGTATGGAAAAAGCAAATAGGGAAATGTTATTTACCCCTTCACATGAGAATCAGGGGTTACCCAATGAAATTAATAGACAGATTTAACACCAAACATAAGGAAGTACTTCTTCACACAACACACAGTCAACCTGTGGAACTCATTGCCATGGGGTGTCGTGAAGGCCAAAAGTATAATTGGTTTTAAATAAAAAAGGATTAGATAAATTCCTGGAGGATAGGTTCACCAATGGACTATTAGCCAAGGTGATCAGGGAAGCAACCCCTTACTCTGGGTGCCTCTAAACTTCTGTCTGCCAGAATCTGGGACAGATGACAGGGGATGGATCACTCAATAGTTGCCCTGTTCTGGTCATTGCCTCTGAAGCATCTGGCACTGGCCACTGTCAGAAGACAGGATACTGGGCTAGATGGACCATTGGTCTGAGCCAGTATGGCCGTTCTTACATTCTTACGGGTGTTGCACCTAACTCCCCTGTTTCTCACACACAAAGCCCTCTCATCCAGGGTTGGTGGTCCTTTAAACCTAGGCCAGCTGGGGTACAGATTAGAGCTCAGTTTACTGCAATACAAAGAATCATGGGATATGACACCAGAAATCCTAGTGATGCACATAGGTGCATGCAGCACCAGTTAGGATATAGTAACTTGGGTATGGCTTTGTAGTGTGGCTGCTCACCTCCCCACTGGGCTAACCCAAGTACCAATCACCCAAGGTAGCTCTACAGTGGAAATATGCCCTCAGGCAGAAATATCCAATTAATTAGAAGCCACAGCCCCTTTCATTTATCATGATTATTTCAGGTTTGATTTTCTAAATGCTGAACATTCACAAATGCAGCCAAAGCTCATGGGAGCTGCAGTCTCTCAGCACCTCTGACAACCAGGCTCTAGTGCATAAGTGGGCATGATTGCTTACAATCAAGAAAGAAAAGGTCCCTGCCTCATTGATCGTACAGACTAAATTACATGTTTAAAAAACAACCACACACACCGAAGACAAAGATGTATGAGGAATTGGGGTTGAAGGGGATGTGGAAAGCATCAGCAGCTGAAGAGGAACCTGCCTGTTAATTCAGTGGGGAAATCCCTTGATGTGGAATCTTGCTACCCCTCTGCCTGAAGTAATTTTGCTCTCCTCATCCGTCAAATCCTCTCTCCTCTTTCAAATCCCTACTTAAACCCACCTTGTCCTTAATTTAAATAATTAATAATAATAGTCCCTGCATGCACATCCTTTCCTGAATGGCTGTCCGATATTTTGCCTCGTGTTTGTCATGGATTATTTAGATTCTAAGCTTGCCAGGAAGGGCACATATCTTGTAAATGATTGGTGCTGCATGCATGTTTTGTAACAGTACGTAGTGATTATGAATCTGCCCTGCCTTGTCAATGCTCCTGGGAAAGAGGCACCTACTGAGTTCCTAATCTGGCACTCAGGTCACCAGAGACAGAAAGGACATCCTCTCAGAATAGGGGAATCAGCTAAAAATGAATATCTTTTCCAGTAATGTTATTCAAGGATAAGAATTCACTATGTCCCCATAGGTTTAAACCCGTTTGACAAGTCCAATGGGTCATTACTATTTGTTCAAAAAGGAGGTTCTCTGAATACAACCAAATTAAACCCGAGACATATGCACAAATGTATGTGCATCACACCCACCCACATGCTTCTGTCATACTTAGACGCAAACTGCTGCTTGGTATTTACACTGAGGCAGATGAGTACCTCAGTGCCACAAAGGAACATCTGAATCATACAAGGAAGGAGAAAAGAAACAAAAAGTGGGCTAAGTAGGTGAAAAACCTGAGAGCAGCAATTTAGAAGAAAGAAAAGATCAGACCAAAGATGAGAAGCAGCTACCTGGCTCACAGGAAAAAAAAATCTGCAAGAAATATTGGGGTTAAGGTAAAAATTTAAGAGAGCCCTTTTAGTCATTGACCCTCTGTGACCCTAACAGCATTCCACTGCAAGAAAGCAAGGGTGTCACTGGCATTTGGTAATGAGTGTCAGCTGCCTGACCAGTTCAGTTTACCCAAACTCATTTATGTCATAAACTGTATCAGATGCATCATTTAAGGTATCACTAGAAAATTAACAATGCACTGATAAGTATTCTTCCATAGTATATGCAGGGTAAACGCACAAAGGACTATACACGTATGAAGGAAATGTGGACCTAAAGTGTGGGGAGTGGGTAATCAGGTTTATCCCAGAAAGAGAACAAGCTGACAGCTCTAGCCAGCTGTCAGAGTTGATTAGCAATCACGTCATGTGGCCATTCATTTACATCAGAGAGGGTATGAACACATCAAATTGCATTTTAGCAAACACCATCAGGGGAAGAAACCAGCCTGGTACTTCCTTCAACACCAGACTCCATGTCTCCTTCCTCAGAGTTTGAATGAACTGTATTTGGGGGGGGGTAATATAAAAGACTATAAAAGAGAGGGGCAAAAAACCCCAAGTTTTCTTTCACCTAGGAAGACAAAGGGAAGCAGCACCCTGTACTTCTGCAGAAGATCCTGACAGAGTGCTAGCTATGCTAGACAAAGTGATTGATGAGAAGCCATCTCAAAGGCTATACATTGCTAGATTAATGTTCACCTTTATTTGCTTGAAACCATCTTTATCCTTTCTTTCTTTCACTTGGCATCACTTAGCCTATGCCCTGTTAATGAACTTATTTTACCCAGCCCAGTGCAGTGTCTGAACTGAAGTAATTCAGAAGCCCAGTTGATGTGGAAAAGCTGCTGAGTACTGACTCTTTAAGGAGCAAAGGAACCTTGTTATTCCTTTGACTGGCCCAGGAGAGGGAAAAATTTAGAAATGGGAGTGTGTTGGAGTCACTTGGCTACTAATTTCCACGGCTGGTAAGATACCAGAATGTGTCTGGGGTGTAATACGGAGGCTGCTGGAATCAGAGTGCTTAGACAGAGCTGCTAAACACATACACTCAGTGCATGCTTGTCTGCTGGCTGTCGATGTCCAGGTTGTGAGCCACAGCAGCAGAGCATTTAAGGCAACCAGAGTTACAGGGCAGGCAGTCACACACAGCCCGTCAGGTCTGGATTGCACCCCAGAACATGATGCCCTCATGGCCCAGTCCTACAAATTACTGAGTGCCACCTGCAAGATCCTGAGGACGCATAGCTTTCTTGGTGCTTAGACCCTTGCAGGTTTTTCATGGAGGGGATGGAACTTGTTAGAATGGCAAGTGTTTCTGAGAGGCAACTGCCCACAGTCCATGATAATCTAGTACAGCTAAAAATTCAGTTTGATGTGCCAGCAGGGTAGTTTGATGCCCTAGCAAAAACTAAGCTAAAAATCACTACTAGAACAAATAGACCTCCAGAAGATGAAATATGATACAAGTCTTCTATTTATAGAAGACAAACGACAGGCAATATTTAAATGGAGACAAAAAAAGCAGGGCAGATGAATTTTGTCATGAAAGGTTTCAGAGTAGCAGCCGTGTTAGTCTGTATTCGCAAAAAGAAAAGGAGGACTTGTGGCACCTTAGAGACTAACCAATTTATTAGAGCATAAGCTTTCGTGAGCTACAGCTCACTTCCTCAGATGCATATCGTGGAAACTGCAGCAGGCTTTATATATACACAGAGAATATGAAACAATACCTATTCCCACCCCACTGTCCTGCTGGTAATAGCTTATCTAAAGTGATTTCCAGCACAAATCCAGGTTTTCTCACCCTCCACCCCCCCACACAAATTCACTCTCCTGCTGGTGATAGCCCATCCAAAGTGACAACTCTTTACACAATGTGCATGACAATCAAGCTGGGCTATTTCCTGCATAAATCCAGGTTCTCACATCCCCCCACCCCCATACACACACAAACTCACTCTCCTGCTGGTAATAGCTCATCCTGAAGAGTGGTCAGTTTGGATGAGCTATTACCAGCAGGAGAGTGAGTTTGTGTGTGTATGGGGGTGGGGGGATGTGAGAACCTGGATTTATGCAGGAAATAGCCCAGCTTGATTGTCATGCACATTGTGTAAAGAGTTGTCACTTTGGATGGGCTATCACCAGCAGGAGAGTGAATTTGTGTGGGGGGGTGGAGGGTGAGAAAACCTGGATTTGTGCTGGAAATCACTTTAGATAAGCTATTACCAGCAGGACAGTGGGGTGGGAATAGGTATTGTTTCATATTCTCTGTGTATATATAAAGCCTGCTGCAGTTTCCACGATATGCATCTGAGGAAGTGAGCTGTAGCTCACGAAAGCTTATGCTCTAATAAATTGGTTAGTCTCTAAGGTGCCACAAGTCCTCCTTTTCTTTTTGTCATGAAAGAATCCCAGAGTGTTGGGTGCTCCATGGGATAGACACTCTCAGGTTGATTAGCATACTTGCTCATCTCAGCTACGGCAACAACCCACTGCACTAATAGCCTGCCCTCTGAAGTAATCAAGTTACAGTCAAATGAGTTCTTTGTGCTACAGGAAAGTATAAGCTCAGAGAAATGTGAGATCAGTATAGCTTTCAGACACAAAGAAAGCTAACAGTAGCAAAAAAAAGTTAAAACAATTCTTATACTGAGTCCTCCACCCCACTTCAAGATCAGCCTAAATTTGAAGACAAACTGAATCAAGTCAAATACTGAAATTCAATTTGTAATCAATTGATTGGTAACATGAACCATTCTACTGTGTACTGCACCTTAGATGCAAAACATGGATGGGTTTATTATTCCCAATGCAGGCAGATTTTTTTATAAACAAACAAAAACCTATATAAGTAACAGTGGGGGTGAAAAGGGTAAATACAAGTAAGATAGTATAGTAAAAAAAAAGAAGAAAAACAAAAAGCTTGATTGCAGATGTGAAAAATAAAATTTTACCTTTCCCACACCCATTTCCATGTTCCAAGAATTTCAGTGGCTTCCGATAGATATGATTGTCATCAACAGGTCATGCTTAAGGGCAGAGACCATTTACTACTTCAGGTCTGTAACATGCCTAGCACAATGGCGCCTCATTCTTGGTTGATCCTTCAGCACTAATGTAAAACATAATACTAGTTGGATGCTATTTCAAACTTCCAACAAACATTGGGTTAAACTCCACCCTCACATACACATGATGCAAACCCACTGACATGTGGTGTGAGGGCAGAAATTGGTTTTGAAAAATCCCTTCCTACACAGAGTACATCCATTTCCAAAGACAATCACGGCAATTGACTTTTTTTTTAAAATAGAAAAAGTCCAACTTCTATGGGCCCCAATTGTGTGTGATGCAGAGTGCCTCCAGCAAGCTGGTAGGCATAGGAGAGGGGTCTTCCACTTTGTAGGAACAAGCCCATAATTAGATGTGGTTGAAAGTGTCATTTGGCTGAAAAAATGGTTCTTTGCTCAGCATGAATGTTTTTGGTGAATATTTTCCATATCTAAATTTCCCCCCCAGTTTTTCCAAAAATTAAAAAAAACCTTTGTTTTCTGTATTTTTTTCCAGTTTTCAAAGACGTGTTAAAAATCAGCTTTTGTGGTTTTCGCTGAAAAACTGGAAAATTTCCACAAAAATATTTCAGACAAAAAGGGACATTTTTATTTTCAGGAAGAGCAAAATCTTCAGTGCATGTCAGATGGACAGCTATAGGCTTTCACTGGTTATTTTCCCTTACTAGCTCATAACAAGTATGAAAACAAACTTTCCACTTAAAGCAACGGTCAATGGCAATAGAGAGAAGTCCTGACTGTGCTCTCATTCATAATGGTGAAAAGCAGGAATAGTTCCATCAAAGCCAATAGAGGCATACAAGTGTAAAACCAGTCTAACCGAGAGGAGAATCAGGGCCACTATCTTAATTTTTTCCCCCCTCCTGCTCCTTTCCCATCTTATTTCTTTTCTCTTTCTTCCTGTTAGCAACCAATTTTATAACACAACTTTAACCATTAACTCAACAGGGATGGGTCACGTTCCAGGGTGCAATCCAGGCCAGTGAGGGGTTGTGCCACTGCCTGCCCTACAACCGTGGGTTGCCCTACAACCATGGCTTGAGTGGGAATTAATCATGGTGAGGGAAAGCCCAAGCCTTGATGCCTCTATATATTTTGGTGCCAACTCCTCAGCTCTAGTCTCTCCCAGTACTGTCAGCTCTCTGCTGGGAGTACTTCACTAAACCTTCTTAATTGCTGAAAGCTTCCATTTTGATCCTTCATAACTACCGCCTAAAAATCAATTTGTTGTCAGGCAACAGCTGCAGCATTCATTGTTGCTGGTTCCCACGAAAATGGCTAATTCTGAAAAATGTTAATAGCTTCAGCCTTCAATGGGAAGATTTAATAATTAAATTTTAATTTACCAAAAAATAAAAAAAAAAAGTTTAAGACAGGTTAACCTGTCAAGATTACCACCACTTTTGATCCAGCCGAGGCAGACAAGGAGATTGTATATCCTCATTAATACCACAACTGGCATCTGGAATCTGTTCAAAAGTTCTGATTTACTTCAGAACAGAGGATTATGGTGGAATCTGGAGTTCTTTATGGCCTGCAGAGGCTTGTGAAATACAAATATAAAAGCTGTCAGTTAAACATTTCATGAAAAGCCCTACCTCATACTAATCCAAAGAAACACTAACAAGTGCTTGAGGGGATGAAAATCCACAATATGTTTTGGTAGCTACACTTATGGAAACATTAACATTCTTGGGCAGGGTTGCTCAGTGAGCTTCTGAAGTTAGACGCTACCAGGATTCAGTTCTTAACACACTTCCAATGCACTGGGGGGGGAAAAAAAAACAGAAGCCTCTAGTATTTATGAATTATTAATGCTCACTTTCTGGGTGGTGGAGTTTAAGTTTTGCTTTTGTGTGCATGTTCAGCTGAGTAATTCAATAGACAGAGGCATGAATAGTTATGCTAACTAGCACTGGGGCTAACCTTTAAAGTTCGTTAAAGCTGTCAGCTTTCCATGAAATATTTTCATTTTTCTTTTTTCTGAACAGGAAAACACATTTGTACACTGGGTGCTGGAGGGGCATCTTTAGGAACTGGATTTTATGATTAAAAGAATGGAGAGAACAGGTTCAGGAAGGGTGTCAGTTTCACAATTCTCATTTACAATCCTTGCCATTAGAATGTATTCACGTTGTGCCAGTTGCTGCTCTCAATTCTCATTACAAAAACATTGTCATCCAGACGAGGTGTAGGAACTTGAATAACTCACACATGCCCTCTGTGAAATATAGCAGGATCCAACAAAAAAAAAAACCCAAGAGGTTGAGGGAGGAATGAGATATTCCATCAGTATCTGGGTTGGAAGCAACACAAAAGAGGTGAGCTTCAATTCAGGCAGGAGATGGGAAATAAAGATAGCAAAACCAACATTTTTGACCAGTTGAGGCCTTTTTAAGACGTGATCTGTAAAAGGAAAAATAGGGGCAGCTCACCACATACTGCCTTCTATACCTTTTTACTTTATAAAAATGTTTGTTCCTTAACAGGATTTTCTTGTGTGATAAAATCAAAGCATCATGATGTTCACTGTGCTACATAGTCCTGAAAAAGCTAGAGAAGGCCCTGCGTCACAAGTGTTTGGATCTGGAATCAAACAACAACAGCATGCAATGATATGGTGCTTTTTGATCTCAAGATCTCTCAAACGTCTGTATTATTCCCATTTTGCAGATGGGGAAATTGAGGCACAGAGAAATGAACTTGCCTAAGGTCGCAGAGTCAGAGTTAGAATCTAGGCTCATTGTTCCCAATCCCATGCTATAATACTAGACCATTCAACTTCTTGAGAATAAAATCTGACACCAAAATTCAAGGTTGTGTGCTTTCTGTGTTCCAGATCAATCCATAATGGAAGCAGACTTAGCTTTATGACCTAAGATCATGATTCAGACGTGAACTTGCTCAGGGTTGGGGGCAGTTCAAATCCAGTTGTTGTGTAGTTGTAATTTAGACCTAACCCTAATTGCTAAAGCTTCACTTTTTTGCATTTACCTTTTTAAAAACAAACTGGATTTTGTTACAAATGTGCCACTTAGATAGGTAGGCCTGAGCTAAGTTGGAGTTCTGGACAGTTTTACATAGTTTCAACCTGAGAACAGAAAAAAACTTGATTTTTTTTTTTTTTTGGTGAGCTTTGTTTAGGGGTGCGTGAGCGTGCACGCTCCTGAAACTCAAAGTGTAAATTCTGCTCTTGAGTTTCTCTTTGGATGATGCACGTTGAGGTTTTGGAAAACAAGGCTTAGCTGGGGGGATACACTGAGTTGGGTGCAAAGTAGAGTTTCTTACCGCAATAGAAAACTATGAGGGGAAGTTACAGAAACTGTTTGCCATTCCTCTTCTGAGGATCCCTCTTCTGAGGTGTCTGAAGGCCAATCTGGTATAAAGAGGTATAGTTTCTTCCTTCATGCGCCATGTCTGGCAAATCTGTTCCAAGAGCAGGGAGATTTTGCAAAATATGAACCAAACACTTCTGGGCCTGAGGTAATTGTTGAGGCACAGCCTATAATCAAAATTGGGATTTTGTCCTTTCATTAAAGATGTCACATGACAATATCCCAGTACTCTGAGTACAAGAAAAGACTAATTTTATTACCTCAACCTCTATAGCCAAATTTTCAAAAGAGGATTTATCAGTAATATTTATTTGTATTGTGACAGTGCGTAAGGCCCCCAATCAGAGGTTAGGGCACCATTGCACTAGGTGCTATATGTACACACAATAAAAAGGCAGTCTCTGCCCTAAAGAACTTACAGGCTAAATACAAGACAAGAGATAACAGGTAGACATGACAGATGGGAGGAGCATGAGGTAACATTGAAAGGAGTCTGAACCTGGCTTCCAATTTTGCATCTGCAATTATTTGCATGACTGACTGTTGGGGAAGACTCAGAATTGGAGGCTAATTTTGGAAATTTGGCTTTTAGATAGTAATTAATAACCAAACCCTAAAGCAACACTTCTACCCAAGCGATAGGGGACAGCAACAGTCCCATCCTGAATATGTCCTATTCAATCCAGATACCATAATGACTAAGAAAAAAATGCAAACTGTATATACTGCATTGCATAGAGAATGAAATATAAAAACTAAGACAAGTGATACCAAGCATATTACAATTGCAGATATCCTGTTAATCTGGACTCTGGTACAAGAGAGAAGAGGGAACAACTATATTCATTCAGATAGCAGCTCATAAAAGGAACTTTGACACACTGAACCCCCAAAAATAAGAGAGCTTCTAATTTCCAGGCAACAAATTGTTCTGCTGTTAATGGGTTAAAATCTTTATTACTAGTCTGTAACTGATATTTATAAACCAAAAGAGGTACAACATTACTGGCTGGATTCCCAAAGTTTGTACATGCTATTCACGCTCTTGCTCATCACTACCTATATTGTCACTATTTGTCAGTAAGACTGAATTTTGACCAAACATGTTTTTGCCCTTTTCCCAAAAATAATGAAGAAACTTTCTCCTTATAGAATATCCTTCATTTTTGCCAGATACAGGACAATTGCTTCCATATTCTCCTTTGTAAAAGGGCTCCTTGCCTCCACTATATTCTGATGATGATCATCATCATCATCATCCTGTATTTCCAGTCCTGGTATTTTTCCTAGAAAGCAGCATTCAGTGAAAATAAAGGAGTTCTTTAGATGCCATTGGAGGGATTAGGTTACAAAGCTGACAAATCCAATTCCTCGGCCGCTGAAGGAAAAGCCTAAAAACTTTTGGATTATTTGACCTAATGTAGTGCTCAGCTATTCCTAGTCTTCTCTATGCAATTCAAATTTGTCTATACAACAATTTTCTGTGCTTTCCAGTGTAAGGGCTAAATTCAGCTTTCAGTGATATCAATGGGGTTGTTAACTGAGAGCCTGTTCTTTTCTCTAAGCCCTCACATTTTCTTAATAAAACCTGATGTCATAAATATAAAGGGAAGGGTAAACCCCTTTGAAATCCCTCCTGGCCAGGGGAAAGCTCCTCTCACCTGTAAAGGGTTAAGAAGCTAAAGGTAACCTCGCTGGCACCTGACCAAAATGACCAATGAGGAGACAAGATACTTTCAAAAGCTGGGAGGAGGGAGAGAAACAAAGGGTTTGGGTGGCTGTCTGTAGTCGTCTTGGCCGGGGACAGAACAGGAATGGAGTCTTAGAACTTTTAGTAAGTAATCTAGCTAGGTATGTGTTAGATTATGATTTCTTTAAATGGCTGAGAAAAGAATTGTGCTGAATAGAATAACTATTTCTGTCTGTGTATCTTTTTTGTAACTTAAGGGTTTGCCTAGAGGGGTTCTCTATGTTTTTGAATCTAATTACCCTGTAAGATATATACCATCCTGATTTTACAGGGGGGATTTCTTTATTTCTATTTACTCTATTTTTTATTAAAAGTCTTCTTGTAAAACACTGAATGCTTTTTCATTGTTCTCAGATCCAAGGGTTTGGGTTTGTGGTCACCTATGCAAATTGGTGAGGCTTTTTATCCAACATTTCCCAGGAAAGGGGGGGTGCAAGTGTTGGGAGGATTGTTCATTGTTCTTAAGATCCAAGGGTCTGGGTCTGTAGTCACCTAGACAAATTGGTGAGGCTTTTTACCAAACCTTGTCCAGGAAGTGGGGTGCAAGGTTTTGGGAAGTATTTTGGGGGGAAGGACGCGTCCAAACAGCTCTTCCCCAGTAACCAGTATTAGTTTGGTGGTGGTAGCGGCCTGTCCAAGGGGTAATATTTTGTACCTTGGGGAAGTTTTGACCTAAGCTGGTAAAGATAAGCTTAGGAGGTTTTCATGCAGGTCCCCACATCTGTACCCTAGAGTTCAGAGTGGGGGAGGAACCTTGACATGGTGGCACAGTGGTGGGATTAACCTGAAATCATTTTGAGATCCAGTTGAGATTTTTTGAACTAGAAATACAGATTTTAAAAAGGAATTTTTAGGAAGTCCAGAAGGCAGCTTTGAAACTGAAAGCAGCTTGGTTTCTCTCTGCTTTGTGGCCAAGCAGAGACAAAAGGGGATTATCTTGTGAATTGCAGGTTTTCTTTGCCTAGAGGCAGGGTACTTAACTCCTGCAGGGAAATTCACAGTCCTCCAACCCAGAGGTTTTTTTTTCTTTTCTTCCTAAAAGTAAATAGGGGGTGTGTGCTCTACCCATTTGCCTGGAGACAAAAGTGGCAGGGTTTTTTTAGGATTTTGATTTTTTTTTGTTTTACAAGGAGCACAGGGTTGAAAAGAAATTTTTTTTTTCTTTGGGCTGGGTAAGCAGTTTTCCAAGTAGTTGGAGGTTTTTTGCTTTAATTTGGGCCCAGAGCAGAGACAAGGGAATTGTCTTTTTCTGTAGGCTGACAATCACTATCAGAGAATAGGTATTCTATTCCAGCACAGCAAAATTTTACAGCCAAGTTTTGTTTGTTTATTTCTGAACCTCGGGTGTAAAGTTAGTTAAAAACAGAGAGGTTAGAATGGGCAAATCCTCAGCTCGACTACAGCTGGAATTAGCCAAATTTCAGGCTGAGGAAAAACAAAGGGAACATGAAAGACAGATAGAACTCATGCGGCTGAAGGAGGAGGAGAAGGAAAAAGAGAGGAAGCATGTGGAGGAGATGGAGAGGATAAAGGCCCAGCAGAATATACCAACAAACCCTAGCAATCCTTCTCCAGGTACCACTTCCCATCCCAGAAGGTTCCCCACCTACAAGGCAGGTGATGATACTGAGGCCTTCTTAGAAAACTTCGAAAGGGCCTGCCTTGGGTACAACATCTCTACTGACCAATACATGGTAGAGCTGAGGCCGCAGCTCAGTGGACCCTTAGCTGAGGTGGCAGCTGAAATGCCTAAAGAACACATGAACAAGTATGAACTGTTTAAATCCAAGGCGAGAGTCAGAATGGGGATAACACCCGAGCAGTCTCGTCGGAGGTTCAGAGCCCTAAGGTGGAAACCAGACATGTCATTTACCCGACATGCCTACCACATTGTAAAACATTGGGATGCCTGGATATCAGGAGCAAGTGTTGAATCTCCAGTAAATTTGCCCTTCCTAATGCAAATGGAACAATTCTTAGAGGGTGTTCCTGAGGAAATAGAAAGATACATCCTAGATGGGAAACCCAAAACTGTAATTGAGGCAGGAGAGATTGGAGCCAGATGGGTGGAGGTGGCAGAGAAGAAGAAAACTGGTCGCAGTTGGAGCGGAGACCAGAAGGGACCACCCCAGACCACACCCTATTACCGGGGGCCGCCCAAAGCCCCACCTACCTCCCAAAGAACCTTCCAGACCCCTTATCGTCCCACCACCCCGTTCTCCAGCAACCCTCCTCGCCCCAGTGACCCGTCAGCTGGACGATGTTTTAAGTGTAACGAGCTGGGGCATGTAAAGGCCAACTGCCCCAAGAACCCCAACAGATTACAGTTCATTGCACCGGAATCACACCAGAGGTCCACAGGCCCAGATACCTCCCAGATACCCTTGGAGAGGAGGGAAACTGTGAGTGTGGGTGGGAAGAAGGTCACCGCGTGGAGGGACACCGGAGCACAAGTGTCAGCTATCCATGCTTCCTTAGTGGACCCCAATTTAATCAACCCAGAGATCCAAGTGACGATTCAACCCTTCAAGTCCAACTCTTTCAATTTGCCTACAGCCAAGTTGCCTGTCCAGTACAAGGGCTGGTCAGGAATGTGGACTTTTGCAGTCTATGATGATTATCCCATCCCCATGCTGTTGGGGGAAGACTTGGCCAATCATGTGAAGCAGGCCAAGAGGGTGGGAATGGTCACCCGCAACCAGGCTAAACAAGCCGTGAGGCCTAGCTCTGTTCCGGAAACTTCTATCAGGACCCAGTCAGAGGTGATGGACCTGGACCCCAGGCCAATGTCTGCAACAGCAGTAGTGGATCCAGTCCCAGAGACCCAGACGGAACCAGTCCCAGAACCGGAACCAGCCGAACAACCAACACCAGACCCCGTGTCAGCACTGAATCCAGTACTTGCAACCTCAACACCAGAGGGCCCCACCGAACCTGAACTGGCAGCAGCCGATAACCCTACACAAGAGGCTCAGCCGGAGCCTGAATCCCAACATAGTACACCAGCGGAGAGCGGTTCACAGTCAACAGGAACAGCTCCATCCCCTATATCGCTTCCAGAGGGACCAAGCCTAGGTCCACAATCCCATGAGGAACTGATGTCTCCAGCATCAAGGGAACAGTTCCAGACCGAACAGGAAGCAGATGAAAGCCTCCAGAGAGCTTGGACGGCGGCACGGAGCAACCCACCGCCTCTCAGCTCTTCTAATCGATCCAGGTTTGTTGTAGAAAGAGGACTTTTATACAAGGAAACTCTTTCTGGGGGACACCAGGAAGACTGGCATCCTCAGAGACAGTTGGTAGTTCCAACTAAATACCGGGCCAAGCTCTTGAGCTTAGCCCATGATCACCCTAGTGGCCATGCTGGGGTGAACAGGACCAAAGACCGTTTGGGGGGGTCATTCCACTGGGAGGGAATGGGCAAGGATGTTTCTACCTATGTCCAGTCTTGTGAGGTGTGCCAAAGAGTGGGAAAACCCCAAGACCAGGTCAAAGCTCCTCTCCAGCCACTCCCCATCATTGAAGTTCCATTTCAGCGAGTAGCTGTGGATATTCTGGGTCCTTTTCCGAAAAAGACACCCAGAGGAAAGCAGTACATACTGACTTTCATGGATTTTGCCACCCGATGGCCGGAAGCAGTAGCTCTAAGCAACACCAGGGCTAAAAGTGTGTGCCAGGCACTAGCAGACATTTTTGCCAGGGTAGGTTGGCCCTCCGACATCCTCACAGATGCAGGGACTAATTTCCTGGCAGGAACTATGAAAAACCTTTGGGAAGCTCATGGGGTAAATCACTTGGTTGCCACTCCTCACCATCATCAAACAAATGGCATGGTGGAGAAGTTTAATGGAACTTTGGGGGCCATGATACGTAAATTCGTAAATGAGCACTCCAATGATTGGGACCTAGTATTGCAGCAGTTGCTCTTTGCCTACAGAGCTGTACCACATCCCAGTTTAGGGTTTTCCCCATTTGAACTTGTATATGGCCGTGAGGTTAAGGGGCCATTGCAGTTGGTGAAGCAGCAATGGGAGGGATTTACACCTTCTCCAGGAACTAACATTCTGGACTTTGTAACCAACCTACAAAACACCCTCCGAACCTCTTTAGCCCTTGCTAGAGAAAACTTACAGGATGCTCAAAAAGAGCAAAAAGCCTGGTATGATAAACATGCCAGAGAGCGTTCCTTCAAAGTAGGAGACCAGGTCATGGTCTTAAAGGCGCTCCAGGCCCATAAAATGGAAGCATCGTGGGAAGGGCCATTCGTGGTCCAGGAGCGCCTGGGAGCTGTTAATTATCTCATAGCATTCCCCACCTCCAACCGAAAGCCTAAGGTGTATCATATTAATTCTCTAAAGCCCTTTTATTCCAGAGAATTAAAGGTTTGTCAGTTTACAGCCCAGGGAGGAGACGACGCTGAGTGGCCTGAAGGTGTCTATTACGAAGGGAAATGTGCTGGTGGTGTGGAAGAGGTGAACCTCTCCATGACCCTTGGGCGTATGCAGCGACAGCAGATCCAGGAGCTGTGCACTAGCTACGCGCCAACGTTCTCAGCCACCCCAGGACTGACTGGACGGGCATACCACTCCATTGACACAGGTAATGCTCACCCAATTAGGGTCCAACCTTACCGGGTGTCTCCTCAAGCTAAAACTGCTATAGAACGGGAGATCCAGGATATGTTACAGATGGGTGTAATCCGCCCCTCTGAAAGTGCATGGGCATCTCCAGTGGTTCTAGTTTCCAAACCAGATGGGGAAATACGTTTTTGCGTGGACTACCGTAAGCTAAATGCTGTAACTCACCCAGACAACTATCCCATGCCACGCACAGATGAACTATTAGAGAAACTGGGAAGGGCCCAGTTCATCTCTACCTTGGACTTAACCAAGGGGTACTGGCAGGTACCGCTAGATGAATCTGCCAAGGAAAGGTCAGCCTTCATCACACATCTCGGGCTGTATGAATTTAATGTACTCCCTTTCGGGCTGCGAAATGCACCCGCCACTTTCCAAAGACTTGTAGATGGTCTCCTAGCGGGATTAGGAGAATATGCAGTCGCCTACCTTGACGATGTGGCCATATTTTCGGATTCCTGGGCAGACCACCTGGAACATCTACAAAAAGTCCTTGAGCGCATAAGGGAGGCAGGACTAACTGTTAAGGCTAAGAAGTGTCAAATAGGCCTAAACAGAGTGACTTACCTTGGACACCAGGTGGGTCAAGGAACTATCAGCCCCCTACAGGCCAAAGTGGATGCTATCCAAAAGTGGCCTGTCCCAAAGTCAAAGAAACAGGTTCAATCCTTCTTAGGCTTGGCCGGTTATTACAGACGATTTGTACCGCACTACAGCCAAATCGCTGCCCCACTGACAGACCTAACCAAAAAGAAACAGCCAAATGCTGTTCAGTGGACCGGAAAGTGTCAGAAGGCCTTTAACAAGCTTAAAGCGACACTCATGTCTGACCCTGTACTAAGGGCCCCAGACTTTGACAAACCGTTCCTAGTAACCACAGATGCATCCGAGCGTGGTGTGGGAGCAGTTTTAATGCAGAAAGGACCTGATCAAGAATTCCACCCTGTAGTGTTTCTCAGCAAAAAACTGTCTGAGAGGGAAAGCAACTGGTCAGTCACTGAAAAAGAATGTTATGCCATTGTCTACGCTCTGGAAAAGCTACGCCCATATGTTTGGGGACGGCGTTTCCACCTGCAAACCGACCATGCTGCACTAAAGTGGCTTCACACCGTCAAAGAAACTAACAGAAAACTTCTTCGGTGGAGTTTAGCTCTCCAAGATTTTGATTTCGACATCCAACACATCTCAGGAGCTTCTAACAAAGTGGCTGATGCACTCTCCCGTGAAAGTTTCCCAGAATCAACTGGTTAAAATCGTCCTTGAGATGTGGAAAATATTGTTAGTCTTTATGTACTTGGTAGTATATTTAGAGATGCATGTGTCTTATTAACTCTGTTTTCCTAGAGCTCCAGGAAGAAATCCCAGCCAGTGTTTCACCCTAGCTGAGATTTGGGGGGCGTGTCATAAATATAAAGGGAAGGGTAAACCCCTTTGAAATCCCTCCTGGCCAGGGGAAAGCTCCTCTCACCTGTAAAGGGTTAAGAAGCTAAAGGTAACCTCGCTGGCACCTGACCAAAATGACCAATGAGGAGACAAGATACTTTCAAAAGCTGGGAGGAGGGAGAGAAACAAAGGGTTTGGGTGGCTGTCTGTAGTCGTCTTGGCCGGGGACAGAACAGGAATGGAGTCTTAGAACTTTTAGTAAGTAATCTAGCTAGGTATGTGTTAGATTATGATTTCTTTAAATGGCTGAGAAAAGAATTGTGCTGAATAGAATAACTATTTCTGTCTGTGTATCTTTTTTGTAACTTAAGGGTTTGCCTAGAGGGGTTCTCTATGTTTTTGAATCTAATTACCCTGTAAGATATATACCATCCTGATTTTACAGGGGGGATTTCTTTATTTCTATTTACTCTATTTTTTATTAAAAGTCTTCTTGTAAAACACTGAATGCTTTTTCATTGTTCTCAGATCCAAGGGTTTGGGTTTGTGGTCACCTATGCAAATTGGTGAGGCTTTTTATCCAACATTTCCCAGGAAAGGGGGGGTGCAAGTGTTGGGAGGATTGTTCATTGTTCTTAAGATCCAAGGGTCTGGGTCTGTAGTCACCTAGACAAATTGGTGAGGCTTTTTACCAAACCTTGTCCAGGAAGTGGGGTGCAAGGTTTTGGGAAGTATTTTGGGGGGAAGGACGCGTCCAAACAGCTCTTCCCCAGTAACCAGTATTAGTTTGGTGGTGGTAGCGGCCTGTCCAAGGGGTAATATTTTGTACCTTGGGGAAGTTTTGACCTAAGCTGGTAAAGATAAGCTTAGGAGGTTTTCATGCAGGTCCCCACATCTGTACCCTAGAGTTCAGAGTGGGGGAGGAACCTTGACACCTGATATTTCTCTTCAAATGATGGTAGAGATGTCTTCAATCCATTAGGCTTAGTATGCAGAGGATCCACTAAAACCTTAAGAGCTGTTTCATGCCTGTGGTAGGCAAAGGGCTGGGGCAATGCAATAGACAGTTATCAAAACTCAGCTTGCATTTCCACACAGGCGGAATGAAGTTGTGTTAAAATGCGGTTATATTTCACCTTTTATCCCTGGAACTCAAAGCATCTTACTAACGTTAAAGTAGCCTCACAAAACTTATGAGGGAGATTAGTATTATTATACTCACTTTATAAATTGGGAAACTCAGGCACAGAAAGTAAAATGACTTGACCAAGATCACGTGGCTAGTCAAAGGCAGAATCACTCTTCACTGCCCTAATCGCTCAAGATCATTGCCCCCTTATGCCAATGGTCAGAGAAGACTAATACTTCAAACACTCACCCACCACTCTTCACAGTGAAAAGGGCAGAAAGACTGTACTCTATTAAAGAACTGGTCTAAATATAGCTCCTTACTGAAATCCTAAAAAGGTTGCCTGTAGACTCTCAGAAGTCAAAGCATGAATGTAAACTGGGGCATGAGAAAATACATTCAAGTTAAGCATTTGCCAACATTTCCCACACAGGACTATCTGAGATCCCAGTATTCATAAAATAGGAACTAACTACAGTGGTTGCCATCACAAAGTTAAATGCTCAGATTTAAGGATTATTTGTATTTGGGAGGGAATTCGTATATGGAAATAGACTCCTGACTATGAAGGTTATCCCAAGTCTAATTTGATTTCTCCACCCAGCCCTTTGAAGAGATCTAGCTTCTGAGATCTATTATCTTCACTTCCCAATCTCTCTGGAGGTCAGAAAGTCTCAGAAGTCTTTGGTATTGTTGAACCAGTGGGTGCTGGGTTCTTTTTCTTCCCCAGACCTACCTAAGAGATGCTGGACACCAGGACTTGTGAGAGGGAAATGAAAAAGCTTCCCTTTGTTTTCAAAGACGCACTCGAGGAGTTACAGTCACTCAGCATCAGTTCAAATATCAGTTGCTGGCTGTGCAAAGGTTTGAGCAACAGTTTGCATATCCTAGAAAGGTCTTCTAGTGCGAATCAGAGATGGGCACAAAATGTTGAGAGATCATGGACATGAGCTAAAATATTTGATTGCTAGAACATTGCTAGTATTTGTGTTGTTCAATAACTTTACGTTCACCCATCTCTAGTGTAAATGCCGATATTCGTGATGTGCTGCTTGGGCCACCAAAAAAAGCTTTCCGTGATTAAAAGGAATAGTTAAAAAAAAGTAACCTTTTAACAGATGTGTCTATGAAAATACACACACAATTCAGTACTACAATTTACTGTCCAGTACAATACAATGTATTTGTGTATAATAATGTCATTCATACAAAAGTATCAAACAGCTAAGTAGTTTGCAATGTACCTTTACAGGTAACATATGTAGATGTGATAGGCAGGGCCAAACAGGGTGCAATGGCTGAGCACAGGGAAACAGCAGGAAGATGAGGGAGCAGGATTTTAATTTTTAATTAGAAAGAAGTCACAGGTCAGAGAGAAGAGATAAGTGCTAAATTTGGGTTAATTAGCTAAACAGGCTATTATACTGGGTGGGAAAATCATTGCAGGAGAACATTCTTCTGCCCATAGTAGAGGGTCATAGAGTGGGCGATTTGGGGACAGACTACAGATAAGGAAAAAAGACTGGGGAGGGCAAGAATTTATGGCAGATCATAATAGCCAGGAAGTAGATTTGGTATTTGATTCTGAAATGAATAACATAGTGAAGGTTTCTGAGGATGGGTCTTACCGCTGTATCTAGACACAAGTTGGTAGACAAACAGCAAACCACAATTTGGGGAACCATCAAGTGACAAGACACACTAAAATTGAAGCAGATGAGATTTAAACCAAGACCTATGTAACCTAAAGGGACAAGCTCACCTCCCTGAGGTAAAATACAGAAGCATGACTAAGCTCACCTCATCTGTATTTTTGCTCTTTAAATATCTTATGGTGGTGTGTGCATTGCCAATTGGCCAAATTTGAATGTGATGTGATAATTACATTCTGCTACCTAAATTCCTCATTCCGCAGTTTCAGTTAGGTAGGCTAGTTCTTCATGCCCTATTGTAAGCTAGATCTATACTGTTGCCATGTGCTGTTAAGCAGCTGCTACATTCCATTCAAAGGATGGCTTCATTCCAGTGGTGCGTGATGTGATCCCCACATATCCCTTACTATCTCTCAGGAATTTTTTGTGAGGATTCATTAGCTTGGGTTTGTAGACACTTCAAAATCCTATGCAAAGCCATATAAAAAATGTACAACTCTTGTATACAGACAGACAATGTATAAATATTTAGAGTACACATTTATACCCAGAAAAATATGTACAGACAGATAGATATACACCGTGCTGCCCATTTCCACATATACATGCATATTACTCTAGTCACAAGTTACTAGACATAGCACAGTTAGGAAAGACTTGAGAAACTTAATAAATGAGCACTGTGTAAAATCACTTCTAATGATCCTAATGGGTTTATCCATAGAATTTGCCAGTTTACCAGGAGATTTTTAATAAAATATTTCTGAATAAAATGAACTGTTTACACAATTTATACAAGTTTCAGTTTCTGCATCATCTTTTTCACACTATTTTTGCATAGGCCAACAAGGAACTGAAAGTACAGAGATTAATTTAGGTAACAATTACCACAATTCACAATTGCATTAGCACCTATTAAGGTTCATTGTTCTGTGGAAATTTTAATGATACATTCCTGAGTGAATAAAAGCAGAAGATGATTAGAAATAAAATTGTTTCTATGTATGCTGACAGGACTGCTGAGAATAATTATACATTTCTGAGGCGACCTGTTTGGAGTTTACGCCATAATTTTATGTAAATTTTTAATAACTTCATTTTTTCAGGTTAAATGCTAATATGTTATTTCAACACACAGGGAGTTGCAGGGGTACAAATGGATGTGTATTGCAACTGATGGAACCAGCTTCAGATAAAAGTCCTGAACATTTCAGAGTGATGGACTTTTACTTCATTGTTTCCCGCCCCCCACCCAAAAATCTTATTCTTGAACTAGCTGCCAACATTTTCAGTCAGCTACTGGCTATTAGCTACACTATCAAAATTCAGAGGAAAAAAAATGTTCTTTAGTTTTTCTCTCTTTTCCTGATTTAATCACTGCATGATGCTGACTTAAAACAGTTTATGCAGCTGCATGTAAGCTGTAGAACATAAAAAGGCAAGCAGAAAACTAGAAATGAAATACGTTGAAGACAAATGTGTGTGATCAGAGTTGCACAAAGTCCACCCACTTAGATGCACGTGGGTTTCGATGGACCATTCTGGCAGGTTTGTATCCAGTGAGCACCATTTTTGGTTTGCGTTTAACACCCCAGAACTGACATAAACATCAAGAAGCCTTCAGCAAGTTATTGTATTAATATGAAATCAACAAAATAAACTTACATGACCCTCTGTACCACCAGAGTCCTCTCCTTCCCCAATAGGCTCTGACTACCACTCGAACGTTCATTTGTCTCTAGTTCACTTTCCCCCATAGAATCATAGAACTGGAAGGGACCTCATCTAGCCCAGTCTTCTGCACTCATGGCAGGACTAAGTATTATCTAGACCATCCCTGACAGGTGTTTGTCTAACCTGCTCTTAAAAATCTCCAATGATGGAGATTCCACAACCTCCCTGGGCAATTTATCCCAGTGCTTAACCACCCTGACAGTTAGGAAGTTTTTCCTAATGTCCAACCTAAACCTCCTTTGCTGCAATTTAAGCCTATTGCTTCTTGTCCTATCCTCAGAGGTTAAGAAGAACAATTTCTCTCTCTCCTCCTTGTACTCCTTTTATGTACTTGAAAACTGTTATGTCCCCTCTCAGTCTTCTCTTTTCCAGACTAAACAAACCCAATTTTTACAATCTTCCCTCATAGGTCATGTCTTCTAGACCTTGAATCATTTTTGTTGCTCTTCTCCGGACTTTCTCCAATTTGTCCACATCTTTTCTCAGATGTGACGCCCAGAACTGGACACAATACTCCAGTTGAGACCTAATCAGCACGGAGTAGAACAGAAGAATTACTTCTCATGTCTTGCTTACAACACTCCTGCTAATGCAAAACAAGCTGACATCATTCTGGGATGTCAGCTTGTTTTGCAACAGTATTACACTGTTGACCAATATTTAGCTTGTGGTCCACTATGACCTGCCACCGCAAATCCCTTACCGCAGTACTTCTTCCTAGGCAGTCGTTTCCCATGAGTGACCATGAGATGGTTGTGTTCAGGATCCTGACAAAAGGAAGAAAGGAGAGTAGCAAAATACAGACCCTGGACTTCAGAAAAGATACCATGTACTCCTGAGGGTATCTTACCTAGCTCTGCAGCAAATTGGCAAAGATTTTATTTCTTTAAGTCTTTTGGTTTGGATTATTCTTATTTTATTTTACCAGTTGAGATATGAAGTGAAACCAGTCTGATAAACAGTTGCAAGTGTGAATGAAGAAGTAACTGCAAATAGAATAATGACTACAACAGAATTTCTTTCCCCTTAAACAATTTCAGCAGCTTACTTATCAGTGAGAAGCAACTTTCTGGTCAACAGGAAAATGCTTTTTTATTTCTCTAAATCATCTTGTGTGCCTTGCAGCAGAGGGTGGATCTGCAGTAGAGGGTCAAAGTTGATATGTAGCTTTCTTCAGTACTTAGTTTCAATCCATCTGCTACTCACATGATCCTTTGAGTTCACAATGGAGAGACCTTAGCAAGTTTGAGAGAGGTGTCTGAGAATTGGCAAAGAAAACAAAAAGGACAGGACCTTTCTGTACTTTTAAAAGCTTCTTGGTTGGGTAACATTAAGCGTAAACTGGACCAGGGTAAAGCCTTCGAACTGACCAGCAAGTGGGACGCCAGCAACCACTTCCTCGCCGGGGGTGGCTTCACCCGTTTCGCCGACTGGCGGTTCATCCACCATGCCCAGCTCAACTGCTTCCCGCTCAACTGAGCCGTCCACCACGGGAACCAAGACAAGGGTTGCAGGAAGTGCGGCTACTCCAATGAGACTCTGCCCCACTTCCTGTGCATCTGCAAGCCCCACTCCAGAGCCTGGCAGCTGTGCCACAACGCCATCCAGAACCACCTGGTGAAAGCCATCGCACCGTGCCTGGCGGAGGTCGCCATGATCTGTGCCATCCCCAGTACTGAGAGCCAGTTGTGACCTGACGTGGTAGTCACCGACGAGGTCCAGAAAAAGATCATCCTCATCGATGTCATGGTCTCCTTTGAGAACAGGACTAAAGCCCGAGCTCATAAGCTGGAAAAATACGCCCCCCTGGCCAACACCCTGAGAGCAAAGGGCTACGAGGTGCAGATGGATGCCCTGATCATCAGAGCCCTGGGCGCTTGGGACCCCTGCAACGAGCATGTGCTGCGGACCTGTGGGATCGGTCGACGCTACGCACGGCTCATGGGGCGCCTCATGGTCTCGGACACCATTTGATGGTCCAGGGACATCTACATCGAACACATCACCGGCCACCGACAGTACCAGGAGGTGTGAGCCAGTATGACATCGTGCATCAACTATGGGAAAGGGACTGAGAGACTTTTTCCATTGGATCATATGAACTGGAACCTTGAAGTCACTGAACATTAAATCCCACCAAATGAGGGTAAATCCATCCTCATCATCGTATCCACTCATTATATTCCACACCTGAACATAGCCAATATATGAACAACATACCCCCATATCTCAGTGTCTGTACTTTGACCAGTTAAACTTTTACCCCCAATCGGGGAGCTTGCAGATTATGTATTCCTTACGCCATCTGTTCCTAAATGGAATTTTGCACCCCTTGATAATCTGTACCTTATTCCCTAATAATCAGAAACTTCTATGCTTAAACTCTGTATCACTTTCTTTTTACTTCAACATCATCTCAATAAAATCATTTAATATCGGATATGTAACACAGGAATATATTCTCTGATCTACTTGAGTTCTATCACTAAAGCACAATTAGCTATTAGAACCAATTTGTTTTAAAACAATGTTTACCAACTGTTGAAAAATTTGTCTTGTATTCAAGTCCCTCATTTATTTATTTTTTTAAAAGTAGTGTGTGTTTTTAAGGTGGCTATTACCTTGGTATCTTAGCCCCACCATGGCATGAAATTCTTCCTACCACCACATGGACTATATATTATGATTTCTGCCTTTCCCTCCTTTTTTAAATATCTTGTCTGCACTGTACTCTAATGATAAATAAGACATGGTTACTCAGTGCTATATTCTCCCATCGAACCACCTGCTCGGATTTGCTTTTATGTTCAGACTTGGGATAGGATAGCTCAGTTTTGCAAACAAAACCATAGAATAGTGTTGCTTTTCAGTGATAATATTGCTTAGAAGTAGGATAAAATACAGGACTGATAAAATTTAAAACAAGGGCCTCTTTGCGGATTAGAGAGCAGATGCCTGATCTGAATGTATAGTGATTTATAGTCAGAAGAGGCAAATGCTCTTGGAATTTTAGAAATTGCAAATAACTTTTTGAATGATTTCCCAAATAGCTCATCACAGTGGAACAAAACAGCATCCAAACTAGAAATATATGAATTGTCTACTACATGTCTGAGAAGCAGTGTCTATCACTTATTTTTCCTGTCAGCCCCACTTTACAGTGTGTTTAATAAATTAGTGAGATTGAACGCCTCTAATTTCAGCTCTCCAAAGAATCCCTGCCCACCAAGCTTCACATGTCAAACAACCTGAAGAAAAGGCTAGTAGTCCTATATTAGCATAGCCTCATCTAAATATAGGGGTCTGGATTCATTCTGTTGAGAGGACTAAATTCCTTCTTTAAATGTTAGTAAAAAGTGGGTCAGGTGGAATCAAAATGGGTACAATATTAACAATGGAATAAAACGCTAATACTGGGGGAAGGGAACATGGTTTATTCCATGGAGAAGAGCTCATGAGTAGTTAGAAACTTTGAATTAGTTTTGCAAAGCATGACATCATGCAGTGATTGTCTTGTCTTGGAGGAACACCACCTTGCCAAGATGCAATAGCTGAGCCAGGAGGTCACAGGACCAGTCTGTCCATCACGTGCAACATTTGAAGGGTCACATTTATCTGGGAGCCATATTTAAAAACAGCTGCAATACTCAGAAGTAAACCACCACCAAATGAGGTATTATAGCTGTATCTGCTATCATTATTCTTATTCCGAGTTCATCAGTGTTTCCACTTCCTCTGTATTTAATGCCTTACCCATATCACATCCCACTCAGCCAAAAGTTGTTTCACTGAAGATTCAGTGGACTCCTTACAATGAGCTTTGATAGACTGAAGCTCTGTTTAATGTAAAGTACAATGATAGACTTGAATTATTCCAGTGCCTTGCAACATACAGAGCATAACTCCATAAGCAGGGTAAAATTCATGCAGCAATACTGGGTCCTCAGACTAACCCCAACAAGTGGAATTGCTGTGGTTCCACTGTACCAAGAGAAGGCAGCTACACGTGGGCACTCCCACCCATTATTCATGAGACGTGGGCACCATACCAGACCTGGACAGTTCAGCAAGAAGGAGGGCTGGTACTGGCAACAGATTGTAGGAACCTTGTGGCCAGTGAGTCCATGGCTATGTGGATCCAATGATGACCACTAAACTATGTGTCATAGGGTCACAGGCCAGACGCTGCCTTCAACCCTGTCCAGGAATTAAAGATTCCCCCACTCTACCTACTGTGCAGTTCCTTGGCACAAACCCCCATTTAGTTCAGGTGTACCATTTTTGTACCAATGTAACTGGTTTGGTTCAGTGATTTTTTTAAAAGCCAAAATAGTTAAATCAGTACAGCCCCTGGTGTAGATGCAGTTATACCAGTATAGCAAGAACTTGTACATGTATAACTTATCCTAGGGCAATATTACTGTATTGAGCTGTACTGGTTTCAAACTGATACAGATAAAGCAAGACAAAATTGATTGTAGACAAGCACTTAGCCTTTGAGCAGGCTGGGAAGTATTTCACCAACATTGAACCTCCACTGATGAACTAATTTGTTTTTTCATAGGATAGCCTATTATACAGAAACTCAATTACACATATTTTAAAAAAACCCTACGTAAGTCTACTCAGACATTTCAGATGTGCAGATTATTGGTAAAAAACAAAAACATTCTGATGGTTTTGGATACTTTTTTGCCAGCCTCTAGGCCAGAACGGATCACCCTGACAAAAAACTTTTCACAGACAATTAGCCTTTGAAGTGAAGTAAATACTGTCTAGTAATTTGATTTTTTTTAAAATGTTTTGAAAGAGTCATTATATTCAACACTACCTACCATACATGGGAGGGGGTGTTTTGTAATGTATGGGCCACGTCCCCCTAAGAGGTCATGAAAAGCTAGCAGGGATGGGGAAGCTTGAACAGACCTCTGAACTGTCCCCCCATTGTCTCAACTTTAAAAAAGAAAAAAAGAAAGTCTCTAGCTATATGGGTTACAAAGAAAATCTCCAAAACACAGAGAGCGTAGGCAATGCCAAAACAAAGGGAACTCAGCTTTCAAAAGTTTCTTGGGGAAAAAATCAAAGTAAGATATATTTAAATGAACAGCTCTCTTACACAGACTACCAGAGGCATCAACTGCACTTCTGTGCCATTTTTTATGCCACACACACCGAACCACCTTAGTCTTATAGTTCTCTGGTCCCAATACTCAGAGAAAGCAATTTCAGTTGTACTTTCTTCCAGGGGATTCTGTGGGAGAAGAGGATTTGCCTCTTGATCCTTGAAATGAAGCCATAAATGTATTGTAATGCAAATTGCAAACATGATTTTGTGTCAGCTTAACTACAGCCTTCCCCATGACTTAGGTCCACTGAGGATGGTGTCAAGAAACTGTTAGTACCTGGACTCCAATCTGACAAGTTGCATGGCAGCTGAATTGTATAGAAGCTGAAGGAGACTTTAAAGCCCACATTTCACAAACTGAATTTTAGGGCTATTAGAGGGTAAAGGCTAAGACAAGGTATTACTCCGCAGTGTTAAATAGCAAAAACATCAGTGCCTAGCTCATATGTTCAGAGTCATTTCAAACCTTCTCAAAGGAAATATCCGAGAAAGAAAAAAAGATTAAATATCCGTTCCCAGGATTTCTAACCTGGATAAGGAAAGATGCTAAACAAGAGAAGAAAAAAAAGGAAGACATACATGCATCCTGAGCACTGCAAAACACAGAGAATATCAACAAAGCCTCCCTTAGGTTGCTCTGTCTGTATTGGTGACAGACGGGTTTCGGGAATTCAGTTCAATGAGTGTTTGAAAAGGAGGTTTTACGATCCACCCATCTCAAAATGACAGGTTTCAGAGTAACAGCCGTGTTAGTCTGTATTTGCAAAAAGAAAAGGAGTACTTGTGGCACCTTAGAGACTAACCAATTTATTTGAGCATAAGCTTTCGTGAGCTACAGCTCACTTCATCGGATGCATACTGTGGAAACTGCAGAAGACATTATATACACAGAGACCATGAAACAATATCTCCTCCCACCCCACACTCTTGCTGGTAATAGCCCATCCAAAGTGACCACTCTCTTTACAATGTGTATGATAATCAAGGTGGGCCATTTCCAGCACAAATCCAGGTTTTCTCACCCCCCCCACTTTTTTTTTCAGTCCCCAACTAAAACCCCTCCAATGCATTATTAAGGATCTACAACCTATCCTGAAGAATGACCCAACACTCTCACAAATCTTGGGAGACAGGCCAGTCCTTGCCTACAGACAGCCCCCCAACCTGAAGCAAATACTCACCAACAACCACATACCACACAACAGAACCACTAACCCAGGAACCTATCCTTGCAACAAAGCCCGTTGCCAACTGTGCCCACATATCTATTCAGGGGACACCATCACAGGGCCTAATAACATCAGCCACACTATCAGAGGCTCGTTCACCTGCACATCCACCAATGTGATATATGCCATCATGTGCCAGCAATGCCCCTCTGCCATGTACATTGGTCAAACTGGACAGTCTCTACGTAAAAGAATAAATGGATACAAATCAGATGTCAAGAATTATAACATTCATAAACCAGTCGGAGAACACGTCAATCTCTCTGGTCACGCAATTACAGACATGAAGGTTGCTATCTTAAAACAAAAAAAACTTCAAATCCAGACTCCAGCGAGAAACTGCTGAATTAGAATTCATTTGCAAATTGGATACTATTAATTTAGGTTTAAATAGAGACTGGTAGTGGCTAAGTCATTATGCAAGGTAGCCTATTTCCCCTTGTTTTTTCCTACCCCCCCCCCCCACGTTCTGGTTAAACTTGGATTTATACTGGAAATGGCCCACCTTGATTATCATACACATTGTAAGGAGTGTGGTGAGAAAACCTGGATTTGTGCTGGAAATGACCCAACTTGATTATCATACACATTGTAAGGAGAGTGATCACTTTAGATAAGCTATTACCAGCAGGAGAGTGGGGTGGGAGGAGGTATTGTTTCATGGTCTCTGTGTATATAATGTCTTCTGCAGTTTCCACAGTATGCATCCGATGAAGTGAGCTGTAGCTCACGAAAGCTTATGCTCAAATAAATTGGTTAGTCTCTAAGGTGCCACAAGTACTCCTTTTATTTTTCCATCTCAAAATGTTGCTCTCTTTTGTCTGTCTAAGGATTATGTTACTTTAATTCTAACTGCAAGCTGATGAATAGTAACAAATTCATCAGCTTCATAAAGGGCTGGTGTATGCATTTGTGGTTTATCGGATAAAATTTCAGCGAAGTTGACTTAATTTTCTGGTAAAAATAAATACTCTAGATAAAAGTTGATGTAATGGCTTTTTAAAAAAAATTATTTCAAAAAGGCAGAAAAAAAATCAATCATCTGCATGCAGAAAAATAATATTAACAGAACTGGAAACAATTAGACATCAATACCAATTACAATTGCCTCTCCTCACTTCTGTTTCCCATCCTATAGCTTGTCTTTTTACTATCAATATAAGCAAAATAGTACACACATTCACAATGTTCAAAATTTACTTTATGCTTGGGCAGAATGATTACATCTATTGAGACTTCTAGATTATTCTTAACATGACATTCAGCTCCTGTTATTTGTCACCTGAAAGGCAGTTTTCCCTAGACTTGAATTAAGGTCTCTATTTTACTATGACCTCTATGTAACAGTAATCTGGACATTTTTCATATACCTATTTGCTGGGCAGGTATTGACACTGGTAAGTGCATCCTTGCATATTTTATTTGACATGGGTAAGTATTTTTTGGAAGGTGAATAAATTTTTTTTTAATATCATCGATCAGAGAAAAGGATGGGCAAATCACCTCTGTGCCCAGGTTGGTAAAATTTCCGGATAATTTTGCACAGCATAGAAGATTTTATTTACTGAACCGATAAAACAATAGTACATGATTCAGTCCAAGTTGGTATTGATCAAATGTTATAATCTGATAGATGTTTTGTACCCATCATTATCCTAATGGTCCAGAATACTGTACTACCCCATAATTCAATTGAAAGGTACAGTGTTTTGGACCTCTGACATAAGCATCTGCAGGACTAGAATGTAGAATGATGGAGGGTCTGGGCCTTGAGGTTTCCACATCACCACAGGGAGCTGTGTTTCCACTGGGAGACCCCTGTGAAGCTAGACACTCCAGGAAGTACCATCCAGCATGGGCTAAGTGGCAGCCTCCCCTGCAGCCCACTGATTGGCTTATGGTGGAATATAACCCAAGAAACCTGACCCAGATCAACTGCCACTCCACTACATGTCTCCTGACTGCAGCTTGGTACTGACTAGTGCACAGTGGCTGACCAGTCCCAGCAACTATAGTACATTAGGATAAGCGTACCCTTATGCAAACAGCACAAATGGCCTTCAGTTCTTAGAATTTGTTGCTAGATACAAAGCAGAATTTGCAAAGCGTAAATACATCCACCAGATTAGAGGTGCTTGAATACATTGACTATCAAGCATTAAAACAATTCACAGGATGACATATATTGTTTAGAAATGATAAAGTAATGAGTCTAGGGATCAAAAATTGGTTCCAAGGATGGAGTGCTGATAATTAACCTTTTGAAATCCTTTTAGGTCTGAGATCAGCTTGTGATGTTAGTTGAAATTAAATTGAGGGAGATGGGGAGAGCCTGATATCACCAAACTGTAAGCCAGTACAACAGATTTAGCAGTGAGTACTAATTTCTTTTCAGACAGCCCTTCAGTGAACTGATACAGATACTACAACAAATCTGCAGCCTGTTAGTCTGCCTAGGTGAGCCTTCCACTCCTGCCAGGGAAACAAAAACAGATCCAGCTACTTCTGCTTGCAGCATACATGCCCTGTGAATAAGAGGAGCAACTTTCTACTTCTCCCAGATGATGCTCGTACCTACCTTTCAACAAGCCTACAAAAATTTCAGTCTACCCTACTCCTTTTCATCTTGCAAGAAGAAGAAAAATTCAAACAACTCTAAATAAATCAATCCAACATTCCCTAGAACTTTCAACCTGGAGCAAAGTCAATTCTTTCCGGCTTGCTCCTCTCTTCCCCAAAAAATAAAATCTATGATTCTAATCATTCCAAATGTGACAGAAGCCAGTGAGTGTAAATTTAAGCATTCATATCATTCAAATGATAATCAAAAATAAGCAGAAAAGGGGATAAATTCATCAAAGTTGTGAGAATATTCTAGGAAAAAAGGAATTTCCTGAGGTAACTGTCCTTGACCTGGCTCTTTAATCGAGTGAAATTTCATCACTTTATCTAATATCATGCTTCATGCTTCAGGCTCCCAGCAATTCTATTTTAGTGTGGTCTAATGGGCAGCTGACACATCCACTCAGCACCAGACTGCATAATAGGCATTGACACACTGTGTGGTGAGCACCCTATTGAGAGTTGTTTATTTGTGCCTGGCAAGGAAAAATTTCATCCAGTAAAGTCTCCTCATAACAATTTCAGTCTCAGTTTTCAGGGCCTCTGTGGACTTCACATTTCAAGAGGTTCAGAAGCACTTGCAGGGAATTCAGTCACTTATTTGGGTGGCTGTACATTATCTGACTTTAGGTGAGAGGTTGTGAAAGCACCAGTTATGGTTGTCTGAAACCTGAATCTAGATAGTGTAATGAAGAGTGTCATTCTAACTGCTTTGCAGGCTGCTCTTCTCAGAACTCCTGATTCAATTTGATATTCTGAGGTTAACGCACTGTATTGGGACTGAAAATAGGAATGCACACGAAAAGCTTTTATATTTATTCAGTTCAGTAAGCATGGCAAACTCATCAACAGCTATTTGTACACTGTGGGCATGGTGGGACTTACTTTGATGCTCTGATTTATGCTTGCTATTTTTCCTGCAGTATTACTTTAGAGTAGAAAAGCACTTAAAGAAAAAGGAGCAGTCTTGACTCTCAACACAATAGCAAAGGGCATCATAAACAAAGCAACACAAGAAAATAAAGGAATGACACAATTAGTGAGTCTGGTATTCCATCCTAGGCAAAAATCAAATTCACTATATAGAGCATTCCCTGTACATGTCTGGGTGTAGTTAAATGTAGAGAATACATTCATATGTATAAGAAAGAAAACAGACATTTTCTAAGCTCTAGTATATTTAATCACATACATATAATATGCACACATGAACCTCATACAAGATATGTATTGTAGCCTTGTTTATATTACCATAGCAACATTAACTTCTTCACTTCCCAACTTTTGAGTATTTAAAATCATTTCCATAATACTGTATTGCATTAAGACTTTCTTTGAAAGGGGGATTTTTCATCAATGTAACATCAAGATTAACACTTAAAAAGGAGATAAAGACAAAATGCAAAAGCTACAGTTCTAACAGCAGCATTAACTTACCTGTCTTGCTACAGTTGCATTATAGTACTTATATTGTTCAGTGTTTGCCATAAAATGGACAGGGCATACATGTGACCAAGTTAAAGATGCAAATAAGAACTTTAACTTTTGCATTTCTTTACATTGTAGGTTAGTTTAGCTGTGCAGCCCTAATGTTGGATTAATGTAGCTTTACACACCAAAGTGCAAATCCTGAACCATGCTTCACAGATATGGAGGGCTTCCTTATTATGCAAGATTTGTTAATCCTACACAGATGATTCATTCATAGAATCATAGAATATCAGGGTTGGAAGGGACCTCAGGAGGTCATCTAGTCCAACCCCCTGCTCAAAGCAGGACCAATCCCCAATTAAATCATCCCAGCCAGGGATTTGTCAAGCCTGACCTTAAAAACTTCTAAGGAAGGAGATTCTACCACCTCCCTAGGTAACGCATTCCAGTGTTTCACCACCCTCCTAGTGAAAAAGTTTTTCCTAATATCCAACCTAAACCTCCCCCACTGCAACTTGAGACCATTACTCCTTGTCCTGTCCTCTTCCACCACTGAGAATAGTCTAGAACCATCCTCTCTGGAACCACCTCTCAGGTATTTGAAAGCAGCTATCAAATCCCCCCTCATTCTTCTCTTCTGCAGACTAAACAATCCCAGTTCCCTCAGCCTCTCCTCATAAGTCATGTGTTCCAGATCCCTAATCATTTTTGTTGCCCTTCGCTGGACTCTCTCCAATTTATCCACATCCTTCTTGTAGTGTGGGGCCCAAAACTGGACACAGGACTCCAGATGAAGCCTCACCAATGTCGAATAGAGGGGAACAATCACGTCCCTCAATCTGCTCGCTATGCCCCTACTTATACATCCCAAAATGCCATGGGCCTTCTTAGCAACAAGGGCACACTGCTGACTCATATCCAGCTTCTCGTCCACTGTCACCCCTAGGTCCTTTTCCGCAGAACTGCTGCCTAGCCATTCGGTCCCTAGTCTGTAGCGGTGCATTGGGTTCTTCCGTCCTAAGTGCAGGACCCTGCACTTATCCTCATCGAACCTCATCAGATTTCTTTTGGCCCAATCCTCCAATTTGTCCCTGCCCTCCAGCGTATCTACCACTCCTCCCAGTTTAGTATTATCCACAAATTTGCTGAGAGTGCAATCCACACCATCCTCCAGATCATTTATGAAGATATTGAACAAAACCGGACCCAGGACCGACCCCTGGGGCACTCCACTTGACACTGGCTGCCAGCTAGACATGGAGCCATTGATCACTACCCGTTGAGCCCGACAATCTAGCCAGCTTTCTACCCACCTTATAGTGCATTCATCCAGCCCATACTTTAACTTGCTGGCAAGAATACTGTGGGAGACCGTGTCAAAAGCTTTGCTAAAGTCAAGAAACAATACATCCACTGCTTTCCCTTCATCCACAGAACCAGTAATCTCATCATAGAAGGTGATTAGATTAGTCAGGCATGACCTTCCCTTGGTGAATCCATGCTGACTGTTCCTGATCACTTTCCTCTCATGTAAGTGCTTCAGGATTGATTCTTTGACGACCTGCTCCATGATTTTTCCGGGGACTGAGGTGAGGCTGACTGGCCTGTAGTTCCCAGGATCCTCCTTCTTCCCTTTTTTAAAGATTGGCACTACATTAGCCTTTTTCCAGTCATCTGGGACTTCCCTCGTTCGCCACGAGTTTTCAAAGATAATGGCCAATGGCTCTGCAATCACAGCTGCCATTTCCTTTAGCACTCTCGGATGCAACTCGTCCGGCCCCATGGACTTGTGCACATCCAGCTTTTCTAAATAGTCCCTAACCACCTCTTTCTCCACAGAGGGCTGGCCATCTACTCCCCATGTTGTGATGCCCAGCGCAGCAGTCTGGGAGGTGACCTTGTTAGTGAAGACAGAGGCAAAAAAAGCATTGAGTACATTAGCTTTTTCCACATCCTCTGTCACTAGGTTGCCTCTCTCATTCAGTAAGGGGCCCACACTTTCCTTAGCTTTTTTCTTGTTGCCAACATACCTGAAGAAACCCTTCTTATTACTCTTGACATCTCTTGCTAGCTGCAGCTCCAGGTGCGATTTGGCCCTCCTGATTTCATTCCTACATGCCTGAGCAATATTTTTATACTCTTCTCTGCAGGGATTGAAGACAGGGACGATCTGGTACCAGGATAACCACTGAGGAACATGCCACAAGCTCCACAGAGGCTACTCCAACCAGATGTATAGGAGGGTAGAGAGCTATATAATTCTTGCTGGAGTCTTGCCCCCACAGCTGATCTGGGAGAGTTACTGAAGCCCTGGTGATACACTAACTCCCCTACGTCTTAGGTAGGGGAGAGAATGGAGATGAGAAAGAACAACTCCCATTTCAGATGGAGGGCTTCGGGTAACTCCTGTGGAGCTGTGCTTGTGGCTCACTGATTTCATGCCTATGGGGGGAAGAAATTTTTGTCCTATTTGGTCTCTGGTCCATATGGCTACAAATCTAGGCTCTCCATACCCTTTTAAAAAAAAAGGAAGAGAGTACTTGCCTTGTCTGTGTTTAATGTTAGCCTTGAAATGGTCTTCATGGATTCACTCATATCTCGCCAAGGTGAAGAGCAGAGGAGAGGTCCCACCTTTGCTGCTGCTGCTCTTGTTTGTCTGGAGACTGTTTTCTGCACTGTTCTTCTGGATCACTTTAATCATAAGTAACACTAGAACCATTTCCTCCCCAGACTGGTCACTTTTTAATCCAGTGTGGTAGTGAATAATTATTTAAAAAAAAATCCATTACCACCTGGGGAGAGTTGCTGGAGAACGGGGTGGTGGGACTTAGATTTTAGATTCTAAAGGATTGGCAACTGTCATAAATATAAAGGGAAGGGTAAACCCCTTTGAAAGCAAAATTTTACAGCCAAGTTTTGTTTGTTTATTTCTAAACCTCAGGTGTAAAGTTAGTTAAAAACAGAGAGGTAAAGATGTCAGGCACCAAGGCACTACACAAATTGGAGTTAGCCAAACTGGAGACATTGAAAGAAACCATAAAAGCTCTAGAAGCTGCTCACAGGAGAGCAATGGAGGCAAAGGAGAAAGAAAGGGAGGCAGCGAGAGAGGCAGAACACCACCAAGCGGCTGCTCACTGGAGAGCTATGGAAGCAAGGGACAAAGAACTGGAAGAGAAGGAAAAAGAGAGAAAACATGTGGAGGAGATGGAGAAGATAAAGGCTCAGCAGAATATCCCAACAAACCCTAGCAATCCTTCTCCAGGTACCACTTCCCATCCCAGAAAGTTCCCCACCTACAAGGCAGGTGATGATACTGAGGCCTTCTTAGAAAACTTCGAAAGGGCCTGCCTTGGGTACAGCATCTCTACCGACCAATACATGGTAGAGCTGAGGCCGCAGCTCAGTGGACCCTTAGCTGAGGTGGCAGCTGAAATGCCTAAAGAACACATGAACAAGTATGAACTGTTTAAATCCAAGGCGAGAGTCAGAATGGGGATAACACCTGAGCATTCTCGTCGGAGGTTCAGAGCCCTAAGGTGGAAACCAGACATGTCATTTACCCGACATGCCTACCACATTGTGAAACATTGGGATGCCTGGATATCAGGAGCAAGTGTTGAATCTCCAGTAAATTTGCCCTTCCTAATGCAAATGGAACAATTCTTAGAGGGGGTTCCTGAGGAAATAGAAACATACATCCTAGATGGGAAGCCCAAAACTGTAATCGAGGCAGGAGAGATTGGAGCCAGATGGGTGGAGGTGGCAGAGAAGAAGAAAACTGGTCGCAGTTGGAGCGGAGACCAGAAGGGACAACCCCAGACCACACCCTATTACCGGGGGCCGCCAAAAGCCCCACCTACCTCCCAAAGAACCCTCCAGACCCCTTATCGTCCCACCACCCCGTTCTCCAGCAACCCTCCTCGCCCCAGTGACCCGTCAGCTGGACAATGTTTTAAATGTAACGAACTGGGGCATGTAAAGGCCAACTGCCCCAAGAACCCCAACAGATTACAGTTCATTGCACCGGAATCACACCAGAGGTCCGCAGGCCCAGATACCTCCCAGATACCCTTGGAGCGGAGGGAAACTGTGAGTGTGGGCAGGAAGAAGGTCACCGCGTGGAGGGACACCGGAGCACAAGTGTCAGCTATCCATGCTTCGTTAGTGGACCCCAATTTAATCAACCCAGAGATCCAAGTGACGATTCAATCCTTCAAGTCCAACTCTTTCGATTTGCCTACAGCCAAGTTGCCTGTCCAGTACAAGGGCTGGTCAGGAACGTGGACTTTTGCAGTCTATGATGATTATCCCATCCCCATGCTGTTGGGGGAAGACTTGGCCAATCATGTGAAGCAGGCCAAGAGGGTGGGAACGGTCACCCGCAGCCAGGCTAAACAAGCCGTGAGGCCTAGCTCTGTTCCGGAAACTTCTATCAGGACCCGGTCAGAGGTGATGGACCCGGACCCCAGGCCAATGTCTGCAACAGCAGTAGTGGATCCAGTCCCAGAGACCCAGACAGAACCAATCCCAGAACCAGAACCAGCCAAACAACCAACACCAGACCCATTGCCAGCACTGAATCCAGTACTTGCAACTTCAACACCAGAGGGCCCCACCTGAACCTGAACTGGCAGCAGCCGATAACCCTACACAAGAGGCTCAGCCAGAGCCTGAATCCCAACATAGTGCACCCGCGGAGAGCGGTTCACAGTCAACAGAAACAGCTCCATCCCCTACATCGCTTCCAGAGGTACCAAGCATAGGTCCACAATCCCATGAGGAACTGATGTCTCCAACATCAAGGAAACAGTTCCAGACCAAATAGGAAGCAGATGAAAGCCTCCAGAGAGCTTGGACAGCAGCACGGAGCAACCCACCGCCTCTCAGCTCTTCTAATCGATCCAGGTTTGTTGTAGAAAGAGGACTTTTATACAAGGAAACTCGAAAGGACCTGATCAAGAATTCCACCCTGTAGTGTTTCTCAGTGAAAAACTGTCTGAGAGGGAAAGCAACTGGTCAGTCACTGAAAAAGAATGTTACGCCATTGTCTACACTCTGGAAAAGTTACGCTCATATGTTTGGGGACGGCGTTTCCACCTGCAAACCGACCATGCTGCACTGAAGTGGCTTCACACCGTGAAAGAAACTAACAAAAAACTTCTTCAGTGGAGTTTAGCGCTCCAAGATTTTGATTTCGACATCCAACACATCTCAGGAGCTTCTAACAAAGTGGCTGATGCACTCTCCTGTGAAAGTTTCCCAGAATCAACTGGTTAAAATCGTCCTTGAGATGTGGAAAATATTGTTAGTCTTTATGTACTTGGTAGTATATTTAGAGATGCATGTGTCTTATTAACTCTGTTTTTCCTAGAGCTCCAGGAAGAAATCCCAGCCAGTGTTTTACCCTAGCTGAGATTTGGGGGGCGTGTCATAAATATAAAGGGAAGGGTAAACCCCTTTGAAATCCCTCCTGGCCGGGGAAAACTCCTCTCACCTGTAAAGGGTTAAGAAGCTAAAGGTAACCTCACTGGCACCTCAAAGTGACCAATGAGGAGACAAGATACTTTCAAAAGCTGGGAGGAGGGAGAGAAACAAAGGGTCTGTGTCTGTCTTTATGCTGCCTTTGCCGGGGATAGACCAGGAATGGAGTCTTAGAACTTTTAGTAAGTAATCTAGCTAGGTACGTGTTAGATTATGATTTCTTTAAATGGCTGAGAAAAGAATTGTGCTGAATAGAATAACTATTTCTGTCTGTGTATCTTTTTTGTAACTTAAGTTTTTGCCTAGAGGGATTCTCTATGTTTTGAATCTAATTACCCTGTAAGGTATCAACTATCCTGATTTTACAGAGGTGATTTCTTTACTTCTATTTCTATTAAAAGTCTTTTTGTAAGAAAACTGAATGCTTTTTCATTGTTCTCAGATCCAAGGGTTTGGATCTGTAGTCACCTATGCAAATTGGTGAGGCTTTTTATCCAACATTTCCCAGGAAAGGGGGGGTGCAAGTGTTGGGAGGATTGTTCATTGTTCTTAAGATCCAAGGGTCTGAGTCTGTAGTCATCTAGGCAAATTGGTGAGGCTTTTTACCAAACCTTGTCCAGGAAGTGGGGTGCCAGGTTTTGGGAAGTATTTTGGGGGGAAAGACTTTTCCAAACAGCTCTTCCCCAGTAACCAGTATTTGTTTGGTGGTGGTAGCGGCCAATCCAAGGACAAAGGGTGGAATATTTTGTACCTTGGGGAAGTTTTGACCTAAGCTGGTAAAGATAAGCTTAGGAGGTTTTTCATGCAGGTCCCCACATCTGTACCCTAGATTTCAGAGTGGGGGGAGGAACCTTGACAGCAACAGTGTGATTTGTGGGTAAGATCTGATTTGTATATTGACCTGGGTCTGGGGCTTGGTCCTTTGGGATCAAGAGAACCCTTTTTCTTTTACTGGGCCATTGGTTTTCATAACCATTTGTCCCCTTAACAAGTGGCACTGGTGGTGATGCTGGGAAACTGGAGTGTCTAAGGGAATTGCTTGTGTGACTTGTGGTTAGCCAGTGGGGTAAAACCAAAGTCCTCTACATTTGGCTGATTTGGTTTGTCTTGGTGTGCATAGATACCCCAGCCTTGGCTGTAACTGCCCTGCTTTAAGCAATTTGTCCTGAATTGGCACTCTCAGCTGGGTCCCATCAGAATTAGCATCATTACAACAGGAAACAAAGAGGCTTAAACAAAGCAGAAGAATTTCCCTGCCCATGCCAAGGGGAAAGCAAAAGTCAAAGGAGGAGGAACCAGTAAAAATAGCGAACACTGATTTTGATTCTTAAAACATTCTTTGAATTATTACAACCTAGGGACATGCCTGTTAAAAATACACAGCATGACTTCTCTTCATAACCTCCTTCTGGCCACACTGTAAATCACAATCATCCATGTGGGTACCTCTCTAGTATGTGTAACTAATTGCTCATCCTATTTTACGACTTACCCTCCATTTTTCACCACTGTCAGCTACTCAGAGTGACCAACAGGACATGATGTTCACACTGTCTAACTGCATCTATTCCTCAGCTACAGTATGTATATTCAGATCTGGAAGTAAACGAAAAATGAAAAAAAGGTTCCATTCTCTCAGAGCGTACTCTCTATCTCCAGCAAAAATGGTGAATACTGATTTGGATCTTCTCTCTACCACTTCTGAAGCGTGGATGATCTTACTAAATTATATCTTTAAATTAATGTATCATGAAAAGCCTGTATGTATGTGGATCCACCATGAGTTAACGGGGTTGTGTATTGTCATTTGTGGTCACTTTCACAAAAATACAAAAAGGAGGAAACGTTGTAAAAGAACTAGAAAACAGTGAATTCAACAGAAAGAAAAAGTCTGAAGTGTCCAAGAAGGAAAATCTTGTAAATAGAAAATGATGATAGAAACATCCTCCAACCAAATACTTAAATTCAGAGACACAAAGGAAAGATACAGCAGTCTACGTAGGACCCTCAACAAACTCCAGGCTCAAGGTTCCAGACAAAGTAAAGGAGCAGAAGACATTGTCATAACCACCAGGTGTTTGCTGCACATTTGCCTCATGTTGCTCTTGTCCAATCTCATCTCGGCTCTGTACCATACGTAACTTCCAGCAGAACAAAATGAACAAAGAGCTTAGAGCTTCTGAAGAAAATGAGAGGAAATTTCCGCTCTGTCACATTATTGACATGAACTAGGACCATATAGAACATGGTTGCAACCAAGGTCCCGTAGTGGCACCAAATCTTGTATAAAGGGGGTCAAATAAGGTGTCTCAGACAAGGTTATGGTTTGCTGGTTATGATTATGTTGTCTATATGTGTGTATCATTTTGTAGTTAAAGTTATGAATATTGGCTCTATACGGTCTGTATTTTGAACTTGTGCTATGCTTCTGGGAAACACCACAGACAAGTTGGTGTCAGCTCTGCCTAGCCTGCTTGATGGCCCATTAAGGACCATCAGCTATACAAGTGACCCACTGAGAGAAGACTGATGCCTTGTGACTCAGCAAGGTATGCAGGGACATGCCTATGGACAGAACTCTGTGGTTTTTCCAGGCCGTGTGATGGACAGCTTGTCTTTGGAACAAAGAAAGAAAGACCACATGGCAAGAAAATATAAAAAGCTGCTGCAGCTCCTCCATCTTGTCTTCAATTTTGCTTCTTACCTCTTTGCTACACTGGAGGAACTTTGCTACACTGAAGCATTGAACAAAGGACTGATGACCCATCCCAGCTGTGGATGTACTCCAGAGACTTGATTTGAACCTGCAGTTTATTCTATCACTGCTGCAAGCCTGAACCAAGAACTTTGCCATTACTGTATGTAATTGATTCCATTTAACCAATTCTAGCTCTCATCTATATCTTTCCCTTTTATGAATAAACCGTTAGATTTTAGATTCTAAAGGATTGGCAACAGCGTGATTTGTGGGTAAGATCTGATTTCTATATTGACCTGGGTCTGGGGCTTGGCCTTTTGGGATTGAGAGAAACTTTTTTCTTTTACTGGGGTATTGATTTTCATAACCATTTGTCCCCATAATGAGTGGCACTGGTGGTGATACTGGGAAACTGGAGCGTCTAAGGGAATTGCTTGTGTGATTTGTGGTTAGCCAGTGGGGTAAAACCAAAGTCTTCTCTGTTTGGCTGGTTTGGTTTGCCTTGGTGTGTACAGAAAGCCCAGCCTTGGGCTGTAATTGCCCTGCTTTAAGCTATTTGTCCTGAATTGGCACTCTCAGTTGGGTCCCGCCAGAATGAGCATTGTTACAGTGGCATAGTCGTGACACCCCCTCAGAATGCATAAATGAAAAGGCAGCTTTCACCCAGGATGTTGTCCAGCTTCCAGTGTCCTAGAAGGAGAATTCCAAGGTGGAAATCCAAGAGATCCTTCAAGAGATCTTCACGGTCTTTAGCAAAAACCTCACCCAAAGTGCCTGGGATGGGACTTCCATAGTCAGGTTCCAAAGTGGACTTTACCAGCAAATTCAGCAGCTGGAGGCATGTTTGAGAGCAGAGATGGAAAAGGACTTAACCACCACAGAAAGTGAGGACCTCCAGCTCACCAGTCAGAGAGTGAAACAATACTTTCAGAGGATAGATGCTTTCCTGAAAGAAAAGCAATACAGCCTGTGTGCCTGGGAGATCATTCACATGGAAATAGCCAGATGTTTTGTACTGATTGAGAAACTCACAAGAAGCCTGAGTAACTAAGGTACAGTACAAAACTTTTTCCTGGAGTAAATGAATTAACATTAATGTCAGTTATAGAGCTGAACAGAGATAGTGGATATTTTATAACTCTGCTTATATAGGGCTGGATCCTTCTTCTATAGGATCAGTGGCCAAGTAGCTACTGATTTCCATGGCAGCAGCTTCAGGCTCTTCCTGTCCTCCACTGGAAATGGATTTTCAGTTATATGGATTTATTTTTCTGTGTTTCTGCTATTATTTATTTTTGCACATCTTCACAATCTCCTACCTATCAGGTGCTGTTATGCAGTAGGTAATTGGCAGACCATGCAACAAAGTACACATATCTGGAATCCTTGGTCACCTCACCAGCACTTTGGTCATCAAAGAATTATACTTCCTCCCCCACCCCTCCACCTACCTCCAAAGTACTCTGACTTCTATGTATGTAGTGTTCTATTACGATTGTCATAGGAGCAGCAGTGATCTGTATGCTATGTATAACCTGTATGCTCAAAAGTTCTGTTACACTTCCCCCCACATTGCCTCCTCTCCCTCTTTGAATACCTGTGAAGTGGCTTTTCCCATCCCACTCCCGCCTGGAATGCTTGTGGAATGAATGGGCTGCTTGAACAGCTGGAAGATCAGAAGAGGTCCCAGGTAGACCAGGTGTTAGGCAGTGCTCAGACCCCCAATGCATGGACACTGCACGGACACTGGCCGAGGTGGAGTGTGACCAACCAGACACAGCCAAGTCATCTCTAGTCTCGGGCCATGAGGAGCAGGTCTTTAAAATTGAAAGGGGCCATGTGCTCAGGAGTGCACTCACAAGCTTGTACCTCCTGTGAAGGCCCTTCGCCTGGACCGCCTGGCGAGTGGTTCGCCATGTTGCATTCCATTGTGCCTTGGGAAGACTTACCTTCGTTGCACCATCCATTGCTGCGCTGTGGGACACTTACCTTGAAGGATCCTGACATCTCCAGTGCTGTGCCTGTCCTGGGAGCGTGAGTATGCAAGCGTGAGTGTGACCCCGCCCCTTCTTTTGGGTTTAGCTATCAGTATAATAAACGTGCTGCTTTCTGCCAAACTCTGTTGGGTCATTAGTCCTCCCTAAGCTTACAATGATCGGGTAACAATGATCATGGTTGCTATTTATTAATCTGTCCTCATCAGAACTATTTCTTGTATTCCAAGGCTTGAGCAGTTTCCTAGAGAGATTTATAAAAAATATGAACATACCATAAGACTTGTGAGATTATTAGGTGTAGAAAAGATATTTTCATTTAATTTATTAACAATAATACAATGGCAAATTTATTTTTTACCTTTGTGTGTCAACCAATTCCTATTTCCTTCCAGCTCAAGGTACTGCCACTGCTGAGGTTAAAAAAGCTAGAGGATACTGCACCATGCAGTGGAATCCCTCCACACCAATTAAGAGAGTTTGTAATTAGCCTGCTCATACTCCATCAATCAGGTTTGTGTGCATTCACATACCCTCTTCCCCCACCAAAATCATATCAGGTTTCTGTATTTCCAGCACCAACCCACAACACATTTACAAGCACTGATCCTAATATTAAGTCTGTGCTCACATGCACTCTTATCAAGTCTAAAGAACAGGAGTCCTTGTGGCACCTTAGACACTAACAAATTCATTTGAGCATAAACTTTCGTCGGTTACAGCTCACATGCATCCGATGAAGTGAGCTGTAGCTCACGAAAGCTTATGCTCAAATAAATTTGTTAGTCTCTAAGGTGCCACAAGTACTCCTGTTCTTTTTGCGGATACAGACTAACACGACTGCTACTCTGAAATCTTAACAGGTCTGTGTCCCTATCACCTGATCCTATTACCTCTGTGTGTCCAGACCAAATTCATTCTTGGGTGTACACCACAAACAAAATTTCATGTGAATAATGAGAGCGGGAGGAGGCCATTTTGTATTAGGATTATCAAAGTTTCACTTTGCCACCTCTAAAATGCAGCTCCCAGGACATTTGGGCAAGAGGAAGGAAGGGGATAAACTGGCTTAGGTCAGTTTATCTGAGCTGAGGAGAAGGCTCTGTTTTTGTGCATATAAGTGAAACATTGCAACAGAAGGATGTTCGATGATCCTAAGTGACCCTGATCCAAGTGCATAGAATGGCCTGGTGTGTTGAGGAAACTGAGGCAGGGAATTGCGTATAGGGTTTACAATTTTTGTTCCAATTGGTGTATTTTCTGTGTGATTAAGTAAATAGCAATAGTGTGTTAGATTCCTGGGCAAAGTGTCTGGGTGTTATAATCTACACTTACTACATGGCCCTTGGAAGAGGTAAACACCTATGGGTGTACTTATGGGAGAGGACATGTTAAAGCACATTCTGAGTTTCAAAGACTTCCCAGCTGATATCTCGGATAAGCCCACTTGTAACGCTGACAGTCCCTAGTTGTCAGCGGGCAGGACTGAACCTTGGACATTTGAATCTTAGTATATGAGCCTTGATTGTATGAGCTGAAAGCCACATGCCTCTTAAGCCAAGGTTGTAGCAGAATCCTCAATCTCTAGATGGTTCAGGCACCAGCCCTGGCCTTGCAACCATGAAAATCAGTATGTACACCTTTCCTCTGGGTGTCTTCTTAGAGGACGGACGCAGAATATCCACAGCTACATGCTGAAATGGAACCTCAATTATGGGGAGTGGCTGGAGAGAGGCTTTGACCTAGTCTTGGGCTTTCCCACCCTCTGGCACACCTCACAATACCAGACCTGGGTGGAAACGTCCTTGCCAATTACCTCCCAGTGGAATGGCTTCCCCAAACGGTCTTTGGTCCTGCTCATCCCAGCATGGCCAGTAGGGTGATCGTGGGCTAAGCTCAAGAGCTTTTCCCTATACTTAGTTGGAACTACCAACTGTCTCTGAGGATTCCAGTCCTCCTTGTGCCCACCAGAAAGGGTCTCCTCCTTCTATAACAAACCTGGACCTATTGGAAGAGCTGAGAGGTGGTGGGTCGCTCCGTGCTGCCATCCAAGCTCCCTTGAGGCTCTCATCCACTTGCTGCTCTGCCTGGAACTGCTCCCTTGATGCTGGAGACATTAGTTCCTCATTGGGTTGTGGACTTGTGCTTGGTCCCACTGGAAGCGATGCAGGTGATGGGGGTGTCTCCGTTGACTGTGAACCACTCTCCACTGGTGCACTAGGTGGTATTTCAGGATCCGATTCATCCTCTTGCACCATTTTAGCTGCTGCAGGTGCAGGCTCCGTAGCGCCCCTTGGTGTTGGCTCCTCCGACTTTGGTGGGGTTGTAAGCACAGGTGCTGGTGCTGACTGCTCTACCAGTTCTGATCCTTGGACTGGTTCCAGCTGGGTCCCAGGAATTGGATCTGTCATAGACTCTGTCATAGACTCTGTCATAGACTCTGGTCCGGGGTCTGGTTCAACCACCTCTGGCTGGGTCCCCGGGCCTGTGGTATCTGGGGACAGAGACTGGACCCGTGTAGGAGGCTCAGGAATGGAGTTAGGTGTGGAGGCCTGTTTAGCCTGGCTATGGGTGACCACCCCCACCCTTTTTGTTCCCCTCACATGGTTGGCTAAGTCTTCTCCCAGCAGCATGGGAACAGGATAATCTCATAGACTGCAAAAGTCCATATTCCTGACCAGCCCTTATACTGGACAGGCAACCTGGCTGTAGGCAAGTTAAAAGAGTTGGCCTTAAAGGGTTGCACCATCACTTGAGCCTATGGGTCAATGAATTTGGGGTCCATCAGGGATTGGTGGATAGCTGACACCTGTGCTCCAGTGTCTCTCCACGCAGTAATCTTCCTCCCACCCACACTCACAGTTTCCCTTTGCTCTGGGGGTATTTGTGAGGCATCTGGGCCTGAAGGCTCTCGGTGGGACCCCAGGGTGATGAATTGCAGTTGGCTGGTGCTCTTGTGGCAGTTGGCCTTCACATGTCCCAGCTCATTACATTTAAAGCATCACCCAGCTGACTGTGGACTGGGGCGAGGTGGGTGGTTGGAGAGTAGGGTGGTGGGACAAGAGGGCATCTGGGGGTCTCACTGGCTGTGTGGAGGGCTCCTCCTTGAGAGGTGGGGCTGATGGTGGGGTGTCATCTCGGGTTGCCCCTTCTGGTATCCGCACTGACTGCTACTAGCTTTCTTCTTCTCCGCCACTTCCATGCATTTGGTTCCAATCTGCCCAGCCTCCATTACAGTTTTGGGCTTCCCACCTAGGATGTACCTTTCTATTTCCTCAGGAACACCCTTTAAGACCTGCTCCATTTGGACAAGGAGAGACAGACCTTCCAGAGACTTAACATTTGCTCCCGATATCAAGGCATCCCAATTTTTTACAATCTGGTCGGCGTGTTGGGGAAATGCCACGTCTGGTTTCCACCTTAGGGCTCTGAACCACTGACGGGCATGCTCGGGGGTTAGCCCCATCCTAATACTGGCCTTTTGTTTAAAACGTTCGGACTCGTTCATGTGTTCTTTAGGCATTTCAACTGCCACCTCTGCTAGGGGTCCACTGAGTTGTGGCCTCAGCTCCACCATATACTGGTCTGTAGGGATGTTGTACTCAAGGCAGGCTCTTTCAAAATTTTCTAAGAAGGCTTCTGTATCATTGCCTACCTTGTAGGTAGGGAATTTCTTGGAATGGGGAACGGTACCTGGAGGACTGCAAGTGCTACCTGGTTGACCCAGTTTAGCCCTTTCCAGCTCCAAGCAGTCTGCCTTCGTCTCCAAGCACTCCATCTGTAGGAAGAAATTTCTGACTTTCTGACTTCTGCAGTTAGAACTTGGTATGGGTCCATCTTGGCACCTGGATCTCGGGTTGGGGAGGCCTGACCATTCCGTCCGGGGAAATATCTGGTCCCCCATCCCCTTCCTGCATTTCCGTCATGGAGCTACATGTCTGGGTCTGTCTTCCCTGTGGCTTGGCGTGTCGCTTTGGGAAGACCAGTTGCTCTAGGGTTTCAGTGCCCGACCGCAACCTCATGCACAGGGCTGCCCTACTCTAGCCTAGCTATTTTGTTGCCATGAAGCAAGAAAAAAAAATGGACTCCCTGGCTTTGCAGGCTGAATCCTTTATGTGCCTGTTCCCTCTCAGGCAGCAAAGAAAAAGAAACCTCCCTGGATTTGCAGCCAGCCAGCAGGAAAAACGTGTCCTTTTAAAATCCTGAGGCCAATGCTTCTGGTTCAAAATGATCTCACCGCTCTGCCACCATGTCAAGGCTGATTCCCCACTCTGGCAGTTTGAGTGCAGAAGGTGGGGGCATGCAAGGACTCTAAAAATTAACACTTGCCACTCCAGGCTTGTATTAAACTCCTAACCTTGAACTGGTAAATGCTGCCACCACCCAAGTCCAGAACCCTCAAGCCCTTTGACTCCCCCTCCAAGGAAGAGCTGGGGGGGGGGGCGGGGGGAGGAATTAGCTGTTGCCACCAGATAACTAAAAAACATGTGCACAAACCTCTTAAGACACAAAAATACAATCCTGTTCTTTAAAAAGGTATTTTTTTAAATAAAATTTACATCTGAAAACTCAGGCCATTGCTAGATTTTAAAAGAGCAACTTCAAGGATTAAGCATCAAGAATAACTTCCTAGAGGTCCAGCTTTAAGGTTACAAGCAAAACAAAAGCACCTCGGGTTCGCACAGAGGAGTCAACAAGCCAAAAAGAAATAAAAAGAGAAAAATCGAATTGCGTCTTCCTAGACATTTCCTTACATATCTGGGGTTTCCCTCTCCAGTTAGGAGAACAGACAGATAGACAGACAAACAAAGGGAGAGTTTTTCCTGCATTTTACAAGGTTCTAGATAGGTGAGCACTTCCTTTTACCTGTGCATCACAGTGAGACTTTTTATCCCTTTACAGGTAAAGCAAGTAGAGAACAGCTTTTAAGAGGGATGTTATAGCTAACTGGCTGGGTGTCCAGAAAAGAGAGCTACCTCCCCTGCTTCACTGAATCAGAATAGCTTTATGAAAGCCTTGCGGCCGTCGGTGGGCCGGCCCCCCTTGTGTTTAGGTAACAACTGTAGCACCTCTGTCTTGTCTATTTATGTACTTCTGCTTGTACATCAGTCTGTGTTGAGATCCTATGTGTCATATCAGTGCACTTACATTTTCTCATACATTTTTCAAATAAGTGGTGAGTGATCAGATGTTTTGACCAGGATGTGCCATGTTTGTCTTTCTTCAACAGGACAGAAGTGACTTTGTCTGTCCTATCTCGGGGCCTCTCCTTGTGTCCCTCCACCCCCACGAACATGATACAGTTCTGTGGTGACCTAGAATCCTATTTTCAATGCCTCCGACTCAAGGAATATTTCCAACACACCTCTGAACAAGATACTAACCCACAGAGAGCTTCCTACCAAGACTACAAAAAGAAGGATTCTGGGTGGACTCCTCCTGAAGGTCGAAACAACAGACTGGACTTCTACATAGAGTGCTTCCGCCGACGTGCACGGGCTGAAATTGTGGAAAAGCAGCATCACTTGCCCCATAACCTCAGCCATGCAGAACACAATGCCATCCACAGCCTCAGAAACAACTCTGGCATCATAATCAAAAAGGCTGACAAAGGAGGTGCTGTCGTCATCATGAATAGGTCGGAATATGAACAGGAGGCTGCTAGGCAGCTCTCCAACACCACTTTCTACAAGCCATTACCCTCTGATCCCACTGAGGGTTATCAAAAGAAACTACACCATTTGCTCAAGAAACTCCCTGAAAAAGCACAAGAACAAATTCGCACAGACACACCCCTGGAACCCCAACCTGGAGTATTCTGTCTGCTACCCAAGATCCATAAACCTGGAAATCCTGGACGCCCCATCATCTCAGGCATTGGCACCCTGACAGCAGGATTGTCTGGCTATGTAGACTCCCTCCTCAGGCCCTATGCTACCAGCACTCCCAGCTATCTTCGAGACACCACTGGCTTCCTGAGGAAACTACAATCCAAGATCCAGGTGATCTTCCTGAAAACACCATCCTGGCCACTATGGATGTAGAAGCCCTCTACACCAACATTCCACACAAAGATGGACTACAAGCCGTCAAGAACACTATCCCCGATAATGTCACGGCAAACCTGGTGGCTGAACTTTGTGACTTTGTCCTCACCCATAACTATTTCACATTTGAGGACAATGTATACCTTCAAATCAGCAGCACTGCTATGGGTACCCTCATGACCCCACAGTATGCCAACATTTTTATGGCTGACTTAGAACAACACTTCATCAGCTCTCGTCCCCTAATGTCCCTACTCTACTTGTGCTACATTGATGACATCTTCATCATCTGGACCCATGGAAAAGAAGCCCTTGAGGAATTCCACCATGATTTCAACAATTTCCATCCCACCATCAACCTCAGCCTGGACCAGTCCACACAAGAGATCCACTTCCTGGACACTACGGTGCTAATAAGTGATGGTCACATAAACACCACCCTATACCGGAAACCTACTGACTGCTATTCCTACCTACATGCCTCCAGCTTTCATCCAGACCACACCACATGATCCATTGTCTACAGCCAAGCTCTACGATACAACCACATTTGCTCCAATCCCTCAGACAGAGACAAACACCTACAAGATCTCTATCAAGCGTTCTTACAACTACAATACCACCTGCTGAAGTGAAGAAACAGATTGACAGAGCCAGAAGAGTACCCAGAAGTTACCTACTACAGGACAGGCCCAACAAAGAAAATAACAGAACGCCACTAGCCATCACCTTCAGCCCCCAACTAAAATCTCTCCAATGCATCATCAAGGATCTACAACCTATCCTGCAGGACGACCCATCACTCTCACAGATATTGGGAGACAGGCCAGTCCTTGCTTACAGACAGCCCCCCAACCTGAAGCAAATACTCACCACACAACAGAACCACTAACCCAGGAACCTATCCTTGCAACAAAGCCCGTTGCCAACTGTGTCCACATATCTATTCAGGGGACACCATCATAGAGCCTAATCACATCAGTCACACTATCAGAGGCTCGTTCACCTGCACATCTACCAACGTGATATATGCCATCATGTGCCAGCAATGCCCCTCTGCCATGTACTGCCCCTCTGCCATTTGCCAAACTGGACAGTCTCTATGTAAAAGAATAAATGGACACAAATCAGACGTCAAGAATTATAACATTCAAAAACTAGTTGGAGAACCCTTCAATCTCTTTGGTCACTTGATTACAGACCTAAAAGTGGCAATACTTCAACAAAAAAACTTCAAAAACAGACTCCAACGAGAGACTGCTGAATTGGAATTAATTCGCAAACTGGATACAATTAACTTAGGCTTGAATAGAGACTGGGAGTGGATGGGTCATTGCACAAAGTAAAACTATTTCCTCATGTTTATCCTCCCCCACTGTTCCTCAGACGTTCTTGTCAACTGCTGGAAATGGCCCACCTTGATTATCACTACAAAAGGTCCCCCCCTCCACCCTGCTCTCCTGCTGGTAATAGCTCACCCATTGTTTCATGTTCTCTATGTATATAAATCTCCCCACTGTATTTTCCACTCAATGCATCCGATGAATTGAGCTATAACTCACAAAAGCTTATGCTCAAATAAATTTGAGTCTCTAAGGTGCCACAAGTACTCCTTTCCTTTCTGTCTGTACAAAGTCCAAGCTGGTCTCCATATTGGAAGAGAAGGTTCAAGGACTGGAGAAACAAGCATCAACACTGCGTTGCATAAGAGAAAATGAAGATTTCCTGGACAGACATTTGGATATGCTTCTGCAGGCATAACCTTCTGAAGAATCAGAGCAGGCTGCACAGCGGGGACAGAAGGACGGTGAGGAAAATTAGCAGCATGTGACCTCCAGAAGAAGAAAGAGGAGCATCCATGTACCAGCACTGCAGACACAGCTGAGCAACCATTTTCATGTTCTCTCCAAAGAATGAAAGTCAGCATTCATTGTATTTATTCTTTAAATTCATTGTATTTAAAGAATAAGAATTCTTATTGAGGTTGCAGGAACAAACCATCCCGATGTATAGAAAGAATAGTAAATATGGCAGGTGACCAGCTTGGCTTAACAGTGGGATTGGGGATTGGTCCTGCTTTGAGCAGGGGGTTGGACTAGATAACCTCCTGAGGTTCCTTCCAACCCTGATATTCTATTATTTTAAATACAAAAAAGAAGCTTACAAGATTGGACAAATGACCAGGGAGACGTATAAAAATATTGCTCAGGCATGCAGGAGTGAAATCAGGAAGGGCAAATCACAATTGGAGTTGCAGCTAGCCAGAGATGTTAAGAGTAACAAGAAAGGTTTCTTCAGGTATGTTAGCAACAAGAAGGTGGTCAAGGAAAGTGTGGGCCCCTTACTGAATGGGGGAGGCAACCTAGTGACAGAAGATGTGGAAAAAGCTAATATATTCAATGGTTTATTTTTGCCTCTGTCTTCACAAACAAGGTCAGCTCCCAGACTACTGCACTGGGCAGCACAGTATGGGGAGGAGGAGCCCTCTGTGGAGAAAGAAGTGGTTCAGGACTATTTAGAAAAGCTAGATGAGCACAAGTCCATGGGGCCAGATGCACTGCATTCGAGAGTGCTAAAGGAGTTGGCGGATGTGATTGCAGAACCATTGGCCATTATCTTTGAAAACTCATGGTGATCAGCGGAGGTCCCGGATGACTGGAAAAAGGCTAATGTACTGCCCATCTTTAAAAAAGGGAAGAAGGAGGATCCTGGGAACTACAGGCCAGTCAGCCTCACCTCAATACCTGGAAAAATCATGGAGCAGGTCATCAAGGAATCAATTTTGAAGCACTTAGAGGGGAGGAAAGTGATCAGGAACAGTCAGCATGGATTCACCAAGGGCAAGTCATGCCTGACTAACCTAATTGCCTTCTATGATGAAATAACTGGCTCTGTGGATAAGGGGAAAGCAGTGGATGTGTTATTCCTTGACTTTAGCAAAGCTTTTGATATGGTCTCCCACAGTATGCTTGCCAGCAAGTTAAAGAAGGATGGGCTGCATGAATGAACTATAAGGTGGATAGAAAGCTAGCTAGATCATCAGGCTCAATTGGCAGTGATCAATGGTTCCATGTCTAGTTGGCAGCCAGTATCAGTCAGTCCTGGGGCTGGTTTTGTTCAATATCTTCATTCATGATCTGGAGGATGGCGTGGATTGCTGTCCCTCAGCAAGTTTGCAGATGACACTAAACTGGGAGAAGTGGTAGATATGCTGGAGGGTAGGGATAGGATTCAGAGGGACCTAGACAAATTAGAGGATTGGGCCAAAAGAAATCTGATGAGGTTCAACAAGGACAAGTGCAGAGTCCTGCACTTAGGACAGAAGAATCCCATGCACTGCTACAGAACTGGGACCAAGTGGCTAGGCAGAAGTTCTGCAGAAAAAGACCTAGGGGTTACAGTGGACGAGAAGCTGGATATGAGTCAACAGTGTGCCCTTGTTGCCAAGAAGGCCAATGGCATTTTGGGATGTATAAGTAGGGGCATTGCCAGCAGATCAAGGGACGTGATCATTCCCCTCTATTCAGCATTGGTGAGGCCATATCTAGAGTACTTTGTCCAGTTTGGGGCCACACAATACAAGAAGGATGTGGCAAAATTGGAAAGAGTCCATCAGAGGGCAACAAAAATGATTAGGGGGCTGGAGCACATGACTTATGGGGAGAGGCTGAGGGAACTGGGATTATTTAGACTTCAGAAGAGAAGAATGAGGGGAGATTTGATAGCTGCTGTCAACTACCTGAAAGGGCGTTCCAAAGAGGATGGATCTAGACTGTTCTCAGTGGTAGCAGATGACAGAAGAGAAAGTTACTCACCTTGCAGTAACTGAGGTTCTTCGAGATGTGTCCCTGTGGGTGCTCCATTCTAGGTGATGGTGTGTCCTGGTGCCGTTGATCAGAGATCTTCGGTAGCAGTGCCTGGTCGGGAAGCATGCGCTTAGATGCTGTCTCACAGCATTGTTAGGGTCTGTCTAAGTGCACATGTCCTGCACCCCCTCAGTTCCGTCTCTACCATAGAGTTGTCTGATTAGTACTCTAAAGTAGAGGGGAGGAGGGTGGGTAGTGGAGCAACCACAGGGACACACATCTCAAAGAACCACAGTTACTGCAAGGTGAGTAACTTTCTCTTCTTCTTCGAGTGCTGTCCCTGTGGGTGCTCCACTCTTGGTGAATGTGAAGGAGTACCCACTATGGTTGGTGCGATTTTGGGGTTGTGTGAGGCACAATGGTAGACAGTACCATATGGCCAACTATGGTATCTGCCCTGGTATCCCGTGTGATAGTGTAATGTTTGGCAAATGTGTGGTCAGATGTCCACATGGCCACCTTTCATATGTCTGTAACAGGTACGTTGTGGAGGAAGGCAATAGATGTTGACATTGTTCTAGTAAAATGAGTCCTAACACCCTCTGGTGGTTGAACATTCTGGGTCTGATAGCAGGATCTGATGCAGGCTGAGCTCCACTTGGAGAGTCTTTGCTTAGAGATAGCGTCACCCTTTGATCTCTCGGTAGTAGAAACAAATCACCTAGGGGATTCACAAAATGGTTTAGTTCTGTCAAGATAGAATGCAAGAGCCCGTCGGATGTCAAGGGTATGTAACACAGCTTCCTGTGGAGTCATGTGAGGCTTGGGATGGAATACAGGTAAGTGCATTGACTGGTTAAGGTGGAAGGTAGACACCATCTTGGGGAGGAATTTGGGGTGGGTTCGTATAGTAACCTGATCTTTAGAGAAAATGGTGTAAGGAGGGTAGGCCATCAGGGCACTTATTTCACCAACCCTTCTTGTTGACGTTATTGCAACCAAGAGAGCCACTTTCATGGACATGTAGAGCAGGGATGAGGTGGCCAGGGGCTTGAAAGGGGGTTTTCATAAGCATGTGGAGAACTAGGTTGAGACTTCAGGAGGTTACCAGTGAATGAATCTCTGGGTAGAGATTTTGCAGGACTGTAAGGAAGTGTTTCATGGTAGGGTGGGTGAAAAGTGCATAGCGGTCCAGAGTGTCATGGAAGGTGGTAAGGACCATGAGGTGTACTCTGATAGAACTGAGCGAAAGCCCGTCCTGTTTTAGTTCGAAAAGACAGTCTAAGATGTCAGGGAGGGTTGCAGTCTGGGGTGTCAAGCATCTGTGGAAGCACCAGATGGAGAAGCGTGTCCACTTTTGCAGGGAAGTCTAAGGAGTGGAGTCTCTTCTACTGCGAGGAGAGGATGTGTTGGACCTGTTCCGAGCAGGTCACTTTTACGTGATGTTGTATGCACCAATTCCATAGTTTAATGGTTGCTGTGCATAGGGAGTGAGATCGTGCTCCTCTGTGCCTGAGGGCTGAGTTCTAGGAGATTGATGTGCAGATGCCTCTCTGATAGACACCAGCAGTCTTGTGGTCGCCTAAGTGCACGCCACAAGACCTGGTCGGGGAGTGTGAGAGAGGGGGTTTGCCATTGCCCATCTCCAGAGGCGGCTGCAGGGATTTCTGCATGAGAAGCACTTTCAGCCGCAGGTCCCTGTCACGACGAGCCCCGGTTTTGAGGCTCGTGCAGTGGACATACTTGGCAGGGACGTGTGTCTTGTCGAGACACTTCACACAACGCGAGTGTCCATCGGACCTTGGCATAAAGTCCTAATAGGAAGCACATTTCATGAATCCTGAAGCCCCTGGCATTGTTGAAGAAAAAAGTTTTTTTTTTTTAACTAAGTAACTATTCTAAAGGAAGGGAAACAACTGGGATGTTACTAACTATTTCTATGTTCTTTGTAATTGTTTCCTTCAGAAACCAGGGAAGAGGATCAGCACTGCCCCAAGTCCTGTCTCCAGCCGAGGATGGTTGAGAAGGAACTGAGGGGAGTGTGGGACATGCATGCTTCGGTAGACCCTAACGCCTCCGCGAGACAGCAGCTGAGCGTGTGCATCCCGACTAGGCACTGCTACCAAAGATCTCTGATCAATGGTGCCAGGACGCACCGTCACCTAGAGTGGAGCACCCACAGGGACAGCACTCGAAGAAGAACAAGGAGTAATGGTCTCAAGTTGCAGTGGGGGAGGTTTAGGTTGGATATTTTGAAAAACTTTTTCACTAGGAGGGTGGTGAAGTACTGGAATGGGTTACCGAGAGAGGTGGTGGAATCGCCTTCCTTAGAGGTTTTTGAGGTCAGACTTGACAAAGCCCTGGCTCGGATGATTTAGTTGGGGATTGGTCCTGCTTTGAGCAGGAGGTTGGACTAGATGACCTCCTGAGGTCCCTTCCAACCCTGATATTCTATGATTCTATGACTAGATAGAGACCCTATACTTGGGGAAAGGATCACCTTGTTCTGACCCTGTATCTGCCTAATCCTGAGAACTCCCAAGTTATTGGTTTTTCTGAGGTGGAGCACTTGGTTTCCATTGCTATTAGTCATTAGACATCTTAAGTTCATCTACTGCTGCTTATCTACCACATATCACCACTACTTACGACATTAGAAACAACTTGCTATGGAAGTTATGAGATCACAGAAAAGGGAAGATTATGGTATGCAAACATCCTTAGCAAGAAAATGAGGCAAGAAACATAGAACAAGTGGGGCCAAATGGTGCCACCTCTCATCAAAGCTCTAAAATCTGGCTTTGGGTGGAATATTTTGCCCCTTAGCCTGCTGGGTTGGCATGGAATAGCTGCACTGGTGCTCTAGTGGTAGAGAGAAATGGGGTTCCTATACACCTCATACATTGGCTGTCACCTACTGCAGCACAGACCTGTCTAGTGGCTACACCCGCAGCCCTCCATTCTGTTGCAAAGAAAGGCATGAAAAGAGGTATAGAGACTTCCCAGCACACACCCGGCTCTCAGCACAGTACAGCTATTCTGCTTGTATTCTGGTTTGGTATATAAACAGAGGGTAGGGCAGCATGTGTGACTTAATATAGTGGTTGATTCATTTCTAAAATGTTTGGGAGGTTTTCTACTCTAGGAGGTGCCGGCTTTCATTCTTTTACACAGCAAAATTGAGCAAAATTGAAGGACATGTCATCTGATCTTATGAGGTCTTGCCCAAGAAAAGCAAGTATGTCTTAGACCACTTCACCTATTTTCTTGTAGTCTCCCTTTGTACAGCTTATAGCCGGTCTAGAGTATCTTATATCCTGAGATGCAGGACTGAAGAAGATAGGCCTGGGAAATGCTTCAGTGCTGTAGCTCACGAAAGCTCATGCTCAAATAAATTGGTTAGTTTCTAAGCTGCCACAAGTACTCCTTTTCTTTTTGTGAATACAGACTAACACGGCTGTTACTCTGAAACACATTTTCAGTGTGTAATTTTCCTCACATAATGTGTTTGAACTGTTTTAAGCATTTTGCTCAATTTTACATAACGTGGTTACATGTGTACTAAAGAAAATATGATTTCATAGTCACAATGTAGCATGTACAATATAAAGTGATGCAATGTTATAACAAATACATACATGTGGGACTCAGTCATGGCTCTAAGAGTGGGAGGGGGCGCTGCACTGCCTGAGTGCGGAGGTACAGAATATCACACCATGAAAATGTTACATTTCTTCCGGAAGGATTAGACCCTCAATAGCTGAACACATCTTTATAAAACTGTTGGCCAGAGTCAGCTGAGGCCCTGGCCCAGTGGCCAGAGTTGGCTCTGGCACAATGAAAGTCCATGAAAATGTTAAATTTCTTCTGGGAGGATTAGATCCTCAATAGCTGAACACACCTTTAGGAAACTTGCGGCCAAGCAAGTCAGTATGTACAGCTTTCCTCTGGGTGTCTTCTTAGGGAAAGGACCCAAAATATCCACAGCTACATGCTGAAATGGAACCTCAATTATGGGGAGTGGCTGGAGAGGGGCCTTGACCAGGTCATATTGCACCTGGGAAACATACAAACTTTTCCTCAAAATCTAACTTCTTCATTACCCCTATAGTGCAGAAGAGAACCTCCTGACAATCAGTCCATCACATTGTTTTTAAATTGTGCTATGTGGAAGAATCTTTTAATCTACTTAAGAGCCATTTGATGTTATCCATCATCTATGACTTTAGGTATTCCTGTGGAAAAGCCAACCACAGGTGGATAAAAAGGGAAGAAAACACCACTAATACATCCCACTTAAGCTCACCCTTATCATCCCACTAGCAGACAGGAGGAAATAGTTTGCCTGCTTTCACCATAGAAATAGATGACCCAATGGCTTCTGCAGAGAACACAACATGCATGGGTGCATGGTCCAAGCCAGGAGACCCCCGCCCTATGCCCAGGGGTGGTGATCTTGAAGGTGTGTGTGTAGCGGGGCGGTCACCCTGCTCTGGCTTAGAAGGGGTTAAAAGCCAGCCCTTGGAGAGGGCTGGGGCTGAGGGAAAAGGCTAGGCTGACTGGGGAATTAGGATTAGGCCACAGCTGGCCCTATAAAAGAGCTGTGAGCCAGGAGCTGAGGCAGGCTCTCTCTAGCTCTTGAGAGAGAAGGACCTGGCTGAGAAGAGTATTTGGGACAGAGCAGTGCTGGGAAAAGGGAGGAGGAGCTGGGGAGCTCTAGCCTGGCAAATCCCCAGGCTGTGGGCCTGGTCAAAGGCCAAAACAGGTACTGGGTTTGCAAAGGTGCAGCCTGGGGTTAGGCAGAGGCAGCAGGTCCAACCCCCTTGCCAGTGATGAGTGTTTTACAGACTACAGTCTGCCCCAGTGAGCAGGGGTTGGATGATGACTGGCAGTAGCCACTGAGGCAAGGTGGGGATAGAGGGTTGGAGGATCCCTGGGAAGGGAGACCCAGAGTCTGGGGGCACTGCCAAGGGGCAGCACCCCAAGGTAAAGGGACACTGGTGTCTGGGAGGGACATGGGGGGCCAGCAGCAGGTGAGTCACCAGCCTGCAGAGGGTGCTCTGAACTGGAAGAGCTAATTCCCGAGATGACCAGCAGGAGGCACCATGCTGGTGAGTCATCGAATTGTTACAATGCCCCCCAAATCACAGACAGTGCTGGACAGCCTGCTCCACACTGGCTGTGATTTCTTCCTGGAGCTCTAGGAGAAAAGAGTTAATAAGACACATGCACCTCTAGATATGCTACTGATTATATAAAAAATAACTATTTCCCACATTTCAAGGATGATTTTAACCCATTGATTCTAGGAAACTTTCATGGGAGAGTTCATCAGCCACTTTGTTAGAAGCTCCTGAAATGTGTTGTATTTCAAAATCTTGGAGAGCTAAACTCCACCAAAGAAGTTTTTTGTTGTCCTTCATAGTATGAAGCCACTTCAGTGCAGCATGGTCAGTTTGCAGGTGGAAACTCTGTCCCCAAATGTATGGGTGTAGCTTTAACAGTTAGTCCTGCCTCCCTTATGCACTCAAAGACTTTTTGTAGATGCTCCAGGTGTTCTGCCCAGGAATCCGAAAATATGGCCACATCGTCAAGGTAGGCAACTGCAGTTTCTCCCAATCCTGCTAGGAGACTACCTACAAGTTTCTGGAAGGTGGAGGGTGCATTTCGCAGCCCAAAAGGGAGCATATTAAATTCATACAGATCTAGATGGATGACGAAGGCTGACCTTTCCTTGGCAGATTCATCTAGTGGTACCTGCCAGTACCCCTTGGTTAAGTCTAAGGTAGAGATGAACTGGCCACGTCCCAGTTTCTCCAATAGCTCATCTGTATGTGGCATTAGATAGTTGTCTGGGCGAGTTACAGCATTTAGCTTACAGTAGTCCACGCAAAAGCGTATCTCCCAATCTGGTTTGGGAACTAGAATCACTGGAGATGCCCATGCACTTTTAGAGAGGTGGATTACCCCCATCTGTAGCATGTCCTGGATCTCCTGTCCTACAGCAGTTTTGGCTTGAGGAGACGCTCAGTAAGGTTGGTCTCTAATTGGGTGAGCATTACCTGTGTCAATGGAGTGGTATGCCCGTTCGGTCCATCCTGGGCTGGCTGAGAACATCGGCACAAAGCTAGTGCACAGCTCCTTGATCTGCTGTTGCTGCATACGCCCAAGGGTCATGGAGATGTTCACTTCTTCCATGCCACCATCACTTTTCCTTCATAGTAGACACCTTCAGGCCACTCAGCGTCGTCTCCTCCCTAGGCTGTAAACTGACAAACCTTCAATTCTCTGGAATAAAAGGGCTTTAGAGAATTAACATGATACACCTTAGGCTTTAGGTCTGAGGTGGGGGATGCTATGAGATAGTTAACAGTTCCCAGGTGCTCTAGGACTGTAAATGGCCCATCCCACGATGCTTCCATCTTATGGGCCTGGAGCGCCTTCAAGAGCATGACCTGGTCCCCTACCTTGAAGGAAGGCTCTCTGGCATGTTTATCATACCAGGCCTTTTGCTCTTTCTGAGCATGTTTTAGGTTTTCTCTAGAAAAGGCTAAAGAGTTTTGGAGGGTGTTTTGTAGGCTGTTTACAAAGTCCAGGATGTTAGGTCCTGGAGAAGGTGTAAACCCCTCCCATTACTGCTTCACCAACTGTAATGGCCCCTTCAGCTCACAGCCATTGTGACGTTATTGACATGAACTGGGACCATATAGATCATTGTTGCAACCAAGGTCCTGTAGTGGCACCAAATCTTGTATAAAGGGGGTCAAACAAGGTGTCTAAGACAAGATTATGGTTTGCTGGTTATGATTATTGTATCTGGGTGCATGTATCATTTTTGTATTTAAAGTTATAAGTATTGGCTCTATACTGTCTGTATTTCAAACTTACGCTGTGCTTCTGGGTGACACCTCAGACTAGTTGGTGTCAGCTCTGCCTAGCCTGCTGGATGGTCCATTAAGGACCATCAGCTATACAACTGACCCACTGAGAGAAGGCAGTTACATCTTGTGACTCAGCAAGGTATGTAGGGACATGCCTATGGACAGAACTCTGAGGTTTTTCCATGCCTTCTGATGGACAGCTTGTCTTTGGGACAAAGAAAGAAAGACCACATGGCAAGAGAATATAAAAAGCCTACTTAGTGCCTATGAAGGGGCATACCCTCACTCCAGTACAGAGGAGACTAACAAGCTCTTCTGGGCTCATTCAGCACTAATCAGGTGCACCTGTAATGCTTGTTGAGGATCGGGGGGAGGGTGGGGAGGAGAACACTTTGGAAGGAAAAACTGCGGTAGAAAGACTGCTGTACCTCAGAGACACAAATCAGCCAAGAGGGAGAGACTCTCCGGTCTCTGTCCCTGAAACTGCATAGAGCAGCTATAAAGCAATGTGCCCTGTAGGTTGACCAGATAAAATCAGGACTGTCCCTATAAAATCAGGATAGTCCTGATTTTTGGGGCTTTTTTCTTATATAGGCACCTATACCGCCCACCCCCAATTTTTCACACTTGCTGTCTGGTCACCATATGCCCTAAGAAGAGGGGCTGGAGGTAGAGCCCCAACTAAAGATGCTGTACCAGGTGACAAGCCAAGCCCCTACAGACTGTCTAAGACAGATCACCATTGCCTTTCTTTGCTTTTACTCCGACTCCCCTCTCTCTCAAGGGAGGGGGGTAGGACTTTTTTGTTTGGAGAGCCCCCTGTGTGTTACAAATAAGGGAAGGACATTATAAAGAACTTGAATCAGGGTCTAGTGAGGACTCAGGGGAGTCCCAACTCCCCACACAGTCACTTCCAGAAGATTCCTTAGCGACTTTTCACTTGAAGGAAAGTACCTTATTTCCCATTTCTAAAGATGACTCATAGCATGTTTCAAGTTCCAGCTAGATAATGTATCAATTTCGCCCATTTGCTGGACTGAGAATTTAACAGCAAATTTCAGTTTTCAATGTAAAGTGTAATAATTATGTGTGCAGTGGCGGGGGTGGGGGGGAGGGAAGGTGAGGGGGTGAAGAGGAGGATATTTTTGAAATGATTGTGCTTTGAGAGAGGAGGAGGAAGTCAGAGAGAGGAAACAGTGCTGTTATTATTAGAAAGTGGATGGAAGGCAATAGCAGCTCATGGAGAGTGTCCCGATAATCGTCTGAGTGCCATTTATCCAAAAGCAACATAAAGGAAAATATAAGCAGTGGATGAAAGGGAGGCAAAGCAACAATCTCTATTTACTTGAGATTGTACCTAAGAGCAAGAGGGGTGTGACAGGTAACAGTAATGAGTTTAGACAGAAGCATCAGAGAAGACCTCATATGTAGATACTATAGGTCAGGGTTATTTTGTTGTTGAAACAAACCTAAGTAATTTATATAAACTTTGTTTTTTTCAGTGCTCTGCTTAAGCTTGAAGTTGCAATATTTCTCTTGTCTGTGCTGTGGATGTTATAACTGGCATATGCAAATCCTGGTTTGGTCTGCAATCCCTGATTAGTAATTCAGTGATAACAATGACACTTGGAATAGGTAGAGGTTTGTACTGCATTTCCTCCGAGAACTATTAATAAGCCAAAAATCTTGAATAATGCAACTAAAACCTTCCTTAAAGGACCTTACAGCATAAGGGCCAGTGAAAAATTCATTCATTTGGGCATTGAAGGCATGTTTCATAGAAACACATACAGTTGCATAGACACTACTTTTTGGCTAACTAATTCCATAAATAATGAATTTAAATTACATATTAATGAATGAGGCCGCAGGTTTTCAGTATGAAATCAATAACAACCTTTCCTCTGCAATGCTTTAGGTTAAGGTCCCCAAATAAACCATTTAGATATTCATAAGGGTGTGTGTTTGTGTGTGTATATATATATATACATACACACACACACACACACACACACACAAAGGAGCATTATGCATTTCTACAGGGCAAGAGACTAACTACAGAAGATAATTAAAATATGTTTAATAGGGTTTTAATGTCCATTTCCCTGTTTCTAATTCTAATATCCATTAAAAGGTATTAAACGTAACACAAAGTAGCTATATTAATGCTTTTTTGGGTATATAATTCTGAATACCTATTTACTGTGTATTTAATAGCAGTGTTATGTGAATAGGGCTCCATTGTGACTTTTACCCACTTACCAGCTTTGGCAGCAGTGCAGAAACAATTTCTCTCCCCCCACCCTGAACTCCCAGAAATACACAGGAAGCCTGCATCCTGCACCATGCCTTATGAGTGCAACATACTACCCTCTCGTCCCCGCATACACTAGCTTCACTGAATGGGACAGATGGGGAGCAAGACCATAGATATTCCTCAGTCCTGCCAACTTTAGCCTGTACCACTGGGCTTCCTAAAGGGGAGCAGGAGAACACAGGGATAGCAACTGAGGCTGAGCAGTATATGGGGTTGGAACATGATACTAATTAGGGAAGACTCCTTGTGACTCATCCATTCCCACTGCGTCCGTCCCACCTGCCCCCTATGCACATGCCAGTCATAATATGACTCATACACTGAATTTTTTCACATCCCTCGGAAATAGTGGGCTTGATCTTGCAAGGTATCAAACACCTTCTACAAGATATTGAGTGACCTCAATGTCCAAGCTAATAAAAGGTCAATATCCATCTACCTTAGATAATATACCAATTGAAGTTAAGGGTGCTAAGGACTATGCAAGAGGCATCTAGGATATTTCAGGGTCAGTACTACTGTTTGCAAAGAAAGAATCAGACAGGCAAAATTGGCAACTGTTCTCCATATCATTTAAATCATAACACCATTGTATTACTGTTGTCAGGCCAGTGGAATATAGTATATTAAGTCAGGTTGATGTTAGATGACTTAGCAACTGCAAGAGCTGGGAAATGTCAAAGTATGGAGAAAGGAATGACAAATCAGCTCCCAGACGTCTAATCAGAAAGGTGTGATGCATTTTAAACAATGCAAGACTCAAGCTACAGATTTCCAGGATACATTTTTGCCTTGTGCTAAATTGATTAGCAAAGACACAGAAGCAATTTGCATCAAACAAAGGCATTTGGACATGGGTCAGGGGTCTGACTGCCCTAGCAAAATGGTTATTTTCATAATTGTTCACTGTGGAAATTTTTGTACTTCCTCTGAAGGATCTGGTCTTGGTCATTGTCAGATACAGGATGCTGGGCTAGATGGAGCAAAGATTCTGGGCTGGTGCACTTATTTAAACAGTTATTTTTCTGGGGTGAAGTCGTAGGTAAAGGACCAAAATCTTCCATTTCTAAGTCAGTGTTGCCTAGTGGTTAGAGCAGGGAGGAGTCAGAAATCTATCTAGGTACTTAATAACATGGCTCCCACCACTATAAAGCCCCCTAAGGATTCATGGAATTATCTTCACCACACCACCCCCGTTTAGTAGAAAAATATTATCCCCATTTTATATATGGGGATTTGAGACCAAGAGTGAAATCCTGGCCCCACAGAAATTAATAGGAATTTTGTCTCTGACTTCTGTAAAGCCAGGATTTCACCAAGAAAAAACACTAAGTCACTTGCCCAAGATTACAGAGAGTCTGTGGCAAAGCCAGGAACTGGACAAAATTCTACAGCACAGGACTGGGACTCAACCACAAGGGCATCCTTCCTAACTAGACTGTTCCCAGCTCAGCCGCTGACTTGCTCTGTGATTTTCAACAAGGTCCCTGTTCTGCAGTTTCTCACTGGTAAAATGGGTATAGCAAAACGTACCTACCTGCCAGAGGTTAGGTGGATTAATTAATGTTTGTAAAGCACTTCGAGAACATTTAATGAAAGATACTAGAGAAGTGCAACACATTATTATTTCCTGTACGTAATGTAAATGAAAGTGCTTTTGTAGAGGCTGACATTTTCCCATACACACTGAATAGCTGCAAAAATCCTAGCTTCGTTGTGTTAAATATTTAGCTAGGGTTACAGCAATTCAGTACATATGTGAAATGTCAACAACATTCATTTGTGGCAGAGATTTCTCTCACTGCAGAAGACAATGGGAAGGGCCTACCTGCAGACAAACCCCGTTCCTCTGAACTAGATCCTGTGGGGTACTCTCCCCTTTACTAATAGGTGTTCCACTGCTCCATGTTTCAAAGGTAGACAAAACAAATCACCACAACCTTCCCCACCACACATGATTCATGCTAATATATGAGGGGGGGAAATTACAGCCTAGACCTAAATTTAGCAATTACCTAAATGAGGAGGAATCACCATTGTCAAGCATCTGTGATATTGGGTGATATACACATGCACTATTGAACTAAGCAGATAAACAGACACGTCCTAAAGCATGTATGCAGTTCACTGTTTGAATGTTCACATACACTTTGAAGATTTGGCTGTGGCTGAGAGATGCTGTTTCCCCATTTTTTTTTTTCCTTAAATTCTCTTGAGGTGAATTCTGTCCATACAGCTCAATGGAAAGAGTTACTGAGAAAGAAAATTCCTGCCACTGTATGTTACCTAAACTTAATTCTATTTTTACCAGATGTGCCTATGTGCTTTCCTTTTCCTACTAGGTTCCAGCACATCTACACACAAGTCTTTGTGATCTCAGTGTAGGTATGTGCTCCCTTCTCCAAAGGATATAGGCTGAACGTTCTTTGATTGTGTTAAAAAAAAAAATCTAGCTATTCTGACATCTAAACAGTAGTAAAATGCCTGAAATCTGGTGTAGTATTCACCATATACATCACCATAAAGGAGACACAGTTCCATTATCTTCTTGCCACATTAGATTACAGTATAAATACCAAACACTCCTAATAACGATAGGGGAGCACTTTCTGTGTAAAAGATTCTAGGTATTTTAAAATCTGTACGCTTACTTGGATTGTCTTTAATTTTGCTGTGCAACATTCATGGCCCTGACTTGGGATCATTTGATCAAGGGGTTCCTGTGATACTGACACTTTGGGTGGTGATGGGGAAGCATTTAACAAAAATCAATACGTTCTTATAACCTCAGAACAGAACACTTCAAAGCATGACCGTTATCACAATTCCACTACAACAAGTTATACAGCCAGGAAGGGGAGGGGGAGAATTCCTAAGGAATCACATATCATTTAGCTAGCCACATCAGTGCCTTAATTGCAAACATGTATGATAACGTAACTGCCTAAATAAACACTAACTCCAACAAAAAACAGTTCTCTTTCTGTTTAAAAAAGAAATTGTAAATTCATCTTAAAAAAAAAAGACTTAGCACAGACATAAGAATACTCAGTGGTATCTCATGTATTTTCAGTTCAGCAAAACACAAACCAGGAAATACGGAATTAAGGTACATGACAAAATCAACCTTAACTCTGTCCTTTTTGAGCAATACCCCCAGCAGGCTTGTAGCACAAATACTCACACTCTGTCTTTACAGATAGCACAGAACACTCAGGGAATAGGGCACATGACTGCCGTATAACAGTTTAACACCTTCTTTTTGCTAAAGCAGAACTGGTGTTCAGAGGCGGTGTACTGAACAGGCGCTACTTTCACCTGTCATACAGTCAAACACGAAACCTACTCCACAAAGGCAGCCACCCCCTTACTACACTTCACAACCCCTTCAGCCAGGATTCCATTTAACACAACACTTTTACTTACCCATCATAACAACACTGTGCTCATCTCCCACCCCACTGCTGACAATCTCCAAGGCAAGAAGACCCGTAGGGACCACTACTGACACGCCACACACAATTCAGGACTGAAAGGAGGTAAACTAAATCTCTCACGGTACACAACCAGCTGTTTCCATTCATCACACACACGGGTGGAGGAGCAAGCAGAGATTTTTCAGACCCCAAGAGGGCTCCCCAGATCATCTTACATCACTATCACAGCTTTGTCAAGTTTCTTCCACTAATCCCTCCACTATTCAATACAGTTTGTCAGGAATGATAATTTGCAGCTGTGTCTGCCCAGGATCCTGGCAGCCCATGAGCACAGCTGAGCCACAGTAAGGCCACCTGATTGACCGCTCTCCCTGATTGGCCAAGGAAGTCAGCGAGCCTGCTCTTAAGCCCAACAACCAGTGATCTCAGGCTACCCAGTGTGCATGCTTATAGAGGAAGTCTCATCTGTGTCTTCATCACCCAAGTACCAGGCCTGATCCTGCCTTTCTTCTACCCTTACACCTGTCCTACTAACTTGCTCCAGCTCTGTTTTCCTACTGGCTTTGACGCTTTGGTGCTGGTTTCTGGCTTCCTGATTCCAGCTCTGACCCATTGGCTCTAGTTACTGGCTCCTACTCTAACCACTAGGCCTGACTGCCTGTGTCCCCGTTAGTGACACCGCTACACCTAACACAGTGTATGCAGGAAGAGTGCATGAAGATAGTTCCCAGCACTTGCTAGCTGCTGTGGGGCAGAGTTCAAGTACATGTCCATGAAACCTTAACTCCATTTTTGTAGTTTTCAGATGTGAGAGTTTTTGCTGAACTTGACATTCTGGAAAGGTACAAGATATCACCTGCAACCTTAACTCTGCATTAACAATATTTGGGAAGGGGATTGTTTGTGAAAGAATATTCTATAAGCCCAAGTATTAACTAATTTAAATGCCAGGAAAGAAAACATAGATTAGCTAGTGTTAGGGTTATAATTTTAGCTCTAACAGTAGTTAAAGCAGTGGATCCAGGGAGATTGTGGAGCAGCTTCTATTGGAGCTATATTCATGGCTGGACTAGATATTATTCTACCAGTGACATCTTACATTGTGGACAGATTGAATTAATCATTTGTATGTGGATAGACCAAGTGATCCTCATCCTCATCCAAATGATTTGATGGTGCTCTGTTAAATGTAGATGGCAGGGGGCTGGGATTTGAATTTATGCCTAAAAAGGCACGTGGTCAGAATATTTCTAATAACCTCGCCCATTTTTTGTGTTTAAAATTCATTTTTACCTGCTATCACCACTATACGCACGCACAAACAAATCCATGCAGTCCTTGGCACTGAATAGCTGTCTAAAGTCCTACATTATGTTGGAGAGCCTGCATTTTGGCAATTGTCTTTGTATCATCCTGCCATGAAATCCTGCACTGAGGTATGCCGCAGCCTCTTGGCCTTTTTCTCACGTCAGCCAGAGATGGGCTCTCAACAATAGCAGGTTCAATCCATTTCCTCTGACTGAGTCCATTCCCTGTTCAACCTATGGTTTAAAGAAAGAATGGAGAGCAATAGGAGGAACCTGGGAGGAATGGTATAAACAGGCAACAGGTAAATATCCCAAATTTTAGGGGCCAATGTCCCACATATCTTAGGGATATGTGTATTCATATAGATGTTAGATCCCTAAAATATATGGACTATGTCCTTCATTACTGGGGGGAAGCAGAGAGAAATGCTAAGATGACAGGAATTATTATGTGATAGGTCTTAAAAGAATCTGAGAATTTTCTGCTGCATTTTAAAGTGCAGTATTCTTGATGGGCAAAATTCTGAGGTCTTTAACTAAGACAAACTCCCACCACAAGGAGTTAAAGCCAGTGAGAGTTAGCCTCAGTCAGGACTGAGTAAAAAGTAAATAAGGAGAATTGTTACAGTTTTATGTGAAAGGGTTACAAACTGGTAGGTATCCTATATCCCTCATAGCTTTCTCCCTCATCAAAACACTTCAACACTCGTCGATCTTTTCTTGCTAAAATAACAACAGTAACAATCATCTCCAGTGGCATTTCACACGACCCATCAGTTAAGCAGCCTGAAACAGGAAGCACCATTTTCCAAATTGAAAATGTTTGAATGTGCTGTCAAAAAGCCTCTCAGTAAATGCGTTCCATCCAACAGAAACAAACCCTGTGCAAACAAATCAAGTGGTGCAGAAATCCTTTGCACAAGATGATAGGCGAGTCTTCCATGCTGACACTGTACGCGAGCCAAGTTTTCATGTACTTTGATGGCTGACCTCCAACTCCTGACATATTCATTATATTCCAGCATGTTGGGTGCAGATTGCATGGAAGTGATGACAGCTACAAGACAGCCAACGAGAATATGGGCATTCTGGCAACAGGTGGCCTTTCACTTGTACTGGGAAAGTTAATCTAGTTTATCATCAAAGTGTATTATGTTCAAGGAGTGTCATGTTTTGAGAATTTTAGTGACAGATCAAATAGAGGAAGCATTCTTCCATGGAATGTGACATTTTTTGTAGACCAAACCTTTCAAATTGCTCTATTGCTTATGCTTGATTTAAGTCAGTTAAAAAGTTACTATTTCAGGGTTTACATTACTCATTCCAAATTACAGTTCATATCCTCTGTCGAAGGTGCAGGGAAGTGCACATACCATATAGTATGCAGCTCCAGCATCATCATCTACTAAACACTGGGAAATCAGCTACATCTCATATACGGGCGTTTTCAACAAGTCCATAGCTCGACTCTCAGTGAAAACTAAAAGATAAAATACCTCCAGAAAGTGTATATCTTTGTAGCATGTACCCTACCTGCAAATCCAGTCTTGGAAAATCTTACCTAGCTGCCTCCTTTTTGTTTGTCTGTTTCAACAGACTGAGGGAAATGTTGTGTAAAACAAAATTATGGCAAACTCTTTGTATTGTATGAGTAGGGGATGTGAAGTAGTAGAGGAAGAGAACTCTTGGCCTGCTGTTAGAGTTAGGGCAGAGAAATACTCCACCCTCACTAGATTTGAAGAAATCATTAATTATTATTATTACAAAAATGTTGTATTTCCATAGAAATCTTCAGTTTTTCATTGAAAAACTAACACCCCAAAACCAAAATATTTCAGCCCAAAACTGAAATAGTTCAGTTTGGAAATACTGGTGCATTGCAAAGGTAAATGTTAAGGAAGAAACTCCATAGAATATTAGCCTTTGTTTTCACATTAACTGCTCTTGTTAATTGAAAGATTCAAAAATCGATGAATAACCAGATGGGAGAGGATCATTTACCACCAATTTCTAGCTTTCCAAGGAACAATTTTACTGGCATATTTTTGAAACTAAAAGATATTACAGAACTAATTTCTCTATAGCCTTCCTGCTAAACCCAAGGTTGTGAGTTCAATCCTTGAGGGGGCCATTTAGGGATCTGGGGCAAAAATTGGGGATTGGTCCTGCTTTGAGCAGGGGTTTGGACTAGATGACCTCTTCAGGTTCCTTCCAACTCTGTGACTCTGTGAATTACTACTCTGTGAATTACATTTCAACAAACTCAAAAGACAAAGGTACACTTGAATAGGCCATTTCACATGAAGAATGGGAAGCCTGTAGCCTTGTAATCCTAGAACTTGACATTACTTCAGTCAGCCATTTTGTGTGTCCAGCTACTGCTAGCTGAAAACCACATACCAGAGCTAGAAATAATCTTATACTCTCAGGGAAGGCCAAAGAGCTGCATGTTTGCAGTTCTGCTAATCAGAATGAGAGGATGAGACAAAGAGTTAATGTACCATTAGAATGGAAGGAATATTTAGACAGTCAACCTTGGTTTTAAGTGCCCCTGACATATAAGTTTTATTGTTATGACTAGAGATACTAGGAATGCTTTGATGATAAGAGATGAGTAGTTTGCTGAAATTAGGAGAATTGGTGACCCATTAGGGGTTATTGTGGCAACCCTCTAGGAGTCACTATGAGTTATGTGCTTTGTTTAAGTTAGATATAAACAATTAGGCAAAAGGATATACTTTGGAGAAGACAGAGGAAGCTTTTCTTTGGGCAAGGAGCTGGCACCTAAACTCCACAGAAGCTGGACAGAAGGAGGGCCCCGGAATTACTCAATACCATTCCAGACTTTGGGTAAATAGAAATGTTTGGCATGCTCTGAACCTACTGCTACCAAATATGTATAAGTGTGTGTGCACATGCTTGAGACCTAATAAAAAAGTAGTTTAGATAAAAGCACTCTTGTCTGTACCAATCATTTATCAGATGGAGGAGCTGTGTCCCCATTGATTTATTCCTGACACCACCTGGAGAAAAACAGTTAAGTTACTACTGCTTTGAGTTCTGAAAAGCATAGATATCAGCCTGTAGAGGTTGATTGACATTTATGATTTTATTTAGCTACGTTGCTTGTACATTTCCTGTTATCATTCAGGCTTCCCCATTCCTTCTAACTAGCTTTACACACATTTTTGTTAAGGGGAATAAAATACTTTAATTTGAATGTTGGGCACATATTAGGCTCTAATAGTTTGAGAAACAAGGAGACATGTTTCAGGTTTAAGAAAACAAAGAGCCCTAATGATATGAGAAGTGAAGCCAATGAACTACTTAGAATAAATACATTCTAAGCACAGATATAAAGTATCAGGTGAAATAAAGTTCAGGACTCTCAGACTGGGCAAACAATATGTGTGAAGCATGCCAATTTCTAAACAGGAACACATCCTTATCTGCACCCCTGCCTGTTATAAAGCCTACTTGCCCCCCTTAAAAGGGGATTCAGGGTCTGTGTGCTTTAGGGTTGCCAATTTTGGTTGGATGTATTCCTGGAGGATTCATCACATAACATAGTCTTTAAAGATTAATCTTTAATGCCTGGAGACTCTGGGACAATCATGGACAGTTGGCAACTCTAGAGTGCTTACCTCCCAAAACTCATTCATGTAGGGGGGGTTCTCGTTTTTCTTACATAAATCAGAATCTTTATCATGGTTTTCCAACTCTGTCCTCCTCTCACCTGGTGGAGTTAAAGAGCCTGATTCTGATCTCACAGCGTGCAATTTGTGTCACTATAAGGCTGTTTTCTACCTACTGTTCCTTTAAGAGTAAAAAGTGGGCTTCACTAGCCTTTCTGCAGGGGCAATGCCTCACAGGCAGTTTCAAGATGTTTCAGACTGAGTCATATAGGGCCCTACCAAATTCACAGTCCATTTTGGTCAATTTCAGAGTCCTAGGATTTTATAAATTGTAAATTTCATGACTGCAGCTATTTAAATCTCAAATTTCACAGTGTTGTAATTGTAGGTAGGGGCCCTGACCCAAAAAAGGAGTTGGGAGGGAGGTGCAAAGCCGGGACTGCAGCACTGCTGCTCTTACTTCTGCACAGCTGCAGGCAGCGGCGCTGACTTCAGAGCTGAGCAGCTGGAGAGTAGTGACTGCTGGCTGGGATCCCATTTCTGAAGGCAGAGCCATGACCACCAGCACCGCAGAAATAAGGATGGCCTGGTATGGTATTGCCACCCTTACTTCTGCACTGCTGCCTGCAGAGCCGGGCCCTCAGTCAGCAACTGCCACTGTCCGGCCACCCAGCTCTGAAGGCAGCAGCGCAGAAGTAAGGGTGGCATGGTATGGTTTTGCCACCCTTACTTCTGCGCTGTTGCTGGTGGGGTGCTGCCTTCAGAGCTGGGCACCCGGCCAACAGCCGCCGTTCTTCCGCCGCCCAGCTCTGAAGTCAGCACAAATGTAAGGATAGCAATACCGTGACCCCCCTAAAATAACCTTGAGATCACCCTGTAGCTCCCTTTTGGTTTGACCCCACTTTGAGAAATGCTGGTCTCTCCTGTGAAATCTGTATAGGATAGGATAAAAACATACAAATGACCAGATTTCATGGTGGGAGACCACATTTCACAGTCCGTGATGCATTTTTCATGGTCGAGAATGTTGTAGAGCCCTAGTAATACACATGGTAGAGACCTTATATTTGTTAGTGTTTTCTTTATTTCCTTTAATCTAAAATAAGTCATCCAGACTGAGAATACATTTTCATTCTTGATCAATGCAAGCATATAAGAGAGGTTAACTCCACAGCTGTCAGAGGTGTCAGCTGGTGTTGCCAACTTTTGTAATTGTATCATAGAACTTGTGATATCTGGTGCTTTTTTTCTTAAAGACCCAGCTTCTGGAGTCATGTGATAACATAAGACTCTCAGCTTTCAATTAAATAAAAAAGTAATTTGGGAGGGGGTTTGCCTTTAAATTTTATTATTAAGTTTTTCCCTATTGCTATCTGTTACCCTCTTACTAACCACATATGGGCAGCCAGAAGCCAGATGTAACAATGCACTAAGCTACCAGGTAACTTCAGGGAGCAGCTTAACATCAATTAACACCTTGAAGAAACAAGCTATAGAACTACAGACAGTTGTATGTGTCATGGCAGAACCAGAAGTCACCTGTAATGAGAATTTGGAACCAGATTTTGTCTAGTGTGACAAGGAGACTTCTGCTCTTGTGACTGGGGAGCTTAGAGGGCATTATATTAGCCTTGGTTTTGGCTTCCATCTCCACATTGATCAGACCAGGCTGGTCACGGAGAAGGCCATCAAGGAAGCCTTACCAGGCTCAGTCAAAGCCCTGAATGCTTTTCTTTAGAAATAAACTACACTGAATTAGGCCAGCACCAAATAAGCCCTATTGCAGTTATATACATTGCTCAGGATAAAGCATGTGTAAGTATGACAAGATTATGGCTATTCAGCTACTAACCACATGGGGATGGTGCAGAACCAAACTATCTCAGAAAGAAATATGTAAGACATTGTGCCTTTGACAGACTTTGAAAAGGTACTCGTGCTTATGTGCCACTTCCCGCAGGGGGCAAAATGAAGAGCAATGGCTCTTCCCTTTCTCCCTCCCCACTTATTCTGAGAGTCTAGGTCCACTGGCAGCACTAGACTTATACAGCCATTGTACTCGCTGAGGGCAAAGACTGTGAATGTGTAAGGTTTGTTCAAAGACAGGAATTCCTGTAGCTGTGCAGAGAGACAAGGTGGGTGAGGTAATATATTTTATTAGACCTACTTCTGTTGGTGACAGAGACAAGCTTTCAAGCCACACAGAGCTCTTCTTCAGTACTGGGAAAGGTACCTTTCACAGCAAAATGCAAGGTGGAACAAATTGTTTAGCATAAGAAGTTAGCACATATGGTAAGGAACCATTCAAGGTAGAGTGGCCTGTTAACTCTCTCACCAACAGAAGTTCGTCCAATAAAAGATATTACCTCACCCACCTTGTCTCTCTAACATCTATTCACACATTCTACTTGTCCACTTGCATTTGAGTAATAAAGAGAGGTTATCTTAGGGGTTACACCATTCATAGTCAAGTAGTTCTCCAATTTCATGGAGGTCAGTAGTACTGTATTATCTGTTACCAGTGTTTAGACTACACAGTAGTTGTGCAGGACAGATTTAATAGGATGCTATTACAAGCTACATACAGAGATACACACAAGAAGCCATTTGCAGTGCACAACAACCAGAAGTTCTGTTCATCCCAGTAATAATGCTGCATATTCTTGAACACCATCTATTGGCACCTTAACTATTGACATCCCTCTTTTAAAAGGTTTCAGAGTAGCAGCCGTGTTAGTCTGTATCCGCAAAAAGAACAGGAGTACTTGTGGCACCTTAGAGACTAACAAATTTATTAGAGCATAAGCTTTCGTGAGCTACAGCCAACTTCATTGGATGCATAGAATGGAACATAAAGTAAGATATAGATTGATATATATACACAGATAAGTTGGAAGTTACCATACAAACTGTGAGAGGCTAATTAGTTAAGATGACCTATTATCAGCAGGAGAAAAAAAAACTTTTGTAGTGATAATCAAGATGGCCCATTTAGACAGTTGACAAGAAGGTGTGAGGATACTTAACTTAAGGAAATAGATTCAATATGTGTAATGACCCAGCCACTCCCAGTCTCTATTCAAACCCAAGTTAGTGGTATCTCGTTTGTATATTAATTCAAGATCAGCAGTCTGTTTTTGAAGCTTTTCTGTTGCAAAATCGCCACCCTTAAATCTTTTACAACCTATCCTGAAAAATGATCCCTCATTCTCACAGATCTTGGGAGACAGACCAGTCCTCACTTACAGACAGCCCCCCAACCTGAAGCAAATACTCACCACACAACAAAAACACTAACCCAGGAACCTATCCTTGCAACAAAGCCCGATGCCAACTCTGTCCACATATTTATTCAAGTTTCAGAGTAGCAGCCAAATTAGTCTGTATACGCAAAAAGAAAAGGAGGACTTGTGGCATCTTAGAGACTAACACATTTATTTGAGCATAAGCTTTCGTGAGCTACAGCTCACTTCATCAGATGCATTCAGTGGAAAATACAGTGGGGAGATTTATATACACAGAGAAAATGAAACAATGGGTGTTACCATACACACTGTAGCGAGAGTGATCAGGTAAGGTGAGCTATTACTAGCAGGAGAGCGGGGGCGAAAAAAAACTTTTGTAGTGATAATCAAGGTGGGCCATTTCCAGCAGTTGATAAGAACGTCTGAGGAACAGCAGGGGGGAATAAGCATGGGGAAATAGTTTTACTTTGTGTAATGACCCATCCACTCCCAGTCTTTATTCAAGCCTAAGTTAATTGTATCCAGTTTGCAAATTAATTCCAATTCAGCAGTCTCTCATTGGAGTCTGTTTTTGAAGTTTTTTTTGTTGAAGTATTGCCATTTTTAGGTCTGTAATCGAGTGACCAAAGAGATTGAAGTGTTCTCCGACTGGTTTTTGAATGTTATAATTCTTGACGTCTGATTTCTGTCCATTTATTCTTTTACATAGAGACTGTCCAGTTTGACCAATGTACATGGCAGAGGGGAATTGCTGGCACATGATGGCATATATCACATTGGTAGATGTGCTGGTGAACGAGCCTCTGATAGTGTGGCTGATGTGATTAGGCCCGATGATGGTGTCCCCTGAGTAGATATGTGGACACAGTTGGCAACGGGCTTTGTTGCAAGGATAGGTTCCTGGGTTAGTGGTTCTGTTGTGTGGTGAGTATTTGCTTCAGGTTGGGGGGCTGTCTGTAAGCAAGGACTGGCCTGTCTCCCAAGATCTGTGAGAGTGATGGGTCATATTTCAGGATAGGTTGTAGATCCTTGATGATGCATTGGAGAGGTTTTAGTTGGGAGCTGAAGGTGATGGCTAGTGGCATTCTGTTATTTTCTTTTTTGGGCCTGTCCCATAGTAGGTGACTTCTGGGTACTCTTCTGGCTCTGTCAGTCTGTTTCTTCACTTCAGCAGGTGAGTATTGTAGTTGTAAGAATGCTTGATAGAGATCTTGTAGGTGTTTGTCTCTGTCTGAAGGGTTGGAGCAAATGCGGTTGTATCGTAGAGCTTGGCTGTAGACAATAGATCGTGTGGTGTGGTCTGGATGAAAGCTGGAGGCATGTAGGTAGGAATAGCGATCAGTAGGTTTCCGGTATAGGGTGGTGTTTATGTGACCATCGCTTATTAGCACCGTAGTGTCCAGGAAGTGGATCTCTTGTGTGGACTGGTCCAGGCTGAGGTTGATGGTGGGATGGAAATTGTTGAAATCATGGTGGAATTCCTCAAGGGCTTCTTTTCCATGGGTCCAGATGATGAAGATGTCATCAATGTAGTGCAAGTAGAGTAGGGACATTAGGGGACGAGAGCTGAGGAAGCGTTGTTCCAAGTCAGCCATAAAAATGTTGGCATGCTATGGCATACGGGTACCCATGGCAATGCTGCTGATTTGAAGGTATAGTTTGTCCCCAAACGTGCAAATAGTTATGGGTGAGGACAAAGTCACAAAGTTCAGCCACCAGGTTTGCTGTAACATTATCAGGGATACTGTTCCTGACGACTTGTAGTCCATCTTTGTGTGGAATGTTGGCGTAGAGGGCTTTTACATCCATAGTGGCCAGGATGGTGTTTTCAGGAAGATCACCGATGGATTGCAGTTTCCTCAGGAAGTCAGTGGTGTCTCGAAGATAGCTGGGAGTGCTGGTAGCGTAGGGCCTGAGGAGGGAGTTTACATAGCCAGACAATCCTGCTGTCAGGGTGCCAATGCCTGAGATGATGGGGCGTCCAGGATTTCCAGGTTTATGGATCTTAGGTAGCTGATAGAATATCCCTGGTCAGGGTTCTAGGGGTGTATCTGTGCAGATTTGCTCTTGTGCTGTTTCAGGGAGTTTCTTGAGCAAATGGTGTAGTTTCTTTTGGTAACCCTCAGTGGGATCAGAGGGTAATGGCTTGTAGAAAGTGGTGTTGGAGAGCTGCCTATCAGCCTCTTGTTACTATTCCGACCTATTCATGATGACGACAGCACCTTCTTTGTCAGTGACACCATCATAGGACCTAATCACATTAGCCTCGCCATCAGGGGCTCGTTCACCTGCACATCTATCAATGTGATATATGCCATCATGTGCCAGCAATGCCCCTCTGCCATGTACATTGGCCAAACCGGACAGTCTCTATGCAAAAGAATAAATGGACACAAATCTGACATCAGGAATCGTAACATTCAAAAACCGGTAGGAGAACACTTCAACCTCTCTGGCCACTCAGTAAAAGATTTAAGGGTGGCAATTTTGCAACAGAAAAGCTTCAAAACCAGACTCCAATGAGAAACTGCTGAACTTGAATTAATATGCAAATGAGATACCATTAACTTGGGTTTGAATAGAGAGTGGGAGTGGCTGGGTCGTTACACATATTGAATCTATTTCCTTAAGTTAAGTATCCTCACACCTTCTTGTCAACTGTCTAAATGGGCCATCTTGATTATCACTACAAAAGTTTTTTTCCTGCTGCTGCTAATAGCTCATCTTAATTAATTAGCTTTTCACAGTTTGTATGGTAACTTCCAACTTATCTGTATGTATATATATACTGTATGTTCCATTCTATGCATCTGATGAAGTGCGCTGTAGACCACGAAAGTTTATGCTCTAATTAATTTGTTAGTCTATCAGGTGCCACAAGTACTCCTGTTCCTCTTTTAAAAATCACTCCAGTAACAGAACTAAGCTGTGCTAAGAAAAGACATATACAATATGAGTACATTACTCAGTCTGTGTTTGTACAGCTTCTGGTACAATGGCAACCTGGTTCCTGACCAGGGCTCCTAGGCTCTACCGCAATACCAAAAAAATATACGGAGCAGAGTAAAGCAAAGTCACAAATGGGTTATGCATGTTCATTCATAAAGAGTGAAAATCAGGTATCCCACATTATTTTGATATCAACAGAGGAAACAGTTAGCTAATGAATAACTATAGGTTAGTATAACTGTTTGGGTTGTCAGTAGAGCTGTAGAACGGTTATTTATTGATCATTTTTTTGTTCCTGCTGGTATACTGACACTGTGGAGGTGGCTTAAAACTTGATAACGGGATTTTCAATGTTACTGGCAGCACAGCTAATGCTTTGTAAATAAAGATTTCGACAGGATTCGGCAAAAATGCAAGTCTTCCCTGGAGGATTCTGCAGCAATTCTTTTTTTTAAAGCTCTCTTTCATTGTACACACACTAGAGCTGAGTAAATAATTCATAGTTCGTCATTTACTTGAAAATTTTAGCCTCTTTCTCTGCTCAGCTTATGATTTTCTTAAGTTTATTCAGCATTCAAAAGTATTTACTGAATTTACCAATTCTTTGAACAATGCAAACATTTTGGCCAGTAAATTCCTCTGATAGAACATTTGCAGAGGCAAATTCTTGGGCTTTGTCTTCACTGGCACAAAGGTGGTATTTTTACAGCAAGATAATTAAAGCGGGATAGTTGTGTCTGCAAAATCCCAAATGCAGACCAGGCACTTGTCATGTTGCCCAAGAGGTAGATCAGTAGTATGTCAAAGCACACAACAGAATTTTTAGTGTGTGACAGGAGGGTCCACACAGCCAGTTAGCGTGCAACAGACTACTGCACTATAGATTTAGCAGCTTGCCGCACATTAAGTCTCTGAGTAGAAAGGCCCTAATATAGGGATAGATCATGATTTTATCATTCACTCTGAGTAAAAGGAAGCATGTTCTCTTTGGAGTAGTCGGGGTGGGGAGGGAGATTGTGACTCAGGCAATTACCCTCCCTGTATCCCTGCTGCTCTGGGAAAGGAGTAAACTGTGACAGATCTGTATCCTGCCCAATGCATAAGCATAACTGTATCACCAGGGCCATTGTAGGGGAGCCAAGGCATGGGGAGGGGACATAATGACTGCAGAGTTTGCTTCCTCTCCCATGCTGCTTTCTGTGATGTGGGTAGCTAGCATGAAGGCATAAAGGGACACAGTGCTCCCCCTTATGCCCCTGCACTGTGATGTTGGCTAGGGTGAATTTGGCCCACAGTGGATCTCTATGTTTCTTCCAAAGAGCAACCTTTGAGATATTTACCCAGCTCTAACACACATACACTAAAAAAAGTGCCTCACAGCCTTCAACTGATATTGTGGCACACCTCACAGGGTGATCAGGCAGGAAGGAGGTTAACGAATCATGCACTGAAAAGCCAGAATTAATCATCATTTTCTCTTTTTCTCAATGTCACTTTTTATAGTAGAATCATGCCATAAAGTGGATAGAGACTTAATATAAGCTTCATCCCCTAAACAAAATTAAAAGTTATTTTTAAAAATCAATGCAGGTACATGAATACTTGCTAATGTGTCAAATGACTACAGCAATTTCATGGTCTGAGTTTCCAATGGTTCTGTGACATTGCCACTAATTTTTCTTATTAAGAAAAATTACTTTTCCATTCCAGCACACCTATTTCTGGAGGTATGTGCTGAGGAACTGCTGTACAGTAACTCAGATTAGAGACGGCATGTCCCTGCTTAATTTACTTCATGCTGTTAATTACCCTTCTGGAGAGATTTTAATGAGGCCACATTTAATAATCTAGATCTGTCTTTGTATAGGCATGTATACACACAAACACACACAGACATACACCCCGGTGGAACTCAATGTTTTGGCACCTGACTGACTACAGTAAACTGAGAATTTCAGTTAATAAGCTATTGGTAAATTTATACTACACTTAGCACAAACATTGACTCGTTTTCCAGTCATCGACCGTAGAATATTGCTGAAGAGGTTCCCTCCTTAGTGCGCAGTCACAAATGCTGAGGGAAATACCTCAGGAATTATTTTATTTCAAAGTCAAGATTTTTACTGCTTATTGCTTTTCCAAAAAAGGGGGCTCAGTCATGCAAAATTACCAAGCATATCCTTACTGTTGTGAGTCCTCTTATTGGCTTCAGTGGGGTTGCTCAGTGTGACCAGCACATGGGCTCTGATTCAGCATGGTACCTAAGTCTGTGAGTAGTTTTAGGTGGGCTTAAAATTACATGCTGAAAATTATATGAATGCTTGAGTACTATGCTGAATCTGGGCCTAGGTTGGTAATAAATGTTATAGGTTGGGCCCCTAATTGGTATTAGTGTTGATTTCATTAAACCTTTTGGGTTGTTTTACTTATATAGTCTTCTACAGGCAGCCCTCTGGGTGTAATGTGGATTCTCATTCAGACAACTTCTGTAGCAGAAGTCTACATTCTCCACACTCTAGAAGTGGAGAACACTTGTCCTCAGCCATCCAGTCACATCCAATAATGTCTGTTTCCCTCCATATGCATGCTATAGAACAGACACATTGGTTGGGCAATAACTGTTGCTATTTTCTGTCAAAATACAAGACTTTATTCAGTAGGAATGCTGAAAATAATCTTAACAGTATGTATGTAAACACTCTCACATAATACCCTTTATATGGAGGTGATATGCATTCATGCCCTTAAAGACTCCAGTCTTATCAGGATTGGGATGGTTTTGGCCTAGTCTCTTTTAAGCATATTTCATCAGTCATAAAGATGAGGCACAGTCTAAAAAACCGTTGCCAACTGTGTCCACATATCTATTCAGGGGACACCATCATAGAGCCTAATCACATCAGCCACAATATCAAAGGCTCGTTCACCTGCACATCTACCAATGTGATATATGCCATCATGTGCCAGGAATGCCCCTCTGCCATGTACATTGGTCAAACTGGACAGTCTCTACATAAAAGAATAAATGGACACAAATCAGACGTCAAGAATTATAACATTCAAAAACCAGTCGGAGAACACTTCAATCTCTTTGGTCACTCGATTACAGACCTAAAAGTGGCAATACTTCAACAAAAAAAACTTCAAAGCTCTCCAACGAGAGACTGCTGAATTGGAATTAATTTGCAAACCGGATACAATTAACTTAGGCTTGAATAGAGACTGGGAGTGGATGGGTCATTACACAAAGTAAAACTATTTCCCCATGTTTATTTTCCCCACTCCCCCACCCCCCACTGTTCCTCAGACGTTCTTGTCAACTGCTGGAAATGGCCCACCTTGATTATCACTACAAAAGGTTTCCCCTCCCCCTCCCCCCCCGCTCTCCTGCTGGTAATAGCTCACCTTAAGTGATCACTCTTGTTACAGTGTGTATGGTAACACCCACTGTTTCATGTTCTCGGTGTATATAAATCTCCCCACTGTATTTTCCACTGAATGCATCCGATGAAGTGAGCTGTAGCTCACGAAAGCTTATGCTCAAATAAATTGGTTAGTCGCTAAGGTGCCACAAGTACTCCTTTTCTTTTTGCGAATACAGACTAACACGGCTGCTACTCTGAAACCAGGCTAAAAAACAGTAGTATTGTAAAGTACTGAAGAGAAAAGTAAAAACTGAAGATGCGAATAGTAAGCAGTAAGGAGGATTGGAATGGATTCCTTTATTTTGCAAATATCACAGAATTCTAGTAGTGTTAGCCCATCTGATTTCCTTCTGAAAACACTCTGTTCCCGAGAGCTCTAACTAGTGTCTTAAATTATACACCGGCTTTAAATTACCTAACCAAAAATAAATGAATATTGCTTAAGTGCCAACAATGTGCCTGGTGAGAAGCAAAATAAAGATAACCAGACAGACAGTCTCTTCCCCTGGAGAACTTACATTGTAGCAGTCATTCAATACAAAGTCAATACACCTTCAGAAAAATAAAAGCAATTATTCTAAAGCTTATTGTCAAATTCTAATTAAGAAAACATAATAAATTGATTACAGAATATGACATCAAGAAGAAATCCTAAATATAACCTGGTACAGCGCAGAGAGCTTGAATATCACAATACTTGAGTAAAATCTCAGTAAGTCAAACCACCATTTAATATTATGAGCTATCACATCTGTCTTCTGCTTTATATTATTACTTGCTATGGACTGTAGGAATCTTTAGCATCCTGATCAGAGTTAGCATGAAAAAGAGCTGTTGCTTTTTTATTACTAAATCATATCCAACAGCTTTGATTATTACACTTCTAGTCTAAAAGTTTGGCTTACCACAAATTCCATTTTCTCCCATATGTGGTGTGACACAGTTCCTTTTTAGTTCCTTTATGATCACAGGTCTCTGGCATACATGGAATGAGATTTTTTTATTCAGATACTTCCTCCTCCTTTAAAGGAATGAGCTTTGGTTCCATTTTTGTTTATCTATATATTGTTTGTAACCTCTGTAGATTAAATTCAGTTCAGTTCCACATTTGATTATGGCCAATTGTACTGTTCTTGACTTTGACTGTTGAAGTGTACTAGCCCTTCTGCCCCTCATCAGCTCAAACAGAGTTTAACTGGTTGATTAGCGTGGTGGTGTTCTGTAGACAATCTGTCCAATATAGCTTTTTTCCAGGGTTTGAATTCAAGGCTAGCTACTTAGAGACTCTCTTTGATTGGTCTATTCACACATTCTACTTGTCCACTTGCGTTTGAGTAATAAGGAGAGGTTCTCTTATGGGCTACATCACTCATAGTCCAGTAGTTCTCCAACTCCATGGTGGTCAGTAGTACTTTATTACCTGTTACCAGTGTTTAGACAATCCTTTTGACAGCATACACTCTCTATGCAGCACATTTTAAGACAATTTCTATGCTAGCAGAAGAGGAAACCATTGTCATGAGTATCTTAGAATACCAATCCAGCAAAATTAGCACATATCTTTTAGAGGCTGACTGACTGATGGCCCCATTATGTCAAAAATCACCTTTTCACTCAAAATGGAAATCCTACCAGGTTAAATGATGCAGGTCCTTTAAAAAAAAAAAAAAGCTTTTACATCTAATGAAGAAGGTAATTTCAAATTGTATTATCTATTTGTTTGTCAATACACTGCCACTAGATTTTCTTTTGTAGGTGCAGCTTGAGGAGAGACATACTGATATGCACAACGCTTTTTTACAATTTGAATGAAAGAAATTGCAGGGATTTTTGTGTGACATTTCCTCAGTAGTTCCACATACACCAAGGATAAAATCCTGGCCCCACTGAAGCCAAAGGCTAAACTACCTCTAATTACAGAACAGCCATGAGGCCAGAAGGTCCATCTAGCATGTCAAAGAGTGGCTTCAAATCTCTGGAGAAGTTTCCTTTGCCGCTGGGGAATGCTATGTCAGATAACTCAGGTAACTCTAAGATAGCCTACATCTACTCTATGAGCTAGGGATGTAATTCCCCTGCTCACTTATGCATACCTGCACTCGCTCTCATTAAGCTAGCATGAGTATATACAGCAGCATAGCTATGGCATGGCCCCTACCTACCCTCCATTCCAGCAGTTGGGGACTGTGGCACTGATATTCTGGGTGAGAATTCCCCTATGCCAGGGGACTTCTCCACTGGGCATCTGCAGCCACATTGTGGTCTCTGTGTAATAACCCATTTAGATAGCCTGGTTCACTGACTTTACAGCTTTCATACCCATTTCAGAAATGAATAGCCCTCATAAGTAGAAAGATACACTACCTTAACCTCCAAGGTTTATCATGCTTGGCTTTAACAACAGGTGTTTTCTGGAGAGTAAGGTCAAATTGAAAAGAATTCAGCAAACAGTATCTAAAGATTCTAAGCAGAATTGTACAAAACACTCACAAGGGAAACATGTGGAAGGCCATCCCAGATCAGTGGTCAGAGTTCCAACAAGGAGTCTGATTGCCAGGAGATTCAATCCAAGGGGAAACAAGACAGCAGGGAAGTGTCAGATGATGAAGAAAGGCAGGGTCAAGAGACACAGCTGGGCTCTGTTAGACAAGACAGCAAGGCAGGGTCAAGCATGTCAAAATACCAAGTAGCTGGCAGTGGCTTGTTGCTCAGACAAGGCCAGAAAGGAAGCCGGAAGTTTATATACAGCCACACCAGCCAATCAGGGTCAAGACCATGTGGCTAATCTGGAAGTTGGCCCACTCACGTCCATGAATTCCCTAGTAATTCAATGTATCAGCTTGATGCAACAGCTAAGGCTGCTTTCTGAAAACCCAGTGGGCCTAGGTTTCAGACCAGGGCTCAAGACCAGAGTCCTGACAATTACTGTCACAGAGAATATGTAATTCACCTCTTTCCTTTTCAATTAGCCAGATATTGCATATAACAATAGTCTGCAAATACCCCTCTATTCAGGTGACCGTGGAAATAGAATGTCAAATGATGCCAACAGAAAACCCAGGGCGGAAAGTTTATGGGAGGAAATCTCCAGAGGTGAAAGTAAAGAAGAGTGTTAGCTGTAAAAGAGAGTAGAGGGAGAGCACAGATCTCCCATCTCTCACTGTCTAATCAGCACTCCTTACAGCTCCCCCACTCTTTGGCTGATTCAGTAAGAGCTCCATCTCCTGTTTCAATCTACTTTGACCACTGAGAATCCCATAAAGGACTTCATCCTTTAATCCTCCCTAAAGGTGCAAAGTCTGTCCCCTCCCGCCCGCCCCCCACACTCATATACAGGGAACAGGCCAAAGACACCCCCAAACCCTGCAAATCCTAGGGAAGCCTCCAGAAGCCAGGGGAATCCCCAGCTGCTCTGGCCTCTGATTGGGCACCACCCTCTGTCCCCCCACAAAAAAACCTCAGCTTCCTCATAGCATACCTCAAATGAACCCGTGCTACTAAAGACAACTATGGCCACAGCAACTTCAATATCTTTTAGTGTTGGAAGAGGGGGAGGAGGGGCTACATAGAAAATATAATACAATCCTAGCACACCCACTCTTGTCCCAGCCCATTGTGTTTCCACTCCCCTTCCCCAAGCAGACCTTGGAAATGCAGAGCACCCTCTGGGGGATACAAAGGAAAGGGTATGGTGCCACGAAGGAGTCCCACCCTTTGCACAAATCTAGCCAAGGAGGAAATGACCCCATCCATAAAGAATAAAATACACAAAATATAGGTCTGAGTCAAAATATGATCAAACAACCCCAAATAAGCAGTAGAAGCATAGAAGTGGAAGGGACCTTGAAAGGTCATCTAGTCCAGTCCCTTGCACTCAAGGCAGGACTAAGTATTATCTAGACCATCCCTGACAGGTGTTTGTGCAACCTGCTCTTAAAAATCCCCAATGATGGAGATTCCACAACCTCCCTAAGCAATTTATTCGAGTGCTTAACCACTCTGGCAGGTAGGAAGTTTTTTCTAACATCCAACCTAAACCATCCTTGCTGCAATTTAAGCCCATTGCTTCTTGTCCTATCCTCAGAGGTTAAGAAGAACAATTTTTCTCCCTCTTCCTTGTAACAACCTTTTATGTACATGAAAACTGTTATCATGTTCCCTCTCAGTCTTCTCTTCTCCAGACTAAACAAACCCAATTTTTTCAATCTTCCCTCAGAGGTCATGTTTTCTAGACCTTTAATCATGTTTGTTGCTCTTCTCTGGACTTTCTCCAGTTTGTCCACATCTTTCCTGAAATGTGGAGCCCAGAACTGGACACAATACTCCAGTTGAGGCCTAATCAGTGCAGAGTAGAGCAGAAGAATTACTTCTCGTGTCTTGCTTACAATACTCCTGCTAATACATCCCAGAATGATTTATGCAACAGTGTTACACTGTTGACTCATATTTAGCCTATGGTCCATTATGACCCCCAGATCCCTTTCCGCAGTACTCCTTCCTAGGCAGTCATTTCCCATTTTGTATGTGTGCAGCTGATTGTTCCTCCCTAAATGGAGTACTTTGCATTTGTCCTTATTGAATTTCATCCTATTTACTTCAGACCATTTCTCCAGTTTGTCCAGATCATTTTGAATTTTAATCCTATCCTCCAAAGCACTTGTAATCCCTCTGAGCTTGGTATCATCAGCAAGCTTTATAAGTGTTCTCTCTGTCATTATCTAAATCATTGATGAAGATATTGAACAGAACCAGACCCAGAACCAATCCTTGCGGGACCCCACTCATTATGCCCTTCCAGCTGACTGTGAACCACTGATAACTACTCTCTGGGAATGATTTTCCAACCAGTTATGCACCCACCTTATAGGAGCTCCATCTAGGTTGTATTTCCCTAGTTTGTTTATGAGAAGGTCATATGAGAAGTATCAAAAGCCTTACTAAAGTCAAGATATACCACATCTACTTCTTCCCCCCATCCACAAGGCTTGTTACCCTGTCAAAGAAAGCAATCAGGTTGGTTTGACACAATTTGTTCTGGACAAATCCATGCTGACTGTTATTTATCACCTTATTATCTTCTAGATGTTTGCAAATTGATTGCTTAATTATTTGTTTCATTATCTTTCCGGGTACAGAAGTTAAGCTGACTGGTCTGTAATTCCCTGGGTTGTCCTTATTTCACTTTTTATAGATGGACACTATATTTGCCCTTTTCCAGTCTTCTGGAATGTCTCCCGACGACTTTCAAAGATAATTGCTAATGGCTCAGATATCTCCTCAGTCAGCTCCTTAAGTATTCTAGGATGCATTTCATCAGACCCTGGTGAATTGAAGACATCTACCTTGTCTAAAAAAGAAAAGGAGTACTTGTGGCACCTTAGAGACTAACCAATTTATTTGAGCATGAGCTTTCGTGAGCTACAGCTCACTTCAGCTCACGAAAGCTCATGCTCAAATAAATAGGTTAGTCTCTAAGGTGCCACATGTACCCCTTTTCTTTTTGCGAATACAGACTAACACGGCTGTTACTCTGAAACCTACCTTGTCTAAGTAATTTTTGACTTGGTCTTTCACTATTTTAGACTCTGATCCTACCTCATTTTCACTAACATTCACTATGTTAGATGTTCAATCGACACCAACCTTCTTGGTGAAAACCGAAACAAAGAAGTCATTAAGCACCTCTGCCATTTCCACATTTTCTGTTGTCATCTTTCCCCCACATTGAGTAACGGGCCTACTCTGTCCTTGGTCTTCCTCTTGCTTCTAATTTATTTGTAGAATGTTTTCTTGTTTCCTTTTATGTCCCTAGCTAGTTTGATCTCATTTTGTGGCTTTTCTAATTTTGTCCCTACATAGTTGTGTTATTTGTTTATATTCATTCTTTGTAATTTGACCGAGTTTCCATTTTTTGTAGTAAACTCAGCAGAACCAACTCCCAAGAACTCTACTCATGCTGAGATAACAGAGATTAATTAATTAATAATTCAGATAATTTAGGTAAGTTTAATTAATGATTAAGGTAGTTGTTTTACAAAATAACTACCACAATAAAATAAGGTGCCAAATCCTGCTCACTTGCCTCCTGTAGTGACTCAGATTAGCAAGACCGCCTCTCAATGTCAGGGCTGTCTGAATCCAGGTAACTAGATTGTCTGCTCTTTGGGAGACAAAAACCAATCAACTTATAGAGAAAGTTCTTTCAGTTCAGAGTAAAACTTGCATTGCTAATCATGGGTATCCTATCAACTTGCACCACATGGGATGATTCTCTCATTTACAGGGATTCCCTTCCATATGCCAATTAAAACAGCAGACGCCATGGCATGACTAGAAAGTCTAATACAAGTGTTTATCAATTTCATTTTGCACAACGAACTAAAATACACAGGGAATGTTTTCTCTATTTGAAGAGGGAGCACTGGTGATGATGTTTTAATAACTGTGTTGAACATTTGGCACAGATGTTGAGAATGGCTTAAAGTATTTGTCTCATTTGTTTACTATCAAGCTGAAATAAAGAGCTCTCAATATGTTAGACCCATTAACAAAACACAGGTGGTTCTTGTTAATTTACTGGAAGCATATCTTGAGATATGTTAGTAATACTTATATAATAGAGTAACGTGCCCATCAGCGTAACATTCCAGATACAGAGGAACAAAAGGCCAGGATTCCAGCTAAAAAACTATTTTGAATTATATCTAACAGCGAGCAATGACTCACAGATCATAATTTGGCCCTATATGACAGCTGTGAAGTCAACTTGACCTAAAAAACTGACTTAACTGCTTTAAACAGCTGTGCCCACTTTTTGCTAGAGAAATTTAAAATGCATCCTCTGAGATTACAATATTTTAATTTTGCATGCCCGTGTGAGTTTTCTAAGTATTTGGTTTACAGAATGAGACTCCTAAACTAGCTATAACTATTATTTTCAAGGGTTTTGATTTTGTTTGTTTTGTTAGGTTTTTACTGCACAGAAAAAATATGAGATCACACTGATAGTATAAAAATAAACTTTAGTTTTACATTAAATAATAATTCATTTGCTCATTTTCATTTAAGAAGCATATGCATTTAAAAATACCTCTTGAATGGGCATAAATGACTATATCAAATGGCATTCATTGAATACAAAAGCCAGCATATTTAGCTTTTTTTTATTTCAGGTATTTGCAAACCATTTTTACACATCTGTTTGGTGTCTGAAAATATCAGATGAATAACACAACTGAAAAAATGATAGTCTGTCTATTATTCATGAAGTATCTGATGCTGGTTTTCAAGCCTTGACACTGATCACCCAAATCACCAGTCAGTCAAATACACACATTCGGTATCAGATGTGTGTAGTTAATGAAGGCCTTGCACTATATGAGAATGCAAAAATAAAAGGAGTACTTGTGGCACCTTAGAGACTAACAAATGTATTTGAGCATAAGCTTTCGTGAGCTACAGCTCACTCTGATTTAACTAAATCAAAACTGATTCGGTTAAAATAAAAAAGTCTGTAAGGATTTGATTTAAGCTAAGACTGATGTAAGGCACTCAGATTGAATTAACAATGTCCACATAAGGAACCCCCACCATTTAACTAAATCAGTTTCCAAATATGGTTAGTTAAAATCAGTGCAACGTTCTCATGGAGGTAAAGCTTAAGTAAGTAATACAGACCAGACTGCACAAATATAAGACCAACCGGAAGTCCTAGTATTTGCAAAATATTCTCCAATCTTTTTTCCAGTATTCAACCTGCTCTATTCCAGAAAGAATAATAATAGAGGCTTTGTCCTACTCATACTGGATATAGCAAAAAAGGAATTATTAAACTATTCCTTTCTTTTTGGTATTACTCTGGTATATGCTTGTTTGATTTCCTGAGAAGGGGCTATTTTAGTTGTTTCGTGGTGGAGGGTTGCACTCTACATTTTTTTCCATGCATTTTGGATAGGCAACTTTACAACTGGTATTGACACGACATCTGAAACAAATGTCTTTTGCAATGAGGCTTCTATATACGTATAATGGGAAATTTGTCTTTTTTTGGTTTAAATGTATTTCTATTTCACTGTATTGACTCTGTGGTTTTGTCACTGAATTATATAATAGATCATGATTTCACATCCTTAATTTCTTCTCCACTTCTTTTACCTTTCTCAGTAATCTTCTTGAGGGTTAAATATTTCTCTTTTAGAAGCAGTTCTCAATTCTTAGAATAATTTGTCTTTTCTGTTGTTTTATCATGGCTCATTTAATCTGCTATGTTACCAAAATTACAGGTAGAGATTAATCCGCATAACAGGGTTACATACCTGTCAATCAGTTCTCCAAAGCTTTGCGGGCTCTGATGGAGATGGTAATGTTCTGCCACAACATTTATCATCAGATCGATGTATTCATCAAATGCAAAAATTTCTTGGTCTGTAGAATCAGAATCCACTTCTGACAGGTAAGTTATAAATATCTTTCCTCCTTTGGGTCCCAAGCAATGAAGAAGTGTTTTCTTTCATCCTGCAGAAAAATCAGCTCTGTCAATAGCATGGCAGTAATCCAGAACGCATGATTTTCATTGGTGCAATGGTAGAGGTGGCACACCAGAAACGTAGCAGGAAAAATGATTGATGATAGCTAGGTCATATTTTAGTATAATGACTCCCAAAGTGACAAAGAAAGAGGAGATCCTCATTGCCAAATAAGTTGTATTTAGACTTAAATAAGAAAGTAGTAGGAAGCAGTGGAATGGATTCTTTATTCCAGCACATCCAGAGAATTTTTTTTTTTTTTAAGTAGAGCTGGGCAAAGTTTTTTTCCATGAAAAATGCAGGTTCAGTGATACTGAAACATTGAGCAAATTCATGTCAATTTTGCCAAATTGTTTAATTCAAAAAAACTTCTAAATGTTTCATTTTGGCATTTTCTAAATGAAACTTTTCAATTTTTCAGTTGAAAACAACTTTTTGTTTTGAAATTTCCTTTAAATTTTATTTCAAAATTTTCAGTGTTAGAAAGCTTGAAATCTAACGAAACATTTCATTCAACACAAAATGAATTTTTTTACACTGTTGAATTAACCATACATTTCTAAAAAATTCTTTTCTGGCTCAAGCAGAAGCTAATTTTTGTTTCAGATTTTTTTTTAATTGCCAGTGAATCAAAAAAACCCAGTTATTCATCCAGCTCTAGTTTTCACTCTTCTGTACTCCAGAGCTATGTCTAACATTCCAAATCTTATAATGATATTTGTTCATCATGCTACTAGATTTACTTGGTATGAGATACAACTTCATATTAAATATTTCCATCAATCCTAGGCCCAAAGGCGTGGGCCAAGTTTCAGTCTGGAGCAAGTAAATTTTTTTAATATCAACTCTTATACCCATGAAAATAGTAAATATAAATGGAAATACTGACCAATCCCTTAACTATGTTGTTGTTAACATGCACTGCTGCAATACAGTACTTAAAATCTCTAGCAATTAGCACTTCACCAGAAAGCTTCATAATGGGAGCTTTTTCAACCCATATTAGATTAACTCTAGTATTGATCTGGTATAAACAAGTATAAGTATAAACTAACTGTTAAAAATACTGCAGGGTATAGGACACATATTAGAGAAGTACTCACTGGACTCACCCTGTGGGTTAGTAAACATTTCTCATCGAAACCTAGTTTCCAGAAATTTATAACTCAGACACAGAAGTGTGTTTCAAATAGAAACTTAACATGCAAGGACTTAGTTTAATCGTGATTTTTCCCCACTGCTGAAAATAAAATTACTAGATAGATACCGAGTAAAAGATTAACTTTGTATATACTTCTCTCTCACACACACACAGCTTCAAGATTTTGTTTGCACTCATAACTCAAAATAGTTTTGCTGCTTAAACTGATAATTCTTATAGTAATGTTTATGAAATTTAAAACAAAGGACATAAGGGGACACTGTCTAGACCTTAAATTTAGCTTGTTGAAAAAAAATACTGTAAGTCCAAATAATTATTTATATGAACAGTAATTGTACGTGCATCTGTTTTAAAATTTTAAACAGCCTGATGATATTATATTATTGAGTTGTATTAATGTTTGTACTAAACCTACCTTTTTCTCAACAGTTTATATAATTTCTATTCATATTTGTTAGTCTGGAAGAGACCACATAATAACTTGCTAACAAAAGGCATCTTTCAAAGACATGAAAGAACACTAGTGGGAGGTGGTAAGGCTTATTTAAAAGAACTGGATTCAAACAAGTTTTAATATTCTGATCTGGTATTTAACATAGAGCTGACTGAAATAATTGATTTTTTCTCACAACAATTTTAGTATTGGAAAATTTCAAAACTCTAAAATATTTGATCCATTCTGTTCAAAAGGTGGATTTACTGTGTAGCCTGTCACATCAGCTTTGAAGGCTGTGAGAACTTTATGGATAACAATGGGAGGAGCTCTTTGTCAAAGAAAGAAACAGCACATATTTTCTTGGGGCATGTGATCGAATTATGAGTTAGCAGGCATTTTTAGGCTGTGGGAGAGCGAGGATTTGTCTATACTGGGGATTTTTGCACCAGGGTAGTTACACTGGTGATGCTGAAGTGCAAACCTCTAGTTGAGATGTCCTTCACAGACTTGCAGTAGTGCAACTTACTAGTATCAAATTGGAGTTAGCCATCTCAGTGTAAATCACTTTTTATATACCAGTGCAGTATAGATACGCATTAACTTCTTTCTATTTTGATGATTTGCCAATGAAAACAGCTTTTATTTGAGCCAGCCTGAAATATTATTGGAAACATGACAACATTGGAAACATTCAGTGAGACCCAGAGAGAGAAAATGAACTCTGACGCTGGGATGGAGTCAGGACAGCAGTCATAAGATAATGGCCTAAGAACAAGGGTTCTCCTTCCCAAAACAATGCCTTAGGTATGAAGGTCAATGTGGTATAGGGACACGCAAAATACCTGAAAGATGTGAGAGGCACGGTTAGATAAAGAAAGGGAAAACATATTACACAAGATGAAACATCAACTAAAAATACAATTGTATGTGCAACAGAACTCCAATTCCGCAAAGCATTTCAGCACATTTAAATTTAAGCAAAAAGAAAAGGAGTACTTGTGGCACCTTAGAGACTAACCAATTTATTAGAGCATAAGCTTTCGTGAGCTACAGCTCACTTCCTCAGATGCATATCGTGGAAACTGCAGCAGGCTTTATATATACACAGAGAATATGAAACAATACCTACTCCCACCCCACTGTCCTGCTGCTAATAGCTTATCTAAAGTGATCTTCAGGTGGGCCATTTCCAGCACAAATCCAGGTTTTCTCACCCTCCACCCCCCCACACAAATTCACTCTCCTGCTGGTGATAGCCCATCCAAAGTGACAACTCTTTACACAATGTGCATAACAATCAAGTTGGGCTATTTCCTGCACAAATCCAGGTTTTCTCACATCCCCCCCACCCCCATACACACACAAACTCACTCTCCTGCTGGTAATAGCTCATCCAAACTGACCACTCTTCAAGTTTAAATCCAAGTTAAACCAGAACATCTGGGGGGGGGGGGTAGGAAAAAACAAGAGGAAACAGGCTACCTTGCATAATGACTTAGCCACTCCCAGTCTCTATTTAAGCCTAAATTAATAGTATCCAATTTGCAAATGAATTCCAATTCAGCAGTTTCTCGCTGGAGTCTGGATTTGAAGTTTTTTTGTTTTAAGATAGCGACCTTCATGTCTGTGATTGCGTGACCAGAGAGATTGAAGTGTTCTCCGACTGGTTTATGAATGTTATAATTCTTGACATCTGATTTGTGTCCATTTATTCTTTTACGTAGAGACTGTCCAGTTTGACCAATGTACATGGCAGAGGGGCATTGCTGGCACATGATGGCATATATCACATTGGTATATAGCACATCCACCAATGTGAATTTGTGTGGGGGGGGTGGAGGGTGAGAAAACCTGGATTTGTGCTGGAAATGGCCCACCTGATGATCACTTTAGATAAGCTATTACCAGCAGGACAGTGGGGTGGGAGTAGGTATTGTTTCATATTCTCTGTGTATATATAAAGTCTGCTGCAGTTTCCACGATATGCATCTGAGGAAGTGAGCTGTAGCTCACGAAAGCTTATGCTCTAATAAATTGGTTAGTCTCTAAGGTGCCACAAGTACTCCTTTTCTTTTTGCGAATACAGACTAACACGGCTGTTACTCTGAAACCTTAAATTTAAGCATTAACTTCAATGGGACTACGCACATGCTTAGATGCTTTGCTGAACAGAGATGGGCTTATTCTCCTGCTTTAAATCAAGCAATATTTAAAAGTTTTGCCAGTTCATGGCCTGTGCCATTCATTATGAAAAACAAGAATAGCTTACTATTGTTTTACCCTGAAATCTACTTCTCTTTCAAATCTCGTGGGTTCACTTCTGCAATTACAAAGAAAACATCCTTAGCGTTAGACAAAACATTGGGAGCTTGTATTTCTAAAAAGCAGCATGACCTACAGTTTAGAAAACTATTGAATGAGGATTGTAATATTAGCACTATAGAGATTGACAATGGTTAGTATGGCTAAACGGATTAACGCTAGTATTTATTTTACTTGGTACACACTGAACTTCTGGAAGTTCACATAGAGAAATCACTTACGCATAAACTGTGGAAAATTTTTGCAAAAGAAAGGTTTCTGCTAATAATATTTGTGATTTCAGAACATATTGCTGGTGACAAGCATTAAAAAATGACATCATCTTTGACCCCAGCAATATGGGTGACAAATGTAAGAGGATTATAAACCATTTTCCATCGTGCTTTAATGCTAGTTCCTAGCTTGTTAGAAATGATTGCCTTAAAAGCAAGTAGTAAATATTAAAAAGTCTTAGTTGGCAGATTTAACCTGTTAACCATGAAGGGCAACATTTGAATAAGTATCTTTAAATAGTAGCATCTCCTTTCTCTGTCCTTCACACCACCTGGAAGCTACTGGTGTGACAGCCAGCAACTGTATCCTGGAAAAAGCCTTCTTGCTTCTCTCTGACTCATCATCATCTCTGTTTATGCTCCTGCTTCTCTTTCCATTTCTTTCTCCCAGTGCTATTATTTCTCTTTAAAATATGTTTAACTGCATAGAAGATTTTTGTGATACAATTCACATTTGCTTTACGCATAAGGCCTTGATCCTTCATGCACGTCTCAAATTGACGTCACTGTGGCTCCTCATGTGAGTAAAGTTAAGCACGTGTGTAAGTGTTTTTAGTATCAGATTTCAGAGTAGCAGCCCTGTTAGTCTGTATTCGCAAAAAGAAAAGGAGGACTTGTGGCACCTTAGAGACTAACAAATTTATTTGAGCATAAGCTTTTGTGAGCTACAGCTCACTTCATCAGAGGTTCATGGTGTACTGCATCAGATACATCACTTCTCTGCACACAGACACAGAGCTGTGCTTGGTGAAGGACTTACTCTGCGTTGTAAGGTGCTCTAGGATGTACAGATGAAAACCCATAAATAAGAGCTAAATATCATCATCATCATCTATCTCTGAGCACTTCAAGTTTTTTCCATCCATCCAGCATCCCCGACCTTTTTTTCCTCAGAGCTACTGGATGCAAACAGCAGCCTTGTTAAAGGGCTGCAGTTATCCATTGTATTTAGATATAATGGCTTATAGCATTAATGTCATCCCTTAAACTACTACACCAAACTATCTAGTATATAAAAACATTAAGATCATGAAAAAAGAACAGTGCATTTTATGCATTTTAAAATCCCTCTCATTTCCTCTTTTATTGGGCGTTAGCAATAAAATCAAACAGATATTTTAAAAATTAAGCCAATTTTTTTTACATTAAGAAACAGTTTCTCCAAAAGAAAAGCAATGCTAATACATTACTTCATTCCTACCCAACTCCCCCACCCCCACCCTCATTCTTGCTTCTTCAGACATGCAAAAATAATCCAGTATCTGGCTGTGTTCCACAGTTGAGGCCTGAAAATATTCAATATATATAATTGTTTCACCAGAATATTTGCTGGTCTGACAATACAGTTGAGAAGATAAAGGGGTAATAGAATTAAATACATTTGTTTATTTCCTAAAGTCACTTTGCTAACAAGTGTCACATTAGCTACATGACCAATTTTCAATTAAAAGGGTGCCATGTAGAGTGAATATGACTGAAGTGAAGTTACACCATTTACAAGTTCTACCTATGAGGACAGTCCTAGATATTCAGAACCATCCCTTGGGTAGGGCAAATCTAGGAGATCACTCCAGGCCCTGTGGATTGGGGGCCCCCCGCAAGCCAGTGCGATTGGCTGGCACAGTCGGTCCCTGAAGAGATAAATCCATCACTTCCACCCCGGGCCCTGCACCCCCCAGGGACAGCCCTGTAGATACTCGTACTCCTATGAGCAGTTCTTTCACCTTTGAAAGGAATAAGACATCCCATGCATAAGGACCACTCATGAGAGTAAGAGTTTGAAGGATCAGGCCCCAGTACTGGGGCAAGCAAGGTACTTAAGTAGGTTTCTAACTTTAAGCATGGGAGTAATCCCATTGAATTCTATGGGACTACTCACATGCTTAACACTAGGCACCTGCGTAAGTATCTCGCTGAATTGGGACCCAAAATATAGGGGCAGATTCTCAGCTAGTTAAGGTAATTTACACACTAAGGATATATCCCACAGTCTGATCCTTTACCCTTACTCATATAGCTAGTTTTAGTAGAGCTCATGAGACTACTCCTTTATTAAGAACAACTTGCATGAGTAAGAGTTTCAGGGATAAGCCCATAACGTTGTTATAAAATTTGCAAAGAATACAAATAGGAGAAATATGAAGAGCACAACAAGAAATGCAGAGAGTAGATATGCAACCCTCATATTTCTACAGAGCCAGTGGAAATAGAGAATAAAGTGAAATTGGTATGGAACGAGCAAGAACAATGAAGATTCATTTTAAACAGAAAATGTATTGTTCAGAGTTCAATTTCAGGTGATGGCAATTTGAAAATAATTAGTTTTCTCACCATTCCTGTTTGAAACTGATAAAGTATTGCAGTTTTTCATCAAATTATTTTAAATAATTGATGATTGTTTACCACTGTCAGCTTTCCTTTGATATTTGTCATTTTTTTTCCTTTAGAAATCATTTATAGTTTTCTAGTGATATTGTTTTGTCATCTAGATCTTAAAAAAGTCAATGGCAAAACTCACATCAACTACAATAGGACCAGAATGAGCAGTTTCAACCTTCTGAGACCTTTCAATCACAAAAGCATAGAGGCACTCAAGAGCACTACTGTGCATACGACCACAGGATAGTCAACACTACCTCATGATTGATGGACTTAGAGACAGCGAATGCATAGGGCTGGCCAGGAAACCAGAATTCAATTGCCTGAAAATTTGAGGTTTCACATTTTGGTTTCCTTCTGCCTTGGACTTAAATGGTTCAGAATTTCTCACAAAAAAAACAGAGAGAAGGAACTTCAACCTGGTTCTCCTATGTCCCTGGTGAATGCACAACCCATTTGACAATCAAGCAGGATGTGGGGGGGAATATTTCATATTATATATAAATGAGAATCATTTTGACCAGAAATTCCTTCCTGGACCTGAGAAGCTATCCTGATGAAATTTGCACCAAAGTTTTGGTGCAAATCCTACCTCGACACCTCAATGTGGCACAGCGGTGACCCTGGCTGTTTGACAGGGATAGTAGCGGAGTGTATTCTCCAGCAGGTCTAACCATGCTATCAAGGTGTCAGACTGTCAGCCCAGTGAGGGGGCTGCTTTCTCTGTGAAGGGGCATATAATCCCTCTTTCTTAGGCTATAAACCAGCTAAGTTGAGGAGGTAAATGCACCACTGACAGCCCAGCCAGCGGGTGGCTGAAAACAATGGCTAAAACAACATGGAAAACCAAGTCTCAGTTCTCTGCACGTTCCTTGATCCCCACTCCGGAGGCAGTGAGGCATTCAAATGATGAGAGGCTGCAAAGAATTTCAGATGCCAGGTTGCCAAAAGGAAATCAGACAACTCTCTGTGTGTGCATTTATAACTGCAGAACACTGACGAGGGAGAAATCGATAAACCATCTCATGGAGGAAAAGGCAAGAACAGCTTGCGAGGTGCTGGGTGTTTGCAAAACACGACGAAAGAAGGAGATGAAGGTCAGCTGGAGGGATGGAATCATAGTCATTCTAGGAAAAGGAGAAGGCATGAGGACAGTTGGAGGAGTTGGATTCGTCATAAACAAGGAATGGTCTTCAAAAATTGTTTCATGCCATTTGAAGTCATCGTATATCGGGGTGTTTTACCTCCAATTGAACCAAAATAGTACCCTCAAAATCATCCAGATCTATGCTCCCACAAGTGCATGCGAAGATGATGATGTGGAAGGATTCTATTAGGAACTGGAGGAAACCTTCGCCCAGAGTTCCACATATAAGACTGTGATGGGAGATTTTGACGCCAAGGTTGGAAGAGGGAGAAAGAGCAAAAAGTACATAGGAAAGTACAGTATCGGAGAACGAAAAGCAGGAGGAGAACGACTAGCTATATTGGCAGAGATGAGGAGAATGTTCATTGGTAAAACCTGGTTCCAAAAGAAGGCCAACAGAAGATTGACCTGGATCACACCAAACACGAAGACAAAAAATGAAATTGATTACTTTCTGATAGATCGATGACACACTGCAGGATATTTCAGTAGTGCCATAATTCAATATCAGTAGTGATCATCGCCTACTGAGAGCCAGACTCAAGTTCACTGTGAAGGTGGGGGAAAAGGCGCTGTGTATGGCAAACAGAAAGCACCAACCAGTAGCTTTTGATGAGGCAATCCTGAAGGAAAACATTTCTAGGGAAGATTGGAGCCTCCTGGACGACTGTGACGACAATTATGAGAACCTCAGTAAGAAACTGAAACGGTGTGTGAAATCAGCTGAGCGTGAAAGATCAAGAAGAGCTAGTGGAAGAATCTTAGAGAATACAAAGACTTTATTGGAGAAGAGGAGGAAAATGTAAAGAAATGGCAGCAACAGGCTTGAATACTCCCTTCTCTACAAGCTCATATGAATGAAGTTGAAGGAAGACTTCGAGAAATTTTGAACCGAAAAGCTCCTAAAGGCTGCTGAAGATTGTAAAAGTCTCAAAAAATGCAAACGGGAACTGGTGTTGTACAGATCGTCATTATCGGCTTTGAAGAACAGGGACGGAAAATCAGTAACTGATTGAACAGAGATGGAGGCAATCTGCAGGGATTTCTATACCCAGAAGTTTGCATCCCATATAGACGTCCCAATGCCATCACTTCAACAAATCGATCAACACATAATCCTGGTTCTCATCAGCTAAGTCCATCCCGCAGTCCATCAAATGGAAGAGGGAAAGGCTCCAGGCAAGGATGATCTGACAGCAGAAGTGCTTAAGGAGGGAGGTCAGGAACTTTGAAAGCTCTCACCCAAAGGTTCAGCCACTACCTAGAAATCCAGAAGATACCATCCAATTGGAAAGAGTCCAATACCATCTTGCTGCATAAGAAAGTTGATCGGGCGATAGTTCTTTAGATTTTTTTGATCTGCCTGCTGTTGCATATCTATAAGTTGTTCACTAAAATAATAACAAATCAACTGTCTCAAAACCTGGATGAATAGCAACCTAGGGGGCAGGCCAGCTTTTGAAGGAATTACAGCATGATAGACCACATCTTCACTCTAAAGCAACTATTAGAACGTTCAAGGGAATACAAGTTCCCTTTGTGCATTGCCTTCACGGACTACGAGAAGGCGTTTGACAGTGTAGAGACTAATGCCATTCTTGAAGCTCTTTCAGAACAGGGCATCAGCATGAAGTATAGCACATTACTAAAGGAAGCGAACTCTGGCTGCAGCACGGACATATCGCTGTTTGATACTCCCCTCCGAATTCCCATCAAGAAAGGTGTGAAACAAAGATACAGTTTCACCAAACTATTCACAGACTGTCTAGAACTGGTTTTTCAATGAGCAGACCTGAAAGGCGGGATTAATATCAACGGCGAATGGCTAAACCATCTCAGGTTCGCAGATGATGTAATGCTGATAGCCGAAAATACAGCCCAGCTTCAATGAATGCTTAAAGAACTGAACGCAAAAAGTAGTCAAGTCGGATTAAAAATGAACCGGTCAAAAATGAAATACATGAGATCAGATGTTCTGCCAAGAACCCAAATAACTCTTGGAGGAGAGCAGATCCAAGAGGTTGATAAATACATTTATTTGGGCCAGTAAGTTAACATGCACCATGATCAGAAAGGCAAACTGTCGTGCAGAAAAAAAAGCTGGATGGTGCGCATTCAAGGACATCAAGGACATCCTCCAAGGAAAGATCAGCTAAACAACTTGTGCAAATCTTTTTAACTTGACCGTGTCTCCAGCAATGTTATATGGCAGCGAAACATGGTCGCTGACAAAGACTGAAGAACATCAACTGTCTGTCACACAGAGAGTGATGGAACGAATATTTCTGGGCATTTCGCTCCGCGATCACATCCCCAATTAAATAATTAGGCAGCAGTCTGGAGTGCGAGACGTTGTTGTTGAAAGCAGGCTCAGCAAAATGCTGTGGGCGGGACATGTTGCCCGACTCAGTGACAACAGATGGACCGCAGCTATATCAGAGTGGTATCCACGAGAGCAGAAATGGCCACACGTTCGGCCTCCAAAGAGGTGGGATGACTTCCTAACAAGGAGATATGGACAAGCATGGTGGAGGATGGCCATAGCGAGAGAAGATTGGAAGACATGTTGTGATTGGCTCCGTCTCAACTGATGAAGGACCAACAGTCTACACACATCTGCATTTTCAGATGAAAACATGTTTACTTGATAAATACCTGACTAGCTCTACTCATAAATCTAATATCAACAAGGACACCTGCTCATTATCCATCATTAGGAAAAGATCATGGACCAAGGTAGCAACTGCCATTTCTATACCATATCCGTATCTGTACAGAGGTCCTAGAGAACTTAATCGTCAAGATGCTGTGAGAGTTGTTTTGCCACCGTCTCAATTTTCCTATGCAATAGAATATCTAGTGATTTTATCCCAACTTCTGTGATATCTATTTTCTTATAGCCCCAGCTCCTTCAGCTGTGTGATTTGGGGAGTATCTCAGCTTTCATTAAAATAAAAGTAAATTTCTGGCCTAAGAAAAGCTTGAACATATGACCTAAATGCACCCTAAAGAAAGGAAAACAGAAGGCAAATACAAAGAACCTAACATTAATCATTTAACTGCAATTGCATGGGTTTTTGGGCCCTGATTCATGTTGTTGGGTTTTTTTGAATGCTTGAGAATACCAATATTGGACTGGTATGTTAAATCTTTATACAACTTTTAAAAAATGAAAAGTATAAAAGTATAAATATTTGTAGAAAGGACAAACACAATCCAGTAGTAAAGGAGTAAGGTGATAACTGTGTTCTTTTTGAGAAGAAATGTGATAAATGACAATGAAAGCCACAAGGAGACTGGTGTCCAGATAATCATTCATAACAGGTAAAATCAGTTTCTGAGTTGGATTTGTCAAATTCTGGCATACTGCACTGAATCCAGCCTCTCAGAAGTATGAAAGAGCAATCTATTTCATGCTAGTGAAGTAAGTAACTTATTCTTTAAATAATCAGAGTAAGTAATGAAAAAAGAGACAACTCTGATTCATTTTATTTGGTGGGAATGATGTAACATTAATGAAGAAAATGACTTGCATCAGTTCATGGTGTTTTAGATTCTAATGTGAATCTGCATAGTATGTGGTCTTCATGATCACTTCAGATGGCACATTAGAAGTAATGTAAGAAGTATGGCTCAGACTGGCTCGGTGTTGATGTCTGCCATTCATGTCCTTTTGTGTGGGCACATCTCCATTGATTAGCTGCTGTGAAGTGGAGGTGCAAAATAATTTGGAATCAATTGGAATGAAGTTGAACAGTTAATGGACCCGAAGTTTGCATATGCCAAATCTTTGTGAAAGGCTGGACATGTTCTAAAGCATGACAGGTGATGTAAAAAATAGTGCAGGGTTGAAGCGCTTGCAAGAAAATGTTACCTCAAAAATAAGAAAAAGAGTGCATGTGCATATGTGCACGCAAATAAAGACGTGGATAATTTCACTTTGCTGGACAGCCAAAAATTGTAAAAGGAATACGTTAAGAATGAGATGACTGTCAAAAAAAGGCCAACAAACAAAATATGCATTGCAACAGGTGTGAAAGACCTGATGCTGCTGCATGATCAACCTAAAAATGAAATTGAAAATTGAACAGAAATGCCTTGTTGTCAAGGTTCCTCCCCCACTCTGAACTCTAGGGTACAGATGTGGGGACCTGCATGAAAAACCTCCTAAGCTTATCTTTACCAGCTTAGGTCAAAACTTCCCCAAGGTACAAAATATTACCCCCGTTATCCTTGGAATGGCCGCTACCACCACCAAACTAATACTGGTTACTGGGGAAGAGCTGTTTGGACGCGTCCTTCCCCCCAAAATACTTCCCAAAACCTTGCACCCCACTTCCTGGACAAGGTTTGGTAAAAAGCCTCACCAATTTGCCTAGGTGACTACAGACCCAGACCCTTGGATCTTAAGAACAATGAACAATCCTCCCAACACTTGCACCCCCCTTTCCTGGGAAATGTTGGATAAAAAGCCTCACCAATTTGCATAGGTGACCACAAACCCAAACCCTTGGATCTGAGAACAATGAAAAAACATTCAGTGTTTTACAAGAAGACTTTTAATAAAAAATAGAAGTAAATAGAAATAAAGAAATCCCCCCTGTAAAATCAGGATGGTATATATCTTACAGGGTAATTAGATTCAAAAACATAGAGAACCCCTCTAGGCAAAACCTTAAGTTACAAAAAAGATACACAGACAGAAATAGTTATTCTATTCAGCACAATTATTTTCTCAGCCATTTAAAGAAATCATAATCTAACACATACCTAGCTAGATTACTTACTAAAAGTTCTAAGACTCCATTCCTGTTCTGTCCCTGGCAAGCGCAGCATACAGACAGACACAGACCCCTTTGTTTCTCTCCCTCCTCCCAGCTTTTGAAAGTATCTTGTCTCCTCATTGGTCATTTTGGTCAGGTGCCAGCGAGGTTACCTTTAGCTTCTTAACCCTTTACAGGTGAGAGGAGCTTTCCCCTGGCCAGGAGGGATTTCAAAGGGGTTTACCCTTCCCTTTATATTTATGACACGCCCCCCAAATCTCAGCTAGGGTGAAACACTGGCTGGGATTTCTTCCTGGAGCTCTAGGAAAACAGAGTTAATAAGACACATGCATCTCTAAATATACTACCAAGTACATAAAGACTAACAATATTTTCCACATCTCAAGGACGATTTTAACCAGTTGATTCTGGGAAACTTTCACGGGAGAGTGCATCAGCCACTTTGTTAGAAGCTCCTGAGATGTGTTGGATGTCGAAATCAAAATCTTGGAGAGCTAAACTCCACCGAAGAAGTTTTTTGTTAGTTTCTTTGACGGTGTGAAGCCACTTTAGTGCAGCATGGTCGGTTTGCAGGTGGAAACGCCGTCCCCAAACATATGGGCGTAGCTTTTCCAGAGCGTAGACAATGGCATAACATTCTTTTTCAGTGACTGACCAGTTGCTTTCCCTCTCAGACAGTTTTTTGCTGAGAAGCACTACAGGGTGGAATTCTTGATCAGGTCCTTTCTGCATTAAAACTGCTCCCACACCACGCTCGGATGCATCTGTGGTTACTAGGAACGGTTTGTCAAAGTCTGGGGCCCTTAGTACAGGGTCAGACATGAGTGTCGCTTTAAGCTTGTTAAAGGCCTTCTGACACTTTCCGGTCCACTGAACAGCATTTGGCTGTTTCTTTTTGGTTAGGTCTGTCAGTGGGGCAGCGATTTGGCTGTAGTGCGGTACAAATCGTCTGTAATAACCGGCCAAGCCTAAGAAGGATTGAACCTGTTTCTTTGACTTTGGGACAGGCCACTTTTGGATAGCATCCACTTTGGCCTGTAGGGGGCTGATAGTTCCTTGACCCACCTGGTGTCCAAGGTAAGTCACTCTGTTTAGGCCTATTTGACACTTCTTAGCCTTAACAGTTAGTCCTGCCTCCCTTATGCGCTCAAGGACTTTTTGTAGATGTTCCAGGTGGTCTGCCCAGGAATCCGAAAATATGGCCACATCGTCAAGGTAGGCGACTGCATATTCTCCTAATCCCGCTAGGAGACCATCTACAAGTCTTTGGAAAGTGGCGGGTGCATTTCGCAGCCCGAAAGGGAGTACATTAAATTCATACAGCCCGAGATGTGTGATGAAGGCTGACCTTTCCTTGGCAGATTCATCTAGCGGTACCTGCCAGTACCCCTTGGTTAAGTCCAAGGTAGAGATGAACTGGGCCCTTCCCAGTTTCTCTAATAGTTCATCTGTGCGTGGCATGGGATAGTTGTCTGGGCGAGTTACAGCATTTAGCTTACGGTAGTCCACGCAAAAACGTATTTCCCCATCTGGTTTGGGAACTAGAACCACTGGAGATGCCCATGCACTTTCAGAGGGGCGGATTACACCCATCTGTAACATATCCTGGATCTCCCGTTCTATAGCAGTTTTAGCTTGAGGAGACACCCGGTAAGGTTGGACCCTAATTGGGTGAGCATTACCTGTGTCAATGGAGTGGTATGCCCGTTCAGTCAGTCCTGGGGTGGCTGAGAACGTTGGCGCGTAGCTAGTGCACAGCTCCTGGATCTGCTGTCGCTGCATACGCCCAAGGGTCATGGAGAGGTTCACCTCTTCCACACCACCAGCACATTTCCCTTCGTAGTAGACACCTTCAGGCCACTCAGCGTCGTCTCCTCCCTGGGCTGTAAACTGACAAACCTTTAATTCTCTGGAATAAAAGGGCTTTAGAGAATTAATATGATACACCTTAGGCTTTCGGTTGGAGGTGGGGAATGCTATGAGATAATTAACAGCTCCCAGGCGCTCCTGGACCACGAATGGCCCTTCCCACGATGCTTCCATTTTATGGGCCTGGAGCGCCTTTAAGACCATGACCTGGTCTCCTACTTTGAAGGAACGCTCTCTGGCATGTTTATCATACCAGGCTTTTTGCTCTTTTTGAGCATCCTGTAAGTTTTCTCTAGCAAGGGCTAAAGAGGTTCGGAGGGTGTTTTGTAGGTTGGTTACAAAGTCCAGAATGTTAGTTCCTGGAGAAGGTGTAAATCCCTCCCATTGCTGCTTCACCAACTGCAATGGCCCCTTAACCTCACGGCCATATACAAGTTCAAATGGGGAAAACCCTAAACTGGGATGTGGTACAGCTCTGTAGGCAAAGAGCAACTGCTGCAATACTAGGTCCCAATCATTGGAGTGCTCATTTACGAATTTACGTATCATGGCCCCCAAAGTTCCATTAAACTTCTCCACCATGCCATTTGTTTGATGATGGTAAGGAGTGGCAACCAAGTGATTTACCCCATGAGCTTCCCAAAGGTTTTTCATAGTTCCTGCCAGGAAATTAGTCCCTGCATCTGTGAGGATGTCGGAGGGCCAACCTACCCTGGCAAAAATGTCTGCTAGTGCCTGGCACACACTTTTAGCCCTGGTGTTGCTTAGAGCTACTGCTTCCGGCCATCGGGTGGCAAAATCCATGAAAGTCAGTATGTACTGCTTTCCTCTGGGTGTCTTTTTCGGAAAAGGACCCAGAATATCCACAGCTACTCGCTGAAATGGAACTTCAATGATGGGGAGTGGCTGGAGAGGAGCTTTGACCTGGTCTTGGGGTTTTCCCACTCTTTGGCACACCTCACAAGACTGGACATAGGTAGAAACATCCTTGCCCATTCCCTCCCAGTGGAATGACCCCCCCAAACGGTCTTTGGTCCTGTTCACCCCAGCATGGCCACTAGGGTGATCATGGGCTAAGCTCAAGAGCTTGGCCCGGTATTTAGTTGGAACTACCAACTGTCTCTGAGGATGCCAGTCTTCCTGGTGTCCCCCAGAAAGAGTTTCCTTGTATAAAAGTCCTCTTTCTACAACAAACCTGGATCGATTAGAAGAGCTGAGAGGCGGTGGGTTGCTCCGTGCCGCCGTCCAAGCTCTCTGGAGGCTTTCATCTGCTTCCTGTTCGGTCTGGAACTGTTCCCTTGATGCTGGAGACATCAGTTCCTCATGGGATTGTGGACCTAGGCTTGGTCCCTCTGGAAGCGATATAGGGGATGGAGCTGTTTCTGTTGACTGTGAACCGCTCTCCGCTGGTGCACTATGTTGGGATTCAGGCTCCGGCTGAGCCTCTTGTGTAGGGTTATCGGCTGCTGCCAGTTCAGGTTCGGTGGGGCCCTCTGGTGTTGAGGTTGCAAGTACTGGATTCAGTGCTGACACGGGGTCTGGTGTTGGTTGTTTGGCTGGTTCCGGTTCTGGGACTGGTTCCGTCTGGGTCTCTGGGACTGGATCCACTACTGCTGTTGCAGACATTGGCCTGGGGTCCAGGTCCATCACCTCTGACTGGGTCCTGATAGAAGTTTCCGGAACAGAGCTAGGCCTCACGGCTTGTTTAGCCTGGTTGCGGGTGACCATTCCCACCCTCTTGGCCTGCTTCACATGATTGGCCAAGTCTTCCCCCAACAGCATGGGGATGGGATAATCATCATAGACTGCAAAAGTCCACATTCCTGACCAGCCCTTGTACTGGACAGGCAACTTGGCTGTAGGCAAATTGAAAGAGTTGGACTTGAAGGGTTGAATCGTCACTTGGATCTCTGGGTTGATTAAATTGGGGTCCACTAAGGAAGCATGGATAGCTGACACTTGTGCTCCGGTGTCCCTCCACGCGGTGACCTTCTTCCCACCCACACTCACAGTTTCCCTCCGCTCCAAGGGTATCTGGGAGGTATCTGGGCCTGCGGACCTCTGGTGTGATTCCGGTGCAATGAACTGTAATCTGTTGGGGTTCTTGGGGCAGTTGGCCTTTACATGCCCCAGCTCGTTACACTTAAAACATCGTCCAGCTGACGGGTCACTGGGGCGAGGAGGGTTGCTGGAGAACGGGGTGGTGGGACGATAAGGGGTCTGGAGGGTTCTTTGGGAGGTAGGTGGGGCTTTGGGCGGCCCCCGGTAATAGGGTGTGGTCTGGGGTGGTCCCTTCTGGTCTCCGCTCCAACTGCGACCAGTTTTCTTCTTCTCTGCCACCTCCACCCATCTGGCTCCAATCTCTCCTGCCTCAATTACAGTTTTGGGTTTCCCATCTAGGATGTATCTTTCTATTTCCTCAGGAACACCCTCTAAGAATTGTTCCATTTGCATTAGGAAGGGCAAATTTACTGGAGATTCAACACTTGCTCCTGATATCCAGGCATCCCAATGTTTTACAATGTGGTAGGCATGTCGGGTAAATGACATGTCTGGTTTCCACCTTAGGGCTCTGAACCTCCGACGAGACTGCTCGGGTGTTATCCCCATTCTGACTCTCGCCTTGGATTTAAACAGTTCATACTTGTTCATGTGTTCTTTAGGCATTTCAGCTGCCACCTCAGCTAAGGGTCCACTGAGCTGCGGCCTCAGCTCTACCATGTATTGGTCAGTAGAGATGTTGTACCCAAGGCAGGCCCTTTCAAAGTTTTCTAAGAAGGCCTCAGTATCATCACCTGCCTTGTAGGTGGGGAACTTTCTGGGATGGGAAGTGGTACCTGGAGAAGGATTGCTAGGGTTTGTTGGTATATTCTGCTGGGCCTTTATCCTCTCCATCTCCTCCACATGCTTCCTCTCTTTTTCCTTCTCCTCCTCCTTCAGCCGCATGAGTTCTATCTGTCTTTCATGTTCCCTTTGTTTTTCCTCAGCCTGAAATTTGGCTAATTCCAGCTGTAGTCGAGCTGAGGATTTGGCCATTCTAACCTCTCTGTTTTTAACTAACTTTACACCCGAGGTTTAGAAATAAACAAACGAAACTTGGCTGTAAAATTTTGCTGTGCTGGAATAGAATACCTATTCTCTGATAGTGATTGTCAGCCTACAGAAAAAGACAATTCCCTTGTCTCTGCTCTGGGCCCAAATTAAAGCAAAAAACCTCCAACTACTTGGAAACCTGCTTACCCAGCCCAAAGAAGAAAAGAAATTTCTTTTCAAACCTGTGCTCCTTGTAAAACAAAAAAAAAAAAATCAAAATCCTAAAAAAAACCCTGCCACTTTTGTCTCCAGGCAAATGGGTAGAGCACACACCCCCTATTTACTTTTAGGAAGAAAAGAAAAAAAAAAAAAACCCTCTGGGTTGGAAGACTGTGAATTTCCCTGCAGGAGTTAAGTACCCTGCCTCCAGGCAAAGAAAACCTGCAATTCACAAGATAATCCCCTTTTGTCTCTGCTTGGCCACAAAGCAGAGAGAAACCAAGCTGCTTTCAGTTTCAAAGCTGCCTTCTGGACTTCCTAAAAATTCCTTTTTAAAATCTGTATTTCTAGTTCAAAAAATCTCAACTGGATCTCAAAATGATTTCAGGTTAATCCCACCACTGTGCCACCATGTCAAGGTTCCTCCCCCACTCTGAACTCTAGGGTACAGATGTGGGGACCTGCATGAAAAACCTCCTAAGCTTATCTTTACCAGCTTAGGTCAAAACTTCCCCAAGGTACAAAATATTACCCCCGTTATCCTTGGAATGGCCGCTACCACCACCAAACTAATACTGGTTACTGGGGAAGAGCTGTTTGGACGCGTCCTTCCCCCCAAAATACTTCCCAAAACCTTGCACCCCACTTCCTGGACAAGGTTTGGTAAAAAGCCTCACCAATTTGCCTAGGTGACTACAGACCCAGACCCTTGGATCTTAAGAACAATGAACAATCCTCCCAACACTTGCACCCCCCTTTCCTGGGAAATGTTGGATAAAAAGCCTCACCAATTTGCATAGGTGACCACAAACCCAAACCCTTGGATCTGAGAACAATGAAAAAACATTCAGTGTTTTACAAGAAGACTTTTAATAAAAAATAGAAGTAAATAGAAATAAAGAAATCCCCCCTGTAAAATCAGGATGGTATATATCTTACAGGGTAATTAGATTCAAAAACATAGAGAACCCCTCTAGGCAAAACCTTAAGTTACAAAAAAGATACACAGACAGAAATAGTTATTCTATTCAGCACAATTATTTTCTCAGCCATTTAAAGAAATCATAATCTAACACATACCTAGCTAGATTACTTACTAAAAGTTCTAAGACTCCATTCCTGTTCTGTCCCTGGCAAGCGCAGCATACAGACAGACACAGACCCCTTTGTTTCTCTCCCTCCTCCCAGCTTTTGAAAGTATCTTGTCTCCTCATTGGTCATTTTGGTCAGGTGCCAGCGAGGTTACCTTTAGCTTCTTAACCCTTTACAGGTGAGAGGAGCTTTCCCCTGGCCAGGAGGGATTTCAAAGGGGTTTACCCTTCCCTTTATATTTATGACACTTGTCAATACACACACAGAATATAGAGCAAAATGCATTGAGATAATTAGCGGTTTTTCAACCCCTCTTGCCTGCAGAAGATTCTCAGCTGGCAACATCAAAAAGATTCTACTGTGGCCAACCAAGTTTATGTTTCAAACACCCTCTGCAATGCTAAGGCTGCTGGAAACTAGATTGTCTGAAGAAATCTCTAAACAGGTTGTTACATCATGACCTTGCTTGACCTCCCTAGGCACCAAGTGGGACTGTTACTGACCACAGCTGTACTGAACATCGAAGATTGCAGCAGTCTTAAAGAATAAGATTGCATGTAATATCAGCTAGTAAATGAGCTGGGCGGGGAGGGCTGGGAGAGGGAGAGACAAAAACATTGTTCAGATTCTAGATTCATAGATTCCAAGGTCAGAAGGAACTATTTTGTTAATCCAGTCAGACCTCCCATAAAACGTAAGCCATAGAATTTTCCCCAAAAAATTCCTAGAGCAGATCTTTTTAGAAAAAAAAAGCCAATCTTTATTTAAAAATTGCCATTGATGGAGAATAAATTATTCCAGTGGTTAGTTACCGCCACCATTACAAATGCACGTCTTATTTCCAGTCTCAATTTGTCCAGCTTCAACTTCCAGCCATTGGACAACCTCACTCAAACGAACATGAACTCTTTGTCTCTACTCCACCCTCCACAGAAATAAAGTAATTTGCTGATCCAACCCACTTCGCAGTTCAGACTGAAGTTACAACAAAGAATTTAAATGACAATCAAATGTAGACCATGAAATGAGCAGATCAGAATAAACGTCCTTTATGCTAACATTTTGTGAACACAGTATTGAAGGTCTTGGTCTTTTCCATGTCACCTTTGTCATTTCCTAACTTTTGAGCACTTAACCATGCCACCTTAAAATGTTCTTAAATCTTTTTTTTTTAATAAAATTGCCTTTACTTTACAAAGAAAGTAGAAAGTTAGTAAGATTAAATTGAAAATGGTTTTTGAGCTAGGAAGTGGGATTTGCTGTTTCACTTAGGAATATAAAATCCTAGCATTTCTGTACATTCATACTGACATGACACTTTTATTTTGATTTGAGTGACAAATAACTTCTTATTACTTTAAAGCAGAAAATTATGTGTATGCTCTTGGATTATAAAATGTTCTGGGTAATCATTCGACAATAAAAATTGTGCAACTCGGTTTCACGATCTTCTGTCTTCAAATCTAAAACCCACAGGAAAAAAAAAGCATGCAGGGTAAGGAAAATTCAAACATGTCATAGTTGCAATAAATAAGGTTAAAAGTACCCCACAGGTCAACATATAGGCCAATAAAGATAAACATTGCTATTTGTTTTTACAGTAGAAACTAGATGCTTCTGTCAAGTGGAGATGTGCTGTACTGTACCTGCAGTTAAAGAAAATCCTTGCCCTGAAGAGCTTAGAGCATAAGTAAACAATGTAGACAAAAGGTGGGAGAAAATTAGCTTTATTTTTCCCATTTTACAAATGAGGAACTGTTCCACAAAGAGATTAATGCCTCAGTTCAGCAAAGCTTTTTAGTATGTACTTTGAAGTCCGTGGCACTTAAGCACATGCTTAAGTGCTTTGCTGAATCAGGGCCCAAGGTCACACATGAAGGCTGTGGCGAAGCTAGGAACTGAGCTCAGATTTCTAGTTCCAGTCCCGTGCCTTAACTAAAAGGCTAGTTTTTCTTTGAAGAATACCAGAATACTCTACAAATACCCAAACACATCTGGGCTGCAAGATTCCTGTAATCACCTTAGTTATCTATATTCAAGTTTTCTTCAGCAACTAGCCATAGAAAGTTTATACTTTACCCTCCTTGGAAATGCTTGTAAGCTGATACTTCCTTTGCATTTTTGCACTAAGGGCTTGTCAACATGGGGAAATAAGATATTCTTATTGTGGAATAAAATATTCTGGAATAGCTCCCTCTATGGTCCCGGACAAGGCAGCTTTTATTCCAGAATAAATTGTCCACAAAGGGAGTTAATCTGGATGGCTGTTGTGGAATTAGTCATATGGCATGAAGTGACACTTTTGGTAAGGCAAGCAACAACTTTTTAGTTGACAGATGATGTTTTTTTCTAATTTATACATAGATTAATAAACCAAATAATATATAAACAATACAATACATTCATAAACCATTAATATAACAAAACACATTCGTTTTCATGCCACTAACTCTGTTCTACCATGGATGATTCAGTTCTACATTGCATGCCTTTTTACAAAAAGAAAAGGAGTACTTGTGGTACCTGAGAGACTAACCAATTTATTTGAGCATGAGCTTTCGATGAAGTGAGCTGTAGCTCACAAAAGCTTATGCTCAAATAAATTGGTTAGTCTCTAAGGTGCCACAAGTCCTCCTTTTCTTTGCGAATACAGACTAACATGGCTGTTACTCTGAAGCATGCCTTTTTAGTCCTCCATGCAGAAATGTACTAGATTAACGCACCTCAAGAACTCACCAATATTTCCATGTTACTCTAATCTAACTGATCTTATCTTCATGTATGAAGATTTGGTAGATGCATGGTATCAGAATGAAAACCTCAACGAACTGTGCTAAACATCTGTAGTGCACTTAACGTAATCACCTGCCAGAAATGGAAAAAGGCATGATGTCTCATTAATATTATTGAAGCTGAGTCGTGCAAAGACAGATATTCCCTCCTTTACTCACATAATAGCAAGTCCACAATAAAAACTTGTGTATTCAATTCTATACATCCATGCCTTTTTAGAGATGTTTCCAAAATGGTGCCCTCCAGGCAGCAAGACCTTGCATATGTGGTGCATGAGAGATCACACTGTGCTAATGACACCATTTTGTCCTACAAAATGCCATCCTCCATGCATAGTTGGAGGCTATAGGGAATTGTTCGCCCACCGGCTGTCAGTTGGACCATGCTTTAATTCTGGAGCATGCAATGCATGTGTTGCATACATAGATAGCATGCCCCTGCTGAATAGATTATTCCTCAATAGTTATTCCAGTCAAATTTCCTCATGTGTATACCAGACTCCTAAATAAACTTTTAATCTTTCTTCACAAATTTGGCTCTTTGGTATTACAACTGTGTGGCATCCCACACCAACTCAACTGGTCTGTAATAAAACATGTATACAATTTTGTAGAATTCAAATAGATGAGGACTAAATAATAAAAAGGAAAAACATTTGAAGAAAGCATGTTTACAATAATATTAAAAATGAGACTTCAAAAATGCTTCCACTCCCACAGACTCTCTCCCCTTCCCTTCCTTGACCCATCTACCCAAACACACCTGCCCAGTAATTTCTAAGTATTTGTGTTGTGCTGGGCTTTTTTTAAGAATAGTTGTAATCACTTCAGGCCCATCTGCACTTCAAATACAGCCATGTCAGGGGACTCAATTACAACATTATTGTTCACTGACATGCATGCTTACAGCAGGTTTCCATATAGCAAGGCACAAGACACCTTTATTAGGTCAGACAACCATGCTAAAGCTTTGGACAATCCACATGTTCAGCTTCCACCTAACTTTAAAAAAAAATGGACCATATTTTCAGTCCAACTCATTGTAACTGGGTCTGGATGCCCTGATGTGGTTGAAGTTACAGGGATGGATTAAAAGAAGACAAGAAACCTTAGTTTAATGCAAATGAAGTAATTGGATCACACGTAGTTCAGAAATATGATCTGTATTTCTTTCTGACAAATTAGCTTGAAATACTTAGTACATGAGCTCTCAGAAGCCTTACAAAATGGTGGCGGGGGGGCATGACAAACCCACTCCTTCTATATTGCCAAATGGGAGGAGGGTCCTGGATGGATCCTAGCATAATGGGAGGGGAATTTAGGTAAGGAAAAGCTTGAGAACCACTGGTACTAAACATAGAAAATCATTAACATAATATGAATCTTTCAAAACGTGACAACCTCTTAATTGCAGAAATGGCCTGGGTGCATGTTTACTAGCGGATACTGATGAATATTACCAGACAACTGTTAATAACTCTAATCACTAAGAGGAAGCCAGCTGGGATAGATAGGATGGAGTTCATGACCTCAAGCCTTAAGGTATTATATATCTACATGATGCAAGGAAAGCTGATCAAAGTAGGCTTATTGCCCCCTGGTCATTTCGTCGCAGCATCTGTTTCATTGCTTTCTTAAGCGGTTTTTCCGTCCTCTTATGAAATGTCTAATGTTAGCCTTTTAATTCCTCAATTCAGTATATATATTACAACGTTAATTGCAATGCAGAACAAAATTACTGTATCCCAATTTCTTGTCTCCTGGCTTAATAGTTTAGCCTAGATAGTTTCCCCAGTGAAAGTTGGATGGTGCTAGCCAGCTCCCGATTCACTCATCAGCATGTCACATGGTCGAGTGTGGCTCACCACTGTGAATGGCAATCTCAAGTCAGACTTCCAGAAAACAGGGCACACACCCCAAACTGGTGGTATATTCTATAATTAGATTTCACCAAACCAGTAACAAATGTGCATTCTTGGATCACTATACCAGTTTTACCATGAAGTCAGACAGTTCCCTTAGCCTTTCCAGTCTATCTTGTCACCCAGACAAACTGAACCTTGTGATAAAAGGTTATTAAAAGCAAAAATCACACTACATCAAGTTTCTCCCAGTCCCAAGACACCAGTCACTTACCCCAGATCAATTGATACTACAGATCTCACGCTAGCGACAACACGGGCAGCCAATTCTGTAGTAAACTCACTATAGGTTTATTAGCTAAGAAAAAAGAGTGAGAGTTATTGAGAGTTTGAAGCAGGTAAAATATAAAAACATGTGAGTCAAAGTTTGTAAGTCCAAAATGATAGTTGAGATATAATAATCTGCCCATTTCCCAAGTCTTTTCTGGGCTACCCAGAATAACACTGGGGATCTCCATCTTCTTTTTCAGTTATTCTACCCTGTTGGAATCCAAACAGTCCAGAAATAAAGGATCTTTCTTTGAATCCATATTTATGTATTCTTCTCACATAAGACAAGCTGACAGTCTCTCTAATCTATGTGCCTTTCCTTTGATGACGGTGGGTGAGGAATGGATGTAGACTTTTGACCTCCGACTATAACATGATGGCCGCTTGCTTGAAATAAGCATTTTCTGTTAAAACCCTTAACTCCTTCATTAGCAATTCACAAGATTTCTTTGATGGGTAATTAATTAGAAGGATATACATAACATAACTGCCATTACATTATAATGAGAATAGATAAGTGAAAACAATACAAGTAACAGTGTTAGTTTAGTTGTCATGAAGTTCTAACACCTGAATACACTCTTACATTAACACACACTTTTGATCTAGGGTTTTTAATTACCAGGCACACATAATGTAAATTTAATGTAATAGTAAACAACAGGATATAGATAGGTAACAATACAACATCTCCTTTGATCTCTATTAACACACAAGTGAATTGGCGTGAATATATGCTAAATATATTTAAACTTCTTTGATATTCATACAGAAGTGAAATGACCTCTGGCTTTAGCCTGAGCTGGTCCGTCAGCATCACAAAAACACACAAATATGCATTTAATATGTTGGGGGTAGCATTTGTCAGATGAAATAGAAAGAAGGATGGGAGGAAGTGTTTTAATGAAAGAAACCCCCTTCTCCACTTTTTCCATCTTCTTTTGCGGTGGATAAATGCACCAATGAACTTGTGCGACACAAACCAATACAAAAAGCCCAGACAGTTTTCATACGAGTACCTAACCTGTATTCTTAAAATTTTAATGTCTGGGTGCAAATGGCTAACAGATTGCAAAATATAGTTGCTTGAGAAATTACCCCTTTTGCCTAGATGAGACACACTGTACACACAATTTCTTGTTTGTGACCAGGGAGGTATATTTCATGCATTTGAAAGTTTAACTGTCAGAATTCACAATGAGCAGCACCGTTACTGTTGCTCCACTGCAGTTCACCTGGTACAGTTCCGATTTTGTGTTTTGTCTACTTTAGCTTTGCTTTTTGCTCCTGATGAGGCGGGCATGCACCTGCTTCCTCGTCCACTTGATTGGAGATCCAGGACCAAGCTCAACAGGCTACTCTCGGGCTTATCCAGAGTTTCCATAACTATACACCGGTTTGGATGGATTTCTTCCCCACACTGTCTGTGAGGCAGTGTTGCAGACCATTACTGACGTGGTGGAAGAGTGCACAACTCAACATCTGGAGGGCAGTTTACAATGGTTAGTTTCCCTTGTTATAGAGGCTAACTTCTGGTTACAGAATCTGGACACTGAGCTCTGACATCTGCATATGAGAGAAGATGCTAATCTGGTATAACGATGACATTTATTTTATTTACTTAGATTTTTACAGAAAAATAAAGGTGATCTGTAAATTACAAAAAAAAAAATCAAAAAAGAAAATTAAAAATCCAGCAGAATACAAAAATCTCCTCCCTGCACAAATCTAGCCCCAACCATATCCCACCCTCCTCAACAATCCCCAGGAATAGAAGCAATTTTGCAGTTTGCCCTGCAGGTCAACAAACCAGGACTTTTTCATATTGGTGGGGCAGAATCCTCTACAGCCACCCCCTCTTTTAAATCAAAAGGATCCAACTCAAGCACTTTCCCAATCACAACTGTTGCAGTATGGCCTGAGGAAAGGGGGACTGGGAAGCTCACAATTAGGAAGGCCCCAAGCCACTTTGGGCTTTATAGGTTAAAACCAACACAGTAAATTCATTCCAGAATCCAACTGGTAGCCTGTGTAGATCATGGAACAACAAGAAGTGACATTACCGTAGGATGACATGAAGAGTCCATTCTGTTTTCATATGGCAGACAGAATGCATATCACTGCCACCTGCAAGCCATTCTCTCCACTTCGTTATGTATAGACATTCTGTATTTTTAATATATCTTATCTGACAGCCTACCCACTTATTTTTAACGGAAACGTGGCTCCCAATTGCACATTTGGCCTCAGGCACATGAAGCTCCCCAAAGGCAGGACTGGTGGGAGTACAACAGCATCTTTGGACATCAGGCACATTTATTTATTCTTTTGTCCTTTTTTTTTTTTAACTAAACTACAATAAAAGAGCCCCCATCCAACACTCTGGGTGCCCTTGACAATCTTTTAAAAACATGCTAATAACTAAAGAGACCTGTCAATTGCATCAAGTAAAATCAATAGCCAAATCTTCACAGGAAAGGTGGAAAAGGCTAGCATTCAGGGCATGCCGCAAGACTCACATACCAGACTGTTACAGATGTCGGAGGAAGCAAGTTCCAAAGGTCCAGAGCTCTGACAGAGGATTCCCTGCCAGCCACCCCCACACCTCTGCCTTACAGTGATATACAGGGAGCTTTTCAAAGGTGCAAATGGGAGTTGGGTGCCTACTTCCCATTGACTTACAATGGAAACTGAGCAACTAACTGTCTTGTGTGCCTTTGACAATTCCCCCTAATTGTTTGCTTTTAATTAAAATCCTAAACTGGTGAACATGGGTTATAAAATCTAATAAGAATTGATGTTGATCCATCAGATTGTGTTCTTTAGTTCCACTTTCAGAGTTTGTGAGGGTGTGTATATTCACCCCCGACATACACTCTGCCAAAAACATGACAATATTTCGCTTGGGACCAATGGTAAAATCAGTAGAATAGCATTCATTCACACTGGCAAAGATACATTTTTTTTTCTCTTGGAAATGTAAATGTAATTAATGCAAATAAAAAAAAGATCAACTATTGGGTTAAATTTGTTTTCCACAAAGCAGGATAGGCTTCCCATGGCAAGTGTTACTCTATCTTGAGGTAACACAATTTCTTTTGTGGATGCTTTTTCAGAACAGCAAAGAATGTTTGCCCCCTGGCAAGCAGACAGCAGAGATATTAGGCCCATTTTAGGAGTTGCTCTCTAATGTGGTTGCCTTCACAGTGAAAGGAAAAATTCAAAGGAGCTTTCTCATCACAGCTGTGGTGGCTATTGCTACAGTCGAAACACACTTGAAAAAATGCTCCGGACAGCGATAAAATTAGGGATGGGGGATGCTGTAAGAAATAGCTTGAAACTTCACCCATCCATCTAGGCAAAACTTTTGAAGGTTTGAAAATGCTGTTCAGCGACCCAGCCCAGTCTGTCATGTGCCTGAAATTAAAGGTCTTCTTGAGGATGGGAGGAAATGGACTATTCACCTGTTTTCCAGCATTAGGTCAACATTTCACTTAATGAGTTTCTTCAAAGGGCACTCTGCTCCCCCAAGCCATCACCCAAGACTTCTTCAGAGCAATGTCTACTCCTTTTCCAAGTCCCAGCTCAGCTGATTCCCAGCTAAAATCTCCCTTGCTCAGCAATATCACCACTGAAAATCAATATGCAGTCAGCACAACATATGCACCCACAGTGGGCTAGTCAGAGGGATAGTAAAAGTAATACAGTAAAAAATAAGAGGCAGGAAAGGAAAGAGCAGATGAGAACCCTCCACATTAAATCATTGCAGTTAGAGACAGAAAAACACCTTTTAAGTTTTCTAATCTACCAGCCTGCCAGTACTGGATTGTTCCCTGCAGTATATTCTCCAGTGTTTTGTTAGCAGTTAGAGAGACCCTTGTATGCTCACAGCTTTTACTATTTTGATGTGCATTCCAGAGTGTCAGTTCTACGAACCCCCAAAGTGACTTTTAAATCAAGATGAGGAAATAAATTTACTAGAATGATTTAGTCTCTGCTTCTTGTTGTGGAATGCATAAAACCAGATCACAGTTTCCATATATATATATATATATTATTCACATTTACTTGACAAATATTTTTTGTAATATTTTTAAGCCTCTGGACTGATTGTGGACAGTTTGCTTTGGTCACTTCAATTTCTAACGTTTGTGATTCTATAGCACTATTCAAACTTCCAACCTTCTGAGGATTGCTCATCACTTCTCCATAACGCACCAAAGCTGATATCACCAGGTACCAAAGCTAGTCACTAAACGACAGGCTCTCCTCGACCAAGAAAAAGATGAGACTTTCAGTTAAATACTTGTCTGTTAACAAGCATAGCTTTAGCCTTGGACTCAAATTCCATACTCCTGAGTACAATCCACTTCCACCACAAGTGTGGTTTTGCATGGCTTTCCTCTTAATCTTCTGCCATTTTAGTGCATCACTTTATTTGATCTAAAATCATTTCACGTTAAGTTTCTTGGTGAGCTTATGCTACAAAACACCAGAACATAATCAATAAGTAAATGTTTGAATGTTGGAAAAACCTCAAACCAGCCCTCTTTAAGACCTTTGGTGGTACTTAGAATAAGAGCAGATAAGTGGCATTTTATCCTTTGCTTTTCTGCCTAAGAAAAAACACATCTGCTAAACCTGCTATAGAAAAGCTATTCATGGTTGCTTTGTTTCTCCGCTTTCTCCCATCAGCACAAAAAACAAACAAACAAAAGAAACTGTTTACAATACTGCAAGGGGCAAAACCAATTTCATCTGCAAACAATACCAAAGCCGCATTTATATGGGATTGGCTGCAATGTCTTTCTTTTTTTTTCCCTCTCTTCAAAAAAATAACATTACATTCAAATGGAAACCGTATCCTGTACAGATAGTTTTCTTCAGACTATAAGAAGAGTGGAGAAGATAAAGTAACCATACCCTATTCTGAGAAGCTCAAATAAGGATATCTGAGATGAAAAGTTGAGTTTCACTTTATATTCTTGAAAAGAAAAGGAGTACTTGTGGCACCTTAGAGATGAACAAATTTATTTGAGCATAAGCTTTCGTGAGCTACAGCTCACTTCATCGGATGCATTCAGTGGAAAATACAGTGGGGAGATTTATATACATAGAGAAAATGAAACAATGAGTGTTACCATACACACTGTAACGAGAGTGATCACTTAAAGTGAGCTATTACCAGCAGGAGAGTGGGGGGGGGAGGGAGGTGGGAACCTTTGTAGTGATAATCAAGGTGGGCCATTTCCAGCAGTTGACAAGAACATCTGAGGAACAGTAGGGGGTGGGGGATGGGAATGAACATGGGGAAATAGTTTTACTTTGTGTAATGACCCATCCACTCCCAGTCTCTATTCAAGCCTAAGTTAATTGTATCCAATTTGCAAATTGATTCCAATTCAGCAGTCTCTCATTGGAGTCTGTTTTTGAAGTTTTTTTGTTGAAGAATTGCCACTTTTAGGTCTCTAATCGAGTGGCCAGAGAGATTGAAGTGTTCTCCGACTGGTTTTTGAATGTTGTTATTCTTGACATCTGATTTGTGTCCATTTATTCTTTTACGTAGAGACTGTCCAGTTTGACCAATGTACATGGCAGAGGGGCATTGCTGGCACATGATGGCATATATCACATTGGTAGGTGTGCAGGTGAACGAGCCCCTGATAGTGTGGCTGATGTGATTAGGCCCTATGATGGTGTCCCCTGAATAGATATGTGGGCACAACTAGCAACGGGCTTTGTTGCAAGGATAGGTTCCTGGGTTAGTGGTTCTGTTGTGTGGTGTGTGGTTGCTGGTGAGTATTTGCTTCAGGTTGGGGGGCTGTCTGTAAGCAAGGATTGGCCTGTCTCCCAAGATCTGTGAGAGTGATGGGTCGTCCTTCAGGATAGATTGTAGATCCTTGATGATGTGTTGGAGAGGTTTTAGTTGGGGGCTGAAGGTGATGGCTAGTGGCGTTCTGTTATTTTCTTTGTTGGGCTTGTCCTGTAGTAAGTGACTTCTGGGTACTCTTCTGGCTCTGTCAATCTGTTTCTTCACTTCAGCAGGTGGGTATTGTAGTTGTAAGAATGCTTGATAGAGATCTTGTAGGTGTTTGTCTCTGTCTGGGGGTTGGAGCAAATGCGGTTGTATCGTAGACTTGTAGGCTGTAGACAATGATCGTGTGGTGTGGTCTGGATGAAAGCTGGAGGCATGTAGGTAGGAATAGCAGACAGTAGGTTTCCGGTATAGGGTGGTGTTTATGTGACCATCGCTTATTAGCACTGTAGTGTCCAGGAACTGGATCTCTTGCGTGGACTGGTCCAGGCTGAGGTTGATGGCGGGATGGAAATTGTTGAAATCATGGTGGAATTCCTCAAGGGCTTCTTTTCCATGGGTCCAGATGATGAAGATGTCATCAATGTAGCGCAAGTAGAATAGGGGCATTAGAGGACGAGAGCTAAGAAAGCGTTGTTCTAAGTCAGCCATAAAAATATTGGCATACTGTGGGGCCATGTGGGTACCCATGGCAGTGCCGCTGATTTGAAGGTATACATTGTCCCCAAATGTGAAATAGTTATGGGTGAGGACAAAGTTTAGCCACCAGGTTTGTTGTGACATCATCAGGGATACTGTTCCTGACGACTTGTAGTCCATCTTTGTAAGGAATGTTGGTGTAGAGGGCTTCTACATCCATAGTGGCCAGGATGGTGTTTACAGAAAGATCACCAATGGATTGTAGTTTTCTCAGGAAGTCAGTGGTGTCTCGAAGATAGCTGGGAGTGCTGGTAGCGTAGGGCCTTAGGAGGGAGTCTACATAGCCAGACAATCCTGCTGTCAGGGTGCCAATGCCTGAGGTGATGGGGCATCTAGGATTTCCAGGTTTATGGATCTTGGGTAGCAAATAGAATACCACAGGTCAGGGTTCCAGGAGTGTGTCTGTGCGGATTTGTTCTTGTGCTTTTTCAGGGAGTTTCTTGAGCAAATGGTGTAGTTTCTTTTGGTAACCCTCAGTGGGATCAGAGGGTAATGGCTTGTAGAAAGTGGTGCTGGAGAGCTGCCTAGCAGCCTCTTGTTCATATTCCGACCTATTCATGATGATGACAGCACCTCCTTTGTCAGCGTTTTTGATTATGATGTCAGAGTTGTTTCTGAGGCTGTGGATGGCATTGTGTTCTGCATGGCTGAGGTTATGGGTCAAGTGATGCTGCTTTTCCACAATTTCAGCCCGTGCACATCGGCGGAAGCACTCTATGTAGAAGTCCAGTCTGTTGTTTCGACCTTCAGGAGGAGTCCACCCAGAATCCTTCTTTTTGTAGTCTTGGTAGGAAGGTCTCTGTGTTGTTCAGAGGTGTGTTGGAAATATTCCTTGAGTCGGAGACATCAAAAATAGGATTCTAGGTCACCACAGAACTGTATCATGTTTGTGGGGGTGGAGGGGCAGAAGGAGAGGCTCCGAGATAGGACAGATTCTTCTGCTGTGCTAAGAGTATAGTTGGATAGATTAACAATATTGCTGGATGGGTTAAGGGAACCACTGTTGTGGCCCCTTGTGGCCTAACCCTAACCCTAAACCCCCCCTTCCCCCCCCGCTCTCCTGCAGGTAATAGCTCACCTTAAGTGATCACTCTCGTTACACAGTGTGTATGGTAACACCCATTGTTTCAAGTTCTTTATGTATATAAATCTCCCCACGGTATTTTCCACTGAATGCATCCGATGAAGTGAGCTGTAGCTCACGAAAGCTCATGCTCAAATAAATTGGTTAGTCTCTAAGGTGCCACAAGTACTCCTTTTCTTTTTGCAAATACAGACTAACACGGCTGCTACTCTGAAACTTTATATTCTCTATTTCAAGCTCATCCTATGAGGTAGCTGAAGCCTTATAAGTTTTAAAGACTGATGTCTTTTGAAGGTTGTAGGTCTCATTTCAAATGATCCAATAACAAGTATTTTTAACATAATAAATCAGTCTTTGCTGCTGCTTGAAATTAAGACGTATATTTTCTGCTGGGTTCAGGCCCAGCCTTTGGTATGCAGGTGCAATTTGCACACCAAATCAGTCTATGCGTTTTTGCACCTGTGGAATGAATTGCAGGAAATATCTCCAAAACATTTTTTCACCTGGTTGATATATAAAGTTTGATTCATTTTGGAGCAAATATACCCTAGCTCAGTGTCAGTCTTCTAGCTTTTTTTTTTATGGGGAGGAGGTGACAATTTTTTGGAGCATTCATATCTGAATCCCAACAGAAAGCTTTTCAAAAGCCATTTATATACCACGTGTATTGATCGCATACTTGAAGCAAAAAAGTTGTTTACAGTTCTACAGTAAAACCTAATTAAATGCCTAATCTTTGGGTCAAATCTTGGGACCCATTTTTCCCCCTTCAGGCAAAAATATAACGGAGGTCATTTGAATTTTGCCTGAGCAAGAATTTGGTAACGACCTCAGGATTTGGCCTGTCAAATAAAATAAAAATAAATAAATGAATAAATAAATCAATATAGTTCAGAATGGTTTCCCAACACCGTTAACATCTGAAACACATTACTTCCCATAAGAAGTACAAAGTTAAATGGAATGGCACATCACAGTATCACAAGAAGTGAATTATGGCATGATGGGTTGACATGTCTTCTGCAATCTTTCTCAGGATAAATTATACATATAGCTACTATAAAAAGAACATAACTTGAGAGATCCAGTTTGTTGTTAATTTTAAAAAATGCTTTTCTTATAAAGAACATATACCATGACTACTATTCAAATAAGTTCATATGGCAAATTTTTTGAAGGGGCAAAAGTGAAGGAGGGTCAAACAGAGGTGAATACATCACCAATAGTCAGGAAAGCGTGGATGATGGTGTAGAAATAAAAGTATCTTAACACTTCTTTTTTTCCTGCAGAATATGGATATTCTCTGGCAGCACTTATCCAAACCACAAGCACCCAAAATGTGACACATTGAATGGAGGCTCTTCTCTATGTTGGAAAAAGCTTGACTACTGTGGTTCAATCTTGCAGAGGGCTGCCTGCCTTGCTGGATATTTCCATTGAATAGGACTGAGTTCCTGTTGAAAAAAACAAGAACAACTAAATTTGTCCTTCCAACAAACAGGACAGGAGTAATTTTAAACAGCCAGGACTATATATAAAATGAAGCAGATTGCATCATAAAAGTGAGAAAGATTGCAGCCACAATCAATTTTAACATGGAAGTAATAGCTATGGGGTTTACAGGCCAACCATGGGTTACTTTGCAGAAGGCTCCCTTAAGCTTTAAGGTGCATTGTATAGGATCACCACACTGGATAAGCCTGGCTCATATTGACATGCCAGGATTCATACTTCACAGTATATCATGATCACTGGAACTGGAGTCAGAGGGCCCACGTTCCCTAAAAGGACTGTTATTGAGGGAACACCAGGGGAACAGGGAAAGCGGAGATTTAGGATAGAAGCAACTCAGCCACATGGACAAAGCAGTGCAAAGGGTTTAATAAAGTTCCACTTGTTCAGCTTAATCTTCATTCAGCATATCTCTTTGTGAAGTAAACATGGTGGCAGACTGAACCATGGAATCTGGTCTAAAGCCCCCACCACAGAGCCCTGGATTTTGCAGACACAAACCTAACTTGACTGTGGACCTGCTGGAAGGAGGAGTGTAAGCTGTACACTGACGTGGCTGTGCAGGAGGGCAACAGCATCAGGGAAATAAAACTATTATTTTCCCTTATTGGGGAACAAGGCAGAGAGATCTTCACCACCCCTCTGAAACTCACCACTGCTGCTAGCCTTACTGCAGTCCTAGGAGCCCTGAGGACCTATTTGCTCCCCACAGCAAAACAAAACAAAACTCTGGAGTGATGCACGTTTTTCACTAGAGACCAGTCTGACCCCTGTGATACTGCCTTAGGCACACTAGCTGCTACATGCAGTTTGGGGGATTTAGACTCCCTGATTCAGGACAGGATAGGCTGCAGCACTGGGGATCACCATCTGCAGGAACGGCTGCTCTGGGAAGGTGATGTCATCTTAGATAGATGCTTAGACATGGGTCACGCAATGGAAGCCTCAAGAGAAAGGTGAAAGGCCAAGAAGGCCCAACAGAAGTACATGCAGTGAGACAACAGCAAAGGAGAGCAGGTGGCCAGGGTTCCATATCCATAGAGAGGTGCATTTACCGTGGGAAACAGCATGATTGGGTAAAGGAGGAGATGTGCCCCGCACAAGGAGAGCATTGCAAGGAATGTGGAAAGTTGAACTATTTTAGCAGCGCAGAGGAAGGTGTCAAAAATTCCATCTGAATTGTACAAGAGAGGGAGGGTTCATCAGACAGCAAGCAGTGATGATATCGTCACTTTCTCTTTGAGTTGAAGAACATATCAGGGTCCCGCCTTCAGGACAAGAAAGCAACAAGGCATAATACCAAACTCCATGCATGCAAAGTTAATATGGAAACCCCTTTGCAATTTCAGCTGGACTGGGGGGCCTCCTGCACTGCAATTCCTCAGGGTGAATTAGACACAAACACATGCATTACCAAGAACAGGCACAATCTAATAATGTACAATGAGAGTATAATGCAGCCCCTAGGAAAATATACCTCATAATAGTTAACCTGGAAAACAACAGATGGTACTAACTGATGTTTGAGTGGTAGATGGCAAACACCACAGACCCCATGGTGAATACAGCCGTACAAGCCACAGATCTGATCAGGGTGCAACATCAACCTTTTATAAGTGCAAAAGCAAAAGGGAGAATGGAGATCATTATAAAAGCATATGGGGATGTTTTGAAAGATGACAGGTGCCTCCAAGGAAAGTTGTGATTGGCAGTAGACTCCACAGTGGATCCTGGGTGCTTACCACGAAGGAAAAGTCCAGTGGCACTACATAATGCAGAACTCAAGGAGCTCAAAATTCTGCAGAGGAGGTGTATCATAGCACATGCACAGGCCAGTATGGCCTGGATAAGCAGTATGTTGGTGGTCAAGAAGCCATCAGGGAAGTAATATATCTGCACAGACTCAAAGCCACTGAACTGGGCATGGAAAAGACGCCACTGTCCAATGCCCACAATTGATGACATCTTGCCAGAACTTTATAAAGGCAGAATTTTTGTGGTCTGTGATGTGAGGAATAGGTTTTGGCACAGAAGCCAGGATAAAGGGTCCAGCATGCTAACAACCTTTGAAACACCATGTAATCGCTACAGATGGCTGCACATACTGGTAGGCATAGGCCTAGCACCACAGATGTTCCAGAGAAGACTCACCCAAGCACTGGAAGGACTGTCTGAGTGAAAATAATTGCAGATGATATCTTCATTGTATGTGAAGGGAGCAATGAATGAGCCCACAACAGAAAACTAAAAGCTTTTCTACAGTGATGCAGGAACAAAAACATAAAACTCGGCCCAGAAAAATTGTGATTCAAGCAATGAGGTGGCACACACTGGACATCTGCTCACAGCAGAGGTACTGAAAGCAGATCCCAACAAGATGGGAAAGGGATACTTCAGATTGGAAAGGGGTACAGCACTTCATGGGAACGATCAATTTTTTGTTCAAGTTCTGTCCACACGTGGCTGCAGTAATGGACCCATACATCAGCTCACGAGGCAGGATGTTGAGGGGGCCTGGGCAGATCCCCAACAGTAAGCATTTGACTTCCTAAAGCAAATTATGACAGACACCCATACCCCAAAGCACTACCAACCAGGAGAATCAATAATACTCCTGTGTGATGCTTTGGAGAAAGGATTGGATGCAGCTTTTTTGCAGAAGCAGCCAGTCACTTATGCCAGCAGAGCTTTGGCAGAAACTGAACAGGAATACGCCCAAATAGAAAAAGATTTTGGCTGTGGTATTGGAGTGGAACTATTCCATCATTACACGTGTGGCCACCCAGTAATAGTACAATCAGACCCCAAACCAGTAGAGAACATCAAGGCAACATGCAGCACGTGTTGATGGGACTCCAGCGCAACCAGGTAAAAGTCATATATTGTCCAGGACAACTACTGGTGGTAGCTGACACTTTGAGCAGGGCATATAAACCCAGTATCAGCAAGTTGGAGGAATGGGACCAGGACATTGAATCCATTAGCACACTGCACTCTCTTTCAGTGTCAACAGTAAAACTGATGGAAAACAAAGGAGCTATGGAAAAGGACATCCAACTTCAGACATTCAAGAGAGTGATACTAGCAGGGTGATCAGAGAACAAAAGCCAAGTACCCGTAGGAACAGAACCATATTGTCAAATTAAATGTGTGCTGAGTGTGCAGGATGGAATCATATTTTGAGGACAGAAAGCTGCTATCCCCACCTCATTACAAAAGAATTTGTGTATTTTTGGCATTGCCTCACACATAGACATTGACAGCTGTCTTAGACTACATCTACACTGTGAGCTAGGGGTGTGATTCTCCTGCTTGGGTATGCATACTTAATCTGCTCTGAGTATAAATAGCCAGGTAGCCATGGTAGCACAGGTCACACCAATGGAGGCACGGCTGAGCCATACCAAGTACAATCCCACCAGTTTCAGGGAGAGTGGCATGGCTCAGCTATCCCTCTGTTGCCACTACCAATGCTACTGTGGTTACACAGCTATTTATACTTGTACTATCTTGAGTATGTGCACACAAGCAGGGGAATCAAATGTCATATGACCACCAGATTTCTGGAACTAACAAAACCTGTTAGCTTGGGTGTTGAACACAGACCTAGTTGTACTCCTAGCTTGAAGTGTAGGCATAGCCCTAGAGGAGCTTGCAAGCGTATTTATTAGCTAGGAATGAATACACAGCTCTGTTGCTTGATGGAAGGGCGTGACACCTGCCATCTGAGTGATAGCCGCTAGCAGAAAGAGACTCTTACTACATGATCTAAACATCCAACCACTGAAAATGGTGGAAACAGATTTATTTGCCTTCTGTAAAAAAGCAGTATTTGGCTACTGTGGATTACTCTTCAAATATGGGGGTTGGGGTTGGAGAGGGGGACAGAATCAGTTCCCTGCCAGATACAAGAAGCTCGTCAGCGATTGGCAAACTGAAGACACATTTTGAGACATATGGCATTCTGGACACTGTATTCACCAACAATGGACCCCGATTTGCCTTGGAAGAATTCAAGAAATTTGCACTCAAATGGGAGTTTGACCACCAGACCTCATCCCTGGCACCCCCACAAGTAATGGTAAAGTGAAATCAGCTGTGAAAATGGAGAACAGGCTGTTATGGAAGGCTTTTTCTTCTGGCTCAAACCTCTAGGGAGCATTTTTGACATCCAGGAATACCTCATCACGAGGGTGCTAAAACAGTCCAGCACAAACACTGATGGGCAAAGGACCAAAACCCTGTTACAAGTTAGTGGAAATTTATTGCAGCTACAAGGATAGAAATGCCACTGAGGGGAGAGGGCTAGCAATTAGAGAGAACATGCACTAGGATGTGACAGGTCGGCCAAGACTGGTCAGCCCTGGAACCAGGCACACCGGTGAGGATTCAACCATTAGAGGGACACTGGAAAGAGTGGATTAAAGAAGTCATGAAGAATGCAGTGACACCCAGGAGCATGAGGTGATTACACAAGAGGAACAAGTGATCCAAAGGAGTAGGAGGCATGAGCCAGCAGACAGAGACCAACACAGATCAGAGGGATGGAGAACCATTCAGAGGCCAGCCTCACAGGGAGGAGGAGATGCCACAGAGATAGTTTGCTATACTCAGACAGGGAGACAGAGAGAGGTCACTTCTGGTGTGGTCACCTGTTGAGCAGACCAAACTATCTCAAAGACTATGTAACCAGCTGAGTCTGTGATAAAGATGAGATGAAGGACTGTTATTGACGGGACACCAGGGAAACAGAGAACATATGGAGTTAGGGTTGAAGCAACTCAGCCACCTGGACAGAGCAATGCACATAGTTTAATAAAATTCAACTTGTTCAACTTAACCTGCATTCAGCATCCCTTTGCAAATTAAATACACAAGAAACTTGAAAGTTAATTTATCAGAATAAAGAATCCAACTACAAATACATCTTAGGCAAGTTTTAATGAGGACAGAAGTACTCCAGACAAAAAGCTCTAGATTTTTCATTCAACATCTGGTTTACAAATGCTATTCATTTTCTGTCTGTTTTCATGTGACTGAAGGAACTATTAGATAGGTAAAATCTAAAATATACCAAGGATTTTTATACTGTTGCCAGCAGTGCAAGTTTAACTACTGCAAGAAATATGGCTCTCTTTGGAGAGCCATAATCTAATCTACATGTATATGCACAAAAAATGTATTTCAAGAAAATTATAAACGTTCCTTTTATTGTACCAATATAAAGAGATTTATTGTAAACATTAATGTACCTACTTGCCATACACAATTTATAGCAGATGAAGAGTTTGAAATGCTTTCATGTAAACAATCAGATTTTCTTGTGGTTGCTAAAAGGCTGTTTGACGCTCTTTGTAAATGGCAGAGAATCTCAGAGTGAGCACCGTTCCTGTTTAATATCAGAGCTTGCTTCCCCACTGGAAAACCTGTTCCATAATACATTGTTTTCATCTTTGAAGCCTTAACTTTTACATAATATTTACTTAATTGACACCACCAAGGATTGACTCAAGTTCTTATGTAAACAAAGTCTGTAATAAATCCTAATGTATTTTAACCAGCTTCATATAAAGCAGGGGTTGGAGTAGGAATGCAGTCCAGAATACCCATGGATTAGGGTGACCAGATGTCCCAATTTTATAGGGACGGTCCGATTTTTAGGTCTTTCTTATATAGGCTCCTATTACCCCCACCCCAGTCCTGATTTTTCACACTTGCTGTCTGGTCACCCTACTGTGGATTATATTAAGGGAAGTATCTAACTTCTATACCTCCTATCAGAGCAATAATGCATTTTAATTATCTCCCCCAATAAAAATGCTGCTTTTACATTAATGCACTGAACTGGAATTTTAATGGACTCCAAATGTCATATGACCACCAGATTTCTGGAACTAATGAAACTTATTAGCTTGGGTGTTGAACACAGACCTAGTTGTAGAGGACACAATTATAGATTTGCTTTGCATCCATTACCCATGTATTTATGGCAAATGTGAACTTCATCGAACCAGAGCAAAAATACATCAACAGAAAATCTTTGTAATGCACCAATTTAGTTCAAAACAAATGACAGTCCATCCAGGACTTAAATTTTATAATATCTTTTCAAATCAAAGAGGACCATTTTTACTTTGAAAATATTTTCTTTGACTATATTAACAATGCACCTAGACAAATTAAGTTTCCATTAACCATTTTCCCCTGACTGCGCATTCCAAGAAAGCAAATGATGATAAATAATTTTGGGGGGTTGTATTGCTCTGCACTCCAGATCTTGTTCTTTTCCATTCAGTGTACAGATAAGAATTATTACTACAAAAACAATAGGAATACAAAAATATTTTTCTTGGCCATTTTTAACAAATCATGTAATACAAATCAAACTTTTACTTAACAGAAAGAATCAAGTCACACACAATGAAAAATTCTCATCAAAGATTTATTCCATTGGATTCCAGGACCAGAGAACAGATCGGTAAGTTCTGAGCAGGGTAAGATAGATTCCAGATGTAAACAGCTGTTTCTTGGAAGGATTTTTGGAGACCCACAGGCATGTTAGGCATCTTAAAGGTTTGGTCTACTTGGGAAGCTTACTGCATGCTGCCATAGTGTATTAAGTCATTCCTAAAGTCATTCCTACTTCTGACCATAACATCATGGAGTTGGGCAAATGACAACTGAGACATTATGATATCCCTAAGGGAGGTACCTCCGTGGGGAAGTGATGCTTCATGATGTGACATAACATGCCCAGCATTCTGGCATATTTATAGGTGTATCAGGTTTTCATATTGGTCTGTCTTTTGGTCCGATAAGTTTCCTGAAGCAGAGAGTTTCTGTTAAAAACTGTGTTTTCCTCATTATTTACAAGCATCCACAGAAAATCTATTCTCTATTGTTTTGTGAAAGTCCGAATGAACTCTTATTAATAGACAGTAACAACACCTCGCACTTTTCATCCACAGATCTCAATGCACCTTATAAAGGAGCATATTTATTATCCACATTTTACAGATGGGGAAATGTTAAGGGAAGTACCCAACACTGGAATAAGTCACTAATTTCTTCAGACATCCCTCCTTTCTAGTCCACAAAACTTAGCAAAATTCTCTAGAATAGATCTTCACATACAAGGTCATTAGAAAGCAAGACAGAATCTACAGTATTTCCTTGTGGCACTCAGAGCATAATGTAAAATTTCTCTCTGTTCACGTTTTTAATTTATTCCGCTTTGACCCCCTTTTGCAGTGCTTACATTCTGCAAACATTTAAACAATCAAGTGTTACTAGCACAAGTGTTCATGGAAAGCTAATTTGAAAGTCACTAGCACAAGTATTGATGAAAATCGAATTTTAAATTCACATATGCTATCATGTGTTCTAGAAATGCTTGCATCCAGTCAGGGAACAGAAACAATCCCTTGTGACTTCTCTGACCAGCCATAACTCTGTAACTGGTATGAACGAAATGTGGAAGTAAGCATCTTGAAGGTCGAGGGCTGAGAACCAGTCTCCTTTTTCTAACACTGGAAGAAATGTTGCCAATGTGACCATCTCAAACTTCTGAGCCTTGACAAATTTGTTGAGTGCTTGGAGGTCTGGTATGGGTCTCCAACCTCCCTTTTTCTTGGGTATCAGGAAATAGCAAAAGTAAAAGCCTTTGCCTCTTAGATATATGGGCACTGGGCCTAAGACTCCTACACTGAGGAGATGTTCTACTCTTGTTGTAGCACACTGTTGTGAGAAGGGTCCCTGAAGAGGAATGGGGAAAGGCATTTGGTCGGGGGTGGGGAGGGAAGGTGAAGTGAATGGAATAGCCATCTCGAATAATCTCCAGCACCCATTGGTCAGAGGGTATCCATTCCCAGGTGCTGCGGGAACTGGGTGAGATGGCACCCATAGGGATGAGAGAGGCTTTCCAGTGTCATACGGCATTGAGGAAAGTGGTCTGCAGGCACCTCGACCAACCCATCAAAACCGTCATTTTGAGGTGGATGTCTATGAAGAAGTAGGTTGAGAGCCTGACAGTTTCTGTTTGGGGAACCTGGACATCTTTCTCTGGGGTTCATATGATCCTTGAGTTTAATATTGTGACGAATGGGGTCTGAATGAAGGCTGAGGACTATATTTTCTCTTCTGCCCAGGCATGTAGATTCCAAGTGTTTGAAAAGTAGCCCTGGAGTCTATTAAAGTGGAGGGAAACACCCATCTTCTCAGCGAACAGTTTTGTACCTTCAAGAGGAAGGTCCTCCACAGTTGTTTGCACCTCTTTGGGGAAAGCGGATAAGTGCAGCCAAGAGGCTCATCTCATCACAATGGCAGTAGATATGAAGCACACCGCTGTGTCAGCTGTTTAGAGTGCCAACTGGAGTGTGTCTTTGCCACCAGTTGGCCTGCATTAACAATGGGTTTAAATTGTTCCTCATGTGAATCTGGGAGCTGCTTAATAAAGGAATAAATAGCTACCTCCTCCACTTCAGCCTCTTGTTCCTCTCTTTAATTGTTCGGGGGCTTGGATGCCCTGGATGCAGTAGCTGAAGGAGGATGCCTCCTTGGCTCTTGATAGGCCACGCTAGAGCTATGAGAGGCATGGTGTCTGTGTGTCTGCCAAGGGTCCCAGTAGGGCCACTGAGAGGGTGGGAAGGGACCCGGTGACTGGTCATACCAGAGAGGCTGGGGTCAGAGGGACAGTGCAGTTGAGGCTCATACTGGAATTGGATGCCATAGGGGGTGTGAGAAGAGTGGCAAGAGACCACATCCTCTTGCTCACTATCTGACTCAGTAGATGAAAATAGGGTTCACAGCATTATGTTGCCAGTGAGCCTGGAGCTCTGGGTGAACTCGGTACTGGGGCCTGGTACTGACTAGAGGGAATCTGGTTCATCAGACACCGAAAGGTCTGTCACTAGAAGTCTGGTGGTGCCGAAGACATTGGTACTTGTTCTGGTCATCAGTGCAGAGATGTCTGCACTGAAGGAGTCGGTGCTGTGGACAAGTGCTGGCGTGCCAAAGACAGTACTGATGTCAGTTTCCATTCCGAAGGAGCCTTTCCCAGGGCAGAGTCTCTGGATTTCTCACGAATCAGCCAGTACTGATGATTCCTTGCCTATTAGCACTGGGTCCTTAGGCAGCCCAACATGCTCTGCGGGGCGATACTGCACAAGCCCTAAGTATCGGACTTAGACGGCGTTTGTGCTGTCGGTATTGAAGTTACCGAGTGAGCTGGAGATCGTTTTTGGCTTGGTTGGGGCTTTCTGTGGGTTCTCACAGGGCTTATCTTAGAGGCCTTTCACAAGTGGCACGTGGACGTCTTCTTGGGCTCATCTCCCTTAGAAGTTGAGGGTTGTGGTGAGGCTTCCTGCTGTCTGGGGTCTTGGTGTGTCTCAGAGGGTGGTTGAAGGGCTGCCTCCATTAGAAGAAGCTTAAGTCTCAGTTCTCTATCCTTGCTGGTTCTGGGCTTTCGTTGCTGGCATAAAACACACTTCTGTGGTACATGGTTCTCTCCCAGAGAGCTGAGGCACTGAGAGTGTCAGTCAGTCACCGGGATAGATTCCTTGCAACTGGCACTTCTTGAAGCCTAGTGAACCGGACACACCTGTCTAGGTGTACTTTTTTTTTTATAATAAGAGATAAAGGAGTAAAGAAAAGGGGAGCTCCAAAAAGATAGCTAAAATTAACAATTCTGAAAAAGTTTATGATCCACTAAAGGTCTGTCTCTAGCCAGGGGTAGTTGAGAAGGAACTGAGGAGGATTTGCCCTGCAATGCTGGTTAGATTTGTGGCAGAGCACAGGGTGGGGGTCACAATGCGTGTGCAGGATGCACGAACACTGCTACTAACGTTCTCCGATCAGCAGCGCAGGGACACAGACACACCTATAGTGGAGCAGGAGACAACTTTGGAAATCACTGGAGAGGCTTCTCAAAGTACGAATAGAGAAAAGTAGGTGAGCGCAGAAAAAAACTCCATCAAGCAACTCTGAAGTGTGCCTGCGGGGATGCAGGATGGGAGGTACTAAAACATGATTATCATGAAGTAAGATTCCCTTGTCCCATGTCCTCCTTCTCCCATCCTACCCAGCAACAGATTTAACAATCCACAGATGTGGGAAACAGAGGAAGACTTACCTGTAGCAGTACTGGTCTGCTGAATGCAGTGTTGATGGCAGACAGATAGAGTTAATAGTAGATGAATGTATGTGGAGGTGACCACTTGCAAGCAGATACCTCAGCCCTCCCATACCACTGGACTAGACATGTTCTGGGAGGAGTTTGTGGTTGTGGTTTTCTGGCCAGGTCATATGCTGTCAGAACGCAGTTTTAAGCCCACTGTGCTATCACAGCCTTGCAAGCTACCTTGCCTTCATCACAACCCAAAATTCACAAACAAGTGCTTAGACTTCACAAATGTTTGACAGCACTTCAGTGCCCATTTCAGTTGGAGGGAACAGAGCTTCCTTTGTGAGGCAGAAGATGGCTCCGAAACAAGATTTGGGAAACAATGGTGTCATTAATAAGAAATTCTGTGTTGACCTTTGGAATAAAGTCTGGCAAGAAGGGGAAGCACTACTCTGTCTGCAAAGATATGGAGAGAGAGAAAAGGGCACACAGAGCTAAACTTGTGACTGGAAAACTACACTGAGAGAAAGCAGCTTCCAGGGAAAGGCTCCTGTAGGTTTAAATGGAGGGGATCTGTAAGAACATGTGGTCAGTTCCCACTGTGGAATAAGTGACAACGTTTTGGACATTGTGGAAGAAGAAAGCAGAATAGCTGTTTTAGAGAGGGATCCAATGTCCCTATCCTGACCACAACTGCAAACACACATACCTGAAGAGAGAGCTTACTTTAAGGATTCTTTTTAAACCTACTAACTAGCATTCAAGGTCATGCTGGCTTGAAGAGCTGTGATACCAATTATCTGATCCTTAATATAATGAAAGATGGTATCTCAGACCCTACAGTATTTATGATGTGCGGATGATCAGTCAACAACACCATAGCTACTCAAACTCCAGATTACCGATGCTAGATGCTCTGGTTAGAGGCCTGAATTGGACCATGGACCAAGAGATTCTATTTGAGGAGCAGCAGCCACATTGTTATTTCTTATTTGTTTGCTGGTAGTGCTTAAAGACCCAAAGCAGGGTTAGGACCCTGATTAGTTAGAAACTGTATGTGCAAGAGACAATCCCTGCCCCAAAGAGATTACAAACAAAGAAAAACAGACAAACACAGAACCACAGTTACAAGACTGACATATTCATGATTTTATAAATTACCTCTGCCTAAGTCTGATTTTCCTCAACAACTGGCAAGTGCCATTATTCTTGCCCTTAGAAAAGAAGCAAGGTGGGTTTTCATTCTGAGGCAAAGGTTTTGACTTGTCCCCTTGTTGCTTACATATACTACCACTACCCAGCTGTTACATTAGCCTACGATGTGACTAAGGGCTGCTCTCAGGCAGGCAGGACCAGATACAGCTTGGAAATCAAGCATATTGATGCTGGAGTTCCTAAAACATGAAGAGGTGGGGAGGGGAGGGGACGGGGTTGGGGGAAGATAAGAGCAGAGTATTTGCACTGTTGTCCAGGTGAGAACTTCGGCCCAATAGGTTAGCATAAATGAAGACACAAAAGTTATTAGGGATAGGGCAAAACTGAGTCCTACTCTGCCTAAGGGAAGAATTATTGACTCAGAGTAGGAAAGAAGAGTGACCAGTCCAGGGGAAAGCATGCCAGTGGTGGAGTGGCAAAGACTAGAGTGGGATTAAATGACAGGAGGTTCACAGGATCAATTCCACATGCACACACTGCAAAGTGGCATAGATGCTGAAAGGTGTGTTTGGAATGAGAATTCTGGTCAGAATCTTGGAAAGAAGAGATACAAGAGCTTGGATGCCTGTCCAGAGAAAACTGGTCACTCATTGCAGGAACTAGGCTATCCTGGATGGATTATCAGGTGCGAGAATAAGTGGGAATTCTCTCAGTTTATATGGTTGCCATGCACCATAAGATGCTGTTAGGACTCTATCCCTAAATGGAAAAGGGCAGTCATTCATGTATATGTGCAAGTGTATCCATCCCAGAGAATGCTAAGTCCACGAATTACCCGGATCTTGGTAAAGATAGTAAGTGGAATGTGCAAAATTTTCCCAGTAAAAAGGGTAGATAACACTGTTGTGATGGATGAATGATAATATGAAGGTATGCATCATTCAAGCCCATCAGACAGAGGAAATCATGCTGCAGAATGTCCTGAAGAATATGCTGGGATGTTTCCCTACAAATTTTCTTCTGTGCCAGAAATTTGAGGCACCAAAATCCAGAATTGGTCTAGTGTTCCATATATATACTTGAGAATTAAAAATATTGAATGTAAAATGGCAGCTTTACGAAGGAAATTCTTGATCTGTGATGGCAGGAAGACTAACTGGTCATGCAAGAAATTCAAATGGCATACCTTCTGGAGATCACCTCCCTTTCACCAAGATCTCCCAGGAGGTGGTGACCCAGGCACTTTCAAAGAACTGATGACAACTTCTAACTGAAGTAGATGGCAGAAAGAAAAGTGGGGGTAGGCCCATCTGAGAAATTGCCAAGAAGTTTTGAAGGGACATAAAAAAGGAGCCCTGTCTCTGGGAACATTTTGTAGGAGGAGCCCGTCGAATCTCTGAATGAAAAAGGATGGTCTACTGGAGGCAAGGGAGGATGGGCAAAATCTCTCACTGAGAGACACAAAAGGAGACTGGATTCTAGGAAAGGCCTGATATGGCTGGGGTGGGGGAAGTTGAGAAGGGGACCTCTTACAAGAGCCCAGCATACTCCCTAATCACTCTAAATCCACTCCAAACTAGGCTAGCTAGCTACCTTGCCCTTAGTGCTGACTTCAGTATTCCACCATTTCAGCCATGCACCTCTGGCTCCCATGGAGATAACGGTTTATCTAGCAGCCACTCCGATGTTATCAAAAGGTTGAATCATAGAAGTCAGAAATAATTTGGGGGGGGGGGGATAAGCTAAAATTTCCAGGGCTTTGTGACTGGGTCTATGGGAAGTGATGAAAAGGCTTGGACACCCCTCTATGTCTGCCCAGAGAGGAGAGCTTTTCAGTGGAAATGAACGCCACATAGGTGGCGACATGGAAGACCGTTGCAGACAAGCCATCGTTTCAGTGAAGAGCTGTGTACATAAGAAAGGCTCCGTGGACTTTAGAGGGGGAAGATGCCCTCTCAATGTCATTAGCACAGTCAGGCCTGGTCAAGATTTGAATAGGAGACCCTCAAAGAAAACACAGACGTGCACCCTGAAGCGATACTAGCAATTCAGAACCCTCTGGCGGGCACTCTTCCCTCTGCATCAGTTCGGAAGCAATGCCAAAGTTTGGAGTTAGGGAGAGCTAGAGGTGTCATCTACCAGGAAGACAAAGAAAGAAATCCCATTTCACAAGAGCAAGACTGCTATGCCTTACCTCGCTGCTAAAATTCTCCTGTATTTTCAAATGGATATGATATTCTTTACTTTCTGTCCTGTAGGATTACCAAGTACTGTTAAATGGTTGCTTCCTTCCAACCCAGAGATGGCTGGAATTCAGCAACGAACAAAGTAATACCTGTACTGTACCTGTAGTTTGTCAAGCTCTCTGGATAAAAGATGATATATAAATGTCAATAGTTATTTTAGGTGGTTCCCTGAGGGGAAGCTGCTGTAGACTGAGTGTTACTACATATCTGTCAGTATTCACAATACCCTTTTAGACATATCTTCAGTGGTCTCAGAAGCCACAACAGCAGAATGATGATTTAGGTTGTATTGCCAATTCTGGCCCTAGGTCAAACAGGTATTAAAATGCTGGACGGTCACTAGCATGCAGACAAAGTTACAAACCACACCTTCCTGAGTCACACAGGCGCTAGTAAGTATGAGCCTGTTTCTCTTGAGCTCACTTACAATGTAATAGAAGACTCAAAGGGAATGTATTTTACTGTACCTGCTGTAATCAGCATTAGTTTTCTGCTTCCTCCAGAGGGAAACTGACACATCTGTACCTCCTTTCTGTCCCTCCAAGTGTCCATCAGCATAGTGAAGAATTTTTCACTTCAGTTTCCAATCCCCTGAATGTGATCCCTTACCCAGCCATTCTATTTGAATATAAAATCATATGGGGTGCATGACTTGTACTGTCCACAGGAATGGTCTGGAACCATTTGAGATCTAGCAAATGACATTCTCCTGTTTTTTGTGTTTATTTACACATGCAAAATATTCTCTGGGGAGTACTAAGGGTCAACATTTCTCCCGAGAACAGATCAGCAGCTAAAAAACTGCACTATATTGGGAAAGAAGGAAATGTTAGAAATTATGAAACATCCCACAAGGTGAAGCATAAAGCCCATATAGGCAAGTTAATATTTAACCAAATCCAGTGAAAGCCCTGCCCATGACATGTAAATAGATCTGGAAGTGAGTCAGAAATCTTCCTTATACTATGCCTTTGGAAAACTCAGAGCCTAGGAGTGAGGCTGGCAAGACTTAACTTGGTTTAGGACATAGCCTTTAGTACTGCCTGCCTGTGTTCCACACATAGGGATTTGGCTGGCAATACCATATTCCCCATTTCTCCTGAAACAGTAAGTGAAGAGAACCTCAACAATCCCTGTCTTCAAGCCAAATCCGACAACAGGGCATGTTAGAAACCAATTCTAACCTCCCAAGGGCTATAACTATGTATCTTCCCCCTCTTCCTTTGCTCTTGCTCCAAGCTGCTTATCATTATCAGTTGGCAAAACTGTGGTCTGCTGGTACTCCTCTGAAGCCCAGGTTGTACATATATGGCTAATGATAGTCATGGGGTAGAAGAATTTGTGGAATCTCAGGGCAGAAAATATCCTTGCAGTATAGCTTATAAAAGCAACCAGGTCACCAGTCTGGACTAATGGAATTTAAATTTGAATGCTAGAACAAGTTATATTAGTGCTTGGATAACACTTAGTTCTCTTTTAGCTATAGTTTTTAGATAAGATCTATACATGAAAGTGTTAGATCTAAGCAGCACACCATTCAATAAATCTCTTAGCTGTACAAGAAAATTTTGGGGGAAGTTTTCTTTCCTACTTCACCACCAACCCCCACCTCCACTTTCCCCCCCAAACTTTTCCCCTTCATTTCATCACCATTAAAAAACGTTTTAGTTAAGCATCTCAAACATGTACAACTCAGTAAAGCAGAAGAGTCAAATAGAATGAGAGTTGCTCATATCATATTTCTTTATTTAAGGCTGCTCAGAGGAAGAAACAGATATAGGCTTGTCTGTAACAGCTGTCGCTACAATTGTTGTAGACATCCTGATCCTGTGAACATCTTCAACTCTGATTTGTGAGCAACTCATGAGATCAGGCCTGCAGCGCTTCAGCACTCCAGAGATGCTACACCTTAACATCTACTTAAATAAGTTCCTCAATAAGGGGCAGCAACACTGTCACAGAAAATCCTTTACATGTTGTAATATGCACAAACAGTTCTGCTCATTTATTAAAGATCTGTGGTAACAGGAAACATGGTCCCCCCCCCCCTTTTTTTTTTAATTAAAAGGGACAGTTGAGAGCGAAAGTGCAATTGAGTGTTACTTCAAATATAGCTTTGAAATAACTTTTTTCATTGTTCATCTGAATGTGCAACAAAACAGTGACTTAATATTTTATACCATGTAAGTTTACACAAAGTGTGCATGATCACTTTATTTACAGGGTGCCTGCCAAATTTCTGCACTGATTTCAAATTCACCAACTGCATAACCACACCATAGTTAAAACTGCAGCAGCATTCCTGTTTGAATTATTACTGGCTTAAAACTAGCATATCATTTGCACCTCACATCCAGATCTAAAAACCACATTTAACACCCAAGGATTGTATTTTGAGACCAAGCTGTGGAAGAGATTTTTTCTATCAGCAGCATGTGGCCGATGGGTAGACCTGCTTTGGTAGTTTATATGGCAGTTTTGAAATGGTTTTATTCACACACTTAGGCTGTTTGATAAGGGGTTAAGATGCTTGATCCTCAAGAGGTTTTTCCCCCTAAACACATTTCAATTTAGTTGTGACTAAGGCCTGGCTAAATGAAGAAGACCTGAGATTTGGAGACAACATTTCATGCAGAAAACTATAAGAACACTTTACACTGTCTAAATAAGGATCATTTCATAACCCACTAAATGCAGATGCCTCTGGGGTGGAAATGGGAGATTTTAAAATACCAGTTTGGCCAACAGACCTGTGCCTATGCCCTATACTAGTTCTCCAGAAAGAGCCATGGAATCTTTAATAGCTCTATATCAGTGGTCAGATGTCTGAATTTATCCTTCCTCTAAAGGAAGGAAACTCCCCTACAACATAGTGCCCCCTTTCCAATATCACAATGGTGTACTGATTCCCTATTGACATTGACAAATTAATTGTATGACCAACAAGGTGCAAACTTAATGTATATTAAAAGACCATGGCCAGAACTGTACATATCTCTCTGTATTTGGTCACTTTCCTTATCTTGCTGGGTAAAGATCCTCATTTCTGGAACTGAGAATTAATGTAGCAGAGTTTCTAATTTTCATTAGAGGAATATCGAAAAGGATTAAGGCTTAACATCAGAAAATCTCAACTGCAGTTACTCAAGCCTTATGTCAATACCTGTGATTTTTGACTCACATTCATTTTCTCTGAGAATAGGACCCTGTGCTAAGCCCCTATTTTTTTCCACACAAACATAAACCCTCACTTTTAAAATCATTATAGTCGTTTTCTTTAGAAGCCACTGAGCCACAATGTACTGGTTACCAAAAATTCTTCTTGACTGATGATTGTACAAATAAAGCAACTCAGGGCACTCAACATTCTATTTATTCTTTTTTAAAAAAACAAACAAACATTGTATTTTGATGGAAAGTTGCATTTTAAAAACTTTAAATTCTTCCACCTCTTCCTTTATTTGAATGTGGAAAGTAATACTATTAGTGCTTGGCTTGATCTGTCATTAAGAGACATTTGGGGTTAATATAATAAAGAAAGACTAAAAATCATCATCTATTCTGTATTTTTGTATGTGACTGAATTTACCCTTCACATGCATCTTCAGAAGTTAGGACAACAGGGTAATTCTTAACTACTGATATACGGAGTAACTGCTAGAAAATTCTTCCTCGGATTTGTATATTATACATTACAATATCATAGGATTACAGAGAAACCAAAAAAGCTGTATTTAACCAACATTTTAGAATAGATCCACGTGAGTCCAAATGACCCATAGAAGTGCTTCTTGTACTTGATGGCAGGTTTATGGACATGTTGTAAATGTCAGACAACGCTTTTTTAATAATAATAATAAAAAAGACACTAATACTGTTTCCTTGTAACCAGGACAGAAAATCATTTGGTAAGAATAAGAACATTTATTGGTTTTGACATAAAAATTTCTTGCTGTGAGGTGGAAATGCTTCACTCCAAATACCGGGAGAAACATGAAATCTCAAGGGTTATGTTCAGTAACTCTTGATTCAAAAGCAGACACTGCAGGTGCATTATTTAAGAGTTTGTCAAAGATGATCTTCTACAGCACACTACTTCAGGCTTCATCTCTTGCCGTGCATGTGAAGGGGCTTCTCTTTTAAAGATGTGGAACTATCAGCTATGTCGCAGGTCAGTCCCCCTCACTCCATTCCAATACCATCTTGGCCACTAGAAACACTCATATTAGCAAATTTCTTAATTTTAAATGCAATCCCTTCTCCCATAAATCCTGTGTCAATGCAATTCTGTTGCCAAGACTTTCAATGCACACAAACTGGAAAATTCAAAGTGACTGTTTTCACAGCTTTCTTATATTTTGTATCATTGCATATAGCGTTAATTTTAATGGCTTAAATATATAATATATTCAATATGGATGAGAAATAGTAGCAGACCAAGCCATTATTCTGAATTTTCTGACTCCTGTGCATGTAAAATCTCAACCATGTTTCATTTCACAGTTTTTTGCATTTCACTTTTTGAAGCATCATAAATACTTGCATATGGGTTAGAAACTGCCATTTAAATAAACACATCAGAATTTGTATCTGAATGAGCGATTAAGTCACATAGTCAAATAAACAGTGGAGGCATGGGGTGGATGACAGGGTTAGAAGAGGGCCCAGAGCTGTAAAGTGTAGGAGAGACTAGTTGGGTTGTCCGGCTTTTGTTGTGTGACATAGCACAATGTGCTCAATCCTCAGTTGGGATAAATTTGCATAGCTTCATACACTTCAACAGCACTATACCATTTACATCAGCTGTGGATCTAGGTTGTGGTTATGTGTGATGCTCAACATATACATGGCCACATTTATCTGGAGCATCACACCTTTCAAAATTTGAGAGACGAGGAGGAATCATGTGCTTTTTATGTGCCGTCTGCACTATCACAGTGGAAAAAATGCCTAGTAAAGAAAAAGGATGTTTTCACCATCTGATTTCTCACTCTTCAATAGCTTAAAAACAGGGGGGGAAAAGGAAAGAGACAAAAGAGTCACCTTAAGGCTGAGAACAAACAACAGAAATTGAATTTAAAATATAGTCATATTTTTAGAAATGTATAAGCCTTTGAAAGCAGGGGTTTAGACTTAACGTGACTCCTAAACTTCGCTAGCGTGTTCATACACTATAATAAATGTTAAAGGCTTGTCTAATGTGTCACCGCATCAAATGACTGACAAGTTTTAGTAGAGGGGGAAATTAATAAAGAAGAAACCAAAGGTTATTAATTATGAAAAAAACAAAAGCGTAAGTTCGTAACCTATGGTACCACAGACAACTGGCAGCAACAGATTCTTACAGAAGAAAAGAAGCAACCAAGCAGTAACTTAAAGAATTAAAGGTTGAAAAAGGAGTGTGAACCTAATGGATGCTTTACCTAAAAAAGTTTGATCCAGGTTACTTTTCATTTGCATTGAACACTGGGGTGGGGGAGGGGGGGAAATCAGGATGACTGTACGTTTAATTGCAATAATCCTGGCATTCAGGCATTTGATTCTGTAAAATATTCAGAGCATTAATACAAACAACAATATACAGAGCTATTGCATGCTGTTTTGAAGTATATCACAACACAGTTAAAACTACATTTTGAAATTCAGGAGGGTGCTCTGAAACAGTTATTTATTAAAGAATGAAAGGCTTGTGTTGGGGGTGGGGTGCAAGCAGCCTCTCATGATTCTAATAATATACAAAAATATGCTTTTGGGGTACTCTTGGGAACAGTAAGTCAAAGGTTTCCCTTCCTTAAGTAAAGGTAAAATACACAGCCTTTCAAATTACTGGATGGTTCTGAAAACAACAGGTCTCTCCTATTTCTATTATGTATGTTTAGATTACAGTAATAATAAACAGAAAACTTCTACATCATGTTTATCTCTTTGAAGCCCTGCTGTAATAAGTAGTTGAGAACTTCCTTTCAAAGATGTGATTGTACTGGAGCAACAAATTTACATCAGCTTGGAAGACATTTTGGAAATTCCTCTTCAATGCAGTCCTAAAGAAACAGATTGCTCGGGGGAGTAGAGGAGGGGAAAACGAGGCTGTTACTTACCTATAACCAGAGGTTCTTTGAGATACATAGTCCCTGTCTGTATTCCACTGAGGGTTTATGCATGCATGGCATGTGTACAGAGCCAGATAATTTGAAAGTAGTGGTATCCATTGGTCCATGTATGCATCCTTGCCTTGCCTAATGGTTTCCTCTGAGATGATAAAGGGTGGGGCAGACCCACCATGTCTCCAGTTCCTTATCCACTGCAAATCAAACAGATCCACAGCAAAGGGAAAGAGAGTGGGGGAAGTGGAATACAGACAGGGACCACAGATCTGTGAGAGCCTCCAGCTACAGGTAAGTATCCTCCTCCTCTTCAAGTGATGGTCTATTGTATTCCACTGAGGGTAATTAACAAGTGGTGCGAGGATGAGGATGGAATGGTTGAGTGGAGGACAACCGTGCCGAAGGAGGTATCCATTACAGAGTTTTGTGATGACCGTGCTGTCCGGGGAGGATGGGAGAAAGGGGATTCCTACACAGACAGGTGTTAGGTCTGTCCATCCCTGTAAGGAAGAGAGCTTGGGAGGGACTGTCAGCATAAGGTCCATGGCATGCTGTGTGGGTGAGTAAACTCTCTGGAGCCACACCTGTAGGCAACAAAGGTGGAGGTGAGCAAAGGTGGTGACATACATGCAGGCTGCCAGGGAAAAGGCAAGTCCTGGCCTGGACAGATGGACTATTGATTATTCGGGTGACGAGTTCTTGCAGAGTCTGGAATCTGTCCTTTGGTAGGTAAGCTCGTGCTGTAACTGAGTTGATGGAGGCCCCTATGAAACCTAGAGACTGTGTAGGAACCAAAGTTAATTTTTTGACATTGATGTGGACTCCTAGGGAGGAAAGAAGTCTCATTAACATGGAGGTCGAGATCTGAGCTTCATCTCTGGATCATGCTGCTAGAAGCCAGTTGTCGAGATATGGGAATACATGGATCCCATAAAGCCTGGACGTGGGCCATTATGACAAAGAAAACTTTGAAGACCCTGGGAGCAGTGGTGAGTCCAAATTGTAGGACACTGTATTGAGGGCCTACTGTGAACCAAAGGAATCATGTGTGCATTGGATGGATGTCTATGTGAAAACAGGCATCCTGCATATTGAGAGCCGTAAACCACATACCTTTTTCTAGTGACGGTATGATGGCTGCTAAAGTGACCATAAAAAATTTGGGTTTGTGGATGAAGCGATTGAGGCAATGGAGATCCAGGTCTTCATTTTGGGTACCAGGAAGCAAGTTGAATAGAACCCTATCCCTTGATAGTTTGGAGGAACCTGCTCTATCATTCTTCTTTGTAGTAAGGAGTCTACCTCTAGTGCAAGGATGAGGTCATGAGAGTGGTCCCTGAAAAGGGATCAGGGCATGGGTTGTGGATGAGGTAGCATGATGAACTCGATCATATAGCCACAGAGGATGACATCTAGCACCCACTTGTCCGTTTTTATTGCACTCCAAGCTAGTAGAAAGAGTGCTAGATGACCCCTGAAGGAGGTGGACTGGCTGTAGGGCAGTAGGAATAGTGGTTGATGGCTCTCTAGTGGTACCTGTATCTCTTTTCTGAGAGGCCTGCATGTGTGATGATGAAAGCTGTGAAGGTGGGATTGTTGGGTCTTTTGGTGCTTGCATGGTGATTTGTATGGTCTTCGATTGAAGAACTGGGGATTTCTGAATCGTTGTTCCTGAATCGGTAGAAATTCTGCTTGGGTACAGGTGTACAGATACCCAATGATCTAAGTGTGGCCGTAAATCATTTAGGGTGTAGAGAGAATCATTGGTTTTCTAATTAAAAAGATGGGGTTAATCAAAAGAGGTCCTTGATGGTATTTTGCACCTCCTTGGGAAAATGAAGCCACATGAAGCCAGACAAATGAAGCCACAATTCCCTCCAAATGACAATGCCCGTAGCCATCGAGGTATCTGCTGCATCTAGAGCAGGTTGAAGCACTGTCCTCACCACCAGTTTCCCAGACTGGAACTGGACTCGATCTTGCTGAGGTAGCTTTTCAGTAAAGTCTTCTGGTTTGCCATAATTGAGGAAGTCAGAATTGGCCAACAAGGCTTGGTAACTCGAAATTAGGAATTGGAGGCTAGCTGACTAGAAGATCATGTGTCCAAGAAGATTCAATCGTTTGCCCTCGTTATCAGCTGGAGTGGAGCATGAGTTTTGCTGTTTTGACTGTTCAGTTGCTGCTTGCACCACAAAGGAATTAGCTGGGGGAGGCGGGTGAGAAATTAAACTCCAACCTCTTAGCTGGTACATAGTATAGGTGCGCATGTGACTGGGGAATGCCAAACTGTTCGAGCCGGTTGGAGAAAGGTCTCACTGATCGATAAAGAAACCCTACTTGGTACCAAGGAATGAAGGATGTCCTGGAGCTAATTCTGTTTGCCTTGTACTTCCTCCTATGAAGATGGTTTGCCATTCTTTGCAGGAGACCTTGAAATCGCCAAAGGTCTTCTGAAGGCAAAGGGGAAGCTGAAGTTACCACAGCATTTGGAAAGGATGATGGAAAGTGCTCTTGCTCTGGTGGTCTGAACTGGACTGAGTGATTCTTCCTCCAAACTGATTCAGAGCATCTGCTCATGGGTGCCCTTGGTGGGGATAGAAGCGAAGCTTCCCTCATTGAATGAGGTGGGTTTCGAGGGGAGGTACTGGGGCCAGAATCTCCAATAGGGCCAGCAGGACGGATCTGGTGGGTGCTGTACAGGGCCCCATACTGGGGGAAACCAGTGAGTGGCTTCTCTGCTGTTGGAGGTACTGCCATGATGTCAGTGGTCTTTTGGGGAAAGTAGCGATAGGGAATGGGTGGTCCTTGTGCTCCCTCTGAATCCTCTAAGGGCAAAAACTCAGATCCTGTTCCAATGGCAGTACTGTCAGAGCTGGCAGAAACATGTAAACCATAGGAGGATGTATTGAAGCATGCCTTGACTGTGGTATGTCCTAGGTGGGAGATCTGGCCTCCATAGATGTGGATGGTAGTGGAAGGCATGGAGAGCTCAGTTCTTCTAGGGCAAATAGTTCATGTGGCTCTGGTGTTTTCTCCAATCTCTCCAGGGTTAATCGTACTTGTTAACGGAACCAGGGCCAAAGAGGAGGACTTCAACAGAAATGATGAATCCCTTCTCTTAAGGGAGGCCAATGTTGACTGTGTGTGGGGCTCGGTACTGGCAGATCCATCAGTTTGTGCAGGGTTTATTTTTCATGCTTGTGCATCTTGGAGTGCACTGCCTCTCCATGGCTGGAACTCGTGGAAGGTCCATCATCTGGGACCCAGCACATGATCCATAGAAGTAGTAACGCCAGAACCAATCTGCATCTCCAAAGTCAGAGGTGCACTCCTGCCTGTCTCAGGATGATGTAAGGGGTGGGGGTGGGCAGGGGATCAGGTTTCCTCCTGGGTATAATGGAGGCCTCGAGGTGACTTCCATGAGGTACTTCTTAAAGCAGAGAGCCTGACCTTCTTGGGTACGGCTTGGGAAGGACTGGCAGATACTGTGCCAGGATGAAACTTGGGCTTCTCCCAAGCAGTATAGGCAGTGTTGATGTTTGTTGATGATTGAGAAGGAGTGCAAGCAGGAGGCACAGATTTTAAATCCTGGCACCTTCAGCATAGTCCAGCGCCTGCACGTGGATACTGGGGTGGGAATGAGGGGGTAACCAGTAAACCGATTCCCCCAAAGTCTCAGTTCTATTAAAAATATTACTAAAAGCTAAAACTATGTTAAAGCAGTAAAAACAGCAAACGTTACAAGAAAAAATAACTATCTACAATTTGAAACTTTAAAAAGTGCATCAAACACAAGAGGACACTAGTAGCTCTGACTCAGACCATGTGGCAGTGAGAAGGAACTGGAGACACAGTCAGTCCGCTCTGCTCTTTATCACCTCAGACGAAACCATGAGGTGAGGCTAGTGCACATGTGTGGACCAACAGACACTGGTACTTTTAAATTCTCCGGCTCTGGACGCATTGTGCGCACGCATAAACCCTCAGCAGAATATAATAGGGACCATCACTTGAAGAAGAAGTTAGTATATCACTCTCCATTCCTCCTCACCAATAAATATTACAAAGTCACTCACAATACTAGTAACTGATTTAAAAGAGTAGGTTTAAAAAAAAAAATACTAAAGGAATGGGCTCCCAAATCAGTACCCTTTATATTTGTGCCTGGTGGGCTAGATTTCCTTTCCCTACCTTAAGGCCCACTGAAATCAATGATAGTCTTTCTGTTGATTAAATAAAAGTTGGTTTGCGATCTTAGGGCTTGATCCAAAGTCCAGGGAAGTCAATGGATTTTGAATCAGTTCCTCTGTAACGGAGCCCATGTGCTAAATTCCAGTGCATCATTCTTCCCACCTCCCATTGAGCTGTGCATGCTTTAGCAAGCTATGGAACATGGGCTGTTCCAAACTTAACTCTAACTGAGGTGTGGAGGAATCCCAACTCCATGACAGATTAGAAAACGCACAAAACAGGAGGTACTATACTCTGAGTCATATGGCTAAGCTCTTAGTATGGTATCAATCTCTAAAACCATTCCAATAGTATAACTAATGTGACAAAGTTCCTCCTCTACCTTGGTGGGTCTTGCGCTTATTGGCGGATTTGCTCGCCTTGGAGCTTCACAGCAGCCCTCAGTTTGGCCGTTTTTGTGAACCCACAGCCCAGGTCAACTCCGCCTGTGTCTGACCAGGAGTTGGGAGGTTTGGGGGGAACCCGGGCCTGACCTCTACTCTGCGTTCCAGCCCAGGGCCCTGTGGAATGCACCGTCTAGAGTGCCTCCTGGAACAGCTGTGCGACAGCTACAACTCCCTGGGCTACTTCCCCATGGCCTCCTCCCAACACCTTCTTTATCTTCACCATAGGACCTTCTCCCTGGTGTCTGATAATACTCGTACTCCTCTGTCCTCCACCAGTATGCTTTCTCACTCTCAGCTCCTAGTGCCTCTTGCTCCCAGCTCCTCAGACACACACCACAAACTGAAGTGAACTCCTTATTAAAACCCAGGTGCCCTGATTAGCCTGCCTTAATTGATTCTAGCAGCTTCTTGATTGGCTGTAGGTGTTCTAATCAGCCTGTCTTAATGGTCTCCAGAAGGTTCCTGATTGTTCTGGAATCTTCCCTGTTACCTTACCCAGGGGAAAGGGACCTACTTAACCTGGGACGAATATACTGCCTTCTGTTACTCTCCTGTAGCCATCTGGCCCAACTCTGTCACACCAACTATAGAAATTTTCAGTTAAGAAAGTTTGCTGTGAAACTAGACAATTGGCGGGAAGCGTCTTTTACAAAACACATCGTTCTTTTTCCAAAATCTATAGTGGTATGCTGTGCAATTTAGAACTTCTTATTCAGCTGCCTACTCTCCGCTGACCAAACTGAAATCTGCCCACAATAGTGAGGTGTGCAAATCCACAAGGGGAAAAAAATTAGAAAAATAATACATCATAGAAGTTACTTATGTTTAATGCTTAAAAGTCTGAATGCACAAACAATAATCTACCATTATAGAAGTACTGGTGGTCAATACAATGCATTAGAACTATGTACAATGACACAGTTTAGTATCAAAATCTTTCTACACTGTAGAGTATTACGAAACTGTTAATGACATCAAACACTAAGCACTTAAGACACTATTTTTTGCTACCACATTTGGAACTTCAATGAACAGTCCATTTCAACTTGCAGCATCAATCCATTTCTAGTATGAAATTAAGTAACTTTCTACTTATACAATAAGATTTATCTACATCGTTCTTTTGATTTTGATCCATAGCAGCAAAGGCACTGTACATCAGCAGATCCACAGACTTAAAGATTTTTTTTAAAGCATTCAAAAAAAAAAAAAAAAAAAGGTCACAGATCATAGTTTAACAGCAACAACAACATAAAAAGATAACACAATGTCTCTGGCACAATGGCACAGGCTGTGCCAATTTCAGGGACATCCAACTAAGACTTGGATAGAACTGGTGGCAAATAAAGCAAGTCCTTTTCCCAAGAGAGAATCCATTCTTTTCTGAACTTCAGAATGAGTGCTCTTGTAAATCCTACCGCTGAAGTCCTTGATTTTGTAGTCTGTACATTGGTAGGAATCCATTCTCATTTCAATGCAGTTTCCAATGAATATAGCAAATATTTCTGTAATCTCTTGTAACTGCAAAATTGCTGAAAGACGCACATCTCCCTTCTCAAAGGGATGTGGCAAAAACATCCAGAAGAGATAAAGGTGGCTCTTTGAGGCAAGTTACTGTACTTCTCTCTGCAATACAACAAAGAGATGTTATATTAAAAAGCCAGGATCAACACAGAGGATTTTATCATCCCCAGAAGCATTGAAAACAAATCTATTTACAAAACACTACATGACAGCAGATTGTTACATACATTAAAAAGAATCTTATTTTTGGCACGTTTCCTTACAATTTATTTAATTCAGCTCTGAATTTAACTAGCGAAAAATTACAGGCATATATACACAACCGGTTATAGTTCGTAATTACTCTTCTAGATTTCCAAGCTGGTCTAAAATACATCAAATTACATCATCTTCCTCCCACAATAATTATTTATATTACAGTAGCACTGAGGAGGTCTCAACCAAGAGCAAGATAAACAGTCAAAAATTTAATATAAGCTATCATTCTATTTAGTGCACTTGTCACTTGTGACCTCCCACCCTTCCTCCTTTCCACCCACCAGCAAAAAACACAAAATATACAACGCACCTTTCAAACCAAGGCAGGGGCAGACAGCTTTATTTAGTCAGTTCATTGTTAGAAAGCCTTCTTTAAACAAAATAAATACATTACAGCTATAATACATAATTAGAGAATCAGTTCAGTGTTAAGTATGCTTATCCCCTCTTCTTCCAAGTAGATATCTTAAGTTTGGTATCACAAGTTCTTAATGAGCATTCACAATTCAATAGCAAGTTAGATGGGGGAAAAAATGAACTCCACAACTGTGATGAGCATTGTAAGTCCTCAGTTTGGAAAAGAAAAAAAAAAAAGGAATATACAGCAAAGTGCTAGGAGGAGGAGTCCTGTTTGCATTCAGCTTTGTCTCTAATAAATAACTTCATAGACTGTAGCCTTCTTGTCCCCAGAGCCAGTGACAATGTATTTGTCATCCACAGAGATATCACAGCTAAGCACAGATGAGGACTCTTTGGACTACGAGAAACAAAAGAAAAATACATAAGCATAAAGAAATTAACTATTTTTCTGTTTTAATAAAATCAGGTGAACACAAATGGCACCAGATTAGACGATTAAATCAGTAGAGAGTTTACTAAGGGGGAGTGCATGGGAGAGCTTATCTAAATACCAAAATATACTGACTCAAAGCAGAGAGGAAGGGCTAGCAGATGCAACTACAAAAATAATTCGGCAAACTTCCCTCACGTAAAGTATTTAAGACAACACACAGAGCAACATAAAAGGAAAGGGAATGTTTTATTCAATATTACAGAACTGAAGACAACCTATAAAACAAACTAATCCCTCCAATCCTCCGTCCCCCCCCACACGCACTTTACAAACAGTGAGTATTTATTAAACGTTTATATAACTCAATTAGTTTTCGCCTGCTTAAAAACAAGCCAAAAGCCATCTTGAAAAAATACATTATCCTTATGGAGAAGTCCTATAGAGTTTAACTGGGATAAAACCAACAGGGTTCTAGAGAAATTTGAGAGGTTTCTATAAAAATCACTCTAAAAACCTACAGGATATAATAGAGAATGAGAATCATTACTGTTTTTAGTACCCCCTTCTAAGCACTTTCCAAATGGAAAAGAAAGACCATCCCTGCACCAAGGAACTTACAATCTCAGGAATAAACAAACAAACAGGTGAGAAGACACCAGAGTGACTGGCATAGTAGAAGCAAATCAATGGAACAGAATACAATAAACAAACAGATCATGCAATGGATACAGCATCAAAATGAGAGAGAGAGAGAATTAATTTATATCTATATCTACCTAGATATAGTATATGATATATATTTATATTTAATATCTGGAGCCCAAAAACGAAGCATCCAGGATTTTGGTAAAAGTTGTTGGAGGCTGGTTGGCACTACTTTCTCAATGATATTCTATAGGAATGAGAGTTTGGAGATGGGATTAGAGTGGGAAAGGTTCTCCTAATCAAGTGCTGATTTCTTGTAGATTAGCCAGACTATAAAGAGTTTGAACAGGTTCGCTTTTCTGAAGGAGGCATCGTTAAGTTCATTAGAAAGGGGCACAGTTAATATTTATAGGATGTTTAAAGAAAAAAAAACGTATAGAAAGGTTATCATTTCCTATTGCATTCCACAAGAACCTTCCATAAGTGTCGGCTCTTGAATTCAAGAGTTTTCCTGCTTAATGTAATGACTTTTAAATCTCAATACACATTATGACATCTTAATGGTGCTTATCTAGTCCAAACCTGTTCAGCTATTTCATGAAATAAAGAGGAACATTTTTAAAAAATGCCATGTCACAGTTATAAATTAGGGGAAAAAGTGCTCACGAGGCTTTATTTCTCTTGTCTGTGAACTGAAAAAAATACACAAGTGTTGAGTCTGGTTTTCACTATTTTCAGCAGGATTCTGGATATTCAATGAATGGTAGATTAGCCACGTGGCACCTGCACTATATTCCACTGCCCACAGCATGAAATACAAAGGAGAGGAAATAGGCATAAGAAATTCGAGACAAAGAGGATTAAAAAATGGGCATTAAAGCCCAACTTCAAGATAAGGGTCCATTTTATTGTAATGTTAAAATTATTAAAATATTATTGAGGACAAAATCTTGTACATCTCATTATAACAGACAAAGTCTTAAAAGAAACATAATTAGCCAAGAAAACCCATTTAAAAACTTCTTAGGCTAACGATGGACCCTGAAAAGTGCACCTCTATTGTACTATAATGTGGAAAACAGCTTTTAGGAGATTATTACCTGGAATATGCTGGCTCCATAAGGTGTTCTCCAGGCATTAAGAAGATTATCTTTTCCAGTGCTTACAAACCATTTTCCTGAAATCAGATTTTTAATTTTTTTTTATAATTATGTTACATTTTCAATGAACTCATGCACAAAACCCCTAGATTACGAAGAAAAATGATCAATTTACACTTAATGAAAAAATTATCCAGAGAACGGTCAAAGTTACATGTGGCTAGATCAGTGGTTCTCAAACTTTTTTACTGGTGACCCTTTTCACACAGCAAGCCTCTGACTGCGACCCCCCCTTATAAATTAAAAGCACTTTTTTATATATTTAACACCAATATAAATGCTGGAAGCAAAGCAGGGTTTGGGGTGGAGGTTGACAGCTCTTGACCCCCATGTAATAACCTCATGACCCCCTGAAGGGTCCTGACCCCCAGTTTGAGAACCTCTGGGCTAGATTAAGGTATTTCACTGTAAGTATTTTGTATTAAAAAGAAATCATACAGAAAAAAGTTTAATTTTAGTATTATATTGAACATCTGGTTTTACATTTCCTTGTTTTTATTCAAAAGAAATTTGTTAGGAGAGAAAATACTGGCATAGATGTTGTAGCTTACCACAGTGAGCAAATTTGAGTGACAACACACAGCTCTCGTGAAGATGCAGTTGATACTTGTCTGGTTTAGTAACATGCAACACCTCAACATTACTGTTCTCCATTCCTACTGCCAACCATTCACCAGTTGGACAATAACCCAGTGAGAAGATCTGGAATTAACAGAGCACATGCTTCAGTCAGTAAAGGAGGAGCTTGAAATAGTCGGAGCTAATTCCTGCTTCATTGTTATCACTGTTCACAAAATGTGAGCTACATTTTGGGCTGCTACACAGGTTATAAAAGATGTTAATCGTTTACTATAGTAATCAAGACAATTAGTTAATGTAAATGCAACTCATTTTGAACTGCAATAGTAAAGCATTGAAACAAACTATAAAAGTTACTTTCCTAGCCCATCCAACAGCATTAGAAATATTTCTGTAATATATCTTTTGAACTAAGATCTACAGAACTGAAAACTGGTTACATAGGAACACTTTAATCTGGCAATTCCCCTTTATAAATAGGGCTCTCTGCTCTTCTTGTGGGAAAAATACTGATCTGTCAAACTGAGAGCCATAATCTAGAAAAAATGTTTAGCTGCCATATTAAAAACAGTGCCAGAGACTAAGTGAAAAAATTCTAGGAGCTCTTCAAGTTTGCTTTTTTAAAAAGGTGCTAATTTTATAAAATCACTATGGATTTCTCTAACATGTCAAAGCTTCTGAGAGTGAACCTGTGATGTGAAATCATGTTGTTGTAGCTGTCTTCCTTCTCTGAGGTCCCAGGATCTGACTGTATTGTCCAAACCTCCCGTCCAGAGCTTGGTGCCATCATTAGAAATGTCAATACAGCTGGCTCCATCGGTGTGGCCCTGGAATTGTCTGAAAATTTCAAAGAGAAAACACATGCACACGCTAATGGTAAAAAGATTTGGTTTTGATCCGTGTTCATTTTTCCATGCAGATCATGCTAGTTTTGGTTTATTTCCTTTAATAACTCTAGCTATTAAAATGTAGCAAAAGCATATTTTAGTAGAGTGACTTGAATTCCGAATTTGTAGATCACCAAATGAACTGTGTGTGGAATGCCTCAAATAATCAGCCTAGTACATTTTTTTTCAAAGCACCCTATATACTTGTTCACAAGCCAAATTTTTTTGACTGTAAAAAACGTGAAGTATCGAAGAGCGGGGGTCAGCTTATCAATGGGTCTATACCAAAAGTTGACCATTTTAAGCTCTATTGGACTATTGAATATCTAATACATTGTCGTCGTAGATCGGGGTCGGCAAACTTTACCCTGATGGGCCGGGAGCCAAAGTGGGCTAGGACGTTTTGTTTACCTGGAGCGTTTGCAGGCACGGAGCCCCTCAGCTCTCAGTGGCTGTGGTTTGCCATTCCCAGCCAATGGGAGCTGTGGGAAGTGGCGGCCAGCACGTTCCTCAGCCTGCACTGCTTCCTGCAGCTCCCATTGGCTGGGAACGGCAAACCATGGCTACTTGGAGCTGAGGGGCTCCGTGCTTGCGGACGCTCCTGGTAAACAAAATGTTCTGGCCCGCCAGCAGCTTAGCCTGACGGGCCGGAAGCCAAAGTTTGCCAACCCCTGAAATATAGGGTCGGCTTAAGAAAGGGTCATTTAGTTTTTGCCGTGTTTACCTATCCATCTTGGGGGGACAGCTTATAAATGAATGGGCTGATGAACGTGTATACACGGTATGTTTTAAGGTTCAGACTGAGACTGTGACATCACATCAGGTACTGGGAATGTCACATCTTCCTGGGAGGAATTCAGCATAACATTCTAAATTTACTGGCTCTAAAAAGCATCTGCAATCACTTACTTACACAGGCTTTAATACAGAGTAGTCTCAATGGGATCATCAGATCAACTGATAAAAGCCCATCTTTTACATACATTACTACAATACTGTATAATGTAGAGCTGTATTATTGGGTCCCACTTACAATGTTTTACACTGGGGATGAGAAATACCCAAACATGTGTATCTGAAACCCCCCAAACTTTGTGCTTTCCAAAATCAGATCTGAATGTGGTGATTCAGGCCCATCCTTACTTAGAATACAAACACTAAGCACAGATCAAAGAGGTGTGGTTGTGTGCAACGTATTACACAAGACCAAACTACTCCATGTTTTAAAGGGATCTAGAAGAATCTTAGCAACATCAACACCAGCTGATTTTACTCTAAGAAGCCATCAGACCCCAATCTAGCAGAATTAGAACAGAACTTTAAAGTCTGCCATTATAAAACCCTCTAATCCTATAAATAAGGATGTAATTTTTATCAAGCTTTTATTATTCTGGCTCCTTAACAACAAAATACTGAAACAGTTATGCTGACAATTAAGATAAGAGCACATTAAAAAAAAAATAAGGGAGAAAGTACATGCTATTGTTAATTCATTCTTCACAACCTGACAATCCAGTTCTGTTGACCTACCTGACTAATGTCTGGTTGTGAAGATCCCAAACGGCAATGTTCCCATCGCTACAGCAGGAGAAGCAGACCTTGGAATCGGGGCTGATAGCTAGAGCATAGCAAGCTGGAGCAGAAGATGTCAGCTCTGCTTTTATACGTGGGGTAGGAGCTGCCAGGTCCCAAATGGATAACGTGCTGGCTTCCCCACCGACAATCAGGGTGCGGCCATCTGGAAGCAATCTGCAGGAACGGATGTAGTTATCTCTGTTCTGTGGAGACAGAAGCCATCACGAGATTACTCATGAGGAAAGGAAAACAGCATTAACATGAGAGCAGAAATCCATAAAAGTATTGTATTCCCTCCTGGTTTTAATGAGCCAGTTACACTTATGACAATGATAAAGTGTATTAATGCCAGAAAATTACACGACATCAGGGAAGTACTTAAACTTGATCTACAAAATTCAGTAGTGAGAGCTATTTAATCTTAATTAGCATCAAAATGCAAAGACCAGCACCCAACTCCAAACACTTCAATGTTCCTGCATTTGACAGCTTTTATACAAGGTTTCATTTTTATACTCTGCTCATTTCAGTACATTAACCCCTTGATAACTGGGTGTACCAATTTCTGACATACCTCCGCCTCCCATTTTAATGAGCCCTGCTGCCCCACCAAGGAGATACTAGGGTCACATGTTTTGCACAGTTCTGATGAAGCAGCAATTACAACAAGAGGCAACATCTCATCAAGAACAGTAAATGACAAGAGAAAAGTTGCCAATAATGGTGCATCTTGTAAGCACATGCCAATAATTTGTTGTTCCCAGTAATAATTTAGGGAGATTTTTAAACTGTCAGAATACACACATACATGCACATGCATGGACCATATATTAGAATTCGAGCCTACAAGTAATTTTTAGCACATGAGAGGATATAGGGCTTAAACACACACCCATAATGTCAAAAGTTTATAGACAGCATCTACAGCACTATTTCTGATCTTGTCTCTTGCCTATATAGTTTATGGGGATTTTGGTTTGTCAGGGGAAAAAGCATGTGTATTATAACACACACACACCAGAAACTGAACAACTCAGCAACACACAGAATAATAAAAAGAACCTGAATTAAGCTCACCAAGCTGAGGAGCTGGTTCTCAATGCTGTTGGTACTAATTGATCATCATAACCCATATCTTAACACTATCATATCACTCGTGCACAATCTGAGTATTTTCTAAACTGCTTTCTTCTATCCCCTCCCCATCTGATCAAGCTTCACTTTCATTCCTAGATCTTCACTTACCAGGCAGTCTAGCTGAGAGACAGGGCTCTTGTTCCCAGGGTGGCTGATGTCCCAGACTTTGACACATCCCTTTCCACCAGTATACACGTGTCTTGTGGGGTTGCTTATGGTAACTGCACACACTACTTCCCCGTGATTCAGAGTGTTGATCTGACGAGCATGGCGAGGGATTCCTGGTCCAATGAGGGCATCAGGAGGAAAAGGTACAGGTTGCATCTGACCATCTGCACTTACATGAAATGAATAAGCTCTGAGGAAAGGATAAGGGGAAAGTGATTTAATGAATTACCCCTTGCATCTATTTAAGAAAAGAGAACAAGATACATAAACCATTTTCAAACTTGGCTGCTTACATTTTGGCATCTAACAACATAGTTAGGTACCAAATGCAATGGCCAGATTTTCAGAGGTACTGCACACCCTCAACTTCCATTTACTTTAACAGTAGCCAGGGGAACTCAGTACTTCTGAAGACTTGAAGTTATTAGCTGTCTACATATGGATTTAGTCACCTATCTTTAGGCATCCAGTTTTGGAAATGTTGGCCTTAGTGGTCTCCACAAGGCAAGTTATCCAGACACAGACTAAATAGCTTTTTAGGACTCAAGCCATGTGCTTCTGATTTCTGGAGTGTGTAGGGATATGTGAAGCTATAGTTTCCAACCTTAAGTTTGCCCGTGACTGGGTCCGAGATTTGATATGTGATTTGATATACATACGTAGCAGAAGCAGGGAAGCCCACATCAGAGCCTCCCTGAAGACAGAAATAGTAGGGAGCATCTCTTCAAGCTTTAAGGAATGGTTGGGTCCAAGGGGATAGATAGGTGACTATTTCCCTTAGAGGCTTTCATTTATGAACATGAACGTTCAAGAGAGTATGAAGGGGATTAGTTCATTGCCTGGCTTTCACTGAACTGAACAGTGGGGTGCACATATCTTAAGCTTATATTGTATTTTACAGCACTCTGTCAATAGAAGGATTGAAATCAATGACACCATGGAGTTAAGGTTTTTAGGCACAATTCCTGAAATGGCAGTCCAGCAAAAATGTGCAAGTAATTTGTTCTTGTTGTTGTTGCACTGATATGACAAGCACAAATCCCAGTTCTTTTGCTGGAATCAGGACTCTCACTGAGAAAGAATGTGTTGTGTGACTGCCAGTTATGCCACCTGTGAATAAGCTATCAACAACTTCATCTCCAAATATTTTCTAGGGAGAACAGTTAGGTTGTGAAATTGTTTTGTTTTAAGATGTGACATATTAAAGAGTATATATTACCGAACACAAACTTTATTAGACGACTCCTCTGTACACATAAATATATGGTTAATAGAGGGTTCTTAATTTCCACAGACTAGCTAATTCATGGTAGTACTGATGAAAAAACACACATGGTTGTAATAGTAGAGATATGAAAATAGCTCACAGAAATATTATTTTGGAGGAGACTATTGCTTTAATTGTTGCACTGAAATTGAGAGTTTAAAAAGGCAGCCTTTAAAAACCCAACCATTTTATTTGTTATTTAAGTTACACAATGTGCTAATAGAAAAGGAGGACTTGTGGCACCTTAGAGACTAACCAATTTATTTGAGCATAAGTTTTCGTGAGTTACAGCATCCGATGAAGTGAGCTGTAGCTCACGAAAGCTTATGTGCAAATAAACTGGTTAGTCTCTAAGGTGCCACAAGTACTCCTTTTCTTTTTGCAAATACAGACTAACACGGCTGTTACTCTGAAATGTGCTAATATTACAGTGTTTTTTTCAGCAGTATAAAAATGCAACTATATTTACATAATCTCCAGTTTTCCCCTTTTTTTATACTCATAGCCGCAGAAATTTCACTATTTCTGCACCCTATTTTTGCTCTTTTCTCGTTCCGGCAGGCCTGAGTGGCAAGTTGACACTTTGCTTTATGACACGAAACACATTCAAGCCAGGCTTAGGCAATTTTTTTTCGTTGTTGCAGTTAAAAGATACAAACTTCCTAATTTTAAGTGGATTTGGTCTCCACTAGCAGATTTCTATAGGCACTAGCTAGAAGATCTTATTATTCATCATTTGTTGCATGCCAACAGTGTGTTTGCTGCTGCACAGTACCAAGAGGCAAGCACCTGCCCTGCTCTGAGAATTTACATTGATACCAAAAGTGAATCTTTATTATAGCTTTTTTTTCTTTTTTCTTTTTTTAAAGCAACGTTTTAGTCAAAATGGCTTTGACGCTGTAGCTCAAGATGTTGTCAATGGAGCTATGCTGATTTACACCAGTTGAGAATCTGGCTCTTAAAGCAAATAGTAAGTGCTATGTATAATTATTCAAATACATTTAATCTTGAAAAAGATCGGGTGTCATATTACTTTTCCCCCCTCTCTCCATGTACCATTTATTACAAGTCCCCTTGTACCACTGTGCAGGTCATCAGTAATAGGAATATTTACCACTAACATAGAATTTCGCATGTTTAAAGCACTGTAAATATATTACAAAACTCCTCAATTATAAAGATCTGTACAGATATCTGCAGCTCCTATTTTTGAGTCAGACTGTACTGTTCCCTAGGAAAATCAGGCAATAATTAAAAAACCAAGGCGAAGTACAGGTAACAAGATAGCCAATGCAGCACATTCCATTTCAGAGAATGCTCAGTGAAAATAGTTGAATACAACTTAGGTCTCCATCTTTGCAGTCTTCAAATCTAGCTAATAATAATTAGCTATTATTGACCTTGTAAATAGTGACTATTATGCCAATGCATTAACAAACATTTGAGATGCAACAAAACCTTTCACTTTTTTAGTTATTATATTACTGTAATGACTGTAAAGGAACTTGCTGGATGCTCTCCACACAGACAGGAAGAAGGTTCCTGCTCCACAGAGCTTACAGTCTAAGGCTCTGATCCTGTAAACTGCTTAGTGCCAACTCCTGAGCCTGCATAGATCCTCAATGAAGTTATCCTGGCTCTATGTAGGTGCAGGTTCATCAACACAGAGCAGCTGACAGAAGACAGCCTAAGATGACAAGTAACACTGGGGGAGAGGGATACAATCATAGTATGTACAACGTTTATATATTTAAAATCAAGTTACATCAACTATACCCAAATATCCCTCAACCTCTCCATTATTAGCTAGTCTATTTTTCTTTAAGTGTTACAAAGGAAGTGGAACTTGAGGCCCTTCAAATAAAACCCAGATCAATACGATTTGCATTACTATTTTTTCCCCTCCCTCTAACTCAAGGGGGATGTGATTGGGGAGTTTGTGAGCCTGGAAAAAGAATTACACAGCAAACAAAGCTGTTAGAGTAGGTCACCTTTTCTGGCGAGTTCCATCAAGGATGAATTTGAACATTACGAAACCATAATTCTTCTCGGTATTTTCAATCAAACAAAACATTTCAGCATTTCTTTCTCTGCACACTGCTATTTATAGCATCTAATAAGCTTGCAAGTGATTGCAAGGCTTTTATGCCCAATGGAATTATTTTTAAGCTGAGACACACAGTACAGCAGACATGTATACCAGAGAGTCCTTTACAGTTTGTATTTCCATACAGAGATGGGTCCCCTACTTCACATTTAGAAAAGGAGATCTCTCTGCCCACCACAGACTCTCATTGCTCTATGCCATCTGATACCTCCTGGCTGGTAGTAGATTTTAAAAGAAATCTCCAAACAAGCTTTTAAAATAAAAACAACGATTAAACCACCCTCCCTATCCCTTCAACCCTAAACTTACTTCTAGTCATGCAATAATATTCAGTAGCCCAGGGGAAATCTAGCCAGCAAGGGAACACTACTTCAGTAAATGATTAACTTCATAAATTTAGTGTTTAAAACTCACGGTTTTCCTCCTGGGATGCCTGTCAGATTGGGAGGGATGCCTGGGACTCGCATGTGATGATGTGGATCAAAACCAACCTGCAGTTTTCCCCAAGCAGAACAAAAAGATGTATTAAGTGGGGAATTAAGCGAACATGAGTTTCATTTACCTCTTCCACAACATATTCTCCAAATTAGAGATAGGTTGAACTAGATTTAACCCTGCATGTCTTTAATTTAACAGACCCCCCCACCCCCAACTCCAAACATGTTCACATCCCCTGGGGCAAACACTTACCACTGGAGACCTCCCATAAGCTGCTGCAGCCGCTGCCGCTGCCGCTGCCGCACTCATTTGGGGGGAAATATTATGCAGCCCCGCATACGCAGCTCCTGGACTGGTCAGCTCTCCATTCATTCCAGCATGCGGCACAATTCCAAACGGAGCAGGATAGGGACATGGCACCGCCATCGGGGTCCTTAGACCAGAAGCTGTTGGGGGAATAGTGCTCAATTTAAACAGGTATAAGGGATGCTCAGCACTTCAAAGAGAACAACAAACAGAAGACACAGACACAGAATGCAGTGTTGTAAAGGACTGAAAAGTTAGATGCTTTTCTAGAGGCCTACTTGTTACTAACCTAAAGGGTCGACTCCTGGTGGTTTGCCAGGCACGGGCCTCAAACCAGGAGTAGAATTGCTGCCTGGAGTTGGAGCGTCAGTCCGTGGAGTTGGAGTATTTGATTTAGACACAGGAGTGGTAGATTTCTCATTCTAATATCAAGAGAGGCAATGAAAGACAGTTATTTTACTTTTTGGCTTCATATATAAGATATTGTAGATGACAATTAAAATGTGGTTTGATTAGTGAAACCTAGTTTTCAATTTTTAATGCTCAGCACTGGCAATGGAAAGAAGCATGCAGAGTGACTTAAAAGGGAAGGGTGACCGTAGGAATTAACTCTAGGATTCACAGCTTTTTCTCCTTTAGGTCACTGATGTGATTCAGGATACAGTCAATGACTGAAAATCATTACCATCTGACAATCGTATTGGCAGCGTATGTGAAACCTGTTGGTGGTCTCAATCTGCTCCTGGTGGACATGTGTCCACATCACGATGAGCACCTTTGTTGGCAGTGTGAGGCCCAAAATCGGACAGACAAGCAGACTGAAATAATGGACTCACCCCTAGCCGTGATCCCTATAAAACAGGGTTGAGGCACAATGATGGGGGTAGTGTGAGGAATCTTGCACTGGCACTGTTGTGGTATGCCTGTTTGGTGGACAAACAGCAAACTTCTGTGTTTAACCCTGTCACTCCAGCACCTCTCCTGACCACTACATTCACTACAGAACTGATTTATATAACAATGTGAGAAGTGAAAGTGTACTGAAATGTTGAGAATTGCAGGAAGAGTTACAGTGCAGCTTAGCAATGTGATAAACTACCGTCACCAAAAGGAAGGGAAAGAAGACCCCCCCACACACACTTGCAAGCAGCCTTTTTTTTGCATTGTGATCTGTGATGCAAGTCGAGGAAGACTCTTGTAAATGACAGACAGAAAATTAAAATTACCTGGTCATTTAAACAAAACTAACAATCAAATCACATCCAAGTTGGAAGCTGAATTTACTATAGAACCATAGCACAAAAAATGTATCAAGGAACCTAGGTGTACTGCTTTTTTTTTTTTTTTTTTATCCTCAGAAGGACATGATTCTCTCCTCCCCCACATGAAAAATTACCACAACACAGGCACATCCATCATCTTTTTACACTGGTAGTTTAATAGACGCGTCTCATCCCAAAAAGGCCTCTGGGCTTTTTAACCACCACTTTGCTGTATGTCTTTAAAGTAGAAATTAAGGGAACTTTATATTCAACGTGAAGTTGTATCATGTCTCGTAGCATTTTACAGATCCCATTAGAAATTCAGATATGATCTGGTGGACATGCACATCTGTGTACTCTCTCAGGTCAGGAGTGTTCAAAATCACTTACAAGGCTAAGTTCTTTGGATTTTGAGGAAGGAGTACTGCTAGAAGATGCAATAGAGGCCGGGCTAATCGGTGCATCTTTCTTAAGCAGTCGGGTCTTGTCCAAGCCATTCTCTCTTGGAGAATGTGCTGGGCTCCCTCGAGGGGAAGAAGGATCCTATAAAAGAACAACATGCGTTAGTATAACATCTTCCTAGCAGCATAAACACCTATCTCCAGTAATTCAGACTTTTGGGGAAGATCTCTAAATAAAACATGAAGCATCACTTGACTTCATAACTGATTTGGTTAATATGATTTGGTTTAAAATCTAGATGTATAACAAAACAAACATAAGTATTAGTTAATATTGTATGTTGTTAACTAAGTGCCATATAAAAATAACGATAATGCTTAGGACAACAAAGTAAATAAGAATTACATTTCTCATGTTAACAGGTGGGGAAACTGAAGGCACACAAAAGGCTAATTGTCTTGTGCAAGGTCACACAGAAAATCAGTGGCAGAGCAGGAACAGAACATAGGTACCATAAATATCAGTGCCCTATTTGCTTTAAGATGGGTGAGGTAAGATTTTATTTGTTTAACTATATAAACAGCTGAGAAAAGCTCTTCTGAAGAAGTGTTACTGCTATAAATAATATTTTAGAACTGAAAAGATAAAAAGATGAAGCTGGATTTCTTTAGCAATTACAAGCCCCTTTGTGAAGGCATGCATCTGACCTACACTGAGATTTGAGAGACACCTTCAATTACTGTATGGTATAGGAAGCAGTATAACACATACCTCATTGGAAACATCAACCACCAAGTTATCATCACTCTTTTCACCATCACTGTCCTGCAATGACAAATCAGATTCTTAAAAAATATCCAAAGATCTATGGTCTCTTTAAAAAGCAAAAATATCTATTACTATAAAGCATCATACTATTCTTCAATATTTCCTATTTCTTTGATCTCATTTAAGCTGTTAATAATAAATACTATGTAGGTCTTACTTTATATATAAGAAGTGCTTTACATTTCATTATCCCTGTTTTACAGATGGGGAAATTGAGGCACAGAGAGATGAAGTGACTTGCCCAAGGTCACCCAGAAGGAACCCAGATAGAGCTCAGGTCTTCTGATTCCTAAAAAATTCTTAGGTTGGTAATACACCATGTAAATGTTTCACTCACATAACGAGTTGCTATTTCTTTCTCTTCTGTTTTCTGCTTTTTGCTATCTGAAGAGTAATCCGTCGAGTTCCTATGCTTCTCTGCTGTTCTGAAACTAGCTGATGGAGACACAGAAGAGCTCTGAAATTAGAGGGGAGAGAGGGAAATGTGACCACACATTTGCACAATCTCATTTCTGATTACTTTCAACAGACAACCTGAAGGTGGTGGTGGAGGTGGTTTTGAGGTCTTCTAGTGGATAACAGCACTTTAATCAATGATAGCTAACTAATAAGATTTATATTGACACTTTGAATGAAATAATTGGTAGATACTTCTGTACAAATATCAATTACTGGAGCACCAAATAGTTGAGGTCCAAAATGCCACAGAACTGCTATATATTAATTTAAGAATACTATTTTTTACCATGGTTATTGGGATGTTTACTTTACAAATATACAGAAGGCTACCAGGAAAAACGAGGAAGGAAAAGAATGGTTCAAGATAAGCCACCCCTCAGCAAATATTTGAGAGTTAAGGAACAATGCAGAGCTATATTGGCTTTGATGATTTTACCTCTAGCTCTAGCCAACATACAGGACTGGTTTTGACCAGAAGAGTCAAAGCTCAAACACAGAAGAACAAAGGAACTATTGCAAGGTTTAAAAGGGACTCTTTCTCAAGAGAGGGGATAGTTGTTTGGGGAAACCAAGCTGAGACAGGTATCAGAGGCTTAGCTGTGTTAGTCTGGATCTGTAAAAGCAGCAAAGAGTCCTGTGGCACCTTATAGACTAACAGGGAAAGACTAGACGCGATAAATCATTCCCCACTGGATCGACTGCTGCCCGCTGATCCAGCAGGTAGTGAAGACATACCTGTAGTCATTGTTAAAAGGGTTTAAGTCTTCTTGCCATGCTTGACCAAAATTCCCCGTACTAGAGTTGGCCATAAATTTTCTGTCAGAATGTTTTTTTAATGGAAAATGCAAATTTGAAATTTTCCATGGAAAAATGTCTATGAAATATTTAATTTCAGGTTGGTCTAACCCAAATCTGAAAAAAATCATGTTGTTCAACTAACCCAAAACGTTTAGTGTTAAATCAGTTTAATAAAACATTAATAAGCTGCATTCCCCCAGTCAGTGCATTGCCTTATTATCTCTTTTCTGCAGAGGTCTCTACAGGACTGCATTTCCCATAACACAACATGGCTATCCCTGACCAGCCTCTCAGTGGTGCATCACGAAATATGTAGTCCAACCAGGGAGCTAACTTCATAAGGGAGAACAGGGGCATCAGGCTCCTGAACTAAGCTCCCATAAACCAATCCGCTGCGATGGAAAAATACAGTTTAATTTTGAACTGCCTCAAAGTGATGCGTTTCAGGTCATTTCAATAAACCAAAACGTAACACTTTGATTTCAGGAGTGTCAAAATGTTTTAATTCATTCTGACTTTAAATTTTTCGTAATTTCTGTAGCATGCAAAGTTCTGAAATTTTGACATTTTGTCCCAATCTGAGAATAAAACAAATGCGGAAATGTCAAAATTTCTCATGGGACGGAATTTACAATATTTTGTTCAGCTCTTCCCCATACACTTCAGTAAGGGTTTTGAATGTATGAGTGAGGCAACATCAGGACAAACACATGTCCAGTGTAGACTTCAATGCATTCTGACACCACTGGCATGTTTCATATTTCAGTGTTCTTATTAAAACATTGAGGCTCTGATTCTGAACAGCACTTAAGCATGTGCTAAAGTTTCTCCCTACTCGGGAAAGCACGTTAACAAATGCTGAAATCCCACTGAAGTCAGTGGGACTTAAATCTATGCTAAAAGTTAAGCATGTACTTAATTAAGTTATTTCCGGAACAAGAATGCCTTTTTGAATTGGAGCCTTAATTAGCAAATTATGTACAGACTGGTTGAAATTTTGCAAGTTTTTTTTTATGGGGTGTTAGCAAAAATTTTCCCTTTATTTTTGACCGATTCTAGTTATTTACACATTCACAATACTGGATGAAAATGGAAGTTTGAAAACAAAGCTAGCATTGCTCATGACAACTAATTGGGAACATTTAGTGAGCACCAGTAGGGTCTACATGGACCAAGTCATGCGCAAAATGTTAGTGCGCTTTAGAAATCACACCGCCGTAGTGTGCATTACTCCACTGTGTAGATAAATCTTAGTATTATTTACTACAGAGAATGCCCTTTGCAAAAGATTTTATATGAGCATTAAGAGTACTCCTTTACATTCATATTCATTTCACAGATTGGGAGGAGGCAGTTTATAATTTGAGTTCAATTCATTATAACTTAACTTCACTGTATAGAAAGCAATTTGTTTTAAAAGGAGAAAATCATCATCGCTAAGCTGCAATTAGAATTATGTCTAAAGAATCAGAGTAAACTACTGCACTTATTTAAACAGAAATATTTATTTTCATGAATTAGAAACCACGTGGTTTCATTTTTCTCAGTATAGTTAACCTTGGCACTGCAGATATCATTTTAATCCTTGATTTTGCTGCTCAATAAAATTATAATTCAGAGCTCCCTATTAGAATGATAAAGTAGTTAATTATCACCAGCACTTAAAGGATGATCACCATATTGGGCACTGGGGCAATGCATACTGTTTAATGGCGTAATTGCTTTAAAGTCCAATCAGACTTGGTAATAAAGTGGAAAAATCCTAGGCAGCCCCATGCAATGGAACTTTTTTGGCTGGCAGTACGCAGAGAAGCACTAACAAGATGTAAGCAATAGTACTGATCGACAGAAACTTATATGGTCAACAAAAGAAGGTTTAGTTTTGTTTCTTTGTGAAAAATCCAGCTGTATATCTAGACACTACTAGAGATCATACAATGCAAGTTTCGTTATTGGATTATATGCTTAAAAATGTGATCACACATCCTCCCCCAGCCCACACACTTTCTTCATATTAAAATCTTCACAAACGTGGTGATCAAAGTTCTGTGAACAGGAATGCCTGTGCAGTTAGTGAATTTTCTGAATTAGTATAAGGTGACTTGTCTACAAACAGCCATTATTGTCCTTATGTTTTTATCCTAATTCAGGCTTTTCTGCATATTAAAACAAGATTATGAGTAGCCTATATGCCTTTTAAGCATTACAATACCCTTAGGTACCTTTGTCTACACTTAAAAGTTATATCAGCATAGCTACTTCAATAGGGGCGTGGAAAAAAAACCCCTCAACTGTGACCGATGTAGCTATGCTGACAAACCCGCACGTGTAGACAACTATGTGAGTGGAAGAGTGCTTCTGTCGATGTAGCTTATGTCATTTGGGGATGTGGCATTCCTATAGAAGAACATCTTCTGTCAGCTTAGGCTGCATCTACACTAGGGAGCTATGCTGGCACAGGGTACACAGTATAGACATAGCCTTATGTCTTAAAACTGCCACAAACATTTTCCAGCCAAGATACAGAGAGTTTCATCTGCCCTTCACATCACGACAAGAGAAGGGAAACAAGCAATTGAATATTTTACTTTCCCATCAATCCCAAACAAAATCCCTGCAATTTGCCTATGTGACTGGGTGAGTATAATTTTGTAAGGCTGCTTTAAGGCTAATTAACTGTTCCAGCTTTGGGTGTTGGGCTGAAGCTCAGGAGTATGAGGTTACAAGTTAAGGTTTCAAATCACATTCTTGGGTCTAGCATGTAGCTTGACACTTTTTAGGAGAGAAAATGAAGAACTTTCCAACTGAAACGAAGAGGGACGAAAGGGATTAGGTAGGCAGAATGCAATTCCACAACTAGAATACACTGGGGCTAATATTACTTCTGCAGAAAGAGTAACTGGATCTTCAGTTACAACAAGCTGTTAGGACCTGGGCTGGATTTGAACTGACAACCTAGAGATAAAAAAGCTTCTGAGCTGGTACAGTTCACTTTCCCCCATCCCCCAAACCTTCATTTTAATTCCTGCCCCTCAGGTTTTGGAGAGGAATGAAGGCTTGGCTTTGGGCCAGTTGCTGAGAGGACTACAAGGCTAGACTTCAAGAGTGAGATGCAAGAAATAGCAGCCTAACTCTGGTCTCCTGCATGAAGCCTCAGTTCAGATTTTTAAGCAGAGATTTTGTAATGGCCACATCTGGTCTATCCATTACAAACTGTATCTGCTATATAAAAAAACTGCAATTCTGCAGGAACTCCATGGCTGGTGTTGATAGACCTAAAATTGCCCCTTATACAAAATAGCACAACTGCCATGGCCTGTTTAGCCAAAGCACTAAGTGACAACTATCTACATGTAACTGTGGTTGTGTATCAGATGTCTACAAGTGACACTGGCATCTGTACAAACCTTTTCCCTGAGTCTACACCTAGGGATCTGTGGGAGATCCCATGACTAAAGGGCTGAACACAAAAAACCTCCATCAAAGCACAGTTTAGCTGTCAGACTTTGCTCTGTTTTTCGATTAAAACATCAAGGCTCTTCTAACAGCTTCCTTTAAAGAAGATGGAACAGGGTTGCTGCTTAGAGAAATTAAGTGATTTAGCATTATGTCTTGGCAGGCTGTAACTTAATGGGCCAGAATCCTCCTTCTAATAACTATTAAAATTTATAGAGAAAGAAAATCTTTTCACACTGCAGTTTTCTTCAATGAACTTTTAATCTACTAGAAAACCAAGCATTTCCCTGCTAAGCAGTATTGAGTTTGTTCACATCTAATAATTGAACAAGACATGTGGAAATACATTATTTGGGGATAGTGGCTGTTTTAATTTCTCTTTTAGCAAAAAGGCACTGTATTTTCATTTTCTGTTTGTGTAGAAAAGGTTAATTCCTGGTAAATACATGCAAAATGGTGACCCAAACCGACTGAACAGATATAAGAACAGCAAGGCTCAGCACTTTGACATGTACATTTAGTTCATTTAAGAAGCACTACATCAAATACAGCGTTGGATCTTCAGCACAAGACTGTAAAATACTAGACACTACATATCCCACTATGTTTTGTACAGTGCTGAGCAACACTACACAACAAACGAGACCAACACTCTCCAGGAATTTCATGAGGTGGCATATTCCCTCTCTGATATTTATATGGTGACCGTCACAGTGGAATGTAGGTGCCAGACACAGCCTGAAATATCTCCCCTGACCATGCACAAATTAATTGATCATAAAGAATGCTATATAAACCTCTTATAAAGCCATAAATATCCCATAAGTAGCAGTGCAAACATCAATGTGCTGTCTACTTGTAATAATTAATACTTCAAATTACTTGAAAAATCCAAGAATTACTATAACCTTTTAAACCTCAACTTCCACTGAAAATTACATGCATTACCATAAATGGCTCACATAGCACAAAGGAAGAAAAACAATATAGTAAAATCAAGCACACGGGCTATCCATCCTTTCTCAAGCCCTGTAGCTTGGACTACCATCAGATAGCTCTCTTGGACTGCTAATCTTGCTTGGATAAAAATTAAGTGATAATTAAATGAAACCAGTGTTAGAAATAATGACGAGATGATAAGACCCAAAAGCCCTCCCACACAAAGCTGGTAACTCTTGAAGCATTTGTGACTGTGACCATTACCTGGTGTAACTCTATAACACTAAAAAAAGGATGTATTTTAAGTGAAATAATTAAAACAATAATTCCAACAAAGTGGGAATTATGAGATAATTGATCATCCTGAAGTATTACACAAACTGCAGTAAAAGCCAAGGATGTTCATTGCTAAGGTCAATTATGATATAATTATCTGAATGACATTATTGCTGTTATAAAGTCCATTCAAAGTATACGAGAAACAATAAAAATGGATACAACACACATCACAGGAAAATGACTTCACAGGAATGCTCACTCATTGACTGGCACTCACATTTAGGGCGGTGAAATACAAAAGCCAACGTTAGCAATCTGACTCACTCCAGCGTTTGGTATGGTCCTTTTAATTATTTAAGGGAGATGTGAAATCAGCAACATGGAGCAACTGAAGTATTATAACTCCTACATAAGTCTGAGTTAAGACTGTCCATACCTAGACTTGGCTGCTTACTGACTTGGGCCAAAAGGTGGACCAGCTTCCAGTCCACTTTACGGGTACGAAATGCAGTACAGCGCTGCACTAGTTCTAACCTTATGCCAGACAGAATGGAGTAACAATCACAAGAATATTCTCTCTACTTGAAAACTTAGCAGCTAAGCCTTTGAGCTCCTGGGCTTAACTTTCCTCAGAAGTCCCAAGGCCAAACTCTCTAACACGGCTCCTTGCCAATGAAAGGGATAGAAAAAACCAGTATTGTACAACATAGCCCTTCACCTATTTTGCGTGTGTGTGGGGGGGAATTGCACACTATTTTGATCTATTTTTAGCACACTGATTCGATCAGAGTTAAGATGGGTATGTCTCCTAGGGCTGGAATTTACACTTTCCAGCTCGAGTGTAGACATACCCAAAGATGTCTCACTTCACTCAAACTGCAATGTCACATTCATCCCCTCCCCTCGGTTTCCTGTCTCAGTTATTAGCACAGAGCCACAACAATGTAAAGGAAAGAAATAGGGAATAAAACTGGGAGAAAAACAGCCACTGATAAAGATGTATATAAAGAAACACCAAGATACACAGCAGAAAAAGGAAAACAAAATTGAGGAAGGTAAAGAAGAAAAAACAAAAACAAAAAGAATAGTCAGTTATCCTGATTATTAAGGAAAATTCCATCAAAATATTATTAGAGTTCTCCCACACAATATAGCTTCTGAGTGGTTCACAAAATTCCACAAGAATTCCTTTCAATTTACCAGAATGCATACATATTCTCTCTCTCTCTCTCTCACACTTACACTTTTAGTAAACTGAGAGCAGTGGTTGTGAAATTTTCTGGGCTGCTCCAAGATACCGTGTAGCATGTTTACATCTACCAGTCACATCACCAAAGTAATCCATAGCTCAATCAAAACTCCCACCATATTGCCAAATGGTCTAAACTAGTGGAAAGTCCAACCTTTCTCAGCTTATTCTTGATTCTTATATTGTGACATTCCCTGCTGTGGCACCTGAAAGGCAGCATTACACTTTGTTCTCTTTATCTAAGACAGATGCTTGGGGCCAGGTTCTGAACTATCAAGCTATCAGTCAAGATTACTTGCCTTTCTCTCTCCCTTTCAGAGCTCACATTTTGACCTCCCAAGATCATTTCTCCATTGAGCCTTTTCAGGCCCGGTATACACTACAAAGTTCGGTCAGCATAAGCTTGCATCAACCTAGTCGCACATGCTCTGCCATTAAATGTGTCTCCTACCGATGTAAATGCCCCATTACAGCGACACAGTAACACCACTGCCCTGAGCGGCATTGCGCTATGGTCGATGTGCTGAGGGCGACGCAGCACAAGTGCAGACACTGAGTTACTTATGTTGACCCTAACAGTCCTCCAGCAGCTGCCCCACAATGCCCTACACTGACCAATTGTGAACACCATTGCCCAGGGTTCCCGGAGAACAAGCCAGCTACACACTCCAGACGTGTTCCAGCTTGAAGTAGACCGGAGATTTTGGATCTCCTAGGCCTGTGAGAAGAGGCTGTTCAAGCACAGCTATGGACCAGCCATAGAGACATGGACATCTACAAGCAGGTTACACAGGAGATGCAGGAGAAGGTACTACAGGGACCAGCAGCAGTGCAACATGAAAGCAAAGGAACTGCATTAGGCATACCAGAAGGCCAAGGTGATGAGCTGCAGACTTACTGCTTTTACAAAGAGCTGCATGCCATACTTGGTGGAAACCCCACCACCGACCTACAGACAACCATGACTACCTCCGAGGAGCCCAAGCCAAAGACTCCTGGCATGAACAGCCATGACGAGGAGGAGGATGGGGGACATGCAAGTGGTGGGGTCTTGCTATGCCACAAGCCAGGACCTGTCTGAGACACCACCACAGTCCAGTCAGTCCCAGCAGCTGAGCACAGGTGAGTCTGATGCAGGGGAAGGAACTTTGGGTAGTTTATATTTCCCATTACAGTGATGTACTGATAGCACTCCCAAGTTAACAGGATACAGCTATCAACTGTTTCATTAATTTAATTGTACTACACGAGGTAGTGGTACCAAAAAAAGAGAGAGATAGGGTTCTCTTTTTTTCATTCCCCTGTGGCAAGGGAGGGGCATGAGGAACAGTTTATGTATACAAGGGCGTCGCTTGAACCCTCCTGAGAAATCTCCATGAAACTTTCATGGAAGTACTCTGTAATCCTCTCCCAAAGTTTCTAGGAATGGCCGCCTTATTTCTTCTTCACGGTAGGACACCTTCCCACACGACTTGGCGATAACTCCAGTAGGCACTATTGGAGTAAACAGGCTAGCAGCATACAGGCTGGGCGGCTTTGGAAGGCCAGCAGCAGCTGTGCTCTCTGTGCCTTTGTTACCCTCAGGAGGAGATATCAGTTAAAATCACCCCGCCTGTGGAAAATGGTGCCAGTATTCAGTTCCATTGCCCTATCCTCAGTTTCATGCAACCAAGAAATTTCCTCACCATTTCCTTCATCTCTGGCAGGCCTTACACCCCACGGCTGGTGCTGTGAATGGCACCATGCACTCTGCAGCAGAAGTGTCAAGAGGCAAGTCTTGTTTAAAACCTCAGCGGAGCACAGGAAGGGAGTTTTGAGTCTTAACTTTCACTTTCTGTTGTGATTATACGGCCAATGATGCCTTTGTGTGTTTTACCTGCAGCTGCTGTTGTTATGGCCTTGTGGGGTTTCCGCTCTACATCTGTGGAATGCCCGACCGAGATAAGGAAGAGAAAGATGAGGACTCAGAATGACATGTTCAAGGAGATCCTGCAAGCCAGTGCTGCATCAGACTGTGAGCAAAGGGCCTGAAGGGTGAGCACTGCAGACAGCCTGGAGAAGGAAAGAATGGACAGGAGGCAGGCCCAGGAGTCCCAGCAGAAAGAGGAGAGGGAGGTTCATTAAGACATAACGGGGCTTCTCTGGCAGCAAAAACAGATACTGCAGACTCTTGTGGACCTACTGGTTTAACAAACACAGTCTTGCCTCTCTTTTCAGACGATGGAGAACTCTATTATAGCACCTCCCTACACTCTGTGGAACATTCCATGTGGCATCAGAGGCCGCATCCCTACCCCTGCCACTCCACCCCAGGGGACATTAAGGACAATCAGAGTTTTGCATATACTGACCTGAGAGAGCCACGGTTGCTGTATGTGTAGGTAAAATGGACATGAATGTAGCCCTTGCAGTTGATGTACTCTGTGGCAAGGTACTCTGTTGCCAAAAAAGGGGTATGCATGCTTTCTAAAACCCCACCCCAGTTCAGGAACCTCACTGCTGCAAATCCTTCCACTTTGTGCTGCACATTGCCAAGAGTCACAATCCTGCGTAAGAGGAGACAATTAATGGCCCTGCACACTTGCATGACAACAGCCCCCACAGTGGATTTACCAACTCCAAAATGATTTCCCATTGACGAGTAGCATTCCTGTGTTTGCAAGTTTCCACGATGATATTACCACTCACTTACCCACTGTCAGTGCAGCTCATATTTTGGTGAGTCTGCGCTGAAGGGCTGGGGCAAGCTTGACAGACAGATCCACGAATGTGGCCTTGTGCATCAAAAGTTCTGCAGCCACGGCTCATCATCCCAAACATTACAGTGCAATCCCACCAGTCAATGCTTCATTCCTCGGCCCAGAAACAGTGCTCCACCATCTGCAGTTGCTTCATCAATGCCACCAACAACCATAAATTGGTTCTTGCTATGCTCCATTACTGTTGTATTCCTGCTGATTCAGTTCCTCTCATGGCTCTGCACATACTGGAGGATCATGCATCCTGTGTTTGCAATGCCTAGGACAACAGTGCAAAGCTGTGCAGGCTCCAGGCTTCTGTCAGAGATGGCAGACCGTGAGGAGGGCTATGGGGGTTTGTGGTATGTTTTAAAAAAAGGCATGAAAATTATGGGATAAAGATGACATTATGGGATGGATACATTTGCATGCTGGGAACTTGACTCCTTGCTCCCAGTCACCCCTGAGCAACTCATTTCTGCCTCACTGTGCATTGCCAAAACATCCCCAAAGTGTGCTGAACAGTGGCAGGTAGCATGCTGGTTGGGATACCTATCGTGGTGCACCACACTTTGCATCGACACAAGCACTCCTGGTGAATGCACACAGTGCTGATGCAAGGAGCAAAGTACGCACTCACACAAGCAACATACCGTGATAGTTTTATGCCACCGTAACTTGCATTGACCAAAGTTTGCTGTGTAGACATGGACGGAGTCTTGTTAAAAAGAGAGATCCCTTCAGTAGTATCTGAACATTTTTTCCTTCTGCCTTCCTGTTACTTCGTTCCCTCTGATGTAAAATTGTTTTATCCTCTCCACCATTAATACACCCCAGGTCTCAGTCCAGTGCATTTTCTACTCATTCTATTGAATCTTGCTTCAATGATTTCCCTCAAGGACTCAGTCTGATGTTTGATTTGAGTTGAGCCCTCCTACCTTCTTCAAAATTCAAACCAACCTGCCTTTCATGTATATGTTATCCTTATAGACTTTAGGCAGAACTGTTCCACATCAAACTGCCTTTATATTTTCAGTGGCCATTCTATAGTTTAGCTTGTGCTTCTTATATGAAAGAGGTCTCTTAATTCATCGAGGTCTATGGCCTTGTCTACACAAAAAAGTGTTTGCCAGTATAGCTATACCTGTATTCCTCCTAATTTAGACAGAGCTTATACCGCAGGAGAATTCTTTTGACAGGGTATTTATACTAGTTCCCTGAACGAATTAAGCCATACTGGAAAGGACTGCATTTGCTGGTATAACAGTGTCTACACCAGGCTTTCGCTAGCTGTCAAGGTTCCTCCCCCACTCTGAACTCTAGGGTACAGATGTGGGGACCTGCATGAAAAACCTCCTAAGCTTATCTTTACCAGCTTAGGTCAAAACTTCCCCAAGGTAACAAATATTACCCCCGTTATCCTTGGAATGGCCGCTACCACCACCAAACTAATACTGGTTACTGGGGAAGAGCTGTTTGGACGCGTCCTTCCCCCCAAAATACTTCCCAAAACCTTGCACCCCACTTCCTGGACAAGGTTTGGTAAAAAGCCTCACCAATTTGCCTAGGTGACTACAGACCCAGACCCTTGGATCTTAAGAACAATGAACAATCCTCCCAACACTTGCACCCCCCCCTTTCCTGGGAAATGTTGGATAAAAAGCCTCACCAATTTGCATAGGTGACCACAAACCCAAACCCTTGGATCTGAGAACAATGAAAAAGCATTCAGTGTTTTACAAGAAGACTTTTAATAAAAAAATAGAAGTAAATAGAAATAAAGAAATCCCCCCTGTAAAATCAGGATGGTAGATATCTTACAGGGTAATTAGATTCAAAAACATAGAGAACCCCTCTAGGCAAAACCTTAAGTTACAAAAAAGATACACAGACAGAAATAGTTATTCTATTCAGCACAATTCTTTTCTCAGCCATTTAAAGAAATCATAATCTAACACATACCTAGCTAGATTACTTACTAAAAGTTCTAAGACTCCATTCCTGTTCTGTCCCCGGCCGAGACGACTACAGACAGACACACAAACCCTTTGTTTCTCTCCCTCCTCCCAGCTTTTGAAAGTATCTTGTCTCCTCATTGGTCATTTTGGTCAGGTGCCAGCGAGGTTACCTTTAGCTTCTTAACCCTTTACAGGTGAGAGGAGCTTTCCCCTGGCCAGGAGGGATTTCAAAGGGGTTTACCCTTCCCTTTATATTTATGACACGCCCCCCAAATCTCAGCTAGGGTGAAACACTGGCTGGGATTTCTTCCTGGAGCTCTAGGAAAACAGAGTTAATAAGACACATGCATCTCTAAATATACTACCAAGTACATAAAGACTAACAATATTTTCCACATCTCAAGGACGATTTTAACCAGTTGATTCTGGGAAACTTTCACGGGAGAGTGCATCAGCCACTTTGTTAGAAGCTCCTGAGATGTGTTGGATGTCGAAATCAAAATCTTGGAGAGCTAAACTCCACCGAAGAAGTTTTTTGTTAGTTTCTTTGACGGTGTGAAGCCACTTTAGTGCAGCATGGTCGGTTTGCAGGTGGAAACGCCGTCCCCAAACATATGGGCGTAGCTTTTCCAGAGCGTAGACAATGGCATAACATTCTTTTTCAGTGACTGACCAGTTGCTTTCCCTCTCAGACAGTTTTTTGCTGAGAAACACTACAGGGTGGAATTCTTGATCAGGTCCTTTCTGCATTAAAACTGCTCCCACACCACGCTCGGATGCATCTGTGGTTACTAGGAACGGTTTGTCAAAGTCTGGGGCCCTTAGTACAGGGTCAGACATGAGTGTCGCTTTAAGCTTGTTAAAGGCCTTCTGACACTTTCCGGTCCACTGAACAGCATTTGGCTGTTTCTTTTTGGTTAGGTCTGTCAGTGGGGCAGCGATTTGGCTGTAGTGCGGTACAAATCGTCTGTAATAACCGGCCAAGCCTAAGAAGGATTGAACCTGTTTCTTTGACCTTGGGACAGGCCACTTTTGGATAGCATCCACTTTGGCCTGTAGGGGGCTGATAGTTCCTTGACCCACCTGGTGTCCAAGGTAAGTCACTCTGTTTAGGCCTATTTGACACTTCTTAGCCTTAACAGTTAGTCCTGCCTCCCTTATGCGCTCAAGGACTTTTTGTAGATGTTCCAGGTGGTCTGCCCAGGAATCCGAAAATATGGCCACATCGTCAAGGTAGGCGACTGCATATTCTCCTAATCCCGCTAGGAGACCATCTACAAGTCTTTGGAAAGTGGCGGGTGCATTTCGCAGCCCGAAAGGGAGTACATTAAATTCATACAGCCCGAGATGTGTGATGAAGGCTGACCTTTCCTTGGCAGATTCATCTAGCGGTACCTGCCAGTACCCCTTGGTTAAGTCCAAGGTAGAGATGAACTGGGCCCGTCCCAGTTTCTCTAATAGTTCATCAGTGCGTGGCATTGGATAATTGTCTGGGCGAGTTACAGCATTTAGCTTACGGTAGTCCACGCAAAAACGTATTTCCCCATCTGGTTTGGGAACTAGAACCACTGGAGATGCCCATGCACTTTCAGAGGGGCGGATTACACCCATCTGTAACATATCCTGGATCTCCCGTTCTATAGCAGTTTTAGCTTGAGGAGACACCCGGTAAGGTTGGACCCTAATTGGGTGAGCATTACCTGTGTCAATGGAGTGGTATGCCCGTTCAGTCAGTCCTGGGGTGGCTGAGAACGTTGGCGCGTAGCTAGTGCACAGCTCCTGGATCTGCTGTCGCTGCATACGCCCAAGGGTCATGGAGAGGTTCACCTCTTCCACACCACCAGCACATTTCCCTTCGTAGTAGACACCTTCAGGCCACTCAGCGTCGTCTCCTCCCTGGGCTGTAAACTGACAAACCTTTAATTCTCTGGAATAAAAGGGCTTTAGAGAATTAATATGATACACCTTAGGCTTTCGGTTGGAGGTGGGGAATGCTATGAGATAATTAACAGCTCCCAGGCGCTCCTGGACCACGAATGGCCCTTCCCACGATGCTTCCATTTTATGGGCCTGGAGCGCCTTTAAGACCATGACCTGGTCTCCTACTTTGAAGGAACGCTCTCTGGCATGTTTATCATACCAGGCTTTTTGCTCTTTTTGAGCATCCTGTAAGTTTTCTCTAGCAAGGGCTAAAGAGGTTCGGAGGGTGTTTTGTAGGTTGGTTACAAAGTCCAGAATGTTAGTTCCTGGAGAAGGTGTAAATCCCTCCCATTGCTGCTTCACCAACTGCAATGGCCCCTTAACCTCACGGCCATATACAAGTTCAAATGGGGAAAACCCTAAACTGGGATGTGGTACAGCTCTGTAGGCAAAGAGCAACTGCTGCAATACTAGGTCCCAATCATTGGAGTGCTCATTTACGAATTTACGTATCATGGCCCCCAAAGTTCCATTAAACTTCTCCACCATGCCATTTGTTTGATGATGGTGAGGAGTGGCAACCAAGTGATTTACCCCATGAGCTTCCCAAAGGTTTTTCATAGTTCCTGCCAGGAAATTAGTCCCTACATCTGTGAGGATGTCGGAGGGCCAACCTACCCTGGCAAAAATGTCTGCTAGTGCCTGGCACACACTTTTAGCCCTGGTGTTGCTTAGAGCTACTGCTTCCGGCCATCGGGTGGCAAAATCCATGAAAGTCAGTATGTACTGCTTTCCTCTGGGTGTCTTTTTCGGAAAAGGACCCAGAATATCCACAGCTACTCGCTGAAATGGAACTTCAATGATGGGGAGTGGCTGGAGAGGGGCTTTGACCTGGTCTTGGGGTTTTCCCACTCTTTGGCACACCTCACAAGACTGGACATAGGTAGAAACATCCTTGCCCATTCCCTCCCAGTGGAATGATCCCCCCAAACGGTCTTTGGTCCTGTTCACCCCAGCATGGCCACTAGGGTGATCATGGGCTAAGCTCAAGAGCTTGGCCCGGTATTTAGTTGGAACTACCAACTGTCTCTGAGGATGCCAGTCTCCCTGGTGTCCACCAGAAAGAGTTTCCTTGTATAAAAGTCCTCTTTCTACAACAAACCTGGATCGATTAGAAGAGCTGAGAGGCGGTGGGTTGCTCCGTGCCGCCGTCCACGCTCTCTGGAGGCTTTCATCTGCTTCCTGTTCGGTCTGGAACTGTTCCCTTGATGCTGGAGACATCAGTTCCTCATTGGATTGGAGACATAGGCTTGGTCCCTCTGGAAGCGATATAGGGGATGGAGCTGTTTCTGTTGACTGTGAACCGCTCTCCGCTGGTGCACTATGTTGGGATTCAGGCTCCGGCTGAGCCTCTTGTGTAGGGTTATCGGCTGCTGCCAGTTCAGGTTCGGTGGGGCTCTCTGGTGTTGAGGTTGCAAGTACTGGATTCAGTGCTGACACGGGGTCTGGTGTTGGTTGTTCGGCTGGTTCCGGTTCTGGGACTGGTTCCGTCTGGGTCTCTGGGACTGGATCCACTACTGCTGTTGCAGACATTGGCCTGGGGTCCAGGTCCATCACCTCTGACTGGGTCCTGATAGAAGTTTCCGGAACAGAGCTAGGCCTCACGGCTTGTTTAGCCTGGCTGCGGGTGACCGTTCCCACCCTCTTGGCCTGCTTCACGTGATTGGCCAAGTCTTCCCCCAACAGCATGGGGATGGGATAATCATCATAGACTGCAAAAGTCCACATTCCTGACCAGCCCTTGTACTGGACAGGCAACTTGGCTGTAGGCAAATTGAAAGAGTTGGACTTGAAGGGTTGAATCGTCACTTGGATCTCTGGGTTGATTAAATTGGGGTCCACTAAGGAAGCATGGATAGCTGACACTTGTGCTCCGGTGTCCCTCCACGCGGTGACCTTCTTCCCGCCCACACTCACAGTTTCCCTCCGCTCCAAGGGTATCTGGGAGGTATCTGGGCCTGTGGACCTCTGGTGTGATTCCGGTGCAATGAACTGTAATCTGTTGGGGTTCTTGGGGCAGTTGGCCTTTACATGTCCCAGCTCGTTACATTTAAAACATCGTCCAGCTGACGGGTCACCGGGGCGAGGTGGGTTGCTGGAGAACGGGGTGGTGGGACGATAAGGGGTCTGGAGGGTTCTTTGGGAGGTAGGTGGGGCTTTGGGCGGCCCCCGGTAATAGGGTGTGGTCTGGGGTGGTCCCTTCTGGTCTCCGCTCCAACTGCGACCAGTTTTCTTCTTCTCTGCCACCTCCACCCATCTGGCTCCAATCTCTCCTGCCTCGATTACAGTTTTGGGTTTCCCATCTAGGATGTATCTTTCTATTTCCTCAGGAACACCCTCTAAGAATTGTTCCATTTGCATTAGGAAGGGCAAATTTACTGGAGATTCAACACTTGCTCCTGATATCCAGGCATCCCAATGTTTCACAATGTGGTAGGCATGTCGGGTAAATGACATGTCTGGTTTCCACCTTAGGGCTCTGAACCTCCGACGAGACTGCTCGGGTGTTATCCCCATTCTGACTCTCGCCTTGGATTTAAACAGTTCATACTTGTTCATGTGTTCTTTAGGCATTTCAGCTGCCACCTCAGCTAAGGGTCCACTGAGCTGCGGCCTCAGCTCTACCATGTATTGGTCAGTAGAGATGTTGTACCCAAGGCAGGCCCTTTCGAAGTTTTCTAAGAAGGCCTCAGTATCATCACCTGCCTTGTAGGTGGGGAACTTTCTGGGATGGGAAGTGGTACCTGGAGAAGGATTGCTAGGGTTTGTTGGTATATTCTGCTGGGCCTTTATCCTCTCCATCTCCTCCACATGCTTCCTTGCCTCCATTTCCCTCTTGTGGGCAGCCTCCTGTACCTCCTTCTCCAGCCGCATGAGTTCTATCTGTCTTTCATGTTCCCTTTGTTTTTCCTCAGCCTGAAATTTGGCTAATTCCAGCTGTAGTCGAGCTGAGGATTTGGCCATTCTAACCTCTCTGTTTTTAACTAACTTTACACCCGAGGTTTAGAAATAAACAAACAAAACTTGGCTGTAAACTTTTGCTGTGCTGGAATAGAGTACCTATTCTCTGATAGTGATTGTCAGCCTACAGAAAAAGACAATTCCCTTGTCTCTGCTCTGGGCCCAAATTAAAGCAAAAAACCTCCAACTACTTGGAAAACTGCTTACCCAGCCCAAAGAAAAAAAAATTTCTTTTCAAACCTGTGCTCCTTGTAAAACAAAAAAAAAAAAAATCAAAATCCTAAAAAAAAACCCTGCCACTTTTGTCTCCAGGCAAATGGGTAGAGCACACACCCCCTATTTACTTTTAGGAAGAAAAGAAAAAAAAACCTCTGGGTTGGAAGACTGTGAATTTCCCTGCAGAAGTTAAGTACCCTGCCTCCAGGCAAAAAAAACCTGCAATTCACAAGATAATCCCCTTTTGTCTCTGCTTGGCCACAAAGCAGAGAGAAACCAAGCTGCTTTCAGTTTCAAAGCTGCCTTCTGGACTTCCTAAAAATTCCTTTTTAAAATCTGTATTTCTAGTTCAAAAAATCTCAACTGGATCTCAAAATGATTTCAGGTTAATCCCACCACTGTGCCACCATGTCAAGGTTCCTCCCCCACTCTGAACTCTAGGGTACAGATGTGGGGACCTGCATGAAAAACCTCCTAAGCTTATCTTTACCAGCTTAGGTCAAAACTTCCCCAAGGTAACAAATATTACCCCCGTTATCCTTGGAATGGCCGCTACCACCACCAAACTAATACTGGTTACTGGGGAAGAGCTGTTTGGACGCGTCCTTCCCCCCAAAATACTTCCCAAAACCTTGCACCCCACTTCCTGGACAAGGTTTGGTAAAAAGCCTCACCAATTTGCCTAGGTGACTACAGACCCAGACCCTTGGATCTTAAGAACAATGAACAATCCTCCCAACACTTGCACCCCCCCCTTTCCTGGGAAATGTTGGATAAAAAGCCTCACCAATTTGCATAGGTGACCACAAACCCAAACCCTTGGATCTGAGAACAATGAAAAAGCATTCAGTGTTTTACAAGAAGACTTTTAATAAAAAAATAGAAGTAAATAGAAATAAAGAAATCCCCCCTGTAAAATCAGGATGGTAGATATCTTACAGGGTAATTAGATTCAAAAACATAGAGAACCCCTCTAGGCAAAACCTTAAGTTACAAAAAAGATACACAGACAGAAATAGTTATTCTATTCAGCACAATTCTTTTCTCAGCCATTTAAAGAAATCATAATCTAACACATACCTAGCTAGATTACTTACTAAAAGTTCTAAGACTCCATTCCTGTTCTGTCCCCGGCCGAGACGACTACAGACAGACACACAAACCCTTTGTTTCTCTCCCTCCTCCCAGCTTTTGAAAGTATCTTGTCTCCTCATTGGTCATTTTGGTCAGGTGCCAGCGAGGTTACCTTTAGCTTCTTAACCCTTTACAGGTGAGAGGAGCTTTCCCCTGGCCAGGAGGGATTTCAAAGGGGTTTACCCTTCCCTTTATATTTATGACAGCTATGTTGGGTAGGAGTGGGGGGAAATCAAAATGTGTCTACACGAAGAGGATTTGCTGGAATTGCTATATCTATCCAGGTACTTTCTTTCTAGCACAGACAAGGCTTAAGTAAACTTATTGAGTATTTTCACCTTCCATTTCCCACAACTCTAGTCACTCGCGCTGTTTACACCGTCAGCACCTTAACTCCCACTCAGTCCCACCTGGACTGAATCAGCGTTTGCTGCCTTTTCGCTGTGGCTAGATTCTCCAAACTCAGATGGACAGTCTCAGTAGTTTTTAGTGTAAAAAGCTAGGAAAGCCACAATACAAAGCTATTGCATATCACATGGCCTGTCTAAGCTACTTGGATTGGGTTAAGTAAGCCAAGATTGTGATGATTATTTTTTATACAATCTATAATTAAAAATGCAAACTTTGATGTTTTATATGGCATTTTTACCCACTAATTTACTTCACTAATTGCAAAATTAATGAAGTTAATTAGTGGATAAGACTGTCACATAAAACATCAAAGTCTAGATGTTTAGTGTCTCTGCCAGAACAACTAATCAGTCAAAGAAATCTGGAATAAAAAGAAAATGTGTACATGCAGCAGTTAACTTTCCAAACTCAAATAGTTTCAAAATTAAAAATATATAAAATATCAAAAGATGCTTTTTACATTGATGATCTAGTTGCTCTGGCAGCGCCACTATAACATTTCACGTAATCTAATTAAATGAGAAGGAATGATCTGAAGGCATCGAAGTCTAGATCTTTAATCATAGTTACAATAATGGTGATAAATTCAAAATTAACATATTAACTCCAGAGTCTGAATGCTGCATTCATAAACTGGCTGCGTGCATTCATAAACTGGCTGCGTACACAAATATTTGAAGACCTGTATCATCTCAGTTTTGCTATGAAACTACGCTACACAGTGGAGGTCAGAGATACCAGGCAATTTTGAAGCATACCTCTATCAGCATGGGCTGTTGCTTCTCTGGCCTCTCCTGGTATGCAAGTGCAGAGTGGCAAGGAAAACAGGTGTTTAAAGCAATAGCAGTGGCTGATAGCTAGGCTTCCACAGGTGGATCTTTAAAATAAATCCCTTAAAATACAGCTTCCTCTGTAGTCACTGACTGAGAGATACATCACGGGTAAGGCCTAATCCCTTACTTACACTTTGAGGGTCAAAAGATAGACAAAAAGAACCAATGCACATAACTACAAGCAATGAAGTAGTTAAGGAGCACAGCTGTGAAGCAAAGACAAAAGACAGGTTGGGGGAAAGGATATCTAAGCACAGATACAAGGAGGACTGTAGCAAGGATAACAGGCATCTTTTGGTAAGCAAGACAGTTTGAATAAAGAAATGGATGGGAGATAGAATATTAGAAAAAAAGTTATGGAAAATAAAAACCTCTTCTGATCAGTTTATAGGAGCTGCAAGGTTCAGCGATTACAGCTCAATAACGTATATTTTAAAATTGGTACAACACAGAAACTACAATGGCCCCTGTGCAAGGATGGCACACAAATTTGTGCAGCATTTCCATCAAGTCTGCTCTTGTCCACATCTGCCAGCTTGTAAATATTGAAGTTAACTGATGGCAACAGCCAAGCCCTAGTCAAACAGCTTCCATTCTGATCCATAAAGCAATCCACAGGGTCCTTTCTATATCACCCAACCCGTTTCAATTTCTTCCGTTTTTAAGAAAGCTTCAACACACCCTAGACTAGACCACATACTCCAAAATAAATCTGAATAGAATGAAGAGTTTCAAGGACATGTTAGCACACACAATTATAGGTAATATGTGCAACAGAGAACATGACACAGTGAGAGAGAGCCCAAGGGTGTACACGAGCTGCAAAGGATTTCTAGCCCTAACAATGTCTGAAACAATAAGCATTCTAGAGTAATAAAGATGTGTGAGAGCAAAGGAAGACAGACAGAACTCAACCACAAATCACATTTCTGGTGTTTTAGAAAGAAAAAAAAAACAAAAACAAAAAACACATTCCAATATCAAGAATTAGTCTGTATGAGAGTAGCCCTAACATATAAAATATCAGCAGTTACTCTGACCTAAAACAGACAGGCCAAAGGTCACAAAGTTATATAGATTCAAAAAATTGAGGGTAAACATAACCATCTCTGGGAATCCGAAGAACAACACAAAAGCCAAGGAACCATCAGATCCTCTGTTCTGTTCTCAAACGTTTAGGGGTTCCAGTTAATGAACTTTTAGGCAATTTCCTAAGGCAGAGTCCTGAGACATGTAGAGCAGCACCACCAAAATGAAAACTAAGAAAGGGGAGTAAGCTAGTAAGAGGGAGAGGAACCACAGGATAAGAGAAGCAGCTGAACTAGCCAGAGCATTCAATACAGCAATTTAATTGTGGACTCACCACCATGAAAGACAGAAAGAATGATAGCCATCAGCTTGTTTTACTGGCTCTGAATTCTGCAACTCAGGAGCAAAGCACTTACTATCTTTAGGCACTCTTCAAAAAAAGTGAAGACTGACAAAATAATTTCAAAGCCCAGGATGGTTCAAGGACTCTAGTGATAAATGCATTTTTATGGCAACTGAATTTGGACAAAATAATACATTTAGAATAGTAGGAAAATGCTAAAAAGAGTGTTTTATACTATCAAAAAGAGTATAAGAAGTATTGAGGAATCCATTTGAAAAATAAATAATCTTTTGGTTATACCGCTCTTTAAAAAAAACCCTAAGCACAGTAAAATACTTACAATTTAATTTTGGATTGTATATTATACAGCAAAAAAATAAGTGGAATGTGAATACTTTCCTGCAATATAAGGTCTCAAACAACTATGGGTTGCAGAAATCACAACAGAACTAGTAATAGAGATTATTAGACAAAAAACAAAGTCTGTGCCAACGGTTTCAAAACAAAAATGACCAAGCTGTACACTCTCTCGGGGACAGTTAAGTGGATTCTCTTTTTCCTGTAGACTGGTATTAGCAATATCCTCCAGGGATGAGAACTCCCCATTTGACTCCTGGATTTGATCAGGAGATAACCAAGCACTAATTAGCTTTCTTCTATTTCAAAACCACAGCTCATTTCTGAAGGCAGACTCATGAGGCATTGCTTTTGATTTCTTTCAGCATGCATTCTGAACAATAAAACTTTGCTCCCCTCCCCTTTTCAGTTCCCTAATACTGACTTTTTCTTTTTAACTCAGGTTACATTCATGGGGGTGGGGGTGGGAAGGCATCTGGTCTCAGGTTTCAAATTTGTTGCTCTCATCCCTTACACCCCTGGTGCAGCTAAGCTGCTTGGGGGCAAAAACCTTGATTTTCTGTCTGTAAAGCATCTTTACTGTGACATTAATAATAAAAAAAACAATAATTAATGTGACCTGCTGAAGAAATGATTTGGGACAATCAAAATTATATTAATAGTTTTACCAGCGCAGTTGTGCTGATGCAAATTTGTAGTATAGACCTGTCGTTACACTATTTGGGCAGCCATCTTCTAAAGCTGAACACTCAATGAATTCATTAACTAATTATTGCATTAACTGGGTGCTAAAAATATGAACATGGGGTACCGAGCAAGGCTGAAATCATAACATTCAAAAACCAATAGGAGAACACTTCAACCTCTCTGGCTACTCAGTAAAAGACTTAAAGGTGGCAATTTTGCAACAGAAAAACTTCAAAACCAGACTCTAATGAGAAACCACTGAGCCTGAATTAATATGCAAACTAGATACCATTAACTTGGGTTTGAATAGAGACTGGGAGTGGCAGGGTCATTACACATATTGAATCTATTTCCCCATGTTAAGTATCCTCACACCTTCTTGTCAACTGTCTAAACGGGCCATCTTGATTATCACTACAGAAGTTTTTTTCTCCTGCTGATAATAGCTCATCTTAATTAATTAGCCTCTCACAGTGTGTATGGTAACTTCCAACTTATCTGTGTATATATACATATATCTTACTATATGTGCCATTCTATGCATCCGATGAAGTGGGCTGTAGCCCACGAAAGCTTATGCTCTAATACACTTGTTAGTCTCTAAGGTGCCACAAGTACTCCTGTTCTTTTTGCTGAAATTCATGTCTCTTATTTGTATGCAACATACTATATGAAATCCCAATGAAATATTGCCAAGAAACTAAGCTTTGATCACTACTGCTCTGCTTTCCAGCCCAAACAACATTCAAGCACATTACCAGTGCCTGACTTCATCTATTTTGCATTTGCTTAGGAATATAAAACAGCTGTGTCAGAAGAGGCCCTAGTTCAGGAAACTATCCTTATTCAGTGAAGCCCTCAAGCATGTGTTAAACTTTAGGCATGTGTTTAACTTCACTTAAATCAAAAAATAGCTAAAAAGTCTGTGGGATTTAAGCATGTGCTTAAGTGCTTTCCTGAATTGGGGCCTGAAAGCCCAACTTGTCACACAACGAATTTTCCCAACAATAGCTCTTTAAGCCAAGGATTCTTGCGGATAGAGTTATGGGAGAAGAGCTCTTCTAGCTGTCTTGAAGCATTACCATGCGAGTCAGAACCCAAAGTGAATCCACTATACATACCACACCTATTTCAAAACAGCAGGTAAATAATATATAAAACAGTGCTTGTGCCAACTTTTTGATGTGCAACAGACTCTTTAACATCTAAGAATTATGCAAGAGGCAGCAGTAGCTTATTTTGCTGTGCCTTTCATTTTTTATATTAGACAGGTCACTCAATTTTTTAAATGTTAAAAGCATGATCAATTACTCACTTTAGTCTAGCTAAAAATGTTTTGATGTCAGCAATGAGCAGCCAATAAAATTTTAATTTAGACTAGAACAACTGAAAAACAGAACTCCATGTCTTGTACTCCCCTGTATCCTGCCAAGTAGTTAAGTGTGATAACTGGCATTCATACACATGCCCTTCTGTTCTACTCAAATGAGTTATCTTTAGATGCTTTGAGAAGACTATTCTCTTATTTAAGTACTTCATAATATGATCCATCTTTCCTTTTGCTTTTGTTAAGAAAAGACTGCAGTAATCTGCCTAAAACAGTGTTCTGGCAAACACTCCTAAATTATGTAAGTCACCAGGTTCAACTCTGCTGTTACAAACACTTGAAGGAAGACGGGTATAATATATTATCATTATAGTTATACAATCCTGAGTTGAATTTTCCTTGGCTGAATTTCTAACATTTTAATGCTGAAATTGATCTGTTTTAAAAACACCATGTGAAAGATTTTTTAAATACCATTCATACTCAAACTCTTTATTTTAAACGGTTTAGAAACAAGCTTGTATAAACAAAACAAAATCAAAAAAAGCTTCTGTACTCTAATCTAGCATTAAGTACATTTTAAACAACAACAGGCATGTTTCCAAACAAACTATTGCAGTGTACAAATTACCCAGCAGGGATAAAGATAACAATGCCTCGGGTGTGGGTTTAGCTCCTATAGCAAAGCCAGATATTTCATCTGGGTTGTCTTGGAAACTATAATGTTTCATTTATTTATAAAAATGAAAGGTATTCATTCCAGTTTGGGATGAACCCTGAGAAGCTGGCTCTAATAAATTTACTTAAATGACAATTTCAGTGCATTTCCTATTTACAAGGTAATACTGTACACTGGATTAAACAAACAGGTGGAGGTCAAAGGCCCAAGAAATATAATCAACCCAAGATACATTGATTACTGACTTACGAGAAAGCACCCAAAAGGTACCTTTATATTGCAATGTGCTCTCCACCTTCTCAACCCACCACTCTGACCAGCTAATTGGAAAGTCTATGGCCAACATGCTCAAAATTGGCTGCCTAAAGTTAGGTGTCTAAGCCCATATGCAGACATTTATGTAAGCGACTTGATTTTAAGAAATCCTGAGTGCCCAATAATTTAGGTGACCACATATGCGTTTTATTGTTTAACTTTAGGGTTTGGCTATGAGGGTTCAATCCAGACAAGACTGACATCGTGCTGCTAGTTGGGGTAAACAGGCAGAAGAACTGGTGAAGGTTATAATGGCTACAATGACAGTAAGGGAGAATGGCTATAATTTGTAACACAGGTTGACAAGTAAGGGGTCTTCTTAGATCATGTGCTGCTTTGGTAGCCATTCATGTCAAATGCACTTTTTCCTCCTACGGTTGGTAAGAGGAGTGTGCCCTTTACTTTTCAGAGATCTTGCTACAATTAGCCATGTTTTTGTCACTTCCAGCCAACACTGGTATATGTTCTCCACATATACCAACAGGACAGTGAAGTTAAGCAGGTAGCAACATTCTCTGCTATTCAGAGGGACTTTTACACTGAAAATACAAAACACTGCTGTGAGTTTCTAGGTTGAATTTCAGTGCTTGGTTTAAAGTTATAAAACCTTTCAGCAATTTGGGACCTATTTACTTTAGAGACTGTCTCATGTCCCATGAAATATCATCTTGGTTATTCTCAGGGGTAATTATCAAGCTACTGCCCAACAATATCAACAAGAGGAGTCCTTCTTCTGTATAGGGGTCCTTAACTATAGAGTTTGATTCCTACTTGGTCTGCTAGTGCCCAGATATATTATCTTCTGGCCATGCTACAAACCTACAGGTTTAGTACCTTTGGCCCATGTTTTAGTTTGCCTACATCTAAATTAAGTAGATAGTCTTGTGAACTGTAAAAGACCAAACATTTTTGCAATGGACACAAAGTTATCTTCAGTTGGACTTAAAGTAGCTGAAGCCACAATGCATCTAAAATTTGACTGCCATATAAGACTCCAAACAAAGTTTCATGAAAGAAACGTCCAGATTTTCTAGAAGTGGCAACTGAGTGCCAGACAGTCAGTTACGCAAGGCGGCGGTGGCTATTTATGCAAATCTCTTTGGAAATACTTATTTTTTAAACAAACCCTTCCTATCAGGCATGTGAACAAAACCAAACCCTGAAGTTGCCTAATAAATTCAAACCTGTATTCCATAAATGCACGTGGCCACCTCAAAGATAGAAACAGATGTACAAATATGCTGATTTCACAGATACAGGGCTAGTCTTCCCACTGACATTCTTTTTACTACAGCCTTTAAAGTATATGTTGTTTTTCACTGTGTTTTGTGTAAAGCCCTGTTTGCACTTATAGCACTCTATACATAAAAACAAATGTAGCATGTGCATTTTTCTGATTAAAATCCAATGTAAATCATTTGCAAATTCGGAGCAGCCCAGAGGCTCATGGCAAATTGCCAATGAAGGCCTTTTTTGCTATAAGGTTGTGTACCAACCCTAATCACATTACTTTACACTTTTCCATGTTTAATTACTTAGAACACTTTCACACGTATGCTCTCATTTTTACTTGGTCACTTTAGGATTCTATTCCCCACCTAACTGACACCAGGACATCTTACACCTTGATGCAGCCCTTTATGATGTGAAGGAAGCCAAGACCAAACTAGACCTAAGCAGCATACCGCGTCTCTCTCTCTCTCTCCTGTTTGGTCCTGTGACCATTCACCAGTACTCCCACACAAACAAACACGACTTCCCCCTTTTTTCAGTTTCAGACTTTCCAAGCCTATTGTTCTTCCTAGTAGACGACTGCTTTGGGCGCAACCTACAGGTCTTTGGGGGAAAGCTGATTAATCTAAAAGTTTTTTCTAGTGCCACTCTCTTGACTCCGTGCAGCAGCCACAAGAGGAATGGATTTCATATGAAATCAGAGACTGATCCATCTGTGTTAAGAAACAGACACAGCCCTAGAATATTTACAAATTGTTTCCCTACCTTCTCTCATTACCTAGTTTATCCAAAAATGGATTTCCCAAATGCTCTCAAGAAAGAATTCTGGGTATGATATTTATTTTTGTTTGGTTTGATTGTTCACCTTTCACGGATTTCTTCTCACTTTTTCTTCATTCAAGTTTTAAATTTGCTACGAGAACTTCTTAGAGCCACCTAGGACTTGTTCAGGATATTCCCTGGAGACCCAGAGAAAATACTTTTGCAGAAGAAGCTCTATTGGGATGCACTGTGCATAATCTATTTACAGTAACATCACCACCAATTCTTCTAAACCCTGAAGCACAGGAAATGGCTTGATATTTCTTCACTTTCTTTTTATATTAGTAGGATTAATCAGCAATTCAGCCCCTGATCCCGCAGTGTTTAGCTAGTGGGGCAGACTGCTATACCCCTTGAAGTTAGAGAGGCTCTGTGGGGATGCAGCAGTCCCCAGGCATACTACATGTAGCAGAACTGGAGTCTCAGCTGTGGCAGTTGTAAAAGGCAATTTTATTCCCATCCTCCCATATCTTCTCTTCCTTTGTAGCCACAAAAATATGGGCAGGAATAACATTACGATGGTGGCACTGAAAAAAAAGTGACTATCAAACAATCCAGGTGCCCTATAAGTGCATGCAATTTTCTCACCACACTGGGATTTCGTTACAGCTGTGTGAAGGCAGGAGACAAAAATACTTTTGACAGAAAACCTTGCAACGTTCAGCTCATGCTGGAACATCAGCTCACACTGGACATAGAGTAGTGGCAAGGAATGCCTTCAACCATCTTCAGACGGCCAGGAGACCCTGCTGCCCTTTCAACTCAGGTGATGCCCCTGCCACTGTGATCTACATCTTTGACACTCCCATGTTGAACTGTCTCTCACTCTGCGTGGGGTTGAGTCCTATGTGAAAGCTTCAGCTCAAGCAATATGTAGCAACTCTCTGGCTGAGTGACTAAAGACCTTCAAGCTCATATACTATCAGTGCTGCAGCACACGCATGCCACTTAGGGTGACCAGATGTCCCAATTTTATAGGGACAGTTCTGATTTTTGGGTCTTTTTCTTATACAGGCTCCTATTACCCCCCACCCCCGTCCCGATTTTTCACGCTTGCTGTCTGGTCACTCTAATGCTACTGGCTCCCTGCATGTTTCAGGATCAAATTCAAAAGTCTCAGTCCTTCAAGACAGCTTCCCTCAGCCCATGACTTTCAAGACAGGGGGACAATGCATTAAGAGTCTCAGGTACAAGACAAAGTATGCTCAGACATGCTCCTAAACAGAGGAGATCAGAAAAACTGAGCCTGAGGCCGTGTCTAGGAATGCAAGACATAGCTCTCTCTTCAATAAAGTTTTCCCAAAGGACACTATCTTCCCCCACAGCCGAGCTACAAGATAGAATTAAGATGACAGAAAGAAGAGCAGGGACTGCTACACTGGTGGGGAAGGGATGAAATGGGCACAGTCAAGGCCACCCTCTCCCCAGCATCCCTGGTCCCAGAATTATGCAGGGAAACTCCCCATATACCCAAACTCTGGGGGTACCAGAAACCAGTGGGGCCTCCCATATGGCCCTTGTGGGAAAACTGCAGAGGAGCCAGCCAAAGACTCCAGCCAGGAGGGGGAAAAAAATCAGCCAAAGCCAGGACCCTTGGCAATAGAATGTTCTCCGACTTGCTCTGTCCTGCCACTGACTGGCTATCTGCTCCAGCCCTCTTCTCTCCACTCCCGCCCCTCTTACATACCTTCACCCCCCCCCCCGACCTCCTTCCATTCCCATTTAGCATATACTCTCCTAACTAATTGCCTCCTTCCCCCTCAAAAAAATTTGTGACACTTACATACTATTTTCTGCCATCACATTGCTTACTCTGCTTGAGTGTTATAACCATTCCCTCCACCCCGTGGCCTGATCTACACCTAAAACTAAGGTTGACCTAGCTTTGTTGCTCATGGGTGTGAAAAACCTCACACCCCCAGAGACAGATTTAAGCCCTGGCATAGACACCACTAGGCGGATAGAAGAATTCTTCTCTTGACCTAGCTACCACCTCCAGAAGGGGAAGATTTATTACAGCAACAGAAAACCCCTTCTGTCGCTGTAGCAAGTGTCTACATGACAGCCAGGGAACTGCAACACTGCGGCTGTGCCCCTGTAGCACTGTGTAGACACAGCCTGTGTCTGTCTTGTCTATTTAGATTGGGGCAGGGAATGACTACTACTCTGTGCCAGTACAGTACCTACCACAATGGAGTCCCATTCTTGGTTGGTCCTTCGGCACTGTCAAAATAAAAATAATGAATGTCAAATGAGAGAGAGAGGGAAAAGAAGTAGTAGTAGTGAAAGTTCTGGGACAGGGAGAGGTGGAAAGGTAAGACCCGACCCCTCCCCACCCCCCGCCCTCAGGTACCACAATAGGCATCTTCAATGTTTAAAAATGCTTCCTTTCTGTCTCCTTGCTCTCTTCCTGAACGACTAAATGCAAAATGAAATCATCTTACAGAAGGACAGCCACTTCCCCCTGTGCTCAATCATTCTCAGTCACACCATGTTGTCCAGTAACCTGCATTGATAATTCCCCATGAATAAAATGCCCACATTATCATCCAAAGCTATGTTGTTGACATGCTTTTGGTATTTCTCTAAAAATACCACTAATTTCCTGGCTTCACAACAGCTGAGCTACTCTGTATTTGAAAATACAAAAGAGTATTTTGTTTAAACCAAATTAAAAGCGTTCCAGTAAATGACTTCAATTTTGCTGGCTATACTATTTCAGTGTATACTGTTCTATTTATCCTCCAACCTCCCAATTTCCCCCCGCCATCCCCTTTTTACATTTAATCCTTTCATGCAAGGAACTGGATTTGCCCAGTAGAGCAACCCCAGCCAGAAATAGATGCTCCAAAAATTACCTACTGCCAAAGAGTTAAGGCACTGGTGATAGTGCCTCCACTACGCTTTATTCACCTTTATTTGCCAAAACATGTCTGACAGAAATTGAAATTGGAATGGGGTGGGGGGGGCCCACAAACACTAAATACACCTTCCATTTCCTATTCAGATAAGTGTCCACATTCCCCATTTAAGTCAGCATGAAAACCAACATTACTGCCAAGCCCTCCTGGCATCTCACCACTTTATTTGTTCCCATTTGTATCAAATGCTTTTGTCAACAGTTCAACAAAAGTCAAAGCAAACAACCCACTACAAACACTGAAGGTAACAGCAACAAGCATGAATCCTTCACAATTATCCAACCCAGCTGCTCAGTGCCTGTCCAGGCTGCTTTCATTTACAACAATGTCAACAAAAGGCTGAAACCCAATAAACTAGGTGGGTCAATACTACCACTGTAAACCCTCTGGAGAAGGAAATGCTGTTCTCCTGCTTTACTGCTTCAGCAAACATGCAGAATAATTCAGTCAGATAGATAAGTACTTGTCTAATCATTTGTTGTGTGAATTATTCAAGGCTTTCCCCGTAAACTACTAAATGAGATCTCTTCAAATATTTCTGAGGAACTACTGGCTGTCTCATTGTGGAGGAGGAAACAGATAAGCTCTGACATAGCAGAGGACATTGGTAACCTATGACCTTAAAAAGCTTAATGTTCAGTAGATTTTGGTGCTTCTGTGCCCAGTGCTCCTGGCACAATTACTGTTCAGAGGGTGAGGGGCTTTGCACTGTGTAAAACAGAGTTCTGACTACTCATGCCTGTGAATTTATTAATCCCAATGTATTATTCATTTACACACAAACACACACATAATATTGAAGTCGTAACACAAGTGCAAATTTTAGAGACTGATCTCCAGGGATTATTTAAAACTAGGTACAAGTCATTAAGAACATAAGCACAAATCAGGCATACATGAGTTTATTCCCTGCTCTGCCTCTGACTTAGTGCGTTTTCTCTGGCAAGTCACCTGTGTATTTCAGTTTCCTCCATCTGTAAGATGGGTATTAATGTACTTGTCTCACAGGGTTTTAATGAAGATTAATGTTTGTACAGCATTTTGAACATGTAAACCCTAGTCAAAAACTAGGCGATCGGTAAGTGCTAAATATTACATTTTCCATCATAATTCTCTCTCCACTTTGTGCACAGGAAGCAGCAGCCAGCTTCAAATGTTATTTTCCTTGTTTTCGTTGGTCGTGGCCACAACTTCACTACTATGTCAATACAATATTTTTAAAAAATACGTTATTTTTTTGAACAGGATCAGGCACTTAACAAAAGTTTGTGCTTGTTTTGCTTTAATCACATTATTGGTAGGAGTAATACTATGCATATACAACAGTGTTTTTTTCTAAGAACAGTTTACACAGACATCTCAGTTTAGAGTTGGAGAGAGACATATTTTGAGCTAGAGCACAATATCAAAAACACTTCTGAATATTTTATTTTTGACATCTACAGTAGTAGTGGTGCAAGCTAAGTAGCTAGTTTTCCCAAAGAGACTATCCGGTTGTTTGAAATTTTAGCAAAATGATAACAGCAATTCTGACCATATTTCACATAAAACTGCACATTTTTGTCTTTATAATTAAGGATCACATCACAATTTGCTTAGTGAGGTATTAATCTCACTGAATTGGCCAAATTCTAACCAACATATTTCTGTTCATAGATATTTCATAGATTTTAAGACCCTACTGTGATCCAATCTGATCTTCTGTATAACACAGGCCATAGAATTGCCACACACTAATTCCCAGAGCAGATCATTTAGAAAAACATCCAATCTTGATTTAAAAATTGTCTGTGGTGGAGAATCCACCACACCCCGTGGTAAACTTCCAGCCTGAATTTGTCTAGCTTCAACTTCCAGCCACCAAATCATGCTATACCTTTGTCTGCTTAGAAATGCCCATTATTAGATCTCTGTTTCCCACGTAGATACTTACAGACTCTAATCAAGTGACCACTTAACTTTCTCTTTTTAAGCTAACTAGATTGAGCTCTGAGTCTACCACTATAAGGCATGTTTTGTAATCCTTTAATCATTCTTGTGGTTCTTTTCTGAACCTTCTCCAATTTGTGAACATCCTTCTTCAATTGTGGGGACCAGAACAGAACACAGTATTTCAGCAGAAGTCACGCTTGTGCCAAATAACAGAGAGATAAAATAACCTCTCTACTGCTACTCGAGATTCATCTGTTTATGCATTCCCTTTTGGCTACAGTGTCACATTGGGATGACCCCCAATTTTTTTCAAAGTCACTGCTTCCCAGGATAAAGTCCCCCATTCTGTAGGTATGGCCTACATTCTTTGTTCCCAGATGTATACATTTACATTTAGCCCTATTAAAAAGTACATTATTTGCTGGATCCTATTCAAAAAGAGATCCAGATTGCTCTGAATCAGTGACCTGTCCTCTTCACTACTTACCATGCCCCCCAGTTTTTGTGTCATCTGCAAATTTTATCAGTGATGATTTTATATTTTCTTCCAGGACATTGATACAAACGTTAAATAGCACAGGGCCGAGACAAATCTGTTAGGGACCCCGCTGGAAACACATCCACTTGATGATGATTTCCCATTTACAATTACATTTTGATACCTGACAGTTATCAAATGGATTAAAAGCTGGCTATGTGTCATGTTAATTTTATATTGTTCTAGGTTTTTTTAAAAATCAAAATGTAGTGAAGTCTAAATATATTATGTCAACACTACTACCATTATCAACCAAACTTGATATATTTTTTTTTAAAAAAAAAAGATTACAAATTAGTTCGACAAAATTTATTTTTTAAAAACCTATGTTGATTTGCATTATTTACATTACCGTCCTTTAATTTTTATTAAATCGAGTTCCATATCAGCCGCTTCATTATCTTACCTGGGATCAATGTCAGACTGACAGGTGTATATTACCTGGGTCATCCCATTTACTCTCTTCTGCCTATCTCAGTTACCCAGTAGCAGGTAGGGAAACTTCCTGCAATATCCTTGGGAGACCATATTTTATTAAGTGTATGAATGGTTTATATATCATTGTGGGCCAGGGACTGTATGTACTTCACTGGGGGGAGGGTTACCACAGCTCCTTCCGGAAATGAAAACACTACAGGATGCTTAAGACAAATCACTCAGATTATAAACACCTCCAGAGAGGTACCACCTCCCACAGAGGCTCACAAATTCTGTTTCAAACTGGATTCTCCAAAGATCAAACAGACAAAGAAATAACTTTTGGATAAACAAACCAAACTTAAACAGATTTTCAGCCTTCATTCTGTTTCCTGAGCCAAAGGCTGATATGAACTTGTAACTACAGGGAAAACCCAGTTGTGGGATTTAAAGGACTGGCACTAGCAGAGGCCTGTGCTGGAGTTGGGGGTGACCTCTGGTAAGTTTTGTAAGCTGTGTTTAGGTTCTTTTATTGTTTTTATACGCTTTCTCTGTAATGTTTTCCTTATGAATAAATGTGCTTGCTTGGAAGAACCTGTGTGGTAACTTGTAACTGCCAGCAATATGCTGGCTTAGCCCTCGGGGAGAAAGCAAAACACAAGTGCTAGCCTTTTAAGCAGACTGGCTTGCTGGGGATATTGAAGGGTTGATCAGGGAGCTGCGTAACCTTAAAAACTCCACCCAGAAGAGTGTAAGATGCGGGTCTCTGCCCAGAACTGGGGAGGGCTGGGAGCTGGAAACCTTTAAGTGGGTGCCTTTGAGGGAAAATGCAGGTGCAATTACTTTGAATCTGTAACAACCCTTTCAATTCCAGCTGGCTAAAGTACATAGGTCTGTTCAGCAGCTTCAGCATTCTAGCCTAGAGGTGGCTACAACAATTCCTAGATATTTAGGCCCTGATCCTTCAAAGTGAGCTGCTTGGGTGGACTCTCACCCCACCTTTGGAGCCTTACTGAAGTCAATGGGAATCCAGATGTTCACAAAGTTAAATACACACCCTGGTGTTTGCAGGATCGGTGCCTTTGTTTGTGCAGTCTGCCAGTAATATTTGTAGAATGTTTCAGGGGCCATTTGAATGAAAGGCAGTTTATAGATACTAGGTTATCATTTCATAGCCTGAAAATAATGTGAAATCAAGCAATGTTGAGAGGGGAAACGCAAAGATGTTTGTAAGCTGAATAAACTGCAAATATTGGTGCTAAATGCCCTGAATAGAACAGGGAAGAAGAGTATGCTTTTTTAAAACTTACATTTTCTCCCCACTGCTGGTCCCATCAACTGATGGGCTAACGGGTTGAACACCTGAGTGCTACATTCAGCATACACCATTGCTGGAGATAGCACAGCTACCACAGAACCCTTGATGGAGCAGAGAGCTGTCCTACAGAAAGCCCATTGAAAAGTTCTTTCCCCCCCCCTTTCCAACACTCTATGGTGGGATATAAAGCTTTGAAATTACCTCTATGATAAGGCTTATACCAGAGAATGCTTCTCACAAAGTCACTGAGCTGACCTTGTATAGGCTACCTTCATGCTGGTACCAATGCAGCTTATGTATACTGCTGGGATATTTGGAATGGTTCCTTACTTCATGGGAAAGGCAGCCCAAAAGTTTTCTTTCTTCTAAAGGGCTGACTGATAATTAAGAGTGCTGAATGCCTCTCTTACCTTGCTACACAAAGCCCACAAGCTGATAAATAGCTCACACTTTAAAAAAATATATTTGCAGGTTATTTTATTGAAAAAAAAAATTTTTTCAGACCAGGAGAGGAAAAAGACATCCAAACCAGACACTTACTTGAAGCAAAAAATAACTCTGTTTTGATATTTTAAATAAATAAACCCTAAAAAACAGTGAGGGAGGCAGTTAATAGAAATACAGCATCTACAGGTAAGGATTCAACATACCTCCTGCAAGCATAGGCAAAAAAAATTATGCATGATATTTATTGCAATCCATCCATAACGATTTCGAAAACACTGGGATTGGAGCATCACAGGACATAGCTACATGCCTTTTAGGTTAAAATTTGCTTAGTTAGCTGAAATTTTGCATGATTAGTGTAAAAAGACTGGTCAACCTCTACACTGTCCGGCCATTTGATTTTGCAATAAAAAGAGCAAAGAACTAAACAGGATGTGGCTGCAATGACAAAGATTTGCATTACGTGCAGTCTATGCTAAACACACAGCCACACTTACACAGACATCCCTTTCTGACTGAAAAGACTGGAATCAAGAGTGACCCCTCCGCACCCGTCCTTCACACACCTGTGCTATTGTGATAAATGAACAGATTCCATCTTAGCCCCAGAAGCAGAGCTTATGAAATAGGGAAATTTCAAAAGGTAGTTTCCAGTACTATTTATATTCAAAGATTAATATAGCAAAGGCAATATTATCTTTTGAAATAAAAAGGTCTTGACGTACTTCCGTTTCATTGCACTGTTTACCTTTAAGTTCACCTACGACAGGCAGCTATGTAGTAAAGTGAACAAAGCTTGCTGAAATTGCTTTCCCCCTCTTTTGCTCATAAGTACATATTAACAAACCCCCCACAGCTGCATTCATTGCCTCTCAAGAGACAGAAAACCCAAGGTACAGCTGTGCTTGTTAATATTCGTATGCAAACATATAGAGTCCAAATGGCTGTAATGCCTCACTTAAAAGCACCTCAGTGTTCTTTGAAAGACTGTAGCTCCAAAGGAAAGAGCGATACAGAACAATCTGTTGTCCTCTTAATGCAATTAGCAGATTAAAGCAGCATTTCACTTTCAATACTTCATTAAAATACTGATTGTATCCAGCATTAGCTGATTATATGACGTACACAGTGTTCCCCCTACAGTCCTCTCAGAGACACAGTGGAAAACGACAAGGGTAAGCCAAGCAGTTTACAAGTGAGCATCTGGTATTGACATTAGGAGCTGAACACAAAATTTGCAGTGTAGTGTGCCCAAGGGGTGGTGGAGAGGAGGAGGAGGAGGAAGTGAAAGAGGAACTCATAAGACTTCTAGACGCTAACTACCTTGATGCTATTCTGTTAAGTAATTTCTGTATACTGCATCTGAAAACCTCTGCTCACCCCACCCCCAAAAATCCCTTACTCGCCTAGATTTGAATCCTTAACATGAAGTCATGAGAAACCTCCTCTCCATTCTGTTATCAACACAAATTTTTGTTTTATGTTTCTGTTCAATGGTTTCCTTCAAACCAGCCCAATATTTATTTATTTTTTTGCTATAATCCAATAAGAACAAAACAGAAGAATGGTAAGGTCCAGTAAATTGTGATATAAACACAAGTGATTATTTCAATTTTCTTGTCAGATTATTTTTTCACGGCAGACCAATAAACCCAATAATGCCTAGATTTACTAGAAAATTTTTTATTCATTTCCCCGCACAGCAGAAAGTAAGCTAATAATGTCCCACCGAGAGTGCTGTCAGGCTAAATCCCTCAACTACTGAAAGCACTGCCTGGATAAATCTCACTTCACTTTCCATTCTGCCAACCACTTAGGGCAGGGCCCAGGGGAACTCTTCAGCTTATCCCTCCTCACGCAATGTCACAAGCACAAGCCAGAGTGGCCCAATCAGTGCCAAGAAAAGAACAAACTAAAAAAGATTAATTCACAGATGTTCATGCATTTCACATACACTGTGCCCTATGGTCCGTTGCTAGGGCAACTGGAGACCACCAGTGTGCACTTTATTGGCTTTATGAAGTGTGTCTCAGGGACTATAGTCCAAGAAATGCTGCATGATAATAGTGAGGCTTTTCAGAAGCCTTGTTTTGTGTTTATCCACATTTAACCCTCTCAGTATTATTAAGAACAACACTATGCACATCTTATGCACCAAAAAAAGAAAGGAAAAAAAAAAAAGGAGGAGAAGAGGTGGGAAAAATTGTCTCAGTTTTCAACCTAGAAAGGCTCAAAAGCACTTCCTGAGCTTCGCGTTCAGAAAGGCCCAGGTTAAAATTCTGACCTATGGGCTGCAAGTAAATGAACTCTTGTCTTTGTACAGTGTCTAACATGATGGTGCCCCATCCATGACTGCGGCTTCACGGTCCTACTGCATTATAAATAAAATAAATAATAAAACCTATAGACAGACTCTGGATACCACACACTTTCTTGGCAATTTTAGATGGAAAAAAGCACATAGTTTTTCAACTCCATCTCTCACACGCACACACAAGTGTACTGTTGACTGCCACCATGTACCATCAATAATCAAACAAAGGCAGAACCTTTGACAAAACCCCTCAAAACTTTGTGGCCCTTGTAAAAAGAAAAAAGAATCCTTTGTTCATGCAATGTTCAGTGTGACAGTGTCAGCGACTACAACATAATCTATACAGTCGCAGAAAATCTAGAGCAATAAGCTATCTATGATTAGGCTACTCTGCCTCCCCAATACCTTATTTTCAATCCTTGGCTTAATCTGAGTTTATTTGCCCTGAAGAGGCCTGCAATCTGTTTTTTGTTTGTTTGGTTGGTTGTTTTTTGGGGGGAGGGGGCATGAGGGAAATAGGGAGATGGTGTATGTGTGTGGAGGGTTGGGGGTTAAAATCATAAATGTCACAACTCTTAGAGCAGCAGCACATATCAAGTGTTAATCCAAAAAATAGAGGGGAAAGAGAATGCTGGCAGAATAGATCAATAGAAGAAATTGCTTACATTCAGATTCACAGAAGGAACACGCAGAGACAATCATTTCCTGGGAAAAGCTAAAGCCTAATGAGAATTTACTCTGTCTCTTTTATTCAGACAACCAGCCCTTTTGTGGCAGGGGCTTCCTGAGTGACAGGAACCCAGGGCCCCTTAATAGGATTTCCATATTATTTCCAACACCTGCCTAGAAGTTATTTGTTTACATTGAAGGAGGCAAGATTCTCAAATCAGACATCTGCTTCTAGTTCAGGCATATCTTAGGACGCCATCTAGAAAGCAGCTTTGTTGCCATGGTGACATTTTTATTTTCTTCCCTTAGTTGGCTGAAAAACATTAGCATTTCCAATTTTATTTTGTTCTTCAAAAGGCCAAATGTCACTCAAGAAAACACAGAACTTTTAAAATTGCTATATAAAATAAGTCACACAAACTTTAATTATTTAGCTTAATTAGAACAGTATTGGGAAGAGAAGATGGGGACAGGTGGTGTAACCTTCTTGGAAATTCCTCTCATTGGCTGGTACTTACTGACTGGGATACTTATTTCCCCCCCTTCTTTGCCCCTCCCATCCTCCTCAAAAATTAACACTTTGTAATTCATGATGTACTTATGAATTCTTCATAATGGCTCATGAAAATACTTAGACCATTTCTTCTAATGTCTTCCGAAGTCAATCTAAGAAGCCAACAACAGAAGACAGGAGTTCTACTGGGAACATACTTCTGCTTCACTGTGGGAGACAATGCAGTAAGTATAATTTAATGCAAATATTAACCTGCTATTAGTGCTCAGTGACTTATGGTCAGATGAAAAGTTAGGAAGTTTTGATTTTTCTTCTACCACTTACTTAGTAGCAGAAGGTGATTTCTCTCCCCTTCCTTCTTTTTATTTTTTTCCTTTCCTTTTAAGAAGTGTTTAGAGTTTCTGATGGATCAATTAATTTGCATTAAAATAAAGGACATTTCAAAATAACTGAGATTCACGGAGTATTTTAAAAGAATTTAAAATTAAACACTAACTGCTCAGTGTAGAAAAAAGAAGATCATGAAGCTGAGGGAAATCTCTAAAATAGAAAGCAATTGACCCGCTTCTAGATATTGCTTTGATCAAACTACCTATTTTCCCCCTTCACTTAGACTAAAAGCCATTTAAACATGAAGAAAAAAAGTATGCCCTTCATTCTGGTTTTGTTCACTATGAATAAATTGTGGCAAATCTTGAATGCCAACATCTAAACACTAATTATGACTGTACATTTATATTTCAACTTCAAGGAATACAGTACAGAAAAACGTTCCCTCTCTTCTTCAAAATAGTGCATTATTGAAGATACTGTGTTCAAGAAGACCCTCCAGCTACCTCAACACCTCTTCACTCCAGAAAGCTTCCTTTTCCTACTCTATCATGTGAGGTCATAATTTTATATTACTAACGTCACAGTCTGTTGCCATGGAAATAATTAGACATGACTGCTCAGGTTAGAAATTACAACCTATGTACATGTTTGCTTCCTGGGTGATGTGAGCATCTGGAGAGAGAATATTTGAGAGTTACTTTAAATCACCAAGTGGCAAAATAAAGTTTGATAAGTGATAAGCATTGTAAGAGTTCACCCAATACATGCACACTGCAGCCACCAGAAATTGTCACTGCAGGCAATTCTTCTGATAGAATATGATGGAGTAAAAGGGTGGTGTATAGTTTGTATACAGTCTAGGGAAAAGGAGTTCAAGAGATGTATGTATGATATACAGGAGATAAAATCATCAAAAATAGCCTGAGAAGCTAACTTTTTGAAACCAGATTGCATGCTGTTACTCTTAAATGAATGCTCCACACTGAACAAATATACTCCAATGGCTTCATTTAAAAAGGCAAGTTATAGGACACCAAATGAAAGAAAAATGCGAAAGTGAACTTTTAAAAAAATCTGTAAGGGAGCTATTGACCTGGAGATAAAGTTTTCTGTTTTAAATAATTTGTTTAAAAATTACAAAATGTAGTGACGTGTTACTAATCAAATAACAGAAATTTTATCTTTTTAAAAAGCAGTGCCAAAAATCAGCTATGTAAGATAGACCAAGAAAACAAACAGGGCCCTGCTAATTAATATTTGTTCTGCTTCAGCAGACAGTTACTGGACGAGACTGCAAAACACAAGCATGTCTCACCCAAACACATCATTAATCCGTTTATGTTCACCACCTGAGGACCAGCTATGCCCCAAAGATATTTATTCATCTGTTCCACAAACAAACAATTACAACACATTTTCAGGAATTAGGGCACCTGTTACATTCTGCACTGTCTCCATGTCCAGAGGCAGATATCAATTAATACTAAACAAATTACTTGATCACAAGCCAACAGAACAAAAAGTTACTAATTACACTTTGATATGTATACTCAAAAATATCAGTGTGCCTAGTGAAAATTCAACTAGCCTTATGTGGAGAGAAGTGTAGCTCAAATATGCTCAACATAAAATAAGCACATCACTAATGTAAAAAAACAAAACACATGCGGATCATTGCATTTTTTGATAAAAATGAACATTTTGTGTATGACACACACGAAGAAACAGTGATGAGGAGACAAGTGAAAAACACTTCTACATCAGCTCAAATGGGGATATTTTAAATTTAACCCATATCTGCAGTACTTTTCAAGTGAGTGGAGTTCGTGTGATAAAAAGAAAATATAACAGAGAAAATAAATTCTCTAAGTTTCTTTAGACATATTTTGGGGTACCTTTCAATTATTTATACTCAAGAAATGTTTACATATACACATATCTTCTTCATAGGTTGACATATTAGCACCACTCATCTCAGCCTCACATTAAAGTCACTAATCTAGACAAAAAGACTATTTGTGTATCCCCACTAGATCATCTACCAGCATAAAAATGAGGAAGCAGATAAACATAATGAAGTTAGATAATACACAAGAATACAACAATATGCATAGGAATTTTTTCATTCTAATGATGCCTGTTTATAGTTAACTCCTTTGCTCCTTACAGGATCACTAAATTCACACAAAAATGTTTTAAAAGACCTAATTAGAATTGTGGGGAGCAACATGCTTACTCTTACTTATATACTATAATGAAAAGAGGCCTATATATTCAGAAGTAATTGGTGATTTGTTTAGATCAAGGCCTTCATACAGACTGTGGCCTCAAAATGGTAACAAAAGCAACCTTATCACATGGAAAACTCAATTATCCATCCCACTCGAGTTTGTACTGATTTCTACTAGTTTACCACCAAACTGGGCAAAATGTAGCCAAAACATGCATGAAGCCTTAATACATCACATCAAAAACTGACAGTTGTATTACACAAAGTGTATTCTACTGAACTCAAACAGACTTTTATTCCAACAATATGATTGCAACTTTTAATTTATTATTATTGCTTATTTCTAACTGCAGCAGAGTCCACAAGCCCCAGGCAGAATTGGGATCCCATTGTACTAGACATTGTATGAATAGAGACATGAGCTCTGTTCCAAAAAGCTTACAATCCAATTTGAAACAAGTGAATGTAATGAGTATGAGGCTAACAGTAGCAGGACTGCACAGTTACATAGTTTAGCTATATGCCCAAAATGATGGTTCAAAATGCTTTTATAAAAACTTACGAAGACAACCAATACAATCAGCTATCTCTGACTGTCCCGCAAAATAGCTGACATTAGTTGGCCCATTTCTTGTAGGTGTCATAGCATAGAGAAAGCTACACAGGAGGGAGAGACAATTAAAACTTACATCATTTACTCTCAGATGGTGCTTTTCTCCACAAATACTTCCTCGGTTTCCTTACAGGATAATTTTGCCACAAGGAACTTTGTTAGGGAACAAGGCGAACCTGCTACCTCTTGTTAGGGGAAAATCTGGCTGGATGGTGGCGGGAAATTAGGAGAAGAGCCAGGTCTCCTCTTTGAGCAATTTGTATAGACATGGAAAAATCCTGGAACAATTTGCCAGCAAGAACCAAGTTTTTCCATTGCAAAATGCCTAGGAATAGCCTTTAAAAATAACCCCCATTGAGTTGCAATGCTTGCTAGAAGGAGTCAGAAAGAATATTCTGTAAAAGGTAAATTTAAATTTTAAAAGAAAGGTCTATGCTCCATCACAGCCGTTGAGACATCAGCACTTCTAGAAGTGCCCTTGTGATTCACCTCTCCCTTTTGTTTGCCCTGCTGGCTTTGTATCTGTACACAGAGTTCCCATGACCCATTTTACTGGGTACTAAGTTTTTCCATACTTTAACTTTGTATTGTAAAAGATTCTGAAGACTAAATCCAACAAAAAATCAGAATGCTCCAAAAGCTTTCTTCCTTCCTGGACCCTATTGTGTTGATGCTGGACAATCTCATGTTTTCTAGAAGGTTCTTAATTAGTTTCAGCAGTCATCTGCTTACTCCAGAGATGAGTCTGGAAGGATCCAAGTCTGGTTTCGTTTATCAGGCAGAAAACGTTCCATTTAGAAGGGTGATATAAAGTGGAATATGATTGTGTCTTTCTTGTTTGCACCACTGCCTCAAGAACTGGCTTTTGAAGTCAGCCTGCCTTACTTCATGGTTCCAACCATTGATTTTGGCTTTAATGTTCAGCAAGGACATGAATGAGGGTTTTTTTATCACGTTCCCTGAAGATTCTGTAAAATTTTGTGTATAAGAAGTATTACCTATCCCTTCTCTTCCCCTCTCGTGACCCACACCCTCCTTCTTGCCTGTAAGGAGTAATTTTATACAGTGGATCCCTCTGTATGGATTCAAGTTTAAACTCTCCAGTGTTAGTGAATCAACTGTTACCTTCATCCCCAGTCAGAATTAAATGTATGGTAAAGGCCAGTGTAATTATGGAGGGCAAGTTCAATGAAGACAACTGGCTGACAGGTCAAGAGCCCTGGAATTGGTGGCAACAGAATTTTTTTTTTTTTTTTTGAAGGGGGAGAGAGAAGCATACGACCAAATTCCTTTCTTCTTCTTTTTTATACCAATAGGTAAAGTACCCTAATTACCTGAATCTTACAGTAAAGCCTAAATTTATATTTTATGAGCTATTCTAAAATCTGCCCTGCTTAATAATCTATATCGTCAAGAAAACACTTTAAAGTGTCTCTCACAATTAAACCCAGCCACACAACCTTGTATAAATCAAAATTTTGCTACCATATCAAAACGTTACACTGGGGCTGTATAATATTGCCCATATCCTCATTACATGCTACACTAATTACTACCAGCAGATTCAGGATTTTCTGCACATTAGAAGCTTTTAGAGGAGCTATAAAAAATTTCAGGCACCATTAATTTAAATTTGTATTGAAATTTCCTTTTGACAGATGGCCAAAAATTACTTATTATTTAGAGTATCAGAGCTGCCTGTTTGCACATTAGAAGAGGAAAGGGAAAAATTAAAAGCAAGAAGGAAATTTATGTCACGTTCATTACCTGTTAAATGTTAAGGAGCATTATCCTGCATGAATAAATTATTTCATACAAGCACACAGTCTCCAGCTGCTGGCAACTGGCATGTTCTGGCTGATAAAAACCATCTCAAGTCACACAGCAGACAATCATAAAAGCCTCTCTTAACCAGGAGCCACTTAAGGGAGGACAGATCAATAGAACAAGCGACTAACTGCTACTCTGGGCATCACTGAAAACATTTAAGGAAATTAGCAAACTATTTCACCTTGCAAAGCTGGCAGCAAGCCCTAAAAGCTGACACAGTACAACTCATAATTTGAACACTATACAAGACAAACATCTATTTATAGCTATCATTCCATAATAAATCTGTACAAAATAGTCACACCTTTCTCTCAGTCTCTCTAGCCATATGTATGATCATTCATTGAATCACTCCACATAATTGCAAAACAAAAAGGAACAAAATCTACCTTTCCAGCATGAAAACAAAATATAGTGTATAGCTCTATAGCCCCCACCTCTTTTTTGGGGAGGGGGGCTGGATGAGGGGGAAGAATAGGAAGCAGGATTAATCCTGTACTATTAGCACTATGCTATTTTAGTTCAGTGATTAGTGTATTATATATGTTAATAGAACTTCATTCAGTTTTGTGTATGTATGTGCATTTTGCAAATGTGCACACAGAACTCATAATGAGAAAACAGTGAAGTTTCATTATGGCTTCAGATTAATTAGATGATACAGATGGAGGAGAATACCTGGTTAATTTTAGTCTAACGTGTACAGATTTACTTATAGATTTTTAATCAGAGCTTGAAAAATTCACTGAACTATTTGTCCAGGGTGCGTAGGAGATGCAGCATCATTAACTCCTGTACCACCTAAGCTTTCGTTTAATAACAAAAATCCCGTTTCTAACCCTTGTGGTAGAGAATTTAATTAGACAGCAAAACTAATGCAGTGTTGTCTTTGTAAGTCTGCAGACAGACAGCTGCAGTGCCTCTGCTGCTCACACTGAAAACTGACAGTTCCTGGCTAATATTCAGACCCCTTTGCGGCCAACAACAAAACTGACAATCAGATCAATTTCATTGTGCTGTGACTTGGCGAAGTTGTCAGTGGCAGTGAAGGCAGGCTGGGGAAGAGTAGAGTAGAGGACACACCCGACTTGCAGCAGCAAGACCAAAGAAACACCCCCTTTCATCGTCGCATCCAAGGGACTTGGGAGGTGAGAAGGGGGAATCGAGAGTTGCCAGGGAAGAGCTTGGGGAGGAAGGATTAAAATTTATCAGAGACCTACTAGCCAGAAGGTAATAGGACAGACAAAACCCCAAGCAGAGAACTCAGGTAAGAATCCTGACACTTTCCCCTTCCCCAGAAGCTTTTTCTCAAGTGAGTAATAGGTGATGACAGTGAGTTATCACCTGTGTCATCCCTCTGGACAACCAATATTTTGTAACTACCTGGGCAGTAAATATGGTCGTCTGGCTATTAGGCTTGGCAATATTACCACACACCTATGTCAGATTTATTCAATTAATATTTTTCTGCTATTTAACCAGCCCTAGTAGTAAATTACATATTTTTTATAAAAATTATTAGAAAGTTGACTGACAATTTGTTACAACTGTTATATGTACACAAATGTTTATTCCTTTGGGAGGCATGGCCAGAAATACATCCCCCTCCCACCCCCATTTCATACTTGATAGTGCCTGTTTAGGCTTATTCTTATGCTAGTAGAAGATGGGTACATTTTTTAAGCCCTGATTTGAAAATTCAGGAAATTCACACACACAATTTGATTGTGTTCCAGGTCTGGATAAGCATCCTGGTATGTTTGCTTATACAAACAAAAAATAGACTAGTACATTCATAACTATGCAAGTCACTCTGTACATGTGACCCTTTATAAATATTGGGATTTATATGGCTATGCAAACACTCATGCTATCTACCTATAGAGATTAATTCAGGAAATTATTCAGGGGATGTGGAGAAAGGGGGAAGAGTGTGAGGGGGTTAATGTGATGGTCATCTTTCATGGGCTTGGAAAAAAAACAAACAACAGGTCTCCTATACCACTGCAGATAAGAATAAACCGTTTCTAACAGGGATAACCCGAGTGGTTAGGAGGTAAAAACCAAATTTTATTTCCACATCTTGTTCAACTTCTTTCTTTCCACATTTGCAGACAAGTTCATATTTTGAATATATTCAGGAGCATAGGTCGGCAGTCTCCACCGGCTAGTTAATACCAACTGCTAGCCCATTTTCCCAACCCTTTGCTCTCAAGTGGGACATAAGAACTGCTCTGCTCTTCCAAATGTAGGAACAGGAGGCAATTCTGAAGACTCAGCCAATGAGAAAAGATGGGATAATTAAACTCATTGGCTAAAAGATTATCCTGCAATCCTCGACGTGTATATTATTAGACACTTTCTTAATGAAATACTGTATCTATGTGAGACTCTGCCCATCAGTACAAACATCACAATCCAGTCTCAATTCATAACATTTTGTACATTTCTAGTTCAAACTGCAATAAAATGTACCACACACTTCTTTTAAGTTGCTCCTTCCACCTATGAAATAGAGTCCTACCTTTATGGAGTCTCTATCTGCATACAGAACAGCAGCAATACAAGCAGGAAGAGGAGGCGGCAGCGGCATGGGGAAAATACAAAGAGAAAACTACTAGTTAGTTTACATTAAATTACACATTTATCATACTTGGACGGAAATAAATCATGATGTCTTAAAGAATAAATTGCACAGATGTTAACTTTTCTGTACAGTTAATTATTAATATTGTACAACCAGATTTATAAACACTGATTTCCACCATTTGAACACATTTTCTTACAGTCTACAATTAGGTAATAAATACTGGAGCAAATATATAGGAGTTCTTGTGAAAACTGTTTTCTTAGAGAAGAGACAAAGCAAAAAGCACCAAAAAACTAAGCCTTGTGGTCATCTAGCAGCTCCTACCTCTTTGATGATCATTTTCATGATGCTTCTTTTCATCTTTAATTGGTAGGTGGGACTGTCCGCCCAGCGCGCTGGACAGGGCTAGGAGGCCAGCACTACTGCCAATTGGTGGGATGGCTGGAGGCTGCAAGCCTGAGGGGTGCGGAGTGAGAGGCACTGGGAGACCATGTCCATGTGATAAATGCTGGGCCTGGAGTTGTTGCTGCTGTGAGAAATTAAACACAGATATTGAACTTGTTCTAAGAAAGGGGGGTTAACCTAGCGAAACGTATAGATATGTGTGTCGATAAACACACACATTTTGTGTTTTCAAAGATGACCACATATTTGGGCATAATACTGACTTTAAATTTCATTTAGATTGGAGTTTGAATTAACCAAGAAAAAAAAATTATTGAGAATCAAGTAAACAGATTCGCCAGTTCTGGTCAAACTCGATTTACTCTGAAAAAAGTCATGGATTTTTTTCTTACAGGGAGAGACACACCACATACATGTCTAATCAAAACATATGTGAATAACTATACCAGCAGTTATAGCAGGGGAAAAAAGCTGAAAATTGAGAAAATTAGTGTTAAACAGTTCTCCCAGCGCTACTGCACAGCATGCAGTGAGAGTTAATTTGAAAGAGAAAACCTGAATTAACAATCCAGAAAAGGAAACTGGTTGCAGCCACCGTTTTAAGCCCTTTAAGTGTCCTCAGCGGTACTTCAGCAAATTACTAAAGAAAATCTAATGTAGCAAGGCTTGGGTCCTCCTGTAGGCTTGCTCAATAATGCTGAAATAATTGGGCACTCTGTGCACGTTTAGTGATGCTCGAATGAAAAGCTAGAGGCCTGCCCTTGTACTCTTCTCTAGCTGCTGACTCTGTGTTGTGACAGGTTTATTTGAGTGGGACTGTGATGCATGCACCAGTAACTGCGCTGACAAGAGTTTAAAGTCATTTTTACCAGTACACTGGCAACACAGAGAAAAACCCTTGAGAGGTTAGAATTAGAGTGCTTGACCTCAGCCAAGGCTGCATCAAGCTCTGTGCTTTACTAACCATTGTGGGGTAGATGGTTTGTTGTAGCTATTGAATGGGAAGAGAAAAAAAAAGTGTCTGTGTGTGTGTGGGGGGGGGGATGTTACGTTAAATATATCCCATCAGGGATCTGCTCAGCTCAAGACTTACCCAATAATAGGCAGTCAACCAAATTTTTGTTCTTACAGTTACTACATTAGCTTTAAAATTTGTTTTTACTTTTAGAGCTGCCACTTCTCAGGACTAATGGTAAATCACATCAAATTTCTAATTGTGAGGCATCTGGTCCTGCTTTTTTTTAAATCTTTGATTTAATAGAAAATTTACCCCCACAACCCACCACTCTGTCTCCTGATTTGAATAGTTCATAAGAACCTTGATCCATTAATTAGTTCTCCCTCCCTGGCTTTAAACCTGAATCAAGAGTGGGTTTGGTTTAAAATAGCATAAATATAAAAAATGATGAATAGTTTGTCTGAAATATTACCTGTAAGTGTTTGCATTTTCTAAAGACGTTACTCTTAAAACAGAGACACCTTTCACAGTTTTTGAAATATAGCACTGGTTTTAGAATCAAGATGGGTAGAGCCAATCCTACCCTACCCCACCTTTATCAATAAAACAAAAAAGGTAGAATTCTCCCAGGAAGAGGGAAGGAGTAGCCAGCCCTCTACCCCTGCTCATCAGCCAACACCATTCTCCTAAGGTTCCACTACTTGTGGAAAGCATCAAATGTGTGTGTTTGTTTAATGTTCTTATGGAAGGATGCTTTATTGCTCAGAATTTAAGAAGATAACGATGCACTGTTTAGCTGCAGGGATTGAGTGTGGCTCCTTTGTAGCTACTCAGCAAGATGGATTTATTTAGGAGAATGACACCTAGTACTCAAGCATCTAAGTATTTTTGTTTTGTTTTTTAAAAAAGAGTGTTGGGGAGAAAGCTGCCAAGCAGAGAACTGCGCATAAACTGATGCAGCACTGTCTGCCTGGGTCTGCAGAGAGCCTCAAATGATAATTCAGAGGAATCAGAAGCCTCTGTCCTTCTCAGTGGGGTGTTAACACTGACAGAAAATAATGTCAACATTAACTATTCCCCTGAGGACCAAATTACACAAGAAAAAGGACACTCATGAAGTACAGTACTACAAAAATCAACAATGTACCGTGTGTCTGGTGGATGTACCTTGATTTGTAGACAAAGCTTGGAGACTATCATTTTCCTCCCCACCCCCAATTTCCATCCATTTTTCCACTGACATTTCTAAAGTAAGCATCTGCTTTCATCAGTATTATAGTGGTAACATGCTCTGTATCGCTGATGCAGCAAACAGCATTAGCATTTTCTATAAATAAATTAGATGTTATAAGCAATATGCATAATGACACCTCTGGTAGATGTTGCCTACATATTTCCTTTACAAAGGCTCATCCTCAGTGGCTTCTAACTTTCTCGAAGCTGTACCTTCTCAGATGAAATTTGGCTCACTTGCTCTTGATCAAGAAGTGATCTGTTTTCTCTGCCAGTTTAATTAAAAACAGTTGAGCTGTTTTCAAGTATGAAAGGAGGGGGAGGACAAAATGGCAGCTTCTCTGCTAGGGGAAAAAAAATAACCCATCTGCAACCATTCTTTGAACGGCTCATGCACCTCAGCAGAAGGGGCTAGAAACTTGAAATTCGCCATAGCCCAAAGATGCCTTCCACTGGCCAAGGGAAAGTGAGATTTGATTTGGCCGAGTTGCAATGGTTTGAAGAAAACAGTTTGAGTACATACACTGGGTTGTATTAAATGATTCAAACTATAGAACTCCCAACATTCCATGGATACTGAATATGTGTACTTTATAAACTGAGTGGAAATTTTCATGGAACAATATCTCAGGATCCCACTGGATGTGCACATCTGCTTTTATTGGAGTGGAACTGCAGGTTTAAGAGGTTATGAGTTGTGGTTATGATTTGTACTCATGCACACAGATAGAGGAAGGGCTCTGAGAAGTCCTGCACCCTGCCATATTATAGGGAGGGTTAACCAATCAGACATTGGTCCAAAAGCTGAAATGATAAAAATGAAACGCCGCTCATCTACCTCATTCACAGAATACCATTAATCCTGGGTACAAAGGAGGCAGGAAAAGTAGTATGATCATAAAATTAAAAGGCTGTGTGGTAAAGCATTTGCACAAGGGGTGAGAGCTAGAAGTTCTCTGTGCATCTTTAACTGCCATTTTGTGACCTTTGGAATGAATAACTATACTCAAGACAATAATACACAAATTGACACCAATTCTCCGCTGTGTCCAACTGGGCTTATTGATCTCAAGCCTCCTGACCCCAGTGGAAGCTAGAGCAGCACAGGGCCTACTCTAGCCTCTGCCCCGGTGCAAGCACTGTAAGTCAGCAGGGGATCAGGTGTAATGGATGCCCTTCCCACCCAGCGCTCCCCCTCCTCTCACTCACGCTGGGGTTGGGTTGCGCAGGGCAGGGCAGCTGGTACAGGACTGCTGGACATTCTTCTGTGCAGAGAGCATTCTCCAAGCGGAACCTCCAGCCAGTTTAAAATTTACTTTTTGTCACACAACTGAACACAGAAGACCAGAAAATGTGGCTCTACCCTTTTCCCCCTTTTATTTGTTACCCCCTAATTATATAACTTTGAAACACTTGTACATGTGGTTTGCTTTACACACACCTAGTCCTGTGGACTACAATGGGACTATCCACATACATAAAGTTAAGCATGTGCTTAAGTGTCTGCAGGATTAGGGCATAAAAGTGTGTAAACTCTAAGGCAGGACATACTTCTTTCTATTTGTACTGTAAACTGCTCAGAATAATTTTGGGTGCTTAATCATGACAACAGTTAACTCAATTGAAGAAGCTTTTATCATCTAAAACTGGCTGAGAAGTACAGTATAGAATAGTGCTGCATGTATTTGTTATTTCATCAAGTGCTGTTACAAAGGTGGAGAGGAATCAAATAACTAAGAGGTAACCCAAAAACGTAAATAATATTTTTAAAAGTACATTAAGCAAAATGTTTGTTGAAACAACCTACGTATTTGAAATTGAGATCAAACATTCAAAAACATATCAAATAAAAGATAACATCTGTTTATTATTAATCAGTATTTTAAGAGATTCTCTCAGTAGGATTTTTCTTACAGACACTCTACAGTGACATCCTTGTTTACAATTGTGAAACTACTCTTGTCCCTTCTAAATGGAAAGTTTAAAGTATTTTACAAAAAGTTTCTCTATCTGGAGACTGAATATCACTGATTTCTACCAAGGAGATTCTAAACATTGATGCTAAGTTAACTCTCTTTCCTCCCCCTCTCCCCATCTTAAAAAAAAAAAAAGAAATCAAATGTATAGTAAAATGCAATAATAAACCCACTAACAAATTAGCTTCTAATGTTCTCTTGTTATAGTCAGCACAATCAAAGCCTATTTTCCTGGAAAGGATTCAAGTGTCTACTGGATACTTTCCAAGCAGCTCTGTGTCAGAGTAATCTATCGCTTTTCCCTTTATAGACCCTGAAAACTCACTGCTATTATCCAAACATCCTCCTCTAACCTGGAGACATTTTTGATGTGAACAAATGAATCTCTCGAAGACCTACTTTATATTCTCTGCTTGTGAAAACACACACACTCACACACACCTTGCAACAGAGCAGGGGAGGGGGAAAACATCAAGGAAGTATCCAGAAAAAAAAATTCTTTTTAGATTTCATAGATTAAATGATTGCTCAGGTGAAATCATAATTAAGACAGCATCACATACAAAACAACTACAAAAAACTGAAGCAGGTGAAAGGGAAAGGAAGGAAAAAGAAAAAGACAAAAACCATGGAAGCGGAAGTGGTTAATGTCAATATATGGTTCAAAGATTAGCAAGTAAAGCAATTAAATATAAGAGATTAGAATACTTTGGCACCCATGACTCTGAATTAGAAAGACACTGTCTTGGAAGTCTTGTGTTTCACATGACATGCACAGACCTCTTAATATCACCTGCCACAATTATCACTAGTTGTATATTTCCTCCAACAGTCACACAGGTCTCCCTTCTGAGGTAATGCCACACAACTCCCCCACCCCCAGATTTTTCTGATTACATAATGAATCATCTAACAGTGAGAAAAGACATGGTAAAATCAGCTGCAAAAGAGATCCATGCAACAGCCCCTCCATTAAGATGAAAAATATTGCCAAATGCATGCAATATATAAGATTGGTTTGCTGTAACTGAAGTAGCAGCATGCATGTAACACAGAAGATGACCTGATTTCTTCAAAGTCTCACTACACAGAGAGCCATCACTTTGAAAATTGGAATGCTTGGTATGGGGAGTGGAAGGAAGGGTATCAGACACAGGTGAGCTCTCAGAACAGTTCCTTCTCACACACAGAGCTAATTTACTGGAAAAAGCTGATGGATTTCATTTCTGACCACAAAAAGGAACAAGAGTGCTTTCAATGAATGCCTGTAGTAGGGAAAGACCGGGTAGAGAAAGTAAAAGAGGCAAAAAGGGCACAGAGGGACTAAAGGCCACAGAAAAAAAACAAGTAGCAAATTTCTTATTAATTCACAGTCATGGATTTAAATCCTAGAACACTGGACAACGTGAAGGAAGGAAAGGGAGGCAGACGTGGACAACTATGAGGGCGGGGGGGTGATCGTGACTGTCATAATATAATAATAAAGGCTATTTAAAACAATATATATATATATATATATATATATATATACACACACACACAAAATACTGAAGAAACTCTTGGAAGCACATATTACCCAAGTGCCTCCAGGATTCTTTGGATGATCTAGAAAGAAAAACTCAGAAACACCAAGTGGGATGAAAGACAAAATAGGAGTACATTTCCATTCTTGATCTTGAATACAGATACTATGTATCACCATTAATCCATTTTGTACAGCAATTTCTTAATCAACAAAATAGCTTAGGGTTATAAAAGGAAAACAAAACAAACAAACAAACAACAAAAAGGAAGATTCAGCCAAAGAAATGCAGCAAACACTTTATAAAAGAACACGTTTAGTCACTTGCAAAACTCGGTGTGCACATTTTTGCAGAGCATCTGGAATCAGGATCTTATGTAAAATTACAGGAGTTCCCACCCACACATTTTTGAATTATAACTAAGGTCATGTCTATGTTTTAAATGCTGCAGCGGACGGAAGGCATTCTCCCATTGGCATCGGTAATCCCACCTCCCCCAGAGGCTGTAGCTACGTTGATGGAAGAATTCTCTCAACAACCTGGTGCTGACTACATGGGGATGTAGATCACCTTAACCACACCACTCAGGGATGTGGATTTTTCGCACCCCTATGCGATGTCATTATGCTGACCAGAGCCGCCGACTCCAGCCCTGGAGCACCCATGGAAAAAAATCAGTGGGTGCTTAGCACCCACTGGCAGCCAAGCTGCCCTCCCACCCCCCGCAGTGCCTCCCGCCCACCAGTGGCCCAGCCAATCAACTCCTCCCCCTCCCTCCTGTGGATCAGCTGTTCTGTGGCATGCAGGAGGTGCTGGGAGGAAGGGGGAGGACCGGGGGATGGGGTATGCTTGGGGGAGGGGCGGAACTGAGTGGGAAGAGGCGGGGTGGGGGTGGGGTCTTGGGGGAAGGGGTGGAGTGGAGCAGGGGAGGGGGTTTGCGGGCCAAGAAGGGGTTGAGCACCCCTGGGGAAAGTTGGAAGCCAACACCTGTGATGCCGACCTAATTTTCTAGTGTAGACTAGGGCCTGAATGGCAGGGAAGAGAAGAGAACAACACTATTTGGCATCAGCTTCTTGATAAAGGGCAGAAATTCCTGAATAAATTATTCCACTTAAGCCCTTTTTAAAAAAATGTCACCACTGTCAACTGTTAACTAATGAAAGGGAACTTTAATTCTTCATGGATGAAATTCACCTATTGCAACAGAAAAGGCAGAAGTCTCCAAATGCAGAAGAACCTCCAAGGTTCCACTGTGCAGGATATTGGCAGGGGCACTGGGACCAACAACAACTAAGCACAGATCAGCATGGAGAACAGAAGGATGAGGGTGGTCTGGCGAGGGCTAGGAATGGCGACAATGGGACTATAATGACACACATTCACTGCCCACACATGGGGTGCATAGAAGTAGCAACACCTATTTCAGCTAGATGCTCTATCCACACCTTATCCACCCATTGAGGGAAATGGATTTAATCTCCATACCTCCTCTGTGTGTGTTGCCTTGCACAATGCCTGTTGCCTAAGAGACTGTGGAAGGTCTGTGTCATGCACTTGTAACTTAGAGGCTGCAGAAAGGTCTGGTGGGAGAAAGGGAGGGAAGTTTGCAACCACACCCCTTTCTTTATGGGTGGATTGGAGGGGGTTCATAAACTACAAAATAGGCGGTCCTAAAACTTCTGTTGTAAAATAGGTTCCTGGTATGCAAAAGTATGGAACCACTGATCTATGGAAAATTGAAGGAATGCCACATGAGATTCATGAGTCACATACTACAGAACCTTTAGGGGGTAGAAGAAGAGTTTAGCAACGCCCCTCATGATGTACAAGTTTGAACTTACGGCCTTTGGATCTAAAAAGTGAGCCTGTATTGCTTGAGCCATTAGCATGGAGTCAGCAATATACTCAAACCTCTCTGTGGTCTAGCCACTAGAGGAGGGCAAAGAGCCACATTGAGTTAGTCTGAGTTACGTAAGAACACAAGGGTCGACATTAAAAACACATAGGTTTGTATTTGTTTATCGTGTTTTACATCTAAAATGATTCTTCATCCTCCTGTTTTTAACTGCTAGGCATAGAACTGATTGATGGCTATTTCTAATATCCACAGTGACTAATTCTTATACTGTGCAACATTTTTAAGTATTTAAATGTTTATATTATATGCCTATTTTTAGACAGACAGACAGACACACTCTACCTTATCTTCAGCACATCTTTTACTTGGGACAGAAATTTGTTAGTAGGCAACTTCTTGGCATCAATCCATTCTTTTCAATATATTCTGTTCCTCAGGAAATCTCCACTTGTGTTACACTTCTGCTCATATTTAGGCCAATTAAAAAATTCCCATTGATCTCAGGGAGAGAAGGGTTGAACCCGCAGACCACAATTCAGTACGGACGTAAGTGGATACACTGCCAGTTCTTCACATAGGGCTGTAATTAGGACCTATGTCCTTTTATTTCTAAAATTTCAGCACTTCAGTCTCTCTACTCTCGTCTCCATTATTCAAATAACCGAAATCCAGAATAATTTTTGTTGCCCTCTAGGGCAGTTTCCGCATACAGCAACTTGGGTAAAGAAAGCTCCTGTTGCTAAAGCACTTGACTTGGACTATGAAGAGATGGGTTAAATTTACAGATCTGTCAGACTGCGTGAGAGATCCTGGGTGACCCACTTAATCTCCGTGCCTCAGTTTCCACATCTTTAAAATGGAGAAAGTAGTACCTTCTTACTTCACAATGGGGTTTTTAGGATAAATTAATTAACATTAGTGAGGTGTTTAAACATGTTAGTGATGTGGGCTGCTCAGGTTCACGGGAAGTAAGACCCTGCAAAATTGTAAACAGTATGCAAGGAATGGTCTTAGCTAATGCATCACCCACTAACAAAATAATTACAAATCATCTGAACTTCAAATAATGTCTGTTTTATTCCTTCTGCCACACACTAATGCCCCTAAATATTTTCTTTTTCTATATTATTCTTTCTCCAATAATTTAGACCTCAGGCTAGCCCACGCTTAACTTTAGGCACATCAAAGTCAACAGACCTATTTGTGCTTAAAGATAAATATGTGCTTAAGTGCTCTGTTGGATCAGGGCACTGTTAATTCTTGAGTGCTCCAGCCTACAAAATACGACTGAAAAAAAAGTTTATATCATGGGTGTACAGTGTACTTAGAGATTATTTTAGAACACTAGTTTTAAAGAAACCATGACTCTCTTGATAATGACTTCACATTATTCCCCAGGCAGGCTCATGTAAAGACAACTGCATTTCCCCCTGGTATCTTTGCATCCTTATGTTTCCAGCTGAGTATTATCCAGGATATGATCATTAGGAAATCTCCACCCACACCATACTGCACAATCACATAGGTGTATTACAAAATACATTTTCCCTCTGATGCATCAGTGTAGGCCACTGCTGAAGGCAACATACTGTGCTTGATAGACCAATGGTCTGATGTGGAATGACAAATCCTAGGTTTGGTATGTCAGCAACTTCTGCGTGTTAGATTACAGACCTCCTAAGCAATTTTTTTCTCCCTCTTTTCTCCTTTGCATGAAGTGCTAGCTTACAAAAACAGTTAGAGGGAAAATATTGCATGTGGTTGTCTGCAACAACACACGCTGTTGCCACAGAACTTGAAGCAAATTCTCCACAGGGCTTCACACACCTGTAAAGACTACAATTCAAAAAGATATGGTGGTCACACAACTTAGTTATAAGGATTTTGAAGACCTTGAGAAACGTGGAGTCAGAAGCCATAGCTTCCCCTGATCAAATATGACACTGATCATGCCATATGCACTTATTTAAATCGCAATGAGTAAGACCTCGGACTTCACTCATTGGTGAGTGGGAGGTAATAAGTGATTTGCAACCTGTACTGCAGCATGTCACGGGGTACTCTGGTGAAGACAGTTCAATATAATTCAACAATTAGGACACCCAGCATGAGCAGAGAAATGGCAAGGTTCTGTTCCAAACATAACAAGGCTCTTTTAAAATATATACACTAGGAACAGTTGTCAAGGAAACATAGGTGCTGGAACTAGGGGTGCTCCTGAACCCCCTGGCTTCAAGTGGTTTCCACCATACACAAGGTTTACAGTTTGGTTCAATGGCTCTCAGCACCCCCACTATACAAATTGTTTGCGCACCCCTGAAAGGAAATACTAAACAATCAACATCTGCATTAAAATTAACTGCCTAAAAAATCCTAAAGAGGACTCAGGTTCTCTTATTTTTTCAGGCCTTCTGAATTACAGCAAGCGCTGAGGAGAGCAGGAGACTTGTTTATATTATGCTTCAACTGCTATAAGGTTCTGTAGCTGGCACCTGGACGTGGCGGGAAACCCAACCACCCCAAGAACAGCATCAACCAGGACTAGGGTTGCCGATTTTGGATGTATTCCTGGAGACTTCATCACATGACAGTCTTTAATTAAAGGATTAATCTTTAATTCCTGGAGACTCCAGGCCAATCCTTGAGGATTGGCAACCCTACCTGCGACCTATCCAGATTTTAGATGAATAATTCAAAAGTTACCAATGTTACAGCCTTCTGCACCCGGTTAAATCATCAAAACTCAAAAGGATAAAGAATACACTTGAAAGCACTAGATACCGTCACAAATTGCAAGCCATTTGATCCAACGCATCTTGCACTTTCAATACACAAACACTGAATACAGTAATTAAATACGACACAGTGCATTTCAATATTTCCTTGGGCACACGATGCAAATAAACACAACACAAAACAGATACATCATTGAGCCAACCTCCTCTTCTGCCTTCCCACCATAACAATCTGTGTACAGTATACAGCAGGTGGCCAATTTGTTTTTACAGCCTTTAAACTCCAAGCACTGCATAATATGGGCAGAGCCTTTGATCAAACAACAAAAAAGACAGAGAGAGAAATCATTGTTGCACACGGGTCAGAGTGCATTTACTAATTCATACTGCACCCTCCTTCCTCTCAGAAGTTCCCATCTTCGAATGTACACAATTGGCAAGAATGGCTTTATTGAACAAACTGAAATTAAAACATCCACAATCTATAGAGAAAAAGCTTTGCTTGCCCCTCCCACAAATAGATACAATGTCTAGATGTTTAGATCTGGAGGAAAAGCTAGCTCCTCTTCCCTTCTAAAGATCCAGGGCCAGATTCTCAGTGCATCATCTGAGGATCTGGTTGAGACCAGAGGCCCTTACTCTTACCTACATTGTAATCTCATTTGAAAGGCAGAGAGAAGACTCTTTGCACAAGGAGTCAGAAATTGCTCTATATGTTAAGCACCAGTGCAAAAATGCATTAGCATTTAGCAGCAGGAGCTCTGGACCACTGGCGCCAAGGGAATAATAGCATGCATTGATGCTAAGTTTTTATTAGAACTTGTGTGCACTTATCTACACCACACCGCTTTCTAAGATCCTCATATCTGTGAATGTATAAAAGATGACATATTGTTTTCTTAAGAGTCATTGTTCCACACTTCTGCTGTGAAAGTATGAGCGGTTTGGCTGATGGACTACTCATTTAAAAAAGAAAAAAGAAAAAAACCACGCAGCTTCCGAGCTCAAGCAAACAAGTGTTTTAGTCTAAAACACGGAATGGAAATTTTGATAACTGGTGTATTGAAGAGGGAACTTGATAGCTTGATAATTATATGTCACAATATAAAAAGGGTCTTTTTTCCAGCAACTGCCAGTAACTTTAAAAACAGAATCTTATTTTTAAAAAACTGACATAGTAAAACAAAATGCTTACAAATTAAACCAAAGCTTTTTTTTTTTAAACTCAAACATATAGATTGGTAAAGGCAAAATCATTTAAATCATATCCTTAGTAATACAAGTAATATTTAAATAGATTTAATAGTGCTGCTCCAAGCCAATGAATTATGAGTTTAAAACCTATTAAAATGTAATGTTTTTTTCCTGAGCTGAGGGGAGAGAGATTTAAATCCACTGAATTTTAATATTTCAGCTTGAGCTGCAGGAGGTAGAGAAAGTCCAAATGAACTATTCCATCAGCACCATTCAAGCATGAACATTTTAATCAGTTTTACTTCCTTGGAGTTCTCTAACACAGTTTACGCTGTCATTCTGAAAGCACTTAACACAGAGAGTGTGAAAAACCACCAAGGCTTGTTATTGCCTTCACAATTGATGGCAAATAATTTTGCAGACTTCCTATCATTAAAATGTCACTGCTAAAAATGGAGGTTCAGCATATCTTGTGCTAAACTGCTTTTTCTTTGAACACTATCACATACCTGTTCTTTTTTGGATTTTAGTACATTTCTCTCTCTCTCTGTGATAAACACGCATATGAATGGTAGCCTCCATTTCGGTCTTACTACCTAAGTGCAGTTGAACATATATACAGTTTTAAATATGCATACTAAAGATACACAAACAGAAAAAAAATAATTACTCTGATTACACATTAGTGCCTTTTCCCTTTATTAAAACGCAACCACATTCACACAGCATGTTCTGATTATACAGAATAATGGATTAAAAAATATTTTAAGGAAGTTAGATGACTATTTAATAATGCAGGAAATTAAAACATCATTCCTAATTAGATCATATTACTGATTTAAGACTACAATGTGTGTTGCTCCAACAGTATGATCTTGCTGTTTCTAATTTAAAAACAAACACAGTGGCACATGACAAGATCAGCTGAAACATAAGATTCCTTATCCCAACAGCGTGAACTTGGAAGGGTTCAAATTGTTCAAGAGAACTGACTCAAAATAAGATCTCTAATCAACAATATAGACTACTGCAAACATCAGTTAAAAAGTCTGCATTCATTTAAGTTTAAAATACTTCTCTGGTGTATTTAGGATATCTAGGTACTTTGTCCTCCCCCCACCCTTCACCATTTCTTAAAAAAAAAATTTAACTTGTTTCAATCTGTCAACAGTTTTAAACTGAACATGACCTGTGAAAGAAGTCATTATAACCATGTTTCATTCCATTAAACACAACTAGCTTATTGTCAAGAGAACAAGCAGTCTCTCCAGGTTCCAGGCTCACTTCAGTATTTTGCATTTAAACTGCATGGATCAGTGATTTGGTTCATTTACCAATGAAGATAGAATAATACTGCAAAGTTAAAAAGAAGATGCTTCATCAGATTTCATTAAATCCGAGTACATTCGTGTAAAAATATATACATGAGCCTCAAAGAGAAAAACTCATATAATTCGTGCACATTCATTTTTTTCTTGTGCCATCTTTAACTCTCATAGAATCCAATTCTGAAATCCTAAGCCGCAGTCCACCATTCAAACCAAAAAGGGCTTTTGCCCTGGGATCTCAGTATACATTAAGCATTATACAGGGCCCTCAGTATACAGAAACTAGTTATCCACAATTATATTTTAAAAACTCTAAGTCCAGTACAACTCCAGCTCAGAACTAAATGGTTATTATAAAGACTATTTTTTTAAAAAAATTGTAAACAGCCACTGAGTAGTGGATCCTTTTAAAAACACCACAATGTTACAACAGCAGGAACTCTGGCAGATATAGCAAACTGCAAACTAACACAAGACAGAGCATAATTAGAGTTTTTTAAAAAGAAGTTGTATGTTCTAATTATGTTCTTTGCTTTTTTATTGGTATGCATTTTAAGTGTGTCAGAGTTTTGCTAGTGCTAGTGCGACAGTCATAATTTTGCTTTTATTTTCTGTGCAGGTATACCCATATAGATTTATTCAGGGGTATCCATACAACTAAAACGTATGCTGATTTGATAACTTGCTATCTTATTCAATCAGTTTTCCTAATAAATCTCCTAAAGATTCTATCAGATTACTCCTTTTATATAATAATTTAAATCACAAAACAAGAATTTTTCGGTCAGGAATATTGCAGTTCTATCAAAAACTACGAGAGATCCACATAAAATATCCCCACCTTTCCAAATCAAAAGAGTGTACAAAAGAAATACAGTAAGTACAAAGTATTTTTGGGGGGAAGGTAAAAGGGGAGTTATCTTCTTCAAGGCACAAATTACAGCCTTTAGGAAATCTGGGCCAGATAGAATTTCAATCAATCTGAAAAAGTAGGCTCAGACAGTCTTGGACAAAATAGGAACTTTAGTTCTGTCCTTTAGAAAAGAAGATGATCACCAAACTCTTGAATAAGCATCCACTCTATTTGTTTATAGTGTGTGTGTGTGTGTGTGTGTGTTTGTTTTAGTGGTTCATGGAAAGTAGGATAGAACTTTAAACCAACAAGTAAAATCTGCAACATTTGTAATAATGCCACACATTTTACATTAATACCTGATTCTCTAGTTGGTAGAAAGTAAACATATTATAGACTCTTCAAGAAATGTAATGTTGAGTGTCACACACACACACACACAACTTTATATATACAATTTTATAAAGTACGCTTTATACATGCGGGCACACACACAATGCAATGCACAGAGACATGCAGCACATACACATATACCTTTAAAAAAAAAAATCCAATCTTTCACAACTTACTTTATGCAAAGAATGTTAATAGTAGGCAGTATTTTGGTTAGGTAATGAAAACTAATTGGGAAATTATTCATCTCCCACTCTCCCCACTGGAGCGTAAAAGACATACAACAAATGTTATTCATGATTCTACATGACTCGCTCTGATTCATCCCCTTCTTTCCAAGGGGCACTTCACAGGAAATAAAGGTTACTCTTTTCCATTTATATCTTCTAATTGACTACCAGTATATTCTTGTGGTCAGAGGGATACAAAATAGAGTTAGAAACAGACTATTAAAAACAAGCTACAATCAGACAACTGCTCTACACTACCGTCAGCAATGATCAGAGAGTCCCGATTTCCTTGTTAAAAGACAGAGGCATAATTGAAGCAATATCTTCACTTCAGATTGATTATTTGGCGACCCTTATCCACATCTTCACTCAGCAATTTGAATTTTAATGAAAGTAAATGGAATAATTAGCATTTCAAAGTGTGTTTGATACACTGAATAAAAAAAGGAAAGATTTGTGTATAATCTATACACAAAAGAAAAAGCATTTTGGAGGGGATAGAAAAAGGAAAGTACAGTTGTAGTATCTTCATAAGAATAGCTTAAACAACTGCTTGCATCAGCTGCATAATTATAGATGTGAATAATGTGCTATTAAGCTATGATTTCTCACCTTTATTTTATGCAATGTGAACAGCCAATATTTAATTGTTTTTCCTTTCCTCTTGAGTCATAAGACATAAACATTATGGCTGCCCAAACCCCTAAAACCTTGCAGGACTTCTACACTATGCTATACTGTTCCCAGAAATGTTTTCAGACGAGGGGCCCTGTATTTTTCAGACAATTGGGAGCATGGCACCTATCACTTCCTTTGAGAACTGTCAATTAATTGTAGATTGGGGGGAGGGGATTTTTTATTTTAATAAAGTGATCTACAAAGTGGATACTCGCTATTTTTGGCCATCACGCACATGGACTGGAGGGGGGAGGGAGGTAAAAACCCTCATTCAGTAGCAGTGCAAATCAAATGCTACCTATAAGGTAGTTACAGAGGCAGACTGAACAGCACTAAGCAAATGAAAAAAGTTTTCCTTAAAAAAAAATAAATAAAAAGAAGAAAACTACGAAAAAAAAAAAAGGTGATTCCCAGAGGGATGGATAAAACAGTTACACTATTCACCTTATGGCCACGGTTCAATAAAGTTTTTATGTAGCAATCAGTTTTTATGCAGATTAAGTCAGACTACTTAACTTCACTGCCGTCCACAACTTTTGCTCAGTTGATGGAACAAATTTTTAACTTTTATTTTTTAAATAAAGAAAAAGAGCTAATTACAAACACTTAGAGCTAAAATGGAAAGACCACATACCCCAATGATTGCGTTCAGTTCTGCCATGGTCACTTGCTTGGCACGTTCCACAGCCTGCACCACTTGTTGCTGGTGCTATAAATGAAGATCAGAAACAAAATAAAATTATTTGTTTTCTAGTCAATTAAGCACAGATTTTCTTTTTTTTTCCCCCTTTCTTTTTTCTAACCCTTCAACCACATGCAGGGCTTGAAATAATGTATCTCTGAGTAGACAGTAAACTGCAGTGTGGATGTGTGAAAGGAGGTAGAGGGGAGCATTTTATCTAGGTAACTACCTTCCTAGATGCATACCATAGTCCCTCCTTCCCCAAAGCGAACTGCTCCAAGACCTGCCTTTCTTTTATTCATCAGGGCAGTGTGTTCTTCTGTTGAAAATATGCTCCATCCTAAAACCCAGGACCTTTTCCTTACAACAGAATCTTGTTAAATAAAAGATATGTACTGAAAAGGAAAGGAATGCATTTCAGTAGTCACACTGCTTCCTCATCACAGGAAACGAAGATTCCCCTTCTTGATACATTTCAGAGCAATTCAACCATGGGAAGGAAATTCAAAATTCCATTCTCACGTCTGTCAAAAATGTGAAAGTTAATTATTTCAATCCCTAAAAATGTAAATTTTAATAGTTTAAACAGTTCCATCAAACACAGTTTACAAGCTTCAGCCGTTATATTATCTTGCTTTGAGTGATGCTTTACTTCTGTTATCAGTTAGGATGGCTACATCCTGAAAGTTTTAAGGGATATTTATTTGAAAACATTGATTTAAAACAGAATCAGTCCCAATCCTACAATCAGATCCATATACTTGAGTAGCTGAGCCTAGCTGGAGCTGCACTGTGCTGATGAGACTACAGAAATGAATGCCATACTAGAAAAAAAAAAAAAAAAAAAACCACGCACACGCTTTGGAGATTATGGTTTCCACAATATAGGCTAATTGTTGACGTCACTGCATTTGTGCAGAAGAGGGTTCAGCCAGATCTGAGGCCTTTATGGGGAGTGTATTGTTCTCTGATCTATAGCCAGAAGCTGAATTGAGTATAGTATAGGCAAGACCTCACATCACAAGGATGCACCAGGTATAATGGTGTCTTTATGCTATAGTGGAACAGGAGACTTTGAGAGGTCAGCTCTGAACTATATTTCAAAACTAAGACCCAGATTTTCTGCTGTGCAGTTTGGCTCAGCTGTTTGGCTCAGCACAGTGCAGGAGATGGGGTGTAAAAAGGTCCTATTAGTTGTCATGATTTTTAGGACCAATTTGCACACCAAAGCGTATGCAGGCTGCAGATAGCCAGATACTCCAGCTACTTCCCACCATACCTCTCCCCCTCCAAACAACAACATGTTCCTGTATTGGGAGAAACATTTGGTTCAGGAACCAAATATACTGGTTTTAGACCAGCTAAGAGTGCCCCATTATCAGCAGCAAGTCTCAGCTGGCCCAATCCAGATGTTTTCCTACCTCTTTGTGCCACAACAGCTGTGCACAGAGGCTGGAATGCAAGAAAATCTGGCCCTAGGACTCTAGGCACAGCTGTCTGAAATTCTGAAAAATTTCAATGAATTTAAGTTAAAAAATTAAATGTGTATATATTATACATACAGGAAAAATATTCCTATTTTTTTTCAAATTCACCTCTCCCCCATCCCAACCAGCTCTCATCCAGATATAGTTTCTAGCAGAGTCACATGTCAATCCCAAATGCAACTGTTAATGAAGAGTTTTGTAGGAAGAGATAGAGTTTCATCTGTATTGAGAGAGAATACCATGGACAGTGGTAGAAAGGATGTTTACATTACAGTAGGGATGTGGCGAAGAATTAAGATTGATGTAGGAATCTTGGGGTAGATCCTGTGCAAGTCCCCTTTAAACAGCTTTGGTGACATAACGGGGACTTAAATGGGGCAGAAAAACAGCCCCCTCTCAAGCCCCCCCAGAGAGCTCCCTCCACACAGGGGTAGCAAAATGGCAGCATAAGCAACATTATGCTATCCCACCATGCAGGAGAAAGAGAGCGAGAGCTACAAGGGGGAGCTCTGGCAATTGCGGGAAGACACAGTCAGTTACAGCAGCCCTTAGTGGCTTCCCTAACTTGTGCTAGGGGCCATGTTGCTAGGGTGACTGGGTGTCCAGTTTTCAAATGCAACACCCGGTCAAAAAGGGACCCTGGTGGCTCCGGTGAGCACCACCAACTGGGCCATTAAAAGTTCGGTCGGCGGTGCTGCAGAGCTAAGGCAGGCTAGTCCCTACCTGTCCTGGCTCTACACTCCGCCCTGGAAGTGGCCAGAAGGTCGGGCTCCTAGGGGGAGGGGCCACTGGCTCCGCACTCCCATTGGACGGGAACTGCAGCCAATGGAAGCTCTGGGGGTGGTGCGTGTGGGCAAGAGCAGCGTGCAGAGCCTCCTGCACGCCTCTACCTAGGAGACGGATCTGCTAGCCCTTTCCAGGTCACAGTGCGGAGTCAGGACAGGCAGGAAACCTGCCTTAGCCCACCACTGTGCAGCTGACCAGGAGCCACCAGAGGTAAGCTTGCGCCCCAACCCCCTGCCTCAACCCGCAGCACCCTGCCGCACCCTGAACCCCTCATCCCCAGCCCCACCCCAAAGCCTGCACCCCCAGATGGAGCCTTCCCCCCCACTCCTACACCCCAACCCCTTTGCCCTAGCCCAGTGAAACAAAGGTGGAGGAGAGCGAGCCACCAAGGGAGGGGGAATGTAGTGAGCGGGAGCAGGGCCTCAGAGCAGGGGCGGGGCTAGGGTGTTCAGTTTTGTGCTACTAGAAAGCTGGCAACCCACATGTTGCCCTGCAGAGGAGCCCAGAATTTGAAAGGCACAAAGGTGGTTTAATGCCATTTTGGCTTCCCTTTTCCTCCCCTAGGCTGTTCTTTTCACACTGAGGCAGAGAACAGACTCTGACCCTTGGATTTTAAATTTTTTACTTTTGAGCATTTTGGTTTTTTGAAGTATAACGTTCATTTTAACCCTAATTTAAAGGTTTTTGGTATGTGAATATTCTCTTGCTCGAAGTGATGCTGTATTTCTTTTCATTAGAGTCCAATAATTTTGAGGTAACAATTATTTCTAAAGCATTGAAAAAATATGAAAAAACCCACAAGATTTCCAAACAACTCTGGCAAGAGGCTAGCAGAGCAAAATCCTCCTCACCAATACTACAGTAAAGGACATTTAAGTACTAGTTTTAGGGCAGGGAAAACTTAACAGTTAAAAAGAGGCTTTTTAAATAGCTATCAAGAGTTGCCTAAGAGGCACTGAAGTTGCTAGAATAAGAGCTCCAGTTTTCAGCTAAATTTTGCAAAAACAAGTCAATCCTACAATTTATGGTAAAAATGATCTCCCGCACCATGCATAAGAACTATGTCTCCATGAAGGACTGGGGACAAATACTGCTCTGTTCCCTAGGACAAATCTCAAATAACAAGAGCAAAGAGGAGAAAAATCTCTTGTTTTGTCCACTCTCCAAAATCTTAGCAAAATTAAAGAAAATTTAAAGTAAGTATATTCTGTATGGATTTAACAAAGGAGTAAATTTCCAGAACAGCTACATGGTAATTCTGCTCTATTAGGACCTGACCCAAATCCCATTTGAGTCCATGCGAGTCTTTCCGTTGACTTCAGTGGGTTTTTGATCAGGCCCACAGAGAGGAGAGAAGACGTGAGCCTAGTAAACCGGAGCCCTTCATTAGATATAGGAAGGACAATCACAATTATCCTATTGCTAGCTTCTTAGACATTTATTTAAATTTCACTGACATACTATGCAAACAAACCAAAATGCACAATGGACTCAGCCACTAATGCCCCAATTCTACAAGTGGATCTGGACAGAGACCCCCTGCACAGAGCCTCACTAAGAGTTTCCCTGCACTGGCACTCCTGTCAGGATTCAGACCGAAAGGAGCCACTTCTCCACCAAAACATCCACATCCACACCCACACCCACCCACCCACCCCTAAAATTACAGGATCTGGAGAAAATAAAGACCTCCAAGTGAGTTCATTGTACACACATACCTTTTGCCTTGAGTGTGGCAGCTTGCTTGTTTTACTCTATTTTAAAACATAATGCCTGTATACAGACGCTCTGCTTTATTTGGTCACTATTGTGACGAAACATAGATGCCATGCATAGCATCCGGGAAAAAAGAAGGAACAGGACTGATCACCAAATATCCAGTGCAATCTGAAGATAACACTAATGCAAGGAAAGGCACACGCTGAATAGGATGGCAGCTGGCTAACCTGAACTTCATATGTATTTCAGGATTGATTTATTCAATTTCCCATTGTTTGGCAGTTGTGTTTAAATGACAGGTTTCAGAGTAACAGCCGTGTTAGTCTGTATTCGCAGAAAGAAAAGGAGGGCTTGTGGCACCTTAGAGACTAACCAATTTATTTGAGCATGAGCTTTCGTGAGCTACAGCTAGAGATGCATCCGATGAAGTGAGCTGTAGCTCATGAAAGCTCATGCTCAAATAAATTGGTTAGTCTCTAAGGTGCCACAAGTCCTCCTTTTCTTTTTGTGTTTAAACAAGTTATCCTACGTTTGCTGTAAGAGCAAGCAGCATGATGCCAAAACCAAACCACATACAATATCCTGCCCACCAATTAATGAGGACAGGGCTTATATCCAACAGAAGGGTAGGAGAGAACAAGGAAGTAAGAGTGCACAGAGCAGGAGGTGTAACTCCCAATATACTTCTTTAAACCAACATTCCTTCTTGTACACAAGCAAATAAAGAACGGATTTTCTTCCAATTATAATAACCAGTTCTTTTCTTCAAAAAGAGTTCTCTCTACCCTATCCTGTGTGTGTTTCATATTGGATTAACAGGCCAGGCCAAGGAATCCATTCTCCTACCGCGCCTGTAACTCAGACAAGTATCATTTTTCTATTTATCCCTGTGTCTTCTCATCACCCTCTCTTGTTGCTTCTACTGAGCTGTGTCTACACTACCCACCATCACACCACCACAGTAGTAACAACAGAGACCATACCATAAAAAGGGTACAGGCATTTCTACTACCATGTTAATTAACCCTGAACAGAGAAAGTCCAACATGGTGTAGTGGTAAAAATGCCTGTGCTCTATCTACTATGTCTCGCTCCCACCACCATGGGAGCTACACTAGTGGTAAAGAAAGAGTGAGAGATCCTCCAGAACAGACTAGTGTATACAAAAACTAATTCCATGCCATCCTCCACTTCAGCATTGGTAAACAGATGCATTTAATGAATCTAGAGCAAAACTCGCTGAACTCTTCACTCTGCAGAACCCAGCTGCTTTGTTCTGTTCTTGTGCGCTATGTGTTCAAAGGAGTTGCAGACCAGAATGTCAGAATTTAGGTAGTTTCACTATCCATGTCAGCTGTACAAAATGTACAATGGAAGAGAACAGTGCAAGAGATCGTAATCCTGAGCCAAAGGGCAGAGACGGATTTACAAGGAAGGTACAGCACACACTCTACAGAACGGGTAGACAAACTACTAGCAATCCATGCAGAATTTGCTAATATAAATGCCTAATACCAAGGTGGCAGAAGCAGGAGTGAAGCCCAGAGCCTATATTTGAAAATATTTATATATATATATATTATATATATATATAGTATTCTAATATTGTTTAACAGTGTGATTAAAACTGTGATTACTAACAATAAATTTTTAATCGTTTGAAAGCCCTAGTTAAAATTAAGTCATATTATAACCTATTAATTTAAATTAAGTAGAAAAAAATATTAAGCAATACAGGTTTGTTGCCAAGTTTTAAAGAAAGTTAGCCAGTGACTTCCACCAGTTCAGTGGTCTAAGCACCTCACACCAGAATTTGTTGATTTGCTAAACCAGCTTTTGACAGCAGTGGGCTCTTTTGCAAGTACAGAGAGAATATTCTCTTCAGTTCAGTTCAATGGCTAGTATATTCAAAGTTAAGAAACCAATTGGGAGCTGAAAAAGCAGGGAAGCTTGTTTTCCTCTTCCAATCTATGAATAAAATCTAGGTGTGAGAGGATGAGATCTACTAGTTCTAAAATATTATAGGCATGGGGACCAGAAACAATCTGTTCAATTCACTAACTATAGATAATACAGCTTTGTTAATCAGTTTTAAATGCAAAACAGGTTTTGATAAACCTTTTGATAAACTTATTTCCTTGTGCATACAGTAGTTTGAAAGTAGTTTTATTTAACAAAAATAAATTTAAAATACTGTTGTTGTGCATTTGTCATTGAATCTGAAGTTCCATCCAAATAGAGCTTGAAAAAAAAATCACAAGTAAAAAAAAGAGAGCCATCTAGTAAATAAGAAATGCAAAATTCACCATTTTCTAACACACAAAATGTAAAAATTAAAATTAAATAAATATAAATTAAGCTACATAAGTCCTTAAATAAATAAATATGTATAGATACAGCATAGCCTCCTGGTCAGGAAAAGCATATCAAATTTAGTGTAAAGGCTATATTTAGTTTCAAACCAATATTTTTAAATCAACCATTAAATTAACCATTTAACAACAATTTTAATTAACAAAAATCAACCTCTCTTTAGGGGAAAAAAAAATCACTAAAAAGTACAAATGCAAAACAATTAAAATTGATTCTTTAAATCAAGGTTTCCTGCTTGCTCGTTTAAATCATAATTAAAATCAATTATTTAAGTCGCTTTGATTTAAATCATTCTATACTTCTACAATGCATCCTTATCAAGAAATCTGGTGATTTTTGCCAGAATCTCTTGCATCAAACTGAGTTACTGAAAACCACTGATTCCTTATGAAGCTTGCAAGAAATAAGGTAAATTAACCTGGCGCTATTGTGAGGCAATAATGTTGTCATCAGTGCATATAACCACTGTATTTTGTTAATTTCCTCCCACAGGCACAATACTAAAGTGACTGGTCACATTTTTAAGCTACTATTCCACAATTATACTGTAAGCAAAGTGCATAAACAGCATAAGCATATTTCAGTTCTATATTAATCTAGACCAGCAGTTCTCAAACTGTGGGTGGCAACCCTATTTTAACAGGGTCGCCAGGGCTGGCTTAGACTTGCTGGGGCCCAGGGCCAAAGCCCAAACCCGAGGGCTTCAGCCCTGGGCAGTGGGGCTAAGGTTACAGGCCCCTGTCTGGGGCTGAAGCCCGTAGGCTTTGGCCTTGGCTCCCCAGCCTGGGGAGGTGGGGCTTTGGCTTTGCACCCCCTGCCCTGGGGAGGCAGGGCTTGGGCAGGCTCAGGTTTCAGTCCTCCCTCCTGGGATCCTGTAGTAACTGTTGTTGTCAGAAGGGGGTCACGGTGCAATGAAGTTTGAGAACCCTTGATCTAGATCATGAAAAACAGGATTTCATTAAAACACTTTAAATAAAAAAAAAGACTGAGATTATAAACCAAATTAGTAAAACACTCAAAACCACTACATCTACGTGTGCCGATATAACATGATTTTAACAGATATTAGTATTAGGAAGGGGCTATGCAGTTTCTAGAATTTCACCACTTCAGCATAAAGGCCTAATTTTGTTCCGTCAGTGGCACTTTTAAGACAAAAAGAAAAGGAGTATTTGTGGCACCTTAGAGACTAACCAATTTATTTGAGCATGAGCTTTCGTGAGCTACAGCTCACTTCATCGGATGCATACCGTGGAAACTGCAGCAGACTTTATATACATACAGAGAATATGAAACAATACCTCCTCCCACCCCACTGTCCTACTGGTAATAGCTTATCTAAAGTGATCATCAAGTTGGGCCATTTCCAGCACAAATCCAGGTTTTCTCACCCTCCACCCCCCCACACAAATTCACTCTCCTGCTGCTGATAGCCCATCCAAAGTGACCACTCTCTTCACAATGTGCATGATAATCAAGTTGGGCCATTTCCTGCACAAATCCAGGTTCTCTCACCCCCTCACCCCCCTCCCAAAAACCACACGCACAAACTCACTATCCTGCTGGTAATAGCTCATCCAAAGTGACCGCTCTCCCTACAATGTGCATGATAATCAAGGTGGGCCATTTCCAGCATAAGCTTTCGTGAGCTACAGCTATGCTCATATACATTTGTTAGTCTCTAAGGTGCCACAAGTACTCCTTTTCTTTTTGCGAATACAGACTAACACGGCTGCTACTCTGAAACCCGTCATTATGCAAGGCACTGAATTTAGCTGTATGGAGTTGAAATCTATCAACTTCATGAAAAACTCGTACAGAAAAGGAATGCATCCAATGAAGTGACCTGTAGCTCACGAAAGCTTATGCTCAAATAAATTTGTTAGTCTCTAAGGAGCCACAAGTACTCCTTTACTTTTAAGGCAGATTTTTACACTCCTATTAGAAGCATTAAAATTATATATGCTTACACCTGCCCTCAAGCAAGACAAATTGGCACAGAGACTTTTTGGAAATGTTCCCTTTGCTCTTTGTAAATGCATGTAAAAAAGGTGAAGTTCTGAATTTTTTTTGAACCTCTTCATTTCCTTTTAAGCCCGTAGAGCTTTGACACTATGGAACATGCACACATAAGAAGGTATACCACTTGATAAATGTAAGAGGATGAGACGTGAACAGGTGAAGAAACCATTATGGGCCAAGATTTTATAAAGCAGAGGCAATTAGCACAGACAAATATAGAAACCATAAAAGATTCTATTTGCAGACCTGAAAATGCTTAATTTTAGGGCCCAATCTGAAGCCCAATGAAGTCTTTCCATTGATGTCAATGGGCTTAGGTACTTAATAGATAATACTGTATCCATAAAAGAAGTGGGGCAACGTTCTTTTGTAACTATATCCTTTGGATCAATTCAGCTGACTATCATCGACGTTCCTTGTAATGAGCATGATTGTGCTACTGCAGTTCAAGTGGGTGATTATTTCTCTAAAGGCTTGTCTACACTCAAAAGGTGCAGTGGCAGTGCTTCAGTAAAGATGCTACCTACACCGATGGACAATCCACCATAGCAAGAATCCCTCCCGTCAACATAGCACTGTCTACACTGGTAATCAGGTCAGTATAACTGCCCCGTTCAGAGTTGTGAATTTTCCACATCCCCAAGTGACAGAGTTATACCGATATAAGTTGCTTGTGAAGACAGCCTTCATCATGCATTGAAAAATTGTTCCCTACACCCAGGGCCTGGTCTACACTACAAAGTTAGGTCCATGTTAGCCACCGGGCATAGATCTAGTTACAACGCGTCTATACTTCATTGGTTTTCCATTGATATAAGCACCCTGTTTACAGCGACACAGTAACACCATAACCCCACGCAGTGCTGAGCCATGGTCGACATACTGAGGTCAGTGCAGCATGGATGTAGATGCTGTGTTACGAACATGGACACTCACAGTCCTCCAGCTGCTGTCCCACAGTGCCCTACACTGACTGCTTTGGTCACAACTGTGACCTCCATGGACCAGGAGTCATGGAGACCAGAAGGTCTCCCTGCCCTTCAAAACCCCACAAATTTTTTGCCTGCCTTTTCCTGTTTGTCCACCTTGGTAAGCAAACCTAGTAGCTCTCCCTTGTTGTGTGCAACTGCCCAGCTGACCATGCAAGCTACATGCTCCAGAAGAGCTCTGGCTTGGAGTAAACAGGAGATATTGGATCTCCTGGGCCGAAGAGAAGAGACTGTGCAAGCAAGAGAAGGGGTATGACAGGGACCATCAACAGTGCCACATGAAAGCAAAGAAACTGTACCAGGCATATCAGAAGTCCAAGGAGACCAACAGTCAATCAGGTGTTGAGGTGCAGACCTGCCGTTTTTACAAAGAGCTGCATACCATACATGACAGATGCCATCACCACCCCACAGACAATCACAGGTTCCTCTGAGGAACCTAAGCCCCAGTCCCGTGGCATGAACAGTGAGACTCAGGAAGAGATGGAGGAGGAAGATGGGGGAATATGCGACCAGAAGGTCCAGCTATGCTGCGAGCCAGGACCTGTTTGAGACTCCACCACAGTCCAGTCAGTCCTGGCAGTCGAGCGTGATACAAGGAAAGAAACTCAGGTAAGTATATAATTATATTTCCCATTACAATGATGTACTGATGGCACCCCCCACTCAACAGGATACAGGTATTAACTTTTCATTAAATTTACTTGTACTTCAAGGGGTAGCGGTACAAAAAAAGTGAGGTAGCATTATCTCCTTTTCATTCCCCTGCAGCAAGGGGAGCCATGGGGATCGGTTTGTTTATGTACACAGAAACATCCTTTGACTCCTCCTCAGAGATCTCCACGAAACTTTAATGGAGGTACTCTGCAATCCTCTCCTAAAGGTTTGTAGGAATGGCAGACTTATTTCTTCCTCCAAAGTAGGATGCTTTCCCACACCATTCAGCAATAATTTTGGCAGGCACCTCTACAGAACACAAGCTAGCACGTTCAGGCCCGGCTGGCTTTGGGACACCAGCAGCAGTTATGCACTGTGCCTTTGGTCACGCTCAAGAGTGAGATATCAGCTAAGATTGCCACCATCTGAGGAAAACGGTGCCAGTATTCAGAGCCATTGCCCTATACTCAGTTTCTTGCAAGAAACTCCCTCCCTAGTTCCTTCATCTCTGGCAGGCCATACTCCCCACAACTGCTGCTGTGAATGACACCATGCACAAGCACTCTGAAGCAGAAGTATCAAGAGGCATGTCTTGTTTAAAACCTCAGGGGACCAAGGGAAGGGAGTTCTGAGTCTTAACTTTCCACTTTCTGTTGTGACTATACAGACAATGGTACCTCTGTGTGGTTTACCTGCAGCTGCTGCCATTACGGCCTTGAGGGGTTCCCCCTCTACACCCTTGGAATGCCTGAGCCAGATAAGGAGAAGAAAGAAGAAGAGGACTTAGAATGACATGTTCAGTGAGATCCTGAAAGCCAGTGCTGTATCAGACTATGAGCAAAGGGGCTGGAGGGTGAACCCTGCAGACAGCCTGGAGAAGGAAAGAGCAGACAAGAGGCAGGCCGAGGAGTCCCAGCAGGAAGAGAAGGAGATGCACCTCCCAGCAGGAAGAGAAGAACATAATGGAGCTTTTCTGGCAGCAAAGACAGATGCTACAGACTCTTATGGACCTACAGGTTCAACAATCATGGGCTTGCCTCCATTTGCAGTCCATGGAGAACTTCATTACAGCACCTCCCCACGCTCCCCCGAACATTTCACATGGCATCAAGGGCCACACCCCACCCCGGCCGCTCTACCCTGAGAGATATTAAGAACAATCACAGCTTCACATAGAGCGACCATGGCTTCCACAGGCCAATGTATGTGTAGGTAAAATGGACATGAATGTTCCTTCCCTTTGTTAAGTTCTAGTCCATTAATTTATTAAATTTTTAATGTATTTGCTTATAAATTGCATATACTTTTCTTTGCACTGATTTTGTTACAGAATAAAATTCTATTTGAAAAATAATTCATCTTTATTGCTTCACAACATTACCTGCAGAGTGCTTAGCAGTTTTGAAAGCACCCACTGTTACAGTGCGACAACTCACAGGATCAATGACAGTGTAAAGGACAGGGTAAAGCAAGCACTGCAAAATTAATAGGTGAATTGATAAAGTTATATTCATAAATATATACCAAGCACCATACAATTCCTAACAGGCCCCAAAACACCAGGGCCAACTAAAGCACAGTATTCCATAATGCATTACTTGGCTCACTGTTGAAGTGCTTATTCAAAGACACCCTGAGCCATACAACTTCACGACGAGCGCTTCTAATACCGCTCGTGGCTGGCTGTCCAAACGCAGCAGACAGCCACTCCACCTCTGCCTTCCACCCAGGTGGCAACTTCCCCAGCTTTGCTTCACTGATATTATGCAGGATGCAGCAGACAGCTATATAACCACTGGGATGTTTTTTTTCCACTCAGATCCAATCTTGTTAGCAAACAGCGCCAGTCCCCTTCAATCTACCAAAAGTGCATTCCACTGTCATTCTGCATCGGCTGAGCCAGCAGTTGAATCTTTCTTTGGTACTGCCAAGGTGGCCAGTGAAAGCGTCATGAGCCAGGGGAGCAAGAGATAGGCTGGATACTTGTGATAGGGTGCATGAACCCAACACTGGGGAAGTAAAGGTTAAGGAGCAGCTCTAGGTCCAGAAAATCCTGCCCAGCTGCCCCTGCTGGGCATGCTCACAGCGGAGACTGAGCTCAAAAGAGAGCAGTTTAGTTTGGTCTGAGTAATTGGAGCAGGAGGGAAGTTCTGTTTTGCAAGTTCCAGTCAGGAAGCCACCGAGGCCTCACGTGGTTGGGCCTGGTCCTCAATGCTAAGCTGCCACAGGCCTTTCAATCATGGAGATTGGCAACAATGAGCCATGGCTGTGAGAGGAAGACTCTTCGGAACAGAGCAGAATGGACCCAGAGGTGAACCAGTGACACCAACAGAGTAACTGAGTAGAAAGTGGCCCAGGGAGCAGGCGTAGGGGCACCCACCCCCCTTAGGTTGCACGTTTCTGAATTACTGCCTCAATGGGCTCTGGGGTGGAGCAGGTGGTGGCCTGCTGGGAGCAGGGAGGGCCCAAGTTCCCCTAGCCCCAGATGCTTGATGTTCACCGCAAGGCAGTGCAGCCAGGACTGGCCCTGAACCCCACCCACCAACAGTCCCCCAGAATCACTATTGGAATTTCAACATCACCAATGGTAACTGGCTGCTTGGGGGAAAATAGTCCTTGCTTGGAGCTCTCTCAACAGTCCTGTATTTTTAAAGATGTGAGCGTCATGCATGTTCCTGACCAGCCAACATCAAAGTCGGTGAAGTGTCCCCAATGATGCACCAATGCTTTCATCACCATAAAAAAGCCCTTTCTGGTCATGTAGTCTGTGGCAAGGTGCTCTGGTGCCAACATAGAATATGTGAGCCATCTCTTACCCCACCACAATTTGGGAACCCCATTGCTGCAAATCCATCCATTATGTCCTGCACATTACCAAGAGTCACATTCCTGCATACATGATTAATGCCCTGCACACTTGTATGACAAAGGTCTCCACAGTCGATTTTCCAACTCCAAAATTATTTCCCAGCGACTGGTAGCATTCTAGCAATGCAAATTTCCAAAGCTCAATCACCACTTGATTCTCCGCTGTCAATGAAGCTCTCATTTTGGTGTCCCTGAGCTGGAGGAATTTGGTGAGTTCGGCCCACAGATCCAAGAACGTGGCCTTGTGCATCTGAAAATTCTTCGGCCATGGCTCATATATCTCATGCCTGTATTACAAAGCAATCCCTCCAGTCAGTGCTTATTTGTCAGTGCCCAAAGCGGTGCTCCACCATCTGCAGCTGCTCTGTGAATTCCACTAACAACCTTGAATTGGTTCTCTCTATGTCCCACAGCAATCTGTCCTCCAAGAAATCATGTTCCTTGCTGATTTGGTTCCCCTTATGGCTCTGCAAATACCAGAGTATTGTGTGTCCTGTGCTTGCAACACTTATGACAGTCATGCAGTCTTGTGCATGCTCCATGCTTCTGTCAGAGATGGTGAGGGCTGTGTGGAGGAGGGCTGTGTGGGTTTGTGGGATTTTTTAAAAAAGGCACAAAAGACAACATTATGGAATCGAGACAGTTGTACACTGGGAAGTTGACCCCTTGCTCCCAGTCACTTCTGCAGGACTCATTTCTCCCTCACCATGCTCTGCCAAAGTTTCCACAGTGCACTGGAGGGTGGTGGGTTGCACACTGGGATATCTACTATGGTACACCACACTATGCACTCTTGGTGAGCAACCTCAGCATCAACAGAAAGAGCCAGGTATGCATGAGCACAACTAACTTTGGTGGCTTTGTGCTGACTTAATTTGTGTTGACCAAAGTTTGTGGTGCAGACATGGCCTAGAAAGTTGGTAGATAGTGTAGAGGACTATGGTTAAAGGTAAAAGTCATAGCACAACTCCCCAATTTCTTCTTATGCATCCCACACAGATTATTCTCCCTTCCTACAGAAAGAGGCAACAATGCATCCTTCATGATTCCGCCTCCCTCCAGTGCATCACTTAAAATGCATCAGTGCAAGCTTTCAGCAGATTGACTGTGGAGTAAGGTGAGCATGATATATGTGGAGCAGTGGGAGAGAAGAAATCTCTGTGTTGAACTGACTGGGTCACCACCACTTACACACAAACCCCAAAACCTTACCCCCTTTTTTCACATGAACACATAGAAAGGACCAAGCCTAAGATGAACAAAAGGGTGCAAAAACTCAAACATCACCAACAAACCATATTTTTTTCTAATTAATAAGTCCATTGTCCAAGTTTTCATTTTCTGTGTGTGGAAAGGGAGAACAGAGAAAGGTACAGCTGAACAATTCGGCTAATTTATGTATTAAAACAAGGATTTCTTTAGGACTTCAGTGGAAAGTTCTAAAACTGCAGCCATAGAAAATAAAGTAATAAAATAATAAATAATAAAAAATCAAGATCTCTGAATGTAGGACCACACTATTCCTACCTAAGGCAAAATGTCACTTCTGCATTTAGACCTGATTTTTTGCCCAGATCACAGCTATGCTTGCCAAATACTCTCCCCCACATGTCTTTTAAACTCTTGTCAGTTTAGTATTCATACAGCGAAGGGACCAATAGCACTGGCGTGAATCAGGAATAGGTACAGTGACTGCTTTCCAAAATAAAAACCAATACACCTTAATCCTATCTCACTACTGCAACCCTGTGTAACTCCTGAACAGAGCAATTTCCAAATGTGCAGTGTTTCTGTAGCATTAACAAATGAGTACAAGGATTAAACTAATTTTCATTTGTGACTCAAGGCAGGACTTGAATTCTGGCCCCCAGTGGCAGCAGAGAAAGGTTTGTGCACTAACTCACTACAACATTTAGTCCTCATACACAACTTTATAGGCCAAAGGAGATAGTGGCAGCTTTTGGTCTATTTTCTCTCTCTCTCTCTCTCACACACACACACACACACGGCTGCATGAATCAAACGCACGACCTCCAGCAAGCAGAAGAATGAACAGCTCTCTTGAAAAGCAATGACACTTTGTGGAACAATTGAAAGGGTGGGAGAAAGAATCGTAGTACATTCTCAGACTGCAATACAATGCTTTGCAGCTGCACTACAAAGAAACACTGCTGTAAGCTTTGACTTCCAACCACTGATTTTACTGAAATGAATCCCTAAATTATACAGCATCAAGCCAGCCTACTTCCAACAGCCCCCCACGTCCAAATCCTGCCCCTGCACACACACACAAAAACAAACAACAAAAAACGTTTGTTTTTTTTAAAACCTCTGTACACTTGAATTCTCCTTTCATGAACCACACTTTCATTTTATCCCACACAAGCCAATGGTAGCAAGGTTCCCCCAGCCAGCACCAGACCCTTCCCTCAAGTTCCATGTGTCTCTCAGAAGGCATCCACAATGCACTCAAGCTCATGAAAATGAATCATAATTTTGAAAGCAGTGCTTACAGAGAGTTAATCTTCTGTGTATTTTCCTCAAACACACAGAAGACATAAGAGAGGAAGAATACGACAGACAAAAGCTTCATTAGTATGTTTACTATCTAGAGCATCATCATTTGATAGACCTACATACATTTCTGCCTACTTTTAATGCCCATTGTCAAGAATGTAGCACAAATCATGTATTTCTAGCAATTTTTCAATCTATCCTATTAGATGCCAGTTTGACAAAGTCATTATTCTGAGCAACACTGCATTGTACATGACAGCAAAATATTTTAAGTAACTAAATTTTGCTTAGCACATTAGAACGTGATCTATTACATTAATGCACTTAAATTATATTCTACTGAATTTTTAATAAGACATTGATGTTGGAACAGCACCTTGGAAAATGAAATACAGGCACCATGAGTTTTACAAAGCCAGAAAGGTCAATACAAAGCTCCACTTTTGTAACAACAACAACAACTGCAGAGCATCTTTTTAGGCCGGTACCTGCAAACAACTACCTTACCTCTTGGGATAAGAAGGGGATGACTTGCGCACATATAGCATTCAGCCTCTTGACAATTTCTGCCTGCACATAAGAAGAAGGAAGTTAGTGTATTCTATATTTCTCAAATGTTAATGTTATCGCATGAACAGCTAACATATCAAACAGCATCTATCAATGGTTTTGTCTAACCATGTTCTAACTGGACAAGTCAATAAGAATAAAAAAATAATTCAGTGACGCAATGCAACAACAGGTAATGGCTATTGTTAGTCATTTACAGCTCACATTTTTAAGAGTTTCCTCACAAAACAAGCTTTTTTGAGCTTCCATATGGTCCAAAGAGAATTTCATTTCCATTATAAAATCGGAAGGTGTTTCATGAAGTCTCCAGGAGGAGCAGCACACAAACCAACCATACTTTTTTCCAGCACTATTTTCAAACCTTAAAAAAAACTTCAAAATTATTGAATATTGACAATACATTTCATTCCCTCACAGAAAAAAGGACAATTTCATTCAAAGAATATGACAATAACTCAGTTGTAAGATGGGGGTAAATACATATAAAGAAAATTTCTGAACCAAAGACATACTGTCAGAACATTACAAACATCATATGCAACTTCACTGAAGATCATGTTAAGATACAGCTTAGACATTGCAATTTGAGATTCTGAAGTTAGAAAAGTAATTAAGTAATACTTAGATCTTTGAGAGCACTTTTCCTGGATTAAAACTAGAGTCATTTCACTGAAGTCAACTGATTCACTGGAATTACTCTGGATTTAGACCAGAGTAACTGTGATCAGAATCTGATTCTATATGATAGTTCCATAGAGATGGATTATTATATATATTTAATCCACACATCTTAACGTAGGTAGGGGAGATTATCACAGCAGTTACAATTACAGGGACTTTCTTAAAATAAATTCTACACAGGGTTAGTTCCTCATTACATAGGAGAGCAAAATGCTCTTTTTCTTGCAAAGTCATTACCAGAATGACAGAAACACTCATACTTGTGCAATTTTGGTTTCCTGCTTTCATCAGCAACCCTTTCAACCTTCTCACTATGCAATCTTTTAAATGACAAAAACCTTAAAAAAAATTATCTAACCAACAGATGATCATTACTAGTAAAGTATCTAGCATTCCATATAAAAATCTCTGTTAATGAAACATTATGGTTATAAAGCTAGGTCATCAGAAGTCGTGATATGCTACAGCCACGGGTTCATGTGAAATTTTAACTTTGGTCCCTTGTGCATATGACGACACTTTTCAACACTCACATACAACACATTTTCTGGTTATCTAGCAATACAGCCTTCCTTAAATGCAGTTCAGGAGCTTATACAGTTAACTACAAAGCTAATTTACCTCCAAATTTAACTGACCTATATATGCCTGCAATTTTTCACAGTAGTCTACAGTACATCTCTTAAGAAAATACAGTAGACTATGTTCTTTTCATCTAGGAAAAAGAAGATTGAGTTGTAGTTGCTAAAATTAATGTTGCTGGAGCATTTCCTAACTTGAAGGTTTAGCAACAATGCAACTATTTTTATACAGAATTTTCTAGGTTTATTAAAAAAGCAACAAGAAAAAGCTATCGGCACTGATCCTTCTGTTCTGCATTAGGCAGACCCCTGCATCCATGAGGGGCCCTATTGACTTCAACAAGGCTCCCCTGGGTCCCTCACAAAGCAACTTGCAGAACTCAGACCTTAATCTTCACTATTTCATAAATTCTCCCAACTTGTAAAATATCAGTAATTGTAACAGTTGAAAAAAATCCATGCATTTTAGGCCATCCACTGAATAAACGCAGAATATACCTTCCTCAGCTGCAAAGCTTCCTCTGGTGCACCTGAAATGTATGCAGAAGCCTTACCCAACTAACTCCTTTACAACTTGAGATTTACAGGTTCTGAGGACAAAGACTCAGGCGTAGGGTTGCCAGGCATCTGATTTTTGACCGGAACACCCAGTCAAAACGGGACTCTAGCGGCTCTGGTCAGCACCATTAAAAGTCCAGTCGGCAGCACAGCATGGCTAAGGCAAGCTCCCTGCCTGCCCTGGCTCCGCACAGCTCCCAGAAGTAGCCGGCATGTCCAGCTCCTAGGTGCACGGGCAGCCATGGGGGCTCCATGCGCTGCCTCCACCCCAAGCGCCGGCTCTGCAGCTCCCACTGGCTAGGAACTGTGGCCAATAGGATTGGTAGGGGTGGCGCCTGCAGGCGCAGGCAGCACGCAGAGGCGTCTGGCGCCCCTGTGCCTAGGAGCCGGACACGATGGCCGCTTCCGGGAGCCGCCTGAGGTAAGTGCCACCCAGCCATAGCCTGCATCCCTCACCCCCTCCTGCACCCCAACCCCCTGCCCCAGCCGAGCCCCCTCCTGCACCCCAAACCCCACCCCGGAGCCCACACCCCCAGCTGGAGCCCCCATCCTGTCCTTTAGCTCTGAGCCCCTCCCTCATCCCTAGCCCCACCCCAGAGCCCACACCCCCAACCAGAGTCCTCACCCGAGTGAGGGTTGGGGAGAGCAAGTGATGGCGGGAGAATGGATGGAGTGAGTGGGGGGCAGGGCCTCGCAGAAGGGACAAGGCAGGGACGGGGCCTCAAGGAAGGGATGGGGCAAGGAGCATGGCAAGGGTGTTTAGTTTTGTGCAGTTAGGAAGTTGGCAACCCTACTCAGCCCATATATGCTTTCAGTCCCCTTCGTACCCCACAGATAAGTTAGTCAGTAGGGCTGCCAGGTGTCTGGTTTTCGACCAGAACACCCAGTCGAAAAGGGACCCTGGTGGCTCCGGTCAGCACTGTTGACCGGGCCAATAAAAGTCTGGCTGGCAGCGCAGGCAGGCTCCTAACCTGGCTCCCGGAAGCGGTGACATGTCCCTCTGGCTCCTAAGGGGTGGGGCAACCAATGGGAGATCCACACACTGCCCCAGCCCCAAGTGCTGGCTCCGCAGCTCCCACTGGCCAGGAACCGTAACCATTGTGAGCTGCGGGGTGGAGCCTGTGGACGGGGGCAGCACGCAGAGCCCCCGTTACTGCCCCTTGCCCTCGGAGCCTGAGGGACAAGTTGCCACTTCTGGGACCTGCCTGAGGTAAGCGCCGCCCAGAACCTGCACCCCTCAGCCCCTCAAACTCCTGCCCCAGCCCTGAGCCCCCTCGTGCACCCAAACCCCTCATCCCCATCTCCACCTCAGAGCCCACACCTGGAGCCTGCTCTCCCTCCCACACTCTAACCCCCTGCCCCAGCCCGAGCCCCCTCCTGCACGCCACACCCCCTCCCACATCCCAACCCTCTTCCCAGACTGGTAAAATGAGCAAGTAATGGAGGGAGGGGGATGGAGTGAGCAGGGCACCTCAGAGAGGGTGCAGGGCAGCAGGTGGGGTAAAAGGGTGTTTGGTTTTCTGAAAATTGGCAACCCTAATAGTCACATGTGCATTGAATAGTCTTCCTTAACTGCACTCTTTAAGAGTGAGCATAAACGTACATAAACTGCAGTGGAAAGGCTCACAGTCACAGATTTTTAAGCCAAGAAATTATCATTATGATCATCGAGTCTGACCTACCTAACATAGGCCATAGAATTTCACCAAGTGATTCCTGCATCGTGTCTCGAACTTTTTGCTGAACTGCCGCATAAATTTAGCCACATCAAAGACCATTTTACCTAGCCTACATAAAGGCACTTCTCCCCAGTTACAGTTATGTCCACGCTAAATTTCAACATTGAAGTACAGCTGTTTCAGCTATGGAACTGTTTAAAAACAGTTGCAAGAGGTTTTCCCCCCATGAGAAAAAGAATTTACACACACACACACACACCCTGACAAGCAGAGTCTGAGCTTGAGAAGCATCAGCCAGAAAAGTGTTTCATAGAATCATAGAATATCAGGGTTGGAAGGGACCCCAGAAGGTCATCTAGTCCAACCCCCTGCTCAAAGCAGGACCAATTCCCAGTTAAATCATCCCAGCCAGGGCTTTGTCAAGCCTGACCTTAAAAACCTCTAAGGAAGGAGATTCTACCACCTCCCTAGGTAACGCATTCCAGTGTTTCACCACCCTCTTAGTGAAAAAGTTTTTCCTAATATCCAATCTAAACCTCCCCCACTGCAACTTGAGACCATTACTCCTCGTTCTGTCATCTGCTACCACTGAGAACAGTCTAGAGCCATCCTCTTTGGAACCCCCTTTCAGGTAGTTGAAAGCAGCTATCAAATCCCCCCTCATTCTCCTCTTCTGCAGGCTAAACAATCCCAGCTCCCTCAGCCTCTCCTCATAACTCATGTGTTCCAGTCCCCTAATCATTTTTGTTGCCCTTCGCTGGACTCTCTCCAATTTATCCACATCCTTCTTGTAGTGTGGGGCCCAAAACTGGACACAGTACTCCAGATGAGGCCTCACCAATGTCGAATAGAGGGGAACGATCACGTCCCTCGATCTGCTCGCTATGCCCCTACTTATACATCCCAAAATGCCATTGGCCTTCTTGGCAACAAGGGCACACTGCTGACTCATATCCAGCTTCTCGTCCACTGTCACCCCTAGGTCCTTTTCTGCAGAACTGCTGCCTAGCCATTCGGTCCCTAGTCTGTAGCTGTGCATTGGGTTCTTCCGTCCTAAGTGCAGGACCCTGCACTTATCCTTATTGAACCTCATCAGATTCCTTTTGGCCCAATCTTCCAATTGGTCTAGGTCCTTCTGTATCCTATCCCTCCCCTCCAGCGTATCTACCACTCCTCCCAGTTTAGTATCATCCGCAAATTTGCTGAGAGTGCAATCCACACCATCCTCCAGATCATTTATGAAGATATTGAATAAAACCGGCCCTAGGACCGACCCTTGGGGCACTCCACTTGATACTGGCTGCCAACTAGACATGGAGCCATTGATCACTACCCGTTGAGCCCGACAATTTAGCCAGCTTTCTACCCACCTTATAGTGCATTCATCCAGCCCATACTTCCTTAACTAGCTGACAAGAATACTGTGGGAGACCGTGTCAAAAGCTTTGCTAAAGTCAAGAAACAATACATCCACTGCTTTCCCTTCATCCACAGAACCAGTAATCTCATCATAAAAGGCGATTAGATTAGTCAGGCATGACCTTCCCTTGGTGAATCCATGCTGGCTGTTCCTGATCACTTTCCTCTCATGCAAGTGCTTCAGGATTGATTCTTTGAGGACCTGCTCCATGATTTTTCCAGGGACTGAGGTGAGGCTGACTGGCCTGTAGTTCCCAGGATCTTCCTTCTTCCCTTTTTTAAAGATTGGCACTACATTAGCCTTTTTCCAGTCATCCGGGACTTCCCCGGTTCGCCACGAGTTTTCAAAGATAATGGCCAGTGGCTCTGCAATCACAGCCGCCAATTCCTTCAGCACTCTCAAACTCTGTCACAGTTTCTGGAAGGTCTGAGCAATTGTAAACAGGAGGTTAGAAGGTAAACCATTATGCAGGCCTTAAATATTAGTGGTCCCAGAATACTATGAAACTGCAGCACTTTAACGGTTGCTTCATACAGAAAAGTCAGGCTACCTGGACCTGTGGAGACAGCAGTCTGCTCCTGGATAAAGTATGAAAGAGTTGTATGGGAGAAGCGAAGAATTTTTAATGATGGCAAGACATCTCAACAGTATTCAACTCTTGGGAGGGAACAACAAGACGTGGAAGAAAATGAAAGAAAAAGCCCGCACTTAAGATTCAGATTTCTAGCCACAGGCTAACACTATTTTTTATTTTTGTAGTTTATTTACATGAACAACACAGAAGTTCCTTGTTAATATACATGATGCATATGCACTTTTAGATCTAGTCAACTCCATCAGTACTGTTCTTCACTGAAAAGTTCCAATGACATTAGGAATTATGGTCATCTTAGGGAGGCAGATGATTGCACATCGTAGAGTATAAGTAGAACATAAGCAGTAATAAATACTACAAAGCTTTCCAAGACATTGGTGTGTGAAGAGGTGAGAGGATCCTCTGATAAAGAACAAAGCAGAAGTACTGGTGCTTTGAGTATGGCGTTCCACTAGGCAGGTTGCTAGATGGGTCCTTCTCTCTGAAGTTATGTTGCTTAGAACTTTTAGCTGCCTCCAACAAATGATCTGCAACAAGACAGGCTTGCTTAATGATAGTATTCTTCATTCATGAAGGCCTGACAGTGGAGGCAAGATGTGACTGAAACATGGTCTGCGTTATTGCTGAAGACTACAAGCCAGGAAGGAGGTGGGCACAGTTATAAAGCATTGTGGAGTTGTAGCAAAGCCAAAAAGGACATTCAAATTTCTGCATTCTGGATCCACCAGGTATTCAATCTGTGTCTCTCTTTCAGAGAGAAAAAAATATACTGAACCATTACTTTCCATGGATTAATCCACCATATTTCTGTGTGGCCTTGCAATGATGCCAGGCAGCCATGCTGAACCAATCTTCAGAAAGTTATTTAAGGTGGCCCTTGATGTTCTTTGGATACATTCTGAAAGCCTCTGTCAAGTCACTGAGCTACCATGGGCAAAGGTACATATTGGTGATAAGCACTGTTTCCATTTTGGACTTGAAGGGTGTGGAAGAGAAGAGAAAGACATATCAAGTTTGTTACCTGAACTAGGACGGACATCTTTGCATTAAAGGATGCTTATGTATTTGAGTTTTGGGCTGTCACATATGTTTTCAAAGAAAAGGCTTTAGTTTCATGGTTTAGAATAAGAGTAAATATCAAAACGATTAGGAAAAAATTACAGCTAATACATCCTTGGTTAACAAAAATCAGGCTGCTCATTGCTGTTTGGTTATTACTTAGCACCTATAAAAATATATCTATAGTGTACACTGATAAATATCCACAGTTTATCCACTACTTTCTTATACCTAGACTATTGTGAACTTCTTAACTTCAAGACCCTGATCCCAGGAATATTCCACACAGGATTGGACCGTTGGCATTAATACTCAAGTGCCACCAAATTATTTTGGCAAGATCTTTACTCCGCTTAGACCAAGAAAGGCAAAGAAAGGCTCATTTTACAAATGGATGAACAGAATGGTTTTGGATCCTGACTAGAGCTAGTTTAAGGCCTGGGTTTTAGATTAGACAACAGCAAATTCTCATGAGCGGTTATCATAAATATCAGTAATCTTGCAAGGTGAGCCAGTCTCATCGTTTTTAACCACACCAAAACTTAAAAGAAATTTTGGATCTGCTCCAAAAATAAGACAGTGGAGGCCAGGTTGTCTCAAATGCTCGGTCCACTACTGTCTTCAGAGTCTGAAGGGGCTCACATTCAAGGTTCTAGTCTTAGACTGTTTTGTTTTTGTTTTTTTTTTGTATCAAAACCAAAAAGAGAGAAGCTATCTAAATCATCATCTCAGGAGTAAGAGATTTTCACCTTTAACATCAACTAAGAATTTACAGTAAATAAGCTGCTCTATGTGTTCACCCAAAACATGCATCAAATTGCCACCTACTAGACCAGGTAATTACAGGAGGAAAAGACTAGCTCAGTTTGAGAATCAAAATTTCCTTCTTCCCTGCAGGGGGGGTAAAATGGGGGTGGGGGAGCGAAAGGAAGGAGGAATCTTGTCCAAAAATAAAGCCTTGAAACTGAAGCACCTTGACATATTCTTTATTAGTCAAATACTTAGGTGAAATTGAAAAATTTTATTATTTTAGGCATTCTTGTAGATTAGAAAAAGTCTTCGGGGCAGGGACTGTCTTTGCATTGAGTACACTGCCTGTACTAAAATTATTAGTAGTACACAAGTTAGTCTTAGGTTTGTTCAAACCATTATTCTTCCACTTCCTTCTTTCCCATTTAACCAAAGCAAATGTACGTTCACAGTAAGCACATCTACAGCCTGTGTTGCCACATGTCCTGTTATGAAGGATAATGTAAAATACCCCAAAAAAACACCCCCAAAACCAAACACTTTTGTGTATCTTTTGCAGGAATAAAGCAAATGAAGAAATGCATCAAAATCTAAAGAACTGGCATGGATTCATGGAATACAAGTATGAGGAATATGCAAAAAGAAAAAGGAGTACTTGTGGCATCTTAGAGACTAACACATTTATTTGAGCATAAGCTTTAGTGAGCTGTAGCTCACGAAAGCTTATGCTCAAATAAATGTGTTAGTCTCTAAGGTACCACAAGTACTCCTATTTCTTTTGCGGATACGGACTAACACGGCTGCTACTCTGAAACCTAGGAATATGCAGTCTTTCACACACTGAAGTCTGCAGAGTAGTATGACAGCAGGTTTAGTTTTTAATGTGCTTAACTATTTATTATCAAACATAATAAAGAGAGTTAACCCCTGGAAGCCAGATAGTCTGATTTCTTGCTGTGCCGTTCCATTATCTGCAGAGAGAGGCACCAATAACGTGGGTTAGTATATCAGTGGGCCTGAAGTGGTTATGAAGCCCGTACAATACCTCCTACACCAGTCTTTGCTGCCTAACAGGCAAAAAGAGAGAGAAAGAAAAAGAAAAGAAAAGTTTTAAATATAGAGATACATCGATGATATTTAAAAACCTCCTTCATTTTAAAATTAGCCGCTTTGTCTACGAGTATCTTTTTGTTTTGAGATGCTTTGCCATTGGATTTTTCATGACCATCCTAATTGGCAGGAGGGGGGAAAAGTATGATTTCATAAACGTAAGCAGCCATTTCCTCACTTTGAAACTAAAGTTGCCTCGGAAACACTGCTGCTTCCACGACCATCTAATTTTGCCTCTTTTGTCTCATAGGACCAAGCTTTAGAGAGGCATCATTTATTTACAGGCCTTTCCACTGGGCTTCAGTTATCGGCCAATAATACTGTGGACACACACTTCTAATGGCCTATGTTTTGAAACCAAGTCTAATCTAATGGCGCAGAGCCCAAACTCCTTTTCCAGCATAGCCATTAAAGGATGTAGGTTATTGCTGTTGTCACCATTGATATTTGTCATTGTAATGTAATTAGGGCCCTAAAATGATGCATTACAGCCCTTGGCACAGCTTCTATTAAAATCTTTTCTTCTGCTCACTGAACTGCGACCTGCTTTCTGATGAACAACAGACAGACAGCTTTAGGGTGAGGAGCAAATTCATCAAAGTGGTATTTTTCAGCTTTGGAAATAAAAAGGGGGGGGGGGGGGAAGGAGGATGGAACCTAAGAAGAAAAGCACAAGAAAAAAGCCACACAGCACATTTGAATTTCATCTGACCACTTGACATTCTGATTGCATCTGATGAATCTTGCTTAGGACAATATATTCCCAGCCTGCGAATCACATGGTTAATCAGGGTTCTAATCTGCTATCCATCAGCCTATGCCAGCACTGTAACTTCCAATCAAATTTATAGGGTATGTGGGTCATGCATCCCTGAACAACTACATTTACAGATATCCCATTTAAACAGGCACAGATTCTGAAATGCTGTTGTTAAGGTTACTGAATGCTGGAATACTATTCAATGCTTTATGAAAGCTCCTGATAAACAGCTGCTAAATTATTGTCTGTGGATGCTCCGATATAGCATTAATGGCCCAATAAAAGGGCAATTGTTCATGCCAAAATATAAAAAAGGATAGTTTTTGCTGCCATAGTTTGTCAAATATGTTAACACACACTGACACGTCTATTACTTCTTTCCGGAGACAAAAGGATGTTTGTTTTTGCCTAAAAACACACCAACATTGAAACTGAAAAAAGGGGTAGTGGTGGTGGCCGCGGTGTTTTTGTTAATGGGTTTTTTGTAACTAGTCTGGTGTTAGATTATTTTGTTGATATAACTACAAAAAACCCCAAAAAAACCCCACCTGTTTAAAATACCTTAACGTTTCCACATCTGTGCCCTTTATTAACATTTTTTTTAAAAATGGCAAATAGCGAAACAAACAAACATTTACAAACTATAATACAATTTTCTGTAACGTTTAGTCACTTATTTGAAGGCACTATAACTGACCAGGCCAAATTATGACCCAAGAAAAAGAACCAACACTTAAGTCAGTCAATATTTCTTCATCATTATAAGTTAACTGCTTAAGGCCCTGAGTTGGCAAACCATCCTTTCAATCTGCACTTGGGGCAGATTTTTAAAAGTATTTAGGCACCTAAAGATGCAGATAGGAGCTTAGTGGAAGTTTCAAAAGCACCTACCAGCATCTTTAGATGCTCTAATACCTTTAAAATTGGGCCCGTAGGGTAAAATTTCCAAAAGCACCAGAGGGACTTATGAGCCTAAGTCCCATATTCAAAAGGGACTTTGGAGGCAATCAGGAGTCTATAGGGTATGTCTACACTGTAATTAGACACCCACAGCTGGCCCACGTCAGCTGGACTCATGGGGCTAAGCGCTTGTTTAATTGTGATGTAGACGTGCGGGCTTTGGCTGGAGCCCAAGCTCTGGAACCCTCTAATTGCAGTGTAGGCTTACCCACAGGCTCCTTGAAAGTCAATGGAACTTGGGATTCTGGGAGACGTAGGCTCCTCAGCGCTTCCTAAGTCCCTTTTGAAAATGGGACTTTGGTGCTATTGAAAGTTTTACCCTTAAACCCTAGACCAGGCGTCTCAAACTGGCAGCCTGCAAACCTCCCCAATGTGGCCTGCAGTGCTCCAGCAGTTTTGGCGCCGAGTCTCTGCCTTGGCCCCACCTGCCGCCCCCGGGCACTCCCTTCCGCCAGGTGATTTAAAATGGCCCAGGGCCCCAAGCGGAGCTGAGCTGAGCGGCGTCTGCCTGCTCACTCCATGTGTCTGCCGACCCCTTCCTGCGGCCCCGGAGCGGGGCTTTGCCTTCACGCGCTGCCCTGCCCCAAGTGCCCCTGCAGCCAATGGGAAGCTGCAGGGGCAGTGTCTGAGTGAGGGGGCACGTGGAGGCCTCCCAGTCCGCCCTGCCTTGGAGCCCCAGGTAAGCACTGCACCCCCCAACCCCCTCCCAGAGCCTGCACTCCCTCCCCACCCTCTCACCCCCCAAACTCCCTCCCAGAGCCTGCACCCTGTCCCCCTCCCCACACCCCCCCAAACTCCCTCCCAGAGCCTGAACCCCCACCCCCTGCCCCAGCCCAGAGCCTGCACCCAGCACCAAAACTCCATCCCAGAGCCTGCACCCCAGACCTCCTCCCCCACCCAAACTCCCTACCAGAGCCTTAGGCAGGTGGGGGGTGGAGTTTTGTTTGTTTTGGGGGGGGGGGGATGACAGAGTTTTGGAGGGCGGGATCTGGGCGGCATGAGGGACATTATTTGCCCGCTGGGAGGATTTGAGGACTGGCACTAAGGTAAACTGAATTTGAGCCCCTTGCACTATACATTAATAGGGCTTAAGCACATGATTAAACTTAGGAACATGCTTAAGTGCTTTGCTAAACAGGGATGAATTTAACCATGTGCTTAAATGTTTTGCTGAAGTGGGGCCTAAAACAGAAACAAACAGCTCTATGAAGTTTAGATATATTTTATCTGGGCTGCTGAAGCAAACTGAAAGACAAGGCTTTTATATATTTAATGTCTCAAACTATGTGGAATGCAATTTAGTATTAAAAATATACATGGACTCTCTCATAATTAAGAGATAAAAAACAAATACCTAACCTACCTAATATATAGGAAATTCAGAATTAATTTGTTGTTTAAAATATTGGCATTTGTATTCCTTTAGCGGGGAAAAACAAAATTGGGATTTTATTTATAGTACATGAGGGAAATATTTTTCCTAAAGTTTATGTTTCATGATGTTTCATAGTTATTACAGTTACAAACAACAGTTGGTAAAGAATTACTACTGAAGGCTATAGGTCTGTTATTGGAATGAGAACAAAAACTACTACATATGTATTGTTGAAATAAAACAGAAAAATAAAACACTATTGGGAAACCCATTTTAGCAATCAGTAGAAAATGATCAAGACCAGTTATTTCAGATTTAATTTGTTTTACACAGTGCAGCCTTTGCCAAAAAGATCAATCTAGTTTATTAAGTGCTTACCATATTATGGGGGCTATATGCATATGCCCCCATAATATCTAAACAAACATTTCATGAATTAGTGGCAAAAAACAAAAGTTTATTACATTATGAGACATACTACATGATTCTGAATAAAACACACACAAAAGCTAATCTTAGTATTTCACACAAAATTAACTCTTCTTTCATAGAGAGGAGCATATTTTGTTTTAATCAAAGACTGAGCTATCTTGTAACACTTACTCCAGATCTACAGAGCTGTAGAAAATATTGAAATCTTGAATATCAAGTTTATCCTCAGCCATAGATTCATGCTGTTTGGAAACTAAGCCACAGAGAATCTAGACTTAAGAGTCAAACACCACAGAAAAAAAAAGTTCTCCAGTGGGGAAGATATTATACAGGCAACTGCTTCTTCACTGTGACAACTGCTTAAGTTTAGGGGGCTTAGTTTTTGTGTCTCTACAATCTGCAATGCCCGCATGGGTTGAATATAAGTGTGACCCATCAGATTCTGCCAAACGAACATGGGTATAATATCCATCTCACTTTCTTATCAGCTTTCTTTACAAACATCTCAACTAAGCTCATAAGATGCTGTAAACTGGATACTTACACTTTATAAGTTAGTTTAGATGCTTATTTTGCACAAAATACTGCATACAGTGACATACGCAATGAACTGAAGTGCCAGAATTTTCAGAATCAATTTACTAATGTACCTACAGCTCTCTGGGTTGCTGAAGCAAACTGAAAGACAAGGCTTTTATATATTTAATGTCTCAAACTATGTGGAATGCAATTTAGTATTAAAAATATACATGGACTCTCTCATAATTAAGAGATAAAAAACAAATCAACGGAGTGGACATCAGGACTTTTCAGGCCTGTCACTTGAAGAAAGTCAACTTTTTTTGGGTGGGGGGGGGGTTGGTTAATATCTACATCTAATAGAGTATGTGGACAAAGAAAGGCATAGACAAGGAATCAATATGTCCATTCAATTCACTCACGCCCAAACCTGATAGTATAAATCCTACTGTTGTTGTTGACTCTGACAGAAAAAAGGCTGCAGTTGGAGGTCATGATGGCAGAAAATGGCTGCAATTTTCCTTTCACTATGGTGGAAGGAGAAGACAGTAGCCCAGACCAAAAAAGTATGCAAGTGAGAAGGAAGCACAGCAATCAGCAGAGCTCTTGCAAGCTCTGAAGAGTTTCCCCTCTTTCTTCCCCAGGGGAAATTCTGAGTGCATTCATCACCTGCCCTTGGACCAAATTCTCCCTTTGGTGCAATGTGGTTTACTGGTGTAGGGATTTCCACTTCCCTCAGCCAGCTTCTGGGAATCTGTCTTGATGTTTTTAAAATTAGTCCCTTTTAAGCATATGTAGTTACAGTACCAAACTGGGTCAGCTTTTTTTATCAAACTCAGATTTCTGACGGACTTAGTGCCACAATTTATATTTATACCTGCATTTCCCCTTTTTAATCCTACCTTATAAAACTGTGCAACAGAGTTGAACACACACGAGTCATGATCTTAAGCTTTGATTCTCTTTCACCCTCTCCCTGCTGAGTAAGATTTTGACGTGCAACCGCGCACCCACGTTTCAATGAGGCACATCACTGGGGCAGGGAAAATACGCAATGTGAGGTCATAAACATGGCCAAATATTGTGCAAATCTTTGCTCAACTCTGTTACAAATCTTAAGGCTGATCCTGAAATTGGCTCCATGTAAGCAGCCCCCTGAGGCTGTACAGAACCCTACTGAAGTCAATGGAATGCTATGCAGGGGTTCCCTCATGTCGAGCCAGTTTAAGGCCCCTTTCTATTTTTGCAGGGCAAGTGGAAGAAAGCCCCAGCTTTTGGAGACAAGTGATTATGTGAGAATCTGAGCTTCCACGTAAAAAAAGTTTCTAGCCCTCACAGTTGTAGATAAAATCTTTCAAATACAATCCCTGCACGCTTTAAAAAAAAAAGTCAATCAAAATAACCCAATTTTTTTGAAAATCACAATTCTGTAGGGCACAACCCATGATTTCTGAATGCTTGGAGCTGACAATACTGCATCTCTGAGGAACTAGATCCTAATCTACTGTTACAGCAAGAAAGGCCGAGGGTGGGGGAAGCTCTAATAGGCCACATCACTCTAAAATACTAGGATTCCACTATATGATGTACAATAATAGATTCTATCATATTCCATAGATTTCTTCCCCTCTAATTCAGGTTACTATCCGGAGTAATTCGGAAGATATCCTAGGGCCTAGGTGTTGAACAGATTTACACAGTAATAAAATACTGAAAGTTCCAGCATCTAAAAATATCCTCACCCTGTTGAAATGGGCCATGAAAATGAAACTGATTAAAGGCTTGTCTAAACTTAAAACAATACAGCAGTGCTTCAGTGTAGACACCTCCTATGCTTAGAGGAGGGGTTCTCCCATCGGCATAGGTAATCCTCCTCCTTGACAAACGATAGCTAAGTCGATGGATGAATTCTTCTGTCAACCTTGCACTGTCTAGGTCATTTTAACAAAGTCGCTCGGGGTGAGGATTTTTCACACCTCTGACTGAAAAATGACATAATTTTCTAGTGAAGACCAGGCCTGACTCTCATTTTCCAGCTAAAATGCAAACATAATAATGTGTCCTGAGACTATTAGCTCATAGTAGAATGCTGCATTTCTGAGGGTTTTTTTTTTTTTAAGTGTTTAAAAATCCAGTATAAGCACTGGCTGAAAATCTTGCCCCTCAAAGTGGTCATGGTTCAAAATATAATCACCCCACAGATCAGAATTACTTCTGTTAAATTGTTTCTGCTTTGGATTTCAACATTTGTGTGGCTGCAGCTTTCTATAATTTTCACTATTTTTGCCTAAATTGGGGAGAGGGAAAAGCCAGGAATTTTTACTTTCAATCAGTTTATCAAAGTGTGAAGCATAACCTGTTTTGTAGATAACAGATTTTTAACCTTCTGACAAAGGCAAGCTTGCAAAAAGAAAATTGAAGACAGTTGTATGTGATGAATGTTGAAATACATTCGGGAAACGTACTGTCCAGCACACTTGGCTACATCCAGTACATCTTGATGTTCAATTCCTCTGAATAGCCCTTCCCAGTAAAACTCCTGCCAAAACACACTCAGAGTCCAGCAACACTAAATGATCTTTTCTTTAAATGATATGACTGCAGTTTTCAGACAGATTTCAACTTAAATTAAAAATAAAATAAATAAATAAACCTACACCGAAAAGAAAATGCTTTAAAACAGAGCAGAAGTAGGAGGCAGATGGAGTTGTCCATGTAAGAAGTGGATAAACTGTATCATGTACAATCCATTAAAGTTTTATGGAGCCATGACCTACTCACTACTGGATCACAACTTGTTTCAAGCAACATCATGAGCTATACTACACTTCAGATGAACATTTTTGTCTCAGAAAATGAGAACCATACTACATATACTCTTCACTAAACCCCCTGCAGGTAGACTATAGCAAACATACTCTGAAACATGTCCAGAACAGGAAGAGTAAGGTCAATTGTAAACAGCTGCTAATGGTTAATAAATCAATTTTATGCAAATTGGTTAAATATCTCAGAATAAAATTGGTTTAAAAAACAAGATACTTGGCCTACGGGTAGTGAAGTGGGTGGTCTCAGCTTAAGTCCCAATGGATGCGTGTCACTGTCACAAAAGCAATCACTGTAAAAAGGGATTCTCAAAACAGTCTCAGTCTAATTCAGCCTTTACGGCTCTTTCTCTCTGGCTCTACCACCATTCCAGTGGCCTCTTTAGTTCAGAACTGAGAAACACTGATGGTGGGTACTTGCACTCCCACTAATTATACTATATCAGTTCTGTGGCTAGAGTGCTGCAGTGCCCACATCTGCTGAACTGAGACCTTTCGTGAACAGTGAAATAACCCTCACTCCCTTTCCTCATTTTAAGATAAAGGGTAAAACAAAGCACAGTTAAAAGAGCAAACCACACAATACTACTCTCTGCAAACTGCACATCTTGTGACACATACCGATACTTTTCTCAGGCTAGGAAGGCACTCTGTTTCACTTCTTGCACCACACTGCAACAAATGTGTACTGCTATCAATCACATAATAAACTTTTCACCTCTCAAGTTAGCATCAAGATCTGTATTAGTTGTAAGTTTCTGAGTAATACTTTCAGCCAAAGACAGTTTGATAAACTATGATATGCTATTACTCCATAATAAACTTAAAGTAACTTAAAAAAATAAACTCAGTCTGCCAAAAATTAACTGTGGCTATACTGCCAGGGGAAAAGAAGGGAGAGGAGGATGAAGAAAACTGAATACTGTGGTCAGACTTTGAAAACACACCATAAGACAACATATGTTTTGTCAGTTACAGCAGACTGCGTGACAGACAGCAAAACCACATTTCCGCACTTTTTTTTTTTTAAATGCTTCTGTGGCTTTTTGCCACTGAGTAATATTATGGTTTACCAAAATGTAGCCTATGGTCTTGTTAATTTCATCTTTATTTAGCTAGGTCTATAATCTTGCCACCCTCTTAGTCACAAACTGAAAAGGTTTCAGTCAAGTGTTTATAGAAAACTACACCTCAACATTAATATATTTTATTCACACACAAATCCATGAAGGTTATGTCTATTGTTTTTCAGATTGTTTTGTACATCTATAATTATTCCTTTTCATAAATGCCACCTTCCTACTACAACTAGAGACTTAGTCCAATTATGTTAAAAAAGGTGGACCATATGATGTGGAAATGTGAAACCACTGAACTACCTACAAATTGTTTGCAGACCTATTTATGAACATTCACTACCTGTTACTCAAAGAAAAAAAGGGAAGAGTGATGTGAAGGAAAGTGGGTTTGATAACTTGTAGATAGTTCAGAGTATGTTTTCTTTGTGTGTGTTTCAGTAAGAGATATGAAAATAAGGTGGAAAATATTAACCTTAAATATAAAATAATCCAATTTAAAAATTATAGAATGCTTTTGCAGGAAGTCAGTTTTCACTATTCTAACTGCACAAAGTTCCATATGTAGAGGCAGAGGAAACAAATAAAAAAATGCCCACTTTTACACACACACACAGAGCCAGGTAAGGTAGAAGCTCTAAACTCACCATCTAGACATAGACCCTGTTTACACTGACAAAAAGGTGTGATTCTCAACTGAGTCACCCAACTTTATTGAAAACCCCCCTTTAACATCTTTAAGAATATCTGGTCATAGATTAAGCTTTTTTTTGTGACCACATAGACAGGGCCATAATGCAAATTAGCAGATACTAGGGAGAGGACAGTACCAAACGCATAACTGTTTCACATCCTAATTTAGCACCCTTCACAGCAGAGTAGCCAAGTGATGACCAGATACAAAGACTGATCTTCTTATGCCTAGAAGTAGGCCCCTGAAAACTTTAAGACACAGTATCACCAGTGTGGGAAAGCTCACAGTGGTGGTTAAAGAGAGAGCTTCAGATCTATCAAGCCAACATCTTTCACTACCTGTTAATTTCAAAAGCAAAAATGCATCATCAGTGCTTATCTATGAAGACCTCATAGTATAACACTCACACAATACACAATGAAATCACTATAATATCAAATCTCCCTCCTCCCACGCCACAGGCAAAGCAGTCCCAAGACTAACGTTTTAAGTATAACTCTTTGCAGTACCACGTTGAAATTTTTTATGCATTTTGGGATCATAAAATACTTCTGAAAGACTCAAACTGAAGTCACATGTATTCAACTAAGATTTGTGGTCTTCCCTGTTGCCCTACAACAAAGGAGATTTATTTACAGTTTTAATTATTCTCCACATTAACCCCTGCAAAGATAAGAAATAGAGCAAGAGTCAGTTACAGCTCCATGGTTTTTAAATGAATGAAAGGAATGTTAACAATCAGTTAAAGCAAGGAACTGGGTATCTGGACACCGGCAACATACACTATAAACTGCCATGGGCTAACTGTGACTAAATATACGGAGGCACAGAAAAGTTAAATGAAAAGCCTACTTTTCCCATCTCAATTATTTGTACTGCACTACCATCTACCAGTCACAAATCAAGGCCCCATTGTGCAATGCACTGTGTAGACATTCACCAACAAGCCCCTACCTTAATTAAGTTACAATCTACATATAAATATATCACTACTCAGTGGTGTTGAGAGGCTTGATTCTACATACGGCACTTATATGGCTCCCATTACAGTAATATCTATCTCCTTCATGTATCAGTCCTGAAAACCCCACTGAGGTAGGAAAATGCTATTATCCCCATTTTACAGATGGGGAAATGAGGCACAGAAGCCCAGATTTGAAAAGGTGTTTAGGTGCCTAAAAAGGCAGGTAGGTGCTTTTGAAAATCTGTATGCCTAAGCAAGTAAGCGCCTAACTCTTGTTGAAATCAATGGGAGTTAGGTGCCTAATCCGCTTTGGTGCTTCTGAAAATCCCACCAGGTACCTATCTGCAAATGTAGGCACCTACATACCTGATACAGAGAAACCAAGTGATTTGCCCAAGGTCACATAGGAAGTCTATGGTGGTGCAAGGAATTGAATCTGGGTCTCCCAAGTTCCCAGTCCACAATGATCCAGCAGTTGGCAAACATTAACATTACAGATGCACGATGCATCAAGATCTTTAGAGGAAAGACATAAGCACTATTTCATAATGAAAGTTACTCATTTGTGCCACAAAATTAGAACTTGCAATGATAAGCAAGTGACAGTACTCCGTTTTCCTAAGAAAACCACAGAAGCTTTCTCACGTACCCCATACTAATTTCAAGAGTCATTTCTTGCATCTATAGCTTTAAGTCACCAGCCTTCCACCACAGATTTAGATCAACCTTATGATGCCCAATATAATTTACACTTTAGGGCAGAGGTGGGCCACATCCGGCCCATGGGACCACTCTGCCCAGCCCTTGAGCTCCTGGCCGGGAAGGCTAGCCCCCGGCCCCTCCCCCACAGTGACGCTGCCATGCCGCCAGCACTCTGGCCTGCCGCTCCTGCCGGGCTGCGAGCTCCTGCCACTCTGAGAAGCATGGTAAAGCAGGCGGGGGGCAGTCAGGAGACAAGGAGCAGGTGTGGTTGGATGGGTCGGGAGTTCTGAAGTGGGCAGTCGGGGGGAGGAAATGGGACGGGACAGATAGGGAGCTGGGGCCAGGCTGTTTGGGGAGGCACAGACTTCCCTACCCGGCCCTCCAGACAGTTTCACAACCCTGATGCGGACCTCGGGCCAAAAAGTTTGCCCATCCCTGCTTTAGGGGTTATTTTCCTTTACAAGTATGTAGGCTAAGAGTATCCCACGAGTCTTCTCACTAGTCCACAATGATCTATCAGAATCAATGTAGAGAGAAAACCCCCCACAAAAAAATAGCAACTGAATTGCAGACATAAAACAGAGCTGGGTCGATTGCACCTACACTAGGAGTATACTATTTTGTTTGTAGGTAGGGCACACAAATCCATTCCATTGTAGCTTTGCTTTTGAAAAGACCTTCTTAAAGAGAGGGAGAATTCAAACGTTTGTATTTTGCAAATGAAAGACCTTTAAAGTAAGTAACTAAGGCTTGGTCTACTCTACCGACTTATGTTGGTATAACTACATCACTCAAAGTTATGGATTTTCCACACCCTGACACAGTTAAATTGACCTACCTCCACCCCTTTTGTAGGCAGCGCTATGTGGATGGGAGGGCTTCTCCCATCGACACAGCTACTAAAGCTCTCCCGATGGCGTAGGTAGCATCTTCACTAAGCTCTACAGCTGCAGTGCTGTAAGTGCAGACATGTCCTAGAGTTGGCGAAGTGTATGGGAGAGGGCACAATGAGGTTGCTAATGCCTGTTTGAAAAAACATATTGATATATTCAAACGTAGCTCCTTCTCTTCCAGTACAACAGAGACACACAACCTCAGAAAATCCCACCTCCTATATATTCTCATTTGGACTCCATTCACATTCCAGAGAATGAGCTAGAACAGGGGTAGGCAACACGTGGCTCCGGAGCCACATGCGGCTCCTTCTATGGGCGCCAACTTTCCAACGTGCTGGGGGGTGCTCACTGCTCAACCCCTGCCCCTGCCATGGGCTCTGCCCCCACTCCACCCCTTCCCTGAGCCTGCCCTCGCTCCTCCCCCCCCAAAAGCCTGCTGCACGCCACAAAACAGCTGATCGGGAGGTGGGGGGAGGGAGCGGAAAGCGCCGACTGGCAGGGCTGCTGGTGGGCAGGAGGTGCTGGGAGCAAGGGAAGAGCTGACATATTACTGTGGCTCTTTGGCAATGTACATTGGTAAATTCAGGCTCCTTCTCAGACTCAGGATGGCCACACTGAGATAGAAGCTTGCAGTGCTAGCATCCTCTGTATCTACATTCAGTGTGAGAAAACTTAAGCAAAAATGCAACTGCAATTTCTGTTACAATAGGGTTTTAGACAAAAATGACACAAGCAGAATGGTCTCAGAGATTTTAAGGATGTGGCAGACAGGACAACAGCAGGTAACAAGAGGTCTCTTATGCTGCCACTCTTGCAGTTGAAACCACAATCCTATGCCACAGCGATGAGGGTGATATAGGTTAGTCAGACAAAGAACTGTTAAAATTTACTCTGGAACCAGGAAGATGTATAAAGATAGATGAAGTGGATCAAAACAAGAAATAGACCAGATTTGTTTTGTATTCATTTGTATTCATCTTCTCCCCCTTCCCTCCCTCCCTCCCTCCATGAAATCAATGCCTGCTAAACCCAGGGTTTTGAGTTCTATTCTTGAGGGCGCCATTCTGTTTCTCCTTGATGCAAAGCCTCCCCCTTGGTTGATTTTAATTCCCTGTAAGCCATGTTGTCAGTTGCCCCTCCCTCCATCAGAGCAATGGCAGACAATCATTTCGTGTCTTTTTTCAGCGCAGACGCCATAGCAATGGGAACATGGTGCCTACTCAGATCACCGCGGCAATTATGAGCACGATAAACACCACGCACATTATCCAGCAGGATATGCAGAACCTATATGGTTCTCCCATTTGGGGGAGGGATAGCTCAGTGGTTTGAGCATTGGCCTGCTAAACCCAGGGTTATGAGTTCAATCCTTGAGGGGGCCATTTAGGGATCTGGGGCAAAAACTGGGGATTGGTCCTGCTTTGAACAGGGGGTTGGACTAGATGACCTCCTGAGGTCCCTTCCAACCCTGATATTCTATGATTCTATGAAATGTGTGAAGAATTCCCATTTCCACATGCTGTCTGGTTTATAGATTCATCAGCAGCATTACTTCCCTTGTATAACCATTAACCACTGGGTAGAACTGACGAAGAGAGGATGTAGACTAAACCAGACAGACAATCTCCTAATGCACTGATTGAAACATATGTAGTGTACGGTGCACATAAAGCCTATCCAGTCTTTTGGTAAACGTTGTGGACCGATATCTTAAAAGTAGGTGTATTTTGTACCATGTCACATACTTTTTGAAATTAAATAAACCAGGCAGTAGTGCTGTCGTGGTGGACTCTCGTCCTAGTTCCCTTTACATTCAGTTGTATCACACAGTGACACAGTGCCCTCTTTCAAAGCTGGAGAATTGGCAGAGGGAATGGTACTGCAGGAACATATGAGACATGAGGTGAAAACTTATCAATAATTCCCTCCAGTTGTTCCTTGTTCTGTGTCTTCTCCTCAGACCAAGAATCTAGCATGGACTTTTTGATCAACTTACACCTTAGTCTGTTTTTACATTTGGACAGGGAATGAATCTTCAAATTAGCGTCTCCCATTTCCCCACACTCTCCTCTCCCCCCAAAATCCACTTGGTAAAAGACAGAAGTGTTTTTAGTGTTACACATCACTGATATAAAGTATAGGGTGACATTGTTGGCCATGACACTAAATACAACTTGATAGCAGTATACGTGCTCAAGGACTGTGTTTTAAAGTGAACACTAATTTAAGCCATTTTAAAATATGTCCTCCCTTCCCCCTGTAAAAATATATATTCAATTCATATTTTTCACTTCTAGAGCACCTTCCATTGGAGGACTTCAAAGCAGTTTTAAATGTTAACCAGCTAAGCCTCACATGGCTCCTGTCATATAAATATTATTACTCCCCCTTTCTGAAACAGATGCACAAAGAAGTTAAATGATTTGCCAAGGTCACACACCGGGAGTTCATAACAAGACACAGGTAAGGATTCCAGATTTCCCCAGTCCCAGAACTGTGCTTTCAATTACAAGATTTTTTTAACTTGATTCAAAAGAGGGTGGAGGGGGAGGGGGAAGGAGGTTAAATACCAATAGAATTAAGGTTAACAGTTCCAAAATGTATAACCCATAGTCTCTCATAAATGGGGGGGGGACCCACATCTTTGGATATCTGGCATAAAGGACAGTGCCACCACAAAGATCCTTCAGAACCCACGTTGCCACAGATCCGTTGGCTGCAGGGCAGCAGTACTAGAATGGCTTTTCTGAGATTTCACCATCAGAAATCCACCCAGAATCTCCAGGTTCAGCAAGGAAGCATGCCATGGAGGAGGAATTCAGTGTTTCCACTCTGTCCGGGCTCTGGCTCCAAATCTTGGCAGAGGTCTGAAACTGAAGCTCTGATGGAGTGGTTTCCATTGAGATCTCTGGGAGATAAGCATAGGACAGACCAGATTTTCCCCACCCCATAACTGTGCTGCAATGATTTTGCCCCCCCCCTGCTTGCATGAGTGGAAGGGAAACTATGACTATCCTTGCTTTAAAAGTGAAGCTAAACATGAAGGACTACTGAAAAAAAATCCATGCTAGTATGTAGGAAAGGACATGAATAGGGGATGGGTGATTAACATGAGTACCTTGATTAATCTTTGCTCACTGGCTGAGATTTGAGAATTGCTTTGGTTCCTCCCCTTTCTCAGAGGAAGGTAAAATGGAAAGCAATTGTTAAACAGGATGCAGGAGCAATTCCTCAAGCACTAAACTAAGATGAATGAGATATAATTCCTGGTGATTAGCCCTTCTAAGTCTAAAGTCCACTCCCAAGCTACCTGTGTTTCAGAACTTGAGCAATATTTTAAAAAGTAAAATCTTTATTGCAGTGAATCAAAGAGGCCCTGGGATATGAAAGATCAAAATTCTTCTCCCCCTCATTTCCAAGCTATGCAGTCATTCCAACAATAGTTGTGATTAATTTTAAACACAATTATATTAATACAACAATCATGGTTACAACCAGTAAGTAGCTGTGGGGAAAAAGACCATTCAGAATGGCTCAGACCTGCTGAGTAGAGAAATTAATACACCACGATCTCCCTTATCTTACAGTTTATCTATGCAAAAGAGCACACTGCTATGGAGGCTTTGCGGCCCTGGAATTCAGTCCCTATTTCCCCTTCTCTGCTGTCACACACCCAGCCACACCACAAATTACTTTTCAGGAAGGCTTCTGTCTCAATTTACACAGCAGATATAGACTAGAGCTGCTTCCCTCCCCCCACCACTCCGCCTTTCCAGCCCTCTCCAGTATTAAATTCTAAATAGCTTTGGCTGTCACTGACTACAAGTGCCAAAATGTTTTATTAAGTCTTTGCAGAGAGCATATGTTGGCCCTCTTGTATTTTGATTTGTTGATTCTGGGTTCAAATCTGAGAAAGGAAAAGGGGTCCCTCTGCTTTCAAAAGTGCCTTTCCAAGACAGTAAATCTGCATCACTAGCTATGGATGCAGCTGAAAAAACAGGTGATGGATTAACAGCAGCATTACCATATTCCTTATATGCTAGCCTGGTGATTCCAGGGAGTACTAGAGTGCTATTGACTACTTATTGCTCCCAGGTTTTATGCTGTTGGTGGAGGTGCCGGTCTGGTTTTTTTTGGCATTTTCAAATTCTTCCGTAAACAGACAGTGGGCAAGAGGCAATATAGACACTAGGGGAATCCGGTCAGAGATACATGGTAAGTAAGTTAGAGGTTTATTGTGTTTGTTTTAAGAGGGATGAAAGGAATTTAAAAAAAAAATGCTTTCAGCAAATAAACACTACACTATGCAAGCCAAAAACTGAATCTGGTGGCAGGACATTAGTATGCAAACAGTACACCGTGCATAGGCTGAATGAGATACTCAGACTTCTGCTCAAGTGTGAGATACTCTGTGGAGGTTTTAAGCAAATACAAGAAAACAGGAACACAAATTTTCATTGCCAATGTTCCACATCCCAAAACACAAGAGTAACAGGTTTTTCTCCTTTGAAGAAGTTGAATACAGTCCAGCAAATGTCAAAAATCTTTGGCTGGATGAAATCCTGCCGAGAGCCCATTTAGGCAAGGCAACAGGAAGAAGCTAAGATCGAGTACCTTACCATGCATGCTATGCATGCTTCTTTCTACCACTGAAAGCAGAACTGCGGAGAATGTCATGGCAGCACAAGATATAAAACCACTTACAATACAGGAGTGAACAAGAAAGGGTAGAAAATATATTTTTTACGGTTTTTTTTCTTAAATGACTAAAGCCTCACATGTTTTCAAAGTGCAAGAAATAATGACAAGACAGCAATTTCCTTACATTTTAACAGCACATACCCAGTGTTGCCAACTCTCATGATTTTATTGTGAATCTTACAAAATTTGATGTTTTAATTAAAACCTCTGCCTGCTAAACACAAGCAGATTACATGAGATTCTTGGAGAAAAGCTTGAAATGTGAGCTGAGTGAAACCTGAAGACTCAAAAACCAGGAGGCAAATAAAACAAAGTCAAACTTGATTGGCTTTAAAATCATTAGATTTTTAAAAGACAGTATCTTGATTTTTTGGGACCTGACTCATGATTCTTTAACATTGGTCAACAGTGTATACCATACAAATACATAGCCTCAAAAGGGACCAATTCAAATGTACTGTGGGGACTGTAATTTTGACTTGCCTGACACATTTGTGTATTTAAACCTCTCAGTAATAACACCCTATTAGTCTTCCAAGATAAAAAATTATGCATCTTTCCTCAGCCTGGAAAGAAGACTCCACAAGGTCTAAATCTCACACCCAGAACAAACAAAAGCTATGTAAAGCTCTGCTTACCATTTGAGACATATTCAACCAACTACATACACGTTTTAAATAAACAAAATTATTAATAAAAGTTATAGACAGCTGCTCCTATTTTACTGGAATCCTTCACACAATATTGAAGAACACACAGTGTGTGTGCCTCAACTAATTTTAAATAATTTGTATTTCAAGTTCAAGAAAATAGGGTTACCATGAAAGTGGCTTTGAATCAGTGCAAAAACAAAAAATTATCCTTCAAAATGCTTTATTCTTTCAAAATTTAAGTTGTAATGTTTACTTTTTAGTTCATTATAGATCAGTCAGCCTAATTTCAATAACTGTTTAATAATGTGTTCCATTATTTTTCCAATCAATAGGGTTATAAGGAATAGCCAGCATTGATTTGTCAACAAAAAATCATGCCAAACCAATCTAATGGGGTTATTGGCCGAGTGGATATGGGAAAGCAGAAGACGCGATGTATCTTGCTTTAGTAAGGCTTTTGACACAGTCCCACACGATATTCTCATATGCAAACTAGGGAAAAGTGGTCTAGATTAAATTACTATAAGGAAGGAAGACCATACTCAAAAAACAGTCAATGGTTCACTGCCAAAAGGGGAGGAGGGGGTCCCACAGTGGTCAGTCCAGGGTACTGTACATATTTCATTAACGACTTGGATAATGGAGTGAACAGTATGCTTATAAAATCTGCAGATAACACCAAGATGGGAGGGGTTGCAAACAGGATTAGAATTAAACATGACCCTGACAAATTGGAGAAATGGTCTGAAATCCATAAGATGAAATTCAATAAAGACAAGTGCAAAGTACTACACTTACAAAAGAAAAATCAATGAACAACTACAAAATAGGGAATAACTAGCTTGGTGCTAATACTGCTGAAAAGGAACTTGGGGTTATAATGGGTTACAAAGGGAATGAGTCAACAACATGATACAGTTGCAAAAAGAAAAAAAAAAGGCTAATATTCTGGGCTGTATTAATAGAAATGTCATATACAAGACACAGGAAGTAATTGTACTGCTTCTCTCGCACTGTAACACCTCAGCCAGAGTACTCTCTCCAATTTGTCCACATCCTTTGTAAACCAGGATGGTGGCACCCAGAATTGGATAGAGTCCAAAGGAGAGTTACAAAAATGATAAAAGGTTTAGAAAACCTGACCTCTGAGGAAAGGTTTAAAAGACTGGTCATGTTTAGTCCTTAGAAAGACGACTGATGGGGGTGCAACCTGATAATAGTCTTCAAATACATTAAGGGCTGTTAAAAAACAGACAGGGAATTAACTGTTGTCCATGTTCACTGGTGGTAGGACATGGAATAATGGGCTTAATCTACAGCAAGGGAAATTTAGCTTAGATATTAGGAAATTTTTTCTAACTATAAGGGTAGTTAAGCTCTAAATTAGGCTTCCAAAAGAGGCTGTAGAATCCCCATTATTGGAGGATTTAAGAACAGGGGCTAGACTTGATGACTTCTTTAGGTCCCTTCCAACCCTACATTCCTATGATTCGATCTCTAAAATTAAATAGAGCCTCAACTAAGTTTTTCAGTCACAAAAAAAAAAAAATTGTAATTATGCTAGTTAACACAAGTATCAGTTATCTTTCTCCTAATCCCTTCACATCCATCATCTCATGGATGAGAGGACTTTCTGGGACCCAATGACAGTAGTAGATGTGCTCAATCTGTGGATAGTAAAGAAGTGATTTCTGTAATGATCACAATCAGATCATTCACAAACTGGCCCAGAATGGCGATCTATGTGATTCTCAATTATTTTACACAATATTTAAGTATATCCCGCCAGCAAGTGACATGCCTAAAACATAAAATAAAAACTAAATCAAGTCTGTGTCCTCTGTATCCAGAAACAGAGCATTATATATGCTTTGGTATTTGAGTGAAGAAAAAAGTCACTTGTTTGTTTTACTTAACCTAGTCAATGAGCACATGTATATACTGAGCAATAAACGCGTGCTCCTCTTTATACAAAAGAAAAAGGAAAACAAAAATCCCTGCCCTGAGGGGCTTACAATATATATAAAATCTCCAATTTTATTTACAACTACACAAACACAACACAAAGCATCACATACCAGAAAAGTTTAGCTCAAGTATACAACAAGTTTTAAAATGTCAGATTTAAAGTTGCTGGTGCAACCTTAATTATGCCCCCTTGTATATCTACTCTGTGCACTGAATGAGGATCTGAAGAGGGACGTTCTTGCCCAGAGTGGTGCCCCCATGGGAAGTGAACAGCCTGTCCCAACGCAGCTCACACTCATCTTCACTATTACACCTGCTCTGGAAGCTCCCAGGTGTTCCCTGTAGAGCAGTGATTTTCAACCTGCAGTGGCAGCAGTAAAATGGATCTGGCTGTTTAGAATGTTCATGTTCAGTTCTTAGTTTGGATGCCAATATTTTCCCAGAGAATACAAGCAATACAAGTGAAAGGGCAATCTTTAACAGTTTATAACTCATATAAAGCTGAATGGAATTGCATATAGCAAAGAAAGCCCTTGGGTAAAACAGGGCCTCTTCTCCCTGACAGGTTCCTAGTGCCGGCTGCAAACAATGGAGGTGTTAGAGCTTCTCAAAGAAAGATTGTAAGAATCTTTCTATTATAAAAGTGCTGGACAACCTAATGATAGGACTCACTACCAATTTCCCCCTCTTCCCCCCCCCCACACACACACACAAAAAATGAGGCAGCATTAAAGCAAATCAGCATCTTTCCAAGAGAAAAGAACGCTTTTATGTTTCAGCGCTACAGAGTAATGCCTTGCTGACAGTAAAAACAAAACGTATGTCTTAATTTAAAAGTTTGCTCAGTATGTTTTATGCTGTTTCCTGTGTCTTAAGCATCTGTCTGAACAGCCAAGATACTTAAAACTTTGTTGTTTTTTTCTTTCCTCGTCAATGAAAAGACCATGATGAAACACAAGGGCTTGCCTTAAAACACACATTCTTCTGACGTGGCAAGGGGCAAACTTTTTGCTAGGTTCCCACCAGAGGAGGGTAGTGTAACATCTATTTGGTCAAAGGACATGGGGCCCACCAAACTCATGACTTGGTAGTCAGGGTGAGGGATGTTTTTTGTTTTAATTCCAAGGTATTACATATTTCTAAATTTCTTATCCAAATAGATGGGTGAGCTATTTAATTACACTGGCTTCACTGAGTAGGCTGAATAAACAAACTAGGACAGATAAAGTTTGGTTGTCAAACTGATTAGTCAATCCACTTTTTATATTTTGAAACTTTAATGGAAAAAAGTCACAAGTAGGCTATTCTCCCTTAACAGCATTGTACAATGCTGCAATCTTCAACATTTCACTTCTAAATCTCTCTTATTTTGAAGTTTTCCAGCTCAATTCTGACTACCCACTGCTTGTATCTCTATTAAATCTTTCCTACTGTTTACAATGGAGAGCAAATTTAGCCAGTGTAATTTTAGTTGGTTCTCCAGCTATTCTTCGAATGAAAGACAGTATACATTCAATCACAGGCTAACTTTTTCCTAAGATTTTATTTATATATATATATATATATATATATATATATATATATATATATATATATATATATATATATATATATAAATATAAATAAGAGTCCAATCCCCTGCCTTAAAAACCAAACGCTTTCCTGTTATATATGTAGCATATATACACAAAACAATTTTCAGTGATATATGCATTTTATGGCCATGAAGATGAAAAATAGTCACAACTTAGCCCTAAATTAAAGAAATCGATTCCCATCTTTACCCTTTTACCAAAACAATTTACTAAAGGTGCAAGAAGCAAGCACACTCAAAGCTAGGATGTCATACAAGCCATATATTAGCTCAGTTGGCAATAAATCTCCTTTTACTCTCCAAGCTCTATAAAACTTTCTTAAATAGCTCACTATAAAGCCCCAACCTAATTAAAAACAGCTTCCTCTGCAACAGTGGCCTTGATTTCACTTATTTACACATTAACTGCAGCCTCCGTTTGGCCAATCCAGTCTATTCCCTGTACCACACAGGGCCTTTTATCTGCCCTGGACAGCATTTTCTCCAGCAGATGAAGTAGATGCCGATTGATTTGCTGTCAAGCATGGTAAATTAATAGCAACAAATTGCTGAGGGCCCCATCTCGCTGCTCCACCATGCTTCGGCAGTTTTGCTTTATTTGCTCCATGATGGGCAGCAGTCAGGCCTCTTCAAGTCAATTTCTTCTTAACAACCTGCAATACTTTTCAATGGTGAAAATAGAGCTGTTCCTTGTAAGTCAGAAATCAATATCCTATTGCCCTTAGAAAATGCTAAACAAGCAGTATTGGCAATCCACTTGGTACTAGAGGGTATCAGATATAATGCAAATCCATACTGCTTCCCTTCTCGTAGTTATTACAGTTTGCTAAAAGGTTCCTAATGTCATTTATCATCATTTACCATCGACTACTGCAGCTATGATTATGATATCCCATCAGCTAGTAGAGCCCTTTCATTTCTATTCAATTAATATTTTAGCAGCACTCAAACAGTTGTTGCTCAAGTCTTATAATAAAATTTACATGTATTGGAGTGAAATTGGGGCTCAGAGGGTACAGGGGGGACAGGGGAGATGACTTACGGTGATTTTAAAAAAATAATATTTCATTTATATTTTAATATCCAGCTTCTTGAGAGCTGAAATTTCTTTTTAAAAAAAGTGATATCACAATTTTTTCCCTGAGAATTCCTTTTAAACAGCAGAAATGTAACTGAAAGAAGGCACCGCCTTTTACATTTACTATCTCTAAAAACATACTCAAAATGAGATGAGATATTTTTACTCTAGTTAATTTTCCCCACCAATCCCACTCAAACGTTTGCTGTCTATAGCTAAATACCGATACTTATTTTAAATGATAATCACTAATATTGGATTACAGCTGTCAGAATTCATGTCTGATCACAGAAATTTAAATGAACTCGACCATGTGATTAAAAACCCCTAATTCTAAATATTAGATGACCAGCAAAAACCAGCACAAAATTAAGAGTCAGGAACAGCACGTCAATGGATACCCACAACCACCTCCTTAACTTTTTTAAAGAATTCATGATAAGACAGTTTAGCAAGAAACAGCCATTTTCAAGTTATACTCCATTTTCCCCCTTTATTACTAGGCCTTAAGGGTGTAGGGAAGCATTGTTTCACATTACAATCCAAAACCGCGTCTAACTTTTCTGCTATTTCTTCTAAATTTGTCTGCTCAGCTCTATTGATCCTAGCAGAGATTTCTAGAAATTAGGCTACTATTTTAAGCTTTAATGCCACATGTCGTAACCTACCCCATACTTCTCTTAAAAATATATATATATATATATATATATATATATATATATATATATATATGAAATTCTACCAGTCTAATGCTATTTACTCAGTTACCAAAATTTTAATTAATTATGTTCTCAAACATAATTGTTAAAAATTGGCAACATTATGCAGGCTTAATTAAGATTAAATCCAATTTACTAAATGTACTTTAATTGGTACTAATTACATTAGCTTTCCTTTCAGAATGACAAATTCCCCATAGGTTTCACTTTAATAGTCTTCTATCAAAATCAACACAGGATGACTGATGATGAGGATCACAGGAGGGGCGGGAGGAGAATCTATCACTCCCCCCTCCCCATCACACATGCACCCACACTGTCACTGCTGTGTGTGTTTATCCTTCTATCAATTTGCTAAGTCAGAGTCATGACTCCATCACAGCCATCATTTTCTGTTCCAATGAAAAATTTCTCTAAAAATAAATACACTGTGGCTGGGAGCAGCCAAGAAGAACAGAAGCTTTAACAGAAAAATACACAAAGGTTTCAAATATCAGGGCCACCAATTACTAGGGTACTTCCAAGGACTCCAGGGAGTCCTACTCTTGAACCCTCTGAGACGCAAATCTAATAAGTGAATAAGCCTAACCTGATCTGGAGAACTAGGCCCAATTACGCCGCAGGGCAACTTCACTGCATTATTGCCTGCTTTCCATTACAAGAGCATCCAGTGAGTACATCTGGAAAAGAAGCTAAGAGGAATCAAGGCTGTCTGCCTAGGAAAACAAATAAAGACAGATATGCCTCTGTGCTGGGGGGGGAAATATAATAAGTAGGTGGTTTGCAAAGCTGTCTGTATTTCATAATGTGATAAACTGCCCTCAGGATTTTTGATATGATTCAATTTAGGAAGCAAAAAAAAGGGGGGGGGGCGAATAGAGGGGAATTGCTCTATTTCAACTATGTAGAATTTGAAGATTGGGGGAGGAGGAAACGAAAGGAAAATTTAAGGTGGAAGCCTGAAAGTACCTCTCTCTCTCTCTCTCACACACACACTACAGGAAAGACTATCAGGGATTACTATGGGAAACTAGGTCTTACTATTACAGTTATAGGGACAGACAGGAAATATTTTGTGGTTGCTACACCAGCAAGAGAAAAGGAGAGAAACGCTGTGACATTAGTTATAAGATTTCATGTTGGAGGACACACAACAAAAAAGCCAGCACAACGACAGAACAGGAGCCATGTAAGACACAGAGATAAGATTTCAGCGCGATAGCAAGTAAGTTTCTTAGCTGTAATTCATTTGAGTCACCAGCATTTGATAAAGTATTAAAGTGTTTTGGGTGCAGCGTTTACAGCCCAGATCCATAGACGTATTTATGCTCCTAGCTTCCTTTGGAGGAGCCTAAATACCTTTATGAATCTGGGCCTTCATTACTAATCTGAATAAAAACAATGGAAAAACTGTATTTTAATTAAATTTAGCCCTTAGTAAGCCCCATGTTAAATGTATAATTTCTTCAGAATACTGTGAAAGTTCCCAGCATTATAACAGTATCTCATTTCTGAAACTGAATACTTGGAAAAAAAAAAATCAAATTTTTGTTTTTAATTCTAAGCAATATAATTACTGACTTTAGATCTTGGCTGTTTTTGCTAAGTGTATATAGGTTTAAGTGCACACACATTTAAATCCTTTGTATTTCTAGATACTTCACTGATTTCTTAACGTTTGGCTGCAATGCTTATCTTGGAATGCCTATGGCCAAGTGCTAGATAGGAATCCAAAAGTCTCTGTAGGTCACCTATTGTGTTTATTGTTTTTATATGTAACAATTTACTTTTTAAAAATTTTACTCAAAACCACCTAGCTGTGCATTGAGGAGCAGATCCAAAACCTGAGGAAGTCAATGGGAGTCTTTCCACTGATTCAAATGAACTTTGGATAAGGCCCATATAAACTTATCACTGTTACCCTAGTGGTCCATATGCCCCCCTATTCCTTTCAAGTGTTTGTTGCACCCACTTGTTGAATCTTAAATTAAAGTAGGTCCTGATCCTGCAGAATTACACATGTGCTTAACGTCACTCACTGACTAGTACCACCAAATTTAACAGGACTACTCACATGTGTAACATTATATACACGCACGTGTCTTGGACTGAGAACCCCTTGAGTCAAGGACTCTCTCTTTCTTTGTGTTTGTGATGCATAGTGCCTACTATGGTGTTACTATGGTGTGGCCCTAATCATAATTGGTGCCTCGGGATGCTAATGTAAAACAAAAACAAACAGTATTTGACTACTTCACCAGTATTTGACAGCTTTCAACAAGATAAAAAAAATCTAATTTCCACAACTCAAAATAAAGTTTAAAATCCCACACTTTGAACATTTTTAAACTGGTTTGTACAAATTTCTGTTTCTTCTCCCATCCATTCAATTCTGTTGTTTACATTATCCAGCAACGCTTGCAAATTAAAAGCAGCAATTCATTTTAGAAAACTTCTGAGTAAACACCAAGTAAGCAGTTTTCACTCTACAAAATGGAAGTCATATCTTTGTTTCATTCTCTTTCATACATGGTTGAAGCCCAAACTTAAATGAATTTTAATAATCTGATTTACACCATGATCCTAATCCTGGCCTAGTTGCTAGATTTCAAGGCACAGAATTGACCCCTTAGAACATCCTCATAGCAAGCTTATTTACCCTGTAGAGTTTTGAGAACTAATGGACACAATTTCTGTATAAAGGTCCAAGTAAGTAGTCTCAAGGGACCAGTACGTGGTTTTGCATCCATTTCTTGTGTCGAACTTTTTAATTTCCTCCCGTTCCAGTTTCACTGTTTAAAGATAACAGTCCCTTTTCCATACACAGAGTATACTGCCTTTTGCCTTGATGCCTAATTTTCAGAAGTTAAATTTGGCTCCAAAAAGAATAAATTGCCTAAAATCAAAGCTCAGAATTTAGATAGCTCTGATCCTACAAACCTTACTTACAAATCCATACTCATGCACATAATCCCAGCTCACAAAAGTAGTCCCATTTACTACAATGAGACTATGTGAGTAAGTGTAACAGAATCAGGCTTCTTATTCATGTGGAAATAATGCACGATTAGGTACAGACACAATAACCTCTTTAAGTTCTTATACTGAACCCATCAGTGAGGTACCAGAGCGCCACAGTGCACAAAAAAAATATTCAACCACTTAAATGTGCAATTGAACAAGGTCACAGAACATAGATTCCTACTTTAAAATTAGACTGATATGTAACTTTCTCCCACAGTGAAATGTTTGCATACCTGTTTATGCATCTCTATATTCAACCCATAGGACATCTCGTAATACTAAGAAAAAAGGAAAGATTGATTCTGTTAGAATGGCAGCTATAACAGCATATTATATACAAAAAAAAAAATTACCAATATTTGCAACCTCCCAAAATTAGAATGGGAATTTCCCAACATCTTATTTTTCCCTCTGCTTTTAGCTCTGCATTACTCCATGTCAAATTTATAAGTAACAGACACAAACAACACAACACTAAAAACACCTGACAATTGGAGTCAAAGATGAGAAATGGTGAAAATATATGGGAAATGCTCTAAATTTTGCACCCTAGTACACATTAAAGATGCAAAAAAAAAAAAAAAAAAAGCCCGAAGTGCTAGGAACCAGACATGTACATAAATCAGCAACATCATGCAGACAGTTTATTCAATATTTTAAATTAAAAACACAAAATGCTAAAATGTAATAAAAGGGTTGCAAAAAAATAAAATAAAAAGGAAATTCAGAGTTAAAGCAGACATTCCATTTTTAATATCTCCTGTTGTGTCTCAATATCACTGGGAGCTCAGTTCAGCATGTAATGTCAGTAACGTATGTGCTCCAGTACCTAGGCACATCAGGCATGGGAAGGACAAAATGTGAGACTTAACTAAATACTTGTGCTTTTGGTAAATGTAGGGTTTAAGGTTATTTACCTTTGTTGTAAATATTTGTGTTATAGGTCATGTACACATGGAAAACAAACTATTCCCTCAGACTTACAAGAGAGCAGTCAGAAACAGCTCCTTTGCTGTAGTCATGATCCATCGTGCAATTATGTATTTAAAGCCTTCTTTATATGCAAGTTATTTACCATACAAACCACAACTATGGGGGAAATCCTTTTTTTTACAGCTCAGACCACTGACAGTATGAACCAACAGCTCACAAGCAATATTTTTTCAAAGATCTAAGGCTTCTAAAATTCTTGGTTCTGTCCCTTCATAAAAAGATAAATAAAGTAAATAAATAAAAAGGATTGACCTATATCACATTATGGACAAATGACAGGAGTGGGAAGTAACAAAACAAAAAAAGCAGCAAAAGCTATGCCTATTAATTTGGGTATGTCTTTAACAGACTAACAGGCTTCCTGTTAGTATTCCCATATACTTAAACACTGAAAGGCAAATCTGAAGGAGAAACGAATTTCTAAAAGCAGGTTATAAAACCCCCTGAAAGTAAGGGCTTATAATGGAAACACTGATGTAAACTCGTCTGTAGCAGTGCTATCTATCATCATAATCTATCTGAATGTATTTTTGTTTTGGTCCACAAAACTAAGACACATTTTGAATTTGTTATGCAGCTTGCTTACCATAACATAATGTCGCTGCATCTCTGTCTTCTCACTGGCCAGCTTCTCACATTCTAGCTTTAAACTGTTCAAGACATTAAAAAATAAAATAAAATAAAATACATGAGTACAGTACTACATAATGCTAGTTTTACATCCTTTTGAACACACATTTACTTTCCTTTCGAGTCATCTTCTGCAAAATATAAATAAAAATGTAAGTCCAAGCTATTGTTTGTGGGTGGAGTCCTGTTAGTTTCCCCTTTCAACAAGTATTGTGCAAAATCCTCCTCTCATGAGCCAAATGTATATGGTACAGTATACATCAAAAATGTATCTTACTCTGAAAAAAGTAGATTGGTTCATAGAAAAATGCTTCTTATGAAGGTCAGTATCTATAATATTAAAAATGTAAAAAAAATCACCTACAAACACACACATAATTTAGTTACTTTGACTACCATCATTTTTGTAGGGAATGATGTCTTTTCAAGGGAAAAGCACTGTTTGTTTTTCTGTTGATGAAATTGTAAAGAAAATTTTGCACATCGTCCCATTGACATCAAAACCGTCTTTGGCTGTTTTGTTTTCAAAAGTGCACAAAACAATTTTGTGATAAGCCATTCCTCACTTGAAGAATAAAATGCTCTTCTACCCTAAAGCTAATTGACTAGTTCACCAGCTATGCTTCCAGGTTATCAGCACTCAACATTTCAGGGGAAGGCATGAAGGAGCTAGGTCAAGAGAAGAATACCAGAAGCAACCAAATGGCTTCCCTTGGCTTGATCCACCCCAAAAATAGAAAGGGGGAAAAAAAAAAAAAAGAAAGAAAACCACACTATTTCCAATATTTGACATTTGATTCTTCTAAGTCTCCAGCTTCAAAGCATTTTCTTAGTTGCTTCATCCTCCCAACTGCAGATCTTTTATTTATGTCTGGGCGTCCAACAGGACAAGTTTTGACTTGGAGGGAGACTCCCACATTTTAGATTAATTCTTCATCAGTTCTTAAGAGTCTCTGACAAAGTATTTTAACAACATGTTTCAATGAGACATTTGAAATCACAGTCACAGTATTTTGAAATCCCCCTCATCTAAACAGTCACAGCTCCAGACTATTGGAGAGGGGAAAATGTTGGCTTCCTGACACAGGTCTAGCAGGGCTGGGAACCTGTCTTTCCGCTTGGGAGGAGGCAAAAAAACAAAAACAACAAAAAACAACCCCCAAGACACCAAAAGCAATCCACACATGTTCACACCTTTGCAAACAAAACAAAAAAAAAAGTGACAAGAGCTAAGCAAACACGAGGATCAGGGAAAGTAAACATCATTACCTGTGGTACTGAGCCTGTAAAAACTGAAACTCCTCCTTAATCCGATCGCAGGATTCGGAAATTGTGAATTTAAAGGGTTGAGCAGGCTGGTGCGGTGCCTAAAAATAATGATCATTATGAAAGGTTTTAATTATGCCTCCTCTAAGCCAGTCCCAGAGACGCACACACACATGCCCAGCCCGGTGCGTTTAAGGGAGCTGGGTCACTCACACAGCAGTAAGGACGAAAGGTATTAAAACTCACCGACTTTACATACGCACGCACACACCAGTGTTTCCTCTTTGAAACATAAAAGTCCCTCGCCCTTTACGCACATACACAAGCCCGCTCCAGCCTTGCCCGCACCTATACGGACCTCTAATAGAGGGAGGCAGTCATGTCTGGATCATCTGTCCCCATCCCCACCCACCAACCCTGTAATCAAACTGTCAGGCTTGCGGAGCGGGTGCGGGGGGTCTGTGACCCTACTGCTAAACTGGGGTGAATGTGGAGGGAGGGCGAAGAGATGAGGCAGAGGAGAGGAAATCGCAGGTCCCTCCGCGGGAGCTGCTGGAGAAGGAATACACTTTGGGGATAATAAGAATCAGATTAAGAGCTGGAACCCTCAGTCCCTCCTTCTCGCTTTAGTTTGCCTTTGACTCTGTAAAAGACCGGAGTGATCGTAACTACAAGCGGCAAAATCGTTACACTGGAGAGCCTGAAAAGCCAAAGACAACAATAAGAAAATGGCTACAACTCAATTGTTTCTCCCCCCTCTCCCCCTTTTTTCGTTTGCTTTCTCCAAGCAGGAGGCAAGCGGGCAGCGGGAGAAAGGCTGGCGTGGTGTATTGTGCTGATTGTTCCCAGTTGCAGCCCTCCCCCCTCTCCTTTGGGGACCAAGGCTCAGGGCAGGGGGGGGGAACAAACCAGGAGCCACATACAAGTGTCACCCCCCGCCTCGTGTCTACTCACCGGGTGTCTGGTTTGAGGATACATCTTGCTCAGATCGCGAATCATCCAAACCGATTTAGTTGGTGCTTTTGGCCAGAGCAGCTTGGTTCATTGGTTTTAATGGCAACAATGCAAAGGAGGAGGAGGAGGAAAGGGCTGCCCGGCGCTAGCGCTCTGAGGAGCGTCTCCGGCTGCCCCCGAACTCCCCCGCCCGCGGGACTCGCGTGAACACCCAAGAGGAGGGACGCGCGGCGGCGGCGGCGGCGGCTCTGTCCCCGGCCGAAGGGGACCGCTGCCACATTCCACAGGGGCTGTCACTCGCGGGCAGGCATGGTGGCGGCTGGAACGGCAGCTCCGGCGGCCCCTGTCCGGTCGGCAGAGCCCCGTGTCCTGGAGCTTCCTCACCCGCTACCCCAGCGTCCGGCAGGTCCCTCTCCCAAGGTCTCCGCGCTCGGCGGGTCCCTCTCCTAGCGCCCCACCGCTCCAAGGGGGTTTCTCCTCCCCCGCGAGCCGAGCCAGCCCCCTTAGACGGGGAGGAACGGAAGAAGACAAACTCCACTCGGCCCGGCTTCCGAATTCCGCCCCCCAAAACACCCCTCTCGCAGCGTCTCCCGGCTGCAAACTTTTATGGGTCTCAATCGTTATCCCGTCCAAAAAAAAAGGGGAAAAAAAACCCTCCTTTCCTTTGTCGGAAGAGAAAAACTCCTGGTTGGAAAAAAACTGTTGTCGGGTTTGCGCCTGGCTTTTTCTGCGCCTTGCACGGAGTCGCTGCTTTTCAAAGGTTCAAGTGCAGGAACCTTTTGTTGTGATGTTTCTCCTCTTTCCCGTTCACCAGCTCGCCGCCCTCCCTCCCGCTTTTCCCAGCGCGGCCGGGGGGAAGAAACGCGCTCTTCTTCGCTGGTCTTTGCTGTTTCCCTCCTCGCCCCGCAAACTCCTGCAAGTCGCAGCCCCAGAACAGGATCGCCAAAGCCAGCAGCCACCGCCGCTCCGAGCAGCTCTCACAACGCGCTCTGGCGAGGTGACTTCTTTGACCAAATTTAGCAGCAGCAAATCATTAACATTCTGATACATATTCACAGCCATCGGAAGACAAGGGGGCCGCGGGGCATCCTGGGAGTTGTCGTTTCAGCTGGGAGCTTCCCCCCCCCCGCCTAGCTTGCAAAGTGCAGTCAAAAAGACTGCAACGACCATCAGGCAAAGCGAGCCCTCCTTCCCCGCCCCCTCCCCGGAGCTACCCCCTCCTCTTGCTCCTCCTATGAAGGGCGTCGCCGGCGACCAATCAGCAGCGGCTACACATTAATCGCCGTTCTGTATTAATGCCCATCATTTCCCGGCTGACAAATGGGCGAGCGGGTCTGAGGAGGGCGTGCGGCTCAGGGCCGAGTCCCCACGTGGGGACCAGACGTCTCTCCGCGTGACAGCCAATCATGCTGCTTTATCCGATGGGCCACACCTCCATTTCCTCGCTCCTTCTCCCTGCCCGAGGTGGAGCTTTGAGATCGCTGACGTTTCATAGCGCCGGCGTTCGAACAGGGGAAACATTTGTTCAGCTGTCAATCAAAGTAACGTGGGGTGGCTGGGGCTGCTGCTGCTGTATCTTGTGCGCTGGGTGGTGGCAGGAGAGGAGGTTTGGAGGGGGAAAGGGATGTGGTCGCCCTCTGTGCTCCCCCCTCCGTGCCACTCACTGCTGCTATATCACTCGCACCAGGAGGAATGCGGACTAATTAGGGGCCAGTGTCTCCTTAAAGAGACAAGCTCGGCCTTGTGTAACGTGCAGGGACCCCTGGTGAGACAAGAGAGGGAGGATCGCGCTGAGCCCACTTCTTTCAGCTCACATCAATTTTACGCGCCACTGGAGCTGGCGTAATTTTCATGTGAACGGGACTGACTCGCTGCCCTGTTGGGAGCGAGAGAGGCGAGCGCTCGGGGAGCGGGGACAGCGAGGCGATCTGTTAATGTCAGGGTTCCAGGGGGGATCCCCCCTTCCGAGGGATCGAGCAAGATTCCCTCCCCCGAATGACTCGCGTCTAAATGGTTGGAATAGGCAGCCCCCGCCATCGTGAAGGCTGGCTTGAAATGATGCCTCTGGCAAATAGACTGTGGAGGGGGGACTTCTTCCTGCCTCGGCCATCGGAGAGAAGCAATGTTAAAACGATTCGGGTTTTCTTAAGTTTCTTTGTGCAGAGGAAATAGGAGAGAGTTGATAGCAGATTTTTTTGGCTTTAGCTGCTACGGTCCACGTCGCTATTAGGGACACTGACCCTGCAGTGATTACTCATCCAGTGGAAAAAATGGCATAGGCCTCCAAATCCACTATCACCCTGTGCAAAAAGAAGCATCTCCCATTGGCTGTACAGAGTTCTACAGTACTTCACAGCTGGATTCCAGTTACATCTGTGCCTCTCTGTTGCTCCTCTGTCCAGCGCAAAAACCTAACACTGTTCAGCCCAGGGGGTGGAGACTGAAGTAGGCACTAGCTTCACTCAACACAACATTGCAGCAGAGAGGACAATAGGAGGGTGGCAGGAACTGCATAGATAGATACCATGTGTGCAGTGACAGGTTTCAGAGTAGCAGCCCTGTTAGTCTGTATTTGCAAAAAGAAAAGGAGGACTTGTGGCACCTTAGAGACTAACAAATTTATTTGAGCATAAGCTTTCGTGAGCTACAGCTCACTTCATCGGATGCATCATGTGTGCAGTGTTGTCCTCCTAGCCATGTGAGTCCCAGGATATTACAGAGACCAGGTAGGTGACATAATATCTTTTATTGGATCAACTTCTGTTAGTAAGAGAGAGGAACTTTTGAGCTACACAGAGCTCTTTTTCAGCTCCCAGCACCAGAAGTTGGTCCAATAAAAGATACTACCTCACCCTTCTTGTCTCTCTAGATAAGTACTCGCCATACACACACTGTACAGCTCATGGGGGGCCCTATTCGTCATCAGTCGTACACTCCACAGCTTCATAGTTATAGATTTACGCTCTCATTACAAGGAAATCAATCACTTTTCTTCAGCTGTTGGAAGGATCTTGCTACCAAAAATGTACTAAGCTGTAAAATAAACTGTTGCAACATCTTTTATCCTGGGAAAAATAAATACACATGTGTTCTGACCATGTGTTACTTCTATGAGGCCTCATTTGCGTCTATGTTTTATTTTCAAAATTAAAGTTTATTTGGTGTTGCTTTTACAGATGCAGACATTGTTCTGGCTCAGTACTGTAGAATGCCTGTTGCATTTGACCGGAAGAGTGATGTGATGGTACAGAGAGACCCATGGATGTAGACGACTAACATATGATGGAAGATTCCAGATGTTCATAATAGGGTGCCAGGAGTCCACTGGGAAGCTGATTCTTTCCATTAGCAACCATAACTGTATGCATTTGAGTTTGATTTTTTTTTTTACAAGTATTCTAAAGAAACAATCCAAAACACTACATCTTAGGAAAGTTCTATTACAGCATTTTGCACCATAACAATGGCATACATTTGTATTTTTATATGGGTTGGTTTAGCTCATTCTTTCTTTAGTATTGAAGTAATGTGTCAATTGTTCAAAGTTCTCTTTGAGAAGCCTCATTTTACACTCTTGTCCTATACTTTTATTGCTGTAAATTATTTACATCAGGAATGCTCTGCCACTGAAACAGGTTATAAAACTTATTTATGTCAAAGAAGGCAATCCCGCATCATTTAAAGTTTCCTACACTTACTTTTCTTCTGTACCTAATTATATGGTGTCCCATAATTGGGCTTTAGTAGGCTGAGACATATATGTTAGTCTCGTATATGTGCAACATTATTAAGGATTTCTTTCTGCAAGACTTCCTGATGTGAGTAATCCTTATTCATAAAAATAGTTCCATTGAAAGGAAGTTATTTTGGGCTACTCACATGAGTAAGGGGTACAGGTTCAGATTGTTAAACTGCCTACTTTAAGGACCCATTAACAATAATTTGTCAGGAATTTTTACATTGTCGTCAAATGGGAGCAGGATTACAACTTACTGAAGGCCGGATTTGTAAAGGTATTTAAGTGTCCAAAGATGCCGATAAGCACCTAATGGTCCCTAGGTGCTTTTAAAAATCCTAATAGGTGCCTATATACCCTCAGAAATCTGGCCCTGAGTGCCTCCTGCTAGTTGCTCAGCACCTTCAGTTCCCATTTAAATTAGGAGGCAGTCCTCATGTAGCAGGATCAAATACTCTAAAACAAGGATACATGGATGTCAATCCCACAAAAACTTACACAAGTGCTTACCTTTAATCACATGAGACATTACATATGCACGTAAGTATTGCTAAGACAGACCACAGAGAGATTTATGGGCCTGACTGAGCAAAATTCTGAACCTGGTAGGTGATGAGTGTCCTCATCCTCCAATTTCTAGGATTAGACACTAAATCTGGAGAGGGGCTATGACAAATGTTATAAAGTGAACACCAAATAGAAGACATTAAAATCTGAAAAGAACACCAGTTTTGCTTTGTTTTTTAAAAAATCCTCCATTTTGTTTGATGTCAGGTGTAGTGCTGTGATTTGGAACATTAAACTCCTTAGAAGGGCAGATGCACAGGTCCCTGTGATGGAAACAGGCCACTCTATCTTTTTGTCAGAGTCGTTCACCAAAAATGATAATGATGATTGGCCAGCTTCTGCTCACATAACCTATTCACCATTTGTTTTCATTGGGGTTGTATGAATGGAAATAGGGCAGAAATTTAGTTTGTTGTGTTTAAATTGTACTAGGCCCTGATTCTACAAAAGCTCACGTGCATGCTTAATTTAATGGGACCATTGACAATGTAAAAGTAAAGCATGTGCATAAGTTTTTGCAGGATCAGGGCCTAATTTTTCAACACATTGACAAAAATCTATGAAACTCGAAGCTGATACTGCATCATAACTTGCCATTTTAAAATGATGTAAATTATGATCAGAATGGCAGCGTCTCTTTGATTTTACAGCTTTTGTCAAGTCTGACAACCCGGATGGGTCTTTAAATATAGATTTTTTTAAAATTTATAATTCCTTGTTTTTTTCTTCTTTTATGAAAAATCTTTTATGGTACGTGGTATAACTTGTATTATTTTCCAGAGAGTAGAGAAGGTAGTTTTTAAATGTATTATATATATTGCTAGAGAAAGATTTTTCAAAAGATTGCAAAAACTATTTAGGTAGTTTTATATGTACCAGGAGTTTTGATTGCCAGTGCAAAATCCTTATGAATTGCCATGCATGAATCAGCATTTGTTGTTTAATAATTTGTTGTTGCATTGTTTTGTTTAAAATTCCAAAAGTAGTTGGATCATATTATGAACTGATCGTTTGATTTCAGTCACTGGAGAGTCCTATGAGTTCTGAACTAGTCAACCTTTATTTACACTTACGTTTTAAAATGAACAAAACAATTTGTATATTTTTTAAATCGTAGCTAAAATGAAAAATCACTTTCAGGCTAGGATTTTGTAGCCTAGTTTTAGCCTTTGTTGAACTTTTCTAGCTGAGTTATAAATTTAACAATATGTGTTTATCAGTGCCAAAGGACCCTTAAGTATGGGCCCAATCCTGAAGCTATTTTATAAGTAAACCCATGGACTTCATGTGAGTAATGGCTGCAGCTCAGATCTTGTGGCATCATGTTCCATACTGCTTTAATACCATTTATTTTGGGATCAAGTTACCAGATTAACATGGCTTCTTGGCTATGTAGCTCAGAAACACACATACACACACACACACTTGCTAAATTGTTTGATAAATCAATTAGTGCCAAAGACCTTGTGGTAAATCTTGTATTAGTCTACACATTTAAATACACAATGTAACAATGTTATAAAAAATAAATTCAATGAGGTTTGCGATTGAATTGGCACCAGGTCCACAGTGTTAAAAACTTTAAATTATGGTAAGTGAGGGGTTTTCTTCCTAATAGAATTTAGCAGCATGACACCCCAGTTCTTGTTTTTTTTACAGGTACTATGAAATGACCCTGTGTCAACAAGGTTTTAAAAGCTTCATGCCTATAGCATGAAATTAATTGTCAGTGGTTGTGAAGATACGAATTTACAGTACTTGATATTGTTGTGAATAATGTGATGATTCATGTGTTAACGATTTATAGGATTACTAGTCCAGAAAACACAAATCTTTGCAAGGGAGTCTAAATGTTATAAAACTCATTCTAAATAAGTTTTCAAACTCTCCTTTAGTTTTAACCGTGCTACATTCCTATTTTTGTTCGAGCCTCCCATATGTGTAAACATTTTAGATCAATTGTCTTATTCTGTTGAATTCTCCAGATGCACTGACACTTCATTCTGTATGATGTAAAGCTTCAGTCTTTGCAAACAATACACTTCTGCATTTAAAGTATATCTACAAGTCATTTGCTTGCATGGTCTTGAAATTTCCCTACTTAAGTAGGAAAACTCCCATTGAAGTCATTGGGAATTTTGCTCGCAGAGGGAATCCTGTATAGGGCCAATTTTGCATTAGTATAACCAGACAGATTTTGCAAAAACATACTTTGTTGAATACCTTTAACAAATATTTGAAATTATTAAAGTGATTTTTTCCCCACAAACATGATGTCTTCTTTACTTCAGATGTATGCACTACAGTGAGGCTGCAGCTACTGTATATTTTTGGAGGGCAAAGCTCTCTTAGGATGAAATTTACTCCTCTGCAGAGGGCAAGCACAAGGCCTGTGCATCACTTAAATCCCACTTGAGGCTTCAAAACAGGGCTTAAGATATGAAAGATGCATAGGCCTTGCCATGGCCTTCCATGGGCCAGGGGATGAAGAGGGGAATCTCACCGTTAGGTCCCTCCTACAGTATTACAAAAAGAAAAGGAGTACTAGTGGCACCTTAGAGGCTAACCAATTTATTTGAGCATAAGCTTTCGTGAGCTACAGCTCACTTCATTGGATGCATTCAGTGGATGAATGTGAATGAATGAAATGAGTTTATGCTTAAATAAATTGGTTAATACAGACTAACACAGCTGCTACTCTGAAACCTACAGTATTACAATTGTACTGGGGACCCAGTTATCATGCTGTTGCTCGCTGACTTGGTTGTAAAATGGTTTCAATCTGTAGTGTAAATAGGACTTTGACCCCATTACATGACCAGGCAAAGCAGGACATGACCAAAGGCTTTAGCCTAGTTAAACTATTGTTAGGATCAATCTACACTACGTATTGCAACCATGATATAAGCATATTAAGGAACAATTCAACCTCAGTAGCTTATGTCTATCAATTCAGTTGAAGTGCTGGAGACAAATTTATTTTCATTGTCTAAGAAACTGATCACACAGGAATATGACTGTTTTACAAGAACTAGATTTAGGGCATAGTTAAGGCTCTGAAAGCCAGAGTCACACTGAGATGGAATAAATGCCCCATTCACATGGTCCTGCTTCCCACGAATTCTGCCTGAGTGTAAGAGGGGGAAGGACAATGCATCTAAGAGAAATGATGTAGAAAATATGTAACTTGGACTCTTACCCAGCGCTGGCATCCTGGTACTTGCCACAGCTTTGTTTCTTACCCAATCTCTAGGTGTTCAATACCATTGACAATGCTAGTGAGTGCTTGCAGTAGCATCACAGGATAAAGGAAAAGAGCTGTCTGTGCCCTCTTGCTATATAAGGCCCAATCCAACTCCCCCTGAAGTCAATGAATGTCTTTCCAGGCCCCACTGCACCCATAAGAAAACAATCATTATTTAGCCCTTGATATTGATCAGTTACTGTCTCAACCTAACAGATGTAACTAGGAATATAATACTTTGCGAATGAAATTTTGATTTAATCACATGCTTACACAGATTCTGTGGACAGTTCCCACCATTTTCCTAAATGTTTTGGGGACATAAAAAAAAAAAAAGTCAGTGAAGGAGAGGTTCAGATAATCTATGGTGTGATTGGCTGTAAGCATTTCATAACCCATATTGAGATAAAAGAAAATATTGATTAAACAGATTTTTGTTAAATATGATTTAGATAATTCATACCATCAAAATTATTTAAATTAAAACCATTTCTGTTGTCATATGAGAGGTCACTGAAGTTTATAAATTCAAGATACTTTAAGTGTGCAAAAGGAAAGCTACACCAAAGGTAAGAGGTGTAAATTAAAAAAATATATATAAATATAATACTTCCTCAGTTTAATATTGGCTCTTTACATTGGCACCAGTGGATAAAATGAGGAAAAACAACAAGTATTATCTAGGACAACAAATTAAAAAACATGGAAATCGTTTTGGGAGCATGAATAAAAGTTTGAACTTCTCTTTCACACGGTGCATGCTGAAAATGTCCTGGTTTCTCTTAAAAGGTAAAGGCATCTATTTTCTTTAATCTTCAATTACATATTAAAGTTGACCTGCATGCTATAATTGTACTGCAGAGTCAGCAAATATAGTAGTTAGAGGAATAAGAAGTTCAGATACTGTATATAGTTGCAATGTGGAATAGTTTTATTTTACTTATTCTTGCCTTACGAATGAGAATCATGAACAAGAAAATATACATGCCTCTTTTTTATGGAGAGAAATATATTCTTTAAAAGAGTTTATATACAAAGCAGAGACTCATTGTTGAATACATATTTACTCTAGTAAGCAGGGGGGGATTCTAATTCTTTGACGTTGTTTTTGTCTGATGAACAACCAAACATCTTATTCTGTAAACACACTTTTAATTCCCCAACAATAGGAAGAATAATCACTATCTAGTTATTATTTATCAATACATTAAAACAGGAGGAAAGCTTTCTAGATAAATATCTCAGCTATCTTATTAACTTTCTGCTGTCTTTATAGCTTCTGGACAGATTTTAGTTATTAGTATATTTTAACACTAAATAGCCCCCCAAAGTCTTAGAACAGTAACCATTATTTGGGGACTACCAAATTTCATTAAAATATGTCTTACGCTACAGCTTGCTGTACATCTGAAGGTGGTAAAATAGGTCCATGTACAGCAGTTAGTGACTCTGCCTACATAGAAATATCTGTGGTAGGTGACAATCAGACCTTCAGAAAATGTTAAACTTGAAGCAGTTGTATACACATATTCCACTGAGGTGTAACAAATAGTGCTAGATCCCCAGCTATGCCAAAGCAGTGCCTGGCATATGTGGGGAGATTGTGGGGGCACTGGTGGCTTTATGCCCCTTTCTGTCCTCCCTGTTCCCATGATTCTGGAGGCTGATGAAGATTGAACCAGTCCTTGGCACAAGTTAGAATGTTGTGCTCCAAAACTGCCCTTTCTTTTTCTGACACATTCTCTTACTCTCACTCCAGAATAGCCCTTGTGCAGAAGAGGGGGCCAGAAGTTAGAGCGCTATAAAATGTAAGTGTAGCCAAGCCCTTAGACTATGCCAGCAGTATGCTATCTGTAGATTCTGTGAATTCTCAGGTACTGCCTAAAGGACATTTTTAGTTCCCTTTGCACCAGAGCTGAGCAAAGGGGACTCATGAAAGGCTGAGGATTGGGTCCAAATTCTAGATATGATTTACAGAGAGCGATAAATCCTGATCCCACAGAAATCAATGGTAAGCTGTACTATTGACTTCTGTGGGGTTGGAGTATGGAAATTTACAAACAACTAAATTTAAAGAGAGGGAAGAAGAGGAATACATTGTTATCTGAAAAGATCCTTGACACTTAGGTTGCATAGTGTGCAATGATCCCTAGTCTACATACTTTTATCAACAGCTCTCTCTGACACACACCCTTCTCCAAGGTAAATAATGTAGTGTTGCTACTGATAACTAATCCTTTTGGTGACATAACTGCATAAGTATCTGAAAGGTTTATTTAAGAAAAAAGAAATCAAAGTTTACATGAAGCCAAGATGATTTTGCTCTCAATTTACTCCCAGTGTAAATCTGAAGTAACTCCACTGACTTTAGTAGTGTTACTTTGGAATTATACTAGTGTAAATAAAGAGCAGAATGTGGCCCAAACTGTCTGGGTAGTTGGGAAATAAACCTGAGGAAATCTAAGTGTTTGTTTTCAAAACCCTTGTCAAAGGGATTGGATTGGATGTGAGAGGGCTGAAAACAAAACAAGGGGTAGTTTACTAAACAAACCTTCCTTCTGCTGGTAACAACTGAAAGAGTGCCTGCCCTATCAGAGTCCCTATCAGGAAGGGGAGTGCTAGAGGAAAACATAAGATCATCAATGAAATAGAATCCTTTAACAACAGTCACTTCCTGCAGTCAAAACCAGGCTAGCATTTGGCTTCTTCCACTGAAAATTACTGGTCTGGAGCCAAACAAGGAAAAAGTAATTGATAATCTAGTTTTTCAGGACCCACCCATCCATCAAATGTGTCACTCCTCCATAATACTTTATTTCCCTTTTGAACAAAGATCTTTAATATTCATTGTGTGCACTTAAAAACAAAGTGTCCTTGTGCTGGTTTATAATGATTCTCTTTTAGTTTGGGTTTGTTTTGTTATTTAATTACATTCCCTTCTATCTTGCATTTTTGTCCAGATAGATGCTGGAAATTTCTGCTGTTCTTAAACAAAGAATCTTTGTGCTGTATCAGCTTGCATTTTCCTTGGATTGTGTTGTGCTGGTGTCTTTTCACTGACTTCAGCACTGGAGTATTGTAGCCATAGCTTCACTAAGTAGACTGTAACAAACAGATTCATTGGCCCTTTCTCTATTCTGCATCTTATTAACTGATCTGTGGGAAAAGCTCTTTAGGTTGGTAAGGCATATGAGCTATTACAAACAATAAATTAACCTTAACTAGAGAAAGCTTTAAGACTCCTAATACAGTAAACCAGTTGAGAAAGCAGTTTCTAAAAAGCTCTTTACTTACCAAGACATCTACATTTCAGATGGCATTTTGTTAAAGTTCATCATACTGATCTTTGACATCAGCCTTACATTTATGTCTTTACTGACTAAAGATTTGAGGAATATTCTATATTTCCTTGATACCAAATAGCAAAGTGGAAGCTAACATACTGAAAACCATTCAATAAACCTGTCAAGTTATAAGATTGTTATTTAATTTGTGATACTTTTCCTTTGCTCAATTAGATTTTTTAAAAAAGCAAAGCAAGATCTATATTAATCTGAATTAGAGGACCTTGTTCACAATTTTTTGACCAATTTTACAGGGGCTGCTAATGATAACCCTCAAATTACAGACTACTCTTGTTAAGAAAGCAAATTCTGTGCAGCTAATTAATCCACAAAGAAGTGGTTGGGACTTTAATGTCTTTATACTGTATTTTATAGTATTAAATATTAGGTCTTACTACTGTGTGCAGAGAAAATCCTACATACCACTAGTGACCCAGAATGAACACTACATCCTGAACTGAAAGTAATGTGGGTGCACAAATGCTGCTCTTGCAATGGGAGGGTTCTGGGAGAGCTATGGGGCTTCTGTGTGGCCTAGAGACATCCAGGGTCCCGCTGCATGTGGTGTTTCACCACTCACTAATTCAAGATCTGGAAAGAGTAAGGCTGTGTGTGTGGTATTCTAACCCATTGTTTTACATGTGTGGTGATTCTGTAGTTATACTTATTTAATTTGATAGGTTTCATTCAAATTTAGTTAGTTTTCAGAGTAGCAGCCGTGTTAGCCTGTATTCGCAAAAAGAAAAGGAGTACTTGTGGCACCTTAGCGACTTCATCCGATGCACTTCATCCGATGAAGTGAGCTGTAGCTCACAAAAGCTTATGCTCAAATAAATTGGTTAGTCTCTAAGGAGCCACAGGTACTTCTTTTCAAATTTAGTTAGTTATCAGGTGAAAATTACAGTAACAGCCCCAGCCCCTCTCCAAGAAAGATTCTTAGCCTTTTAAAATCCTCCGCTAAATGCATCCGATGAAGTGAGCTGTAGCTCACGAAAGCTTATGCTCATATAAATTGGTTAGTCTCTAAGGTGCCACAAGTCCTCCTTTTCTTTTTGCGAATACAGACTAACACGGCTGCTACTCTGAAACCACTCTAGGACTGCTTCAGAGAAGATGTTAAACTTGCAGCCTCAGGTAACCATAGGATTGATCCATGTAAGCATTTGGTGTAAACATTTAATCAGAGACTGAGTGTTGTTTAAGATTTAAAGCAGGTAGATAATGGAAATTCAAACTATATTGACAACTCTGCTACTGACTCACTGTCTGACCTTGGGCAATTCACTTAATATTATTCAATTTCCCCATAGGTAAGTGTAAGAAGACTCCCCTAACTATTGGTAAGCTATTACCAACAGGAGAGTGGGTTTGTGTGTGTGTTGGGGGTGGAGTGGGGAGAAAACCTGGATTTGTGCTGGAAATGGCCCAATTTGATTATCATATGCATTGTAAGGAGATTGATCACTTTAGATAAGCTATTACCAGCAGGAGAGTGGGGTGGGGGGAGAGAAAACCTTTTGTAGTGGTAAATACCCATTTTTTCATGCTTTGTATGTATAAAAAGATCTTCTGTACTTTCCGCAGTATGCATCCGATGAAGTGAGCTGTAGCTCACAAACGTTTATGCTCAAATAAATTGGTTAGTCTCTAAGGTGCCACAAGTACTCTTTTTCTTTTTGCAAATACAGACTAATGCGGCTGTTACTCTGAAACCTCCCCTAACTTTGTGAATTAATATTTGAAACTATTAATCATAATTATTTAATCATTATTACATCTTATAAAGAAGATTAGCACATAAAAATCCAGAAATTGCTGCAAATAACTTAGATTAGTCAGCCTGATAGCTTTTACAAAATTGCTTGAGATTCCCCTTAAGCTGAAATCCTCATACAGCTACCACTCTAAGACCAGGTTTGGCAGTCTCTGTGAAGCTAGAAGGTCCCAACCTAAGAATTGTATAATAATTGTAAAAAGTAGGCCTTGATTCAGCAAAGTAATTACTCATGCGTAGTCCCATTGACTTCAACAGACCTGCTCACAAATCTGTGTTTAAATGCTTTACTGGCCTGCAAAGCCTGTCTTTTAAAACCTTGATTTTGGTATTTATGTCTTAATCCCGTTTACATCATCAGCTGATTTAGGAATTTTTGCTCCCACTGAAGTCATTGACATTAATTTCACAGATTTCAATGGAAGTGGGATTTGGACTATTACATATCTGAATATTTACATATTATTTTATTTTGTTATCTAAACATTCCAAATACTTACATGTACCATACAGATTATTAGAGATCATATTTAACATTTGACTTTTCCAAAGATAGAGGGCCAAATCCTAAATTGGTGTAAATTGTCATGGTTCAATTGACTTCAGTGCAGCAATGCTGATTTACACCATCTGGTCCATAATCTATAATCACTTTTAATGTAATAGTCAGCAATTGTAATGTTCATATTAGGGCTGTCAAGTGACTAAAAAAATTAATCACGATTAATCGCACTGTTAAAAATTAATAGAATACAGAGTTTTAAATATTTTTGGATGTTTTCTACATTTTCAAATATATTGATTTCAATTAAAACACAGAATACAAAGTGCACAGTGCTCACTTTATATTTATTTTTAATTACAAGTATTTACACTGTAAAAAAACAAAAGAAATAGTATTTTTCAATTCACCTAATACAAGTACTGTAGTGCAATCACTTTTTCATGAAAGTTGAACTTACAAATGTAGAATTATGTACAAAAAACTGCATTCAAAAATAAAACAATGTAAAATTTTAGAGGCTGCAAATCCTCTCAGTCCTACTTCTTGTTCAGCCAATCACTCAGATGAACAAGTTCGTTTACATTTGCAGGGAGATAATGCTGCCTGCTTTTTGTTTACAATGTCACCTGAAAGTGAGAACAGGCATTCACATGGCACTGTTTTAGCCAGCATTACAAGATATTTATGTTCCAGATGCACTAAAGATTCATATGTTCCTTCATGCTTCAAACACCATTCCAGGGGACATGGGTCCATGCTGATGATGGCTTCTGCTCGATAACAATCCAAAGAAGTACGGACCCATGCATGTTCATTTTCATTATCTGAGTCAGATGGTGGTTTGGATTCTGTAGTTTCCGCATCAGAGTGTTGCTTTTTAAAGACTTCTGTTTAGCATATCTGGTACATAAATAACTTGTAATGCCATCTACAAAAGAGCCAAGGAAATGCCTGTTCTCACTTACTAGTGACATTATAAATAAAAAGAGGGCAGCATTATCTCCTGTAAATGTAAAGAAACTTGTTACTCTCTTAGTGATTGGCTGAAAAAGAAGTAGGACTGAGTGGACTGGTAGGGTCTGAAGTTTTACATTATTTTGTTTTTGAGTTCAGTTATGTAACAAAAACTATCTGCATTTGTAAGTTGCATTTGTTTATCATTTTTACAGTGCAAATATTTATAATCAAAAATATACACTTTGATTTCAATTACAACACATAATACAATATGTATGAAAATGTAGAAAAACATCCAAAATATTTTATAAATTTCAATTGGTATTCTATTGTTTAGCAGTGTGTTTAAGACTGCAATTAATAGCGATTAATTCTTGTAATAGCGATTAAATTTTTTGAGTTAATCATGTGAGTTAACTGCAATTAATCAACAGCCCTAGTTCATACATATTATATAAGAAGTGTACACAGAAATATACAAGATCACCACATCTCCCAGTTGCAGACAGGATTCAGATTAACCACGTCAAATGAATTGCAAGACTACTACTTTAGGTAAAAGGCACTATTATCTTGCAGTGTCAGGCTCAATCTGTACTTTAGGATTGAAAAAAGGGCTATGTTATTAAAACAGGGTTTCCATACAGGTAATCAAAAAATCTTTGAACACTCATAAAATTCCTAAGGTATAGTTAAGAACAGGTTAGGATAATGTGTAGCAATGACGCCGTATTTTAAGTACCTAAAAGTATGTGATATACACTCATCTAATGTTTTATCCTGCACCATTCCACACAGAGTACACAGATAGTGGTCTGAAATTGACTATGAAAGTTTGACATTCTAAATAATGTGATATATTTTTGATATGGTTGGCTTTACTTGTGTCTTGTGGAATGGGAAAAGAAAGGCAGAGCAATGAACATCTGTTATACAGAAGTATATGTATCTGAAAGATGCCACACCTTTAAATAACCACATTAAAATATTGATAGCTCAGTTTGCTGTAGGCAATTTTTACATCTTTTGGATTAGCTCTGAGGAATGTTGTATTTACACTTTATATGACAATTTAGTTTGTTAGAAAATATGTTCACTATGGCAGCAAGGAATAAGAATTTGTTTTAGCCTTTTGGGAAACTAGTTTTTATTACTATTATCCTTAAACACAGAACTTCACTTAAAAACAGAATAATTTTTTTTTCCAATAGCAAGTTCATTTGAATGTTTTGATTTATCAAAACATTTTATGTTTACTTAAAAAACACATTTTCTGCTCCCTGGAGAAGTCCATAATGTGCTCTGTGAAAATTGAGCATCAGAAAAAAAGTGTAGTCAAATGACAGAGTAAAATTCAGAAGAAACTGCTCAAGCTTTCCTTTTGAAGAGATGCATGTTGCTGAACTTTAGAGAGTGTATGTATCTATACATGTATGTTATAAGAGGGGATCTGAATAGGATATACAATAATTCACATATATAGAATCTTTCATGCAAAGATCAAAGTCTTATCTTAAAATAGTAATATCTTAGAGATCTTAAATTAAAGATCACACTGAATAACTGACTCCTTGATCAGATCAACTGATTTCAATGAAACTCTCTGAGGAGTAACGAACTACTAAACTTGAACAAAGGTGTCACAATCTGTCTTTTAATTATTTATTCTCATAATACCCTAATAAGTTAGGTCTGCTAAATAATCTGTTCCACCTTGTACTTAGCTGTGACACTCTGATTATGTTTCCCAGACCGGAAGAGGAGCTCTGTTAAGCTTGAAAGCTTGTGTCTCTAACTAACAGAAGTTAGTCCAATAAACGATACATCACCCACCTTGTATCTCATACACACAGACACTCTGAGTCAGGAATCAGGGCCTGAGTCAGAGGCAGTCTCTGGGAAACCTAACGAGTTCAGCTGACCTGTAGCAGACTACACTGCCTAATTGGTGGGAAGAATCGCAGGCCAGCTCTCAAGTCCACCAGAAGCAGAAGTTTGGTGGCTGGTTAAAGCATTTGCCCATGGTTGTGATAGCTCCTGCTGGTTCTCAGCTTTGTCCCTGCCTCGCCTCACGTCAAGTAATCCCAGCTCTGACTCTTGGCTCCGATTCCTGGCTGACTGACTCTGGCTTCAACCACTAGGCCTGACTGCCTGCATCCCAGTCTCTGACACACATATGAATGACTTAACCCATCACTGGGGAAGCAGTTGTTTACTAATGCACAGTAAATCCACCCAAACAGATTTGGGCAGGAAGTGAAGAATAATTGAAATTGTACAGGGAATTTAGAGAGGCACAATGCAATTATTCTTACTGAAATATGGCCAGGAAACTGGCCTCCTCTTATTAAAAATGTCTGATGGATTTTATTCCTTGTCTACATAGGCAGTACTATTGTTTTAGAATGCTTTAAAGATAGCTTTCGCTCTCAGATTAAACAGGCTGCCTGCTAGTGTGGGCCAAACATAAATGTTTTAAAAACAGGCATGCCTAGTCTGCAGTGGTCTTTCATCTTGTATTTAAACTGGGATACTCGTTTAAACACAGCTCCACTGAAAGATTTTCAGTGCCACTGTAGACAGGCTTAAAGGAAGACACGTGGTCAGGACTGCAGTTTTGTCTTCCTTCTGAAGGTGGATGGGCTATACACACCATGGAAGATATCTTTACTGCACCAAACATTGATCAAGCCAGCTGAACTCCTCCCAGTGTAAAGTCCTCCATGTGGGAGGCTGCAATGGGAAAGGTGGCCCATTGCAACCATTTTCTCTTTGAGGGACTTGTAGGCAGGCAGCGCAGCCCAACATGTGGACGGTGCTGAACAGAATAGGGGCATGGCCAGAAAATGCACATTCTCAGGGCAGCTTCTCCTATTGGGGTTCATATGAAAAAATTTAAAAAATCCACCATCTTGGATGCAGCGATATTCCAATAACACCTACATACACCAACAGAACTGAATCTAGCTCACAATGGTGTTCAGTTAAACTCCACTGACAACCGGTTCTTCAGACTTACTCGTCACACAATCAATGCTGATATAGAACAAGGAAGGTGACAGAATAAAGCATTGCCAAACTTCTGTGGAATGAGAAAGCCATACCATATATCTGCCATTGACTTGAGTACAGCTTTCCATTCTATGGACTAGAATACAGAAATTATTTAATGGCTGTCCCTTGCTCAGTTCACCAAGCCAAAAGCAGTTTCCTCAATCTAATCCAGATTCTTGTCCAGGAATTTGTCCTGCATTTATCAATGTAATACAGAATCTGAGTGCCTCTGTGATATCTACATGCACCTCTATGGAGTGCAATCAGACTTCTACCATTGATGTGCATATACTAAAGGTTATAAAGTTTTTTGGCTTTCCTACAGTAGATGGCTCATTTTTAAATGATAGAAATTTTAATCACAAACATTCAGTTATTTTTGTTTAGCGACTAGACCAAGTAAGACTGAAGTCTAAAGAAAAATATAAGCACAGATTTCTTTTATACCTTATTTGAGTGAATATGTTTGTCTGTTTGATCATCTCAAAAGAAAACTGTTGACCACATTTGCTGAAATATAAAACAACATATGGCTGAAAGCATATCTTCATGGTAGTTTATGTTTTTATACCAATTTGCACTGAATTTTCCTGAAAACAATGTGTTAATATTTTACAAAATAGATTTTGGCACTGACTCTTTTTAAATCACACATGCTGGTTGTCCATTTTATCAATCAACTGCCATTATGCCAACATGAGAAAGAACAAATTTGTATAATTAAAAATATCATTGTGTTACTACAGTACTTGATTTTCATTTCTGACTGTGAACTACTTTCTGCATTTTTGCTTTTTTGCATTAATTCCAAAATTATATGCACAAATATGTAGAGTAGATTTTTTAAAATTAGATAACACATTGAATAAATCTACACCAAAAGCATTTTTAAACAGAGTGGATAAATTACTGCATCACCACAGCAATTTAGACATGGTGATGTTCTTCTTTTGTCTACTCAACAAATAAATGGACACCAAGTAACTATATGGAATAAAGTATTTCTGAGACACTGAATAAGAACCTGATTATGTGAGTTGAGCTTCTCACTGAAGTCAATGGGCCCATTCTCACAAGGTTCCCAGGGAAGTCAATGGGAGCTGAGAGTGCTCAGCAGTTTGATGGAAGCACTCAGATTCTAAACTGCTCCCCTGATTGTATGTCTACATTTGGAGCTGGAGATATAATTTCCAGTTCTGGCAGACATACGTGCACTAGCTCTGACTGAGCCAGGGTGCTTAAACAGAAATGTAGTTATGGTGGTGCAAGTGGCGAGATGGGCTAGCCGTAAATAAATAAAAGTACAATGGGTCCTATGTGGGATTGTATTCTGGGTTGCTAGTCTGTCACACCACCTGCACAGCAGGGGTTACACTGTCCGCTCCGTCAAAGCTAGCACGTGTACATCTACTGGAGCTGGAAAGTACACCTCCAGCTCTAAGCGTGGACATACTCTAAGTGGTGCAGCGCAGAATGTGCAGCCCTGGCAAGAGGGCTAAGGTGGTTTTAGCCCCCCTTTACACATTCCTAATCCTGAGCTGCTGTGGGGCCTCTGGTGTAGCATAGGCAGACTTTGAACCACCTTTGTGCCCTCCCAATCCTGAGCTATCCTGGGGCTCCTGATGTAGTGTAGACAAGCCTAGAGTCCTCCCCAGAATGCCACATTGGCTGCAGTGCTGCCTGGAATCATTACAATGCTGCATGCTGAGCCCCACCCTCAGCACAGCCTCTATGCTGGAGTTTGCAAGGGGGTGCTGGGGAGGCAGTCTAAGTGCTGTCTCTCAGACTCCCAGAACTGGGGGAATTCTCCCTTACTGCAACCATGGCTTGTAGGACCCTTGTATGTGGCGTAAAGGGGTCAGAACAGGCATGAGGCTCTTATGTTTGGTACCTTTCAGGATCAAGCCCCACCTTCCTAAGGAAACAAGGGCATGATTCTGCCAGCTATGCATCATTAATGGGCAATCAATGGCACTTGAGGGTGCCCTCAATGCCTGAATGGATAATGAAGGGACTCTGCACTTTGTACGGGATCGGACCTCATCCTGTGGGGCTGATCCTGCCCTGAAGTCATTTAAAATTTTGTCATTGATTTCAATAAGAGCAGGATTGTCCTTGTACGAACATTTGTACTTTACAATTTTACAGCAGTCTGTCTTATTTTCTCCATACTTAAAATAAAACTACTTAATCACTGCTATTATGACTTCCAGACCTTTGATTAGTTTATTCTGAAATTAAACTAATGTAGCATTTTTGGAACCCCAAAACATAAGAGTTGAAGCTTGCAGTTGAGAAACAAATGATTGGTATAAGAAAGAGATTATATCCGCCAGTTTTTAAAAATTAGGTGCTGAAATTATACCTGCAAACCAGACGCACACACGCACAAAGAGTAAATGTGCATTTTGCATTACCTGTATGCACTCTCCATATACACATATGAGGGTGTACATTCTGCAGCTATTTTTGAACATTTTCCCCTGAGTTTTCTAGAACGTTGTTTTTGGAGAAAACAATTAATATGTATTGAATGAAACCCCATGTGTTAATTAAGTTACCCATCCATGTGTGAAAGAAAGAAATTATATTTCCACATCTATAAAATATATCTAGTTCTCACAACAACTGGAGACATCTAAGCCCCACCTTAGTGTTAGTCTGTAAAATGACAATAATTCTTCTCTCTGTGTGTCTAAATTATCTAACTAAATCTCTAGTCTATCTGCCTATAGGCAAAGAAAAAATAAGATACTAACGTGTAACATATGGCTATACTTCTATTGAGATATTCTGACAACAAATATAAACCATGAAAGTAGTTAAGGACATTGAAGTCAATGGTAAATGGGACAAAATACAACATGGTTTTACAAAAGGTAGATTGTGCCAAACCAACCTGATCTCCTTCTTTGAGAAAGTAACAGATTTTTTAGACAAAGGAAACGCAGTGGATCTAATTCACCTAGATTTCAGTAAGGCGTTTGATACCGTGCCACATGGGGAATTATTAGTTAAATTGGAAAAGATGGGTATCAATATGAATATTGAAAGGTGGATAAGGAATTGGTTAAAGGGGAGACTACAACAGGTCCTACTGAAAGGTGAACTGTCAGGCTGGAGGGAGGTTACCAGTGGAGTTCCTCAAGGATCAGTTTTGGGACCAATCTGATTTAATCTTTTTATTACTGACCTCGGCACAAAAAGTGGGAGTGTGCTAATAAAGTTTGCGGATGATACAAAGCTGGGAGGTGTTGCCAATTTAGAGAAGGACCAGGATATCATACAGGAGGATCTGGATGACCTTGTAAACTGGAGTAATAGTAATAGGATGAAATTTAATAGTGAGAAGTGTAAGGTTATGCATTTAGGGATTAATAACAAGAATTTTAGTTGTAAGCTGGGGACGCATCAATTAGAAGTAACGGAGGAGGAGAAGGACCTTGGAGTACTGGTTGATCATAGGATGAGTATGAGCCGCCAACGTGATATGGCTGTGAAAAAAGCTAATGCGGTCTTGGGATGCATCAGGAGAGGTATTTCCAGTAGGGATAAGGAGATGTTAGTACCATTATACAAGGCACTGGTGAGACCTCACCTGGAATACTGTGTGCATTTCTGGTCTCCCATGTTCAAGAAGGATGAATTCAAACGGGAACAGGTACAGAGAAGAGCTACTAGGATGACACGAGGAATGGAAAACTTGTCTTATGAAAGGAGACTCAAGGAGCTTGGCTTGTTTAGCCTAACTAAAAGAAGGTTGAGGGGAGATATGATTGCTCTCTATAAATATATCAGAGGGATAAATACCGGAGAGGGAGAGGAATTATTTAAGCTCAGTACCAATGTGGACACAAGAACAAATGGATATAACCTGGCCACCAGGAAGTTTAGAATTGAAATTAGATGAAGGTTTCTAACCATCAGAGGAGTGAAGTTTTGGAATAGCCTTCCAAGTGAAGCAGTGGGGGCAAAAGATCTCTCTGGCTTTAAGATTAAACTCGATAAATTTATGGAGGAGATGGTATGATGGGATAACATGATTTTGGTAATTAATTGATCTTTAAATATTCATGGTAAATAGGCCTAATGGCCTGCGATGGGATATTAGATGGGGTGGGATCTGAGTTACCCAGGAAAGAATTTTCTGTAGTATCTGGCTGGTGAATCTTGCCCATATGCTCAGGGTTTAGCTGATTGCCATATTTGGGGTTGGGAAGGAATTTTCCTCCAGGGCAGATTGGAAGAGGCCCTGGAGGTTTTTCACCTTCCTCTGTAGCATGGGGCACGGGTCACTTGCTGGAGGATTCTCTGCTCTTTGAAGTCTTTAAAACCACAATTTGAGGACTTCAATAGCTCAGACATAGGTGAGGTTTTTTGCAGGAGTTGGTGGGTGAGATTCTGTGGCCTGCGTTGTGCAGGAGGTCAGACTAGATGATCATAATGGTCCCTTCTGACCTTAGTATCTATGAAAATGAAGCTCAAGTAATGTGTATGTGTCGCCAGAGTCTTGAGATATATCGTTTGAGTGTATTTTTAATACTAGTTGTGTGTGAACAAAAAACAAAGTAAAGCCCAAACCCAGCAAACACGTATGCCCATCCTTACCTTTACTTCTGTGAGTAGTCCACTTGCATTCAGTGGGACTACTCTTAATATTAAAGTTAAGGACATGTGTTAGCATTTGTGGGATCAGACCCTAAACTTTAAAGTTTTATTCCACATTTTCCTTTAGTCTTTCTGCACATAGAATTCTCACTGAAGTAAGAGACAGTTTGATATGTAAAATGACTTCAGAATCTGAAACTGTTTTTCTTAAAATACTTGGATTTGTTCCTTTACATGTTTTGGTCAATGTTCTATAAATAGTAGTAGGCATTCTCCAGTCTTGAAAGACCATGGGTATGTGAGGTAAAGAATTTACCTGAGAGGTGAATAATTTACTCAGTTGGTTTTATGGCAGCAATGGCAGTGGCTGAAGAGATTCATTCGAGAGTTGGTTCATAACAGGCAGTCTTTTGATGGGCTTGATGGCTGTGTCTGTAACAATATTTTCACTAGAGTAAAGCTCAGAGTAGCGTTCTACCCAGCGATCCATATGCTTGGTGTGCTCGTTGATTGTTTCCCCTGTTGTTGGCTTCAGTGGAGCTGTCTTTGAAGTTGGACCCAAGGCTTTCTTGATCCTGTCATACATGTTTCTGATGTTGCCTGTTTTGGCTGCTACTTGGATGCTTTCACATAAGTACAGCCCATAGTCACTGGCACAATATCGAGCAGTTTGTTGTACTTTGGTTCTTGCTGCTTTCAATACTTGTAAGGTTTTTTCATTTGGGTCTCTCTTGTAGTTGTTTTGGGCTGTGAGTTTGGCCTCTATGACTGGTATCATCTCACTGGAATATGCTTCAAACCAGTCGTTAGTCTTTGTTTTCCTTCTTCCCAAAGACTGACAGAGCTGTGTCATAGATTGTGTTCTTCAGTTGCTCTTCAGCTGGGCACTTGTGCACAATCACTGGAGTCGAGGGCTTGCTGTAGTATGTTCTTATACTGCTGTGACTTTTCTTGGTCTGCTATGGTACTGATGTTAATACGAGGATGTCCTTTTGCTTCAGATCTGTGTATTTTCTGTGGTTTAAATCTAACCTTGCTGCATACCAGAGAGTGGTCTGTGTCTCAATCAGCACTTTGATAACTGTGGGTAATGAGGAGGCTATTAAGGTTGGTACGCCTTGTGATGATAAGACTCAGTTGGTGCCAGTGGCCAGATCTGGGATGTTTCCAAGACACTGTGTTGTGGCTTTGTCTGGAAGATTAATTTGTTACACAGAGGTCATAGTAGGAACAAAATTCTACTAGTCTCTGACCATATCCATTCATCTTACCAGTTCAGTGTTGACCAAGAAAGATGGTCCATGCTTCATGAATAGTTCCCATCCTTGCGTTGAAGTCCCCTATCCAGAAAACAGTCATGCTTCGGAATCCTACTGATGGTGGTGTTCAACTGGTTGTAGAATTGGTCCTTGCTGTCAGAAGACGAGGAGAGTGTTGGGGCATATACACTCACAAGTTTGCCTGGGCCCTCAGTTGTGAGCAAGCATAGTGCCAAAATTCTCTCTGTAGGTGGCTCAATCATCCCCAGAAGTGAGTTCTTAATGGCAAATCCCTATGCTTTGGCATTTCTTCAGTGCTTTACTCTTGCCAGAAAAATGTGTAATCTTTTTCCCTGAAAGATCTTCTTGATGATAGCCTTGTTTCTTGGAGGGATGCAATATCCACACTGAGTTGTTTCAGTTCATCATTGATCATGGCAGTTTTATGTGCATTGTTGATTTGTTGAAGGTTCTCAGATAATCTGGTTGTCACTGTGTGAATGTTATATCACCCTATCTTTAAGGATGTTTCCTTTCTTTTGCTTGATTCGCTAGATACAGTCCACCTGTCAAGTTACAAAACTCTAAACTCCAAGCACTCATTGAAGCAGGTAGTCTGTGGCCGGACAACACCCTCTTGTCTGGGGGCTGCCCAGTTTTATGGTGTGCGGTGGTTGTCCAGTGAGATACGATGATCTCTCCCACAGTCGGAGACAGCCCCTGGCGCTCAATTCTACAGCAACTGAGTAAGAGCTTAGAACTGGTGACTGCTGCCTCCTGGGTTGCGTCGACACTTGAGGAAAAGCTGGAATACCTCTCCAGGGCGCAAGCCTGGGCAGATGATATGGAGGCCCTAAGTTGCCCGTGCATCAGGACCCCCCTCTCAGCATCACCAGTAAAATCCGAGGAGAGGAAAAGCCAATACATCTGGTACCCAATCTGCTGCAAGAGTTGCCAGAAAGATACTAAAATGTTAGTACCTGACTGCCTTAGGGGCTCCACTCTGGATTTTCTGAGTTTATTGTCATAGCCTTACATTCTCTCGAATTCACCCACAAGGCAGTGGGGCTTTTCTGACGGGGTTGCTCCCTTAGCTGTATGCCCTCCCAGGCTACCCACAAGGCAGGGGGTTTGATGAGCTGCAGTTAGTACGGTCTATTCTCATTATGGTAACAGGCATAGTCTGACCTGACCAATAATATATTATATGAAACACAAGCAAACAAACTACCCTACATTAAAACAACAATAAGGCTGGCACTCAAAAGTTAGGTAATGACAGAATTAAGATTGCCTCTGCAACCTTAATTCAACCCCCTTGTGTGTATGCATTATGATTCAGTCTTTAATTAAAAAGAAAAGGAGGACTTGTGGCACCTTAGAGACTAACCAATTTATTAGAGCATAAGCTTTCGTGAGCTACAGCTCACTTCCTCAGATGGATATGCATCTGAGGAAGTGAGCTGTAGCTCACGAAAGCTTATGCTCTAATAAATTGGTTAGTCTCTAAGGTGCCACAAGTCCTCCTTTTCTTTTTGCGAATACAGACTAACACGGCTGCTACTCTGAAACCAGTCTTTAATTAGATGATCACATACTATTTTTTCCACAGGATCCCTATTTTATTCAGTGCACATGATGGATGGTGCTCATTGAGTAGTTAGCTATTGAATATTTCTTTTTATCCTCATCATTCAGAATGTGTCCCAATACCTTATTTACTACACACTATTCAAATCCTGCTTTGAATACAGAGCTACTAGTTTCTCACGGGCTTTTCTATGTCATCATCACCTTTGTATGTGAGTGCTTCACAAACATTAATTAATTTATTTGCACAATACCTCTGTGAGGTACAATGCTATTCTGACCCCATTTTACAAATGGATTATTGAGTCAAAGAGAGAGATTAAGGTAAAAGGTTGGGTGCCCAATTAAAGATGTTTAGGGCCTGAGATTTCAGAGCATGTAGCACCATATAGCACTTTATCTGTTGCAAGCACAGCTACCTTTGACTTCAGTTGCAGCTGTGAATGCACAGCACTTCTGGAAATGAGGCCTCAAGTTGGTCACCAAGAAAATGAGGAACACACAATTAATGACCACCTGTAGACTACCTAGTTCAGTGACTTGCCAAACATCATATAGGCCCCTCCTTTACTTTAACTTGCAATAACTCAAGGAAGGCTCAAGCTAGCCTTTTGGGTGTGGTCACTGTTGCACAGGTCAGGCTACCACGAGTGTACTAGCTCCAGCTATTAATGCAGTGAAGACCTACCCATAAAAACCCCATGACAGAGGCAGACATACAATCCAAGTCTTCACGATGATGTTCAACTGACATAACCATGAGACAATCCATTCTCTTCCTGCAATCCTCTGCCTCATTCATTACATATCTTTCATTCACACACTTGTGACAAAGGAGGTTGGGTCCTACAGACAAAAGCCTTCCTCACTGCACAACACCGATTTCAAAGAGTTTTCAAAAGCCCTTTAAGAAAAAAAAAATTCCTTGTCTACACAAACTGTCACCTGAACAGGTATGGGAGCTTTTGTAGTACTGACAGGGGCCTCACGTGCACTACAGCAACCACTATTATTTTTACATGTGTAAAGATCTATTATCACCTTGATAGATGCATAGTACTAATGGAGACCTGACCTCTAAAATGGGTCTACAGCATTGTTATTGGAAAATGGGTATTTATTTTCCTTGGGCCTAATCCAAAGCCCAAGTCCTTCCATGGACTTCAATGGGCTTTGGGTCATGCCCCTTGGACAGACAAGGTCTTAGGTCTTTAAGTATCCTTTTATGGATATTACATTAACTTAAATTACAAAGTCATTAATGCCAGTAATTTATAAGGCTGTACTAATTGTACGTGTGTTATATAAATACTCTTTATACATATAACAGAGTTGATGAGTTAAACCCCTCAGAATGTGGAATTTAGGTTATAGCCATGAATCAACCTGATGTGAAGAGATGCTAAGCTCCAGCAATTCCTACTGAAATGATGGAATCTGAGGTACCTAGCAACTCTCAAGATCAGGCCCAGAATGTCCAACATTACAGCTAACCCGCCTGCTCCCTCCCCCGTGAATTTTGGTAGAAATAGCAATACCCTCTAGATTTTAGGATGTGGCACTGGAATATGTATAATACAGTGGTGGGCAACCTGTGGCCCATCAGGGTAATCCGCTGGCAGGCTATGAGACAGTTGTTTACATTGACCATCCACAGGCACAGCCATGCAGCTCCCAGTGGCACAGGGCTCGCCGTTCCTGGCCAATGAGAGCTGTGGGAAGCGTCGGCCAGCACGTCCCTGAGGTTTGTGACATATTAAAGAATCCTTTAGGTAAAAGCGATGAGGGGGTTTATAGTTATGTTTAAAGCCCTAATATATAGAAAGCGTAACTATTTTATATCCTTAATATTTAAAAGCCACTCTACAATAAAAGCCTGTACCTTTGTAATGTGCAAGAAAAGTAATCATTGAAAACCTCTGAAGGCTCATATCATGTTTTTAATCTATTCCCATTCAATGCTCCGAGCAGAAGTTTGCTGTTGTGACGGGTAGGGAACATACTGAATTGATTACATACTGTGTTATAAATGAGTTAATCTTATTCCTTGAGAAATGATTCTCCCATTTGTAACAGGAAAATAAAAACAAACAAGGGAAAAGGGGCAGATTTAAGGCTAATGTTGAACCTTAACTATTTCCAGGCTTTATGACACTTATGTTTTGAAGTATAATGTTGTAAGACTCAACCACCTCATTTAACAATTATAAAGCAAATTTAATATCTAAACATTTTAAAAAGTTACCTTTACTAGGTAATCGTTACCTCAGCCTGCAGCTATACATATTATTGACATATCTCTGTTCCAATCAAACTGCACTTGGTACAGAATTGGGGGTAGGGACAAATTTGACTTTAAACCATATTTACCTCCCTCTGACCCTGGGGCTGGCCAGGGACCAGGTTGATCCCTGGCATAAATCAGAGTAGCCTGAGAACTGTTCTATTTTCTACCCAGCTGCCCAGGGCCTTAAGGGACCATTCATACCTGGGGGATCAGCTACATTCACCTTATGCTACCTAGGGATTCCCTGACAAAAGGGGAATTCTGAGGCAGCCAATTAGGTTGGCTCTTCAGCTATTATGTACTACAGGAGTGGGGCCAGAAATATCATACTCAGAGTCAACTTTTCAACCCATGAGGCAATAGAGTTCACGTCTGACCCTCAATACCACTCAGCACAGATATTGTACTGTGTATCAAGTGCCAGCTTTTTATTTTATCAAGACCATTCCTGTCACTTTGCTTGAAATAAGCAATTGATTTTATCATCCATGCAGCCACCAGAATGCATATTGTGGCTTGCACAATTCATGGTAATGCCTATAATGTCAGTTACAATGTGTGAAATTTCTACTCTTAACTCTTAGTTGTAGTCATCACCAACTCTTCTAGGGCTTTCTTGGACTCTTCCTCCTTCTCAGTCAGAGCTTTGGCCTTGCTTACTGGGCAAGTGGCAACTTTTTATTGTCAATAATAAAAAATAAGAAGTTGAATTGATATAGCAACCATTCACCCCAGGATTTTGAAGTGCTTTGCAAAAAGTGTACAACACCTCTGAGAAAGACCTAAGCATGTTAGTAATAATTTCATTTACCACAGAAGTTCAGCCACCTCTGGTGGAACACAGAATGTGACAACTGTTAGGCAATACACAACTGCACTAAACAATTGGTGAGCACAGGATGTGAATAGGAAAATTGCATCAGATTGAAACTGCATGGGGACATTTAGACAGGCCAAAGTATCATTATCTGAGTTGAAATTTAGCCTTGTCACTGGAGTTTAACACTCCAACTCTTATGAAAAGTGCTGTTATTTCTTTAATGACCACAAGCGTTTAGGGTGTTGATTTTGCCTGAGGCAAAAGACAAACAATTTAATAAGGACTCAGAGAGAGAAAAGAGCACTCTACAGGATCACTCATATGACTTCTTGCAGCATTTAGGCATGCAAGTTTCTACTGATACCTGCTTAAAGCAAACAACAAAAACAAAAGGATGGAAGTTATATTTTTTTTAATACAAGTAGTGAGCTCCTGAGCATTGGATCAAATTAACCCATTATTAGATTAAGAGAGAGACAATGTATATTCTATATTATATGCTTATTCACTACATGTCTTATGACTACTGTACAAATACAACTCCTGTGCATAAAAGATACAGAAAGACTGTGCTTGCTCTGCCCACAAACACATGGGATTTTTTATGATGTTTTTCCATCGGAGCCTCCAATCACTCCCGGTTGATTATGTATGGCACAAACGTGACGTGTTCTCTGCCTATGTCTTTTTTCTCTTTTGCTTGTATTTTCATATGTGCGCTGGCAAAATTATCTAGTTCTAACGCAGGATCATACTTTCTTTCCTCACTTGCCCATTTGTCCACTTAAACATCTGTTAAAGACAATCATTTTTAATCTTGTCAGGGGTATGTGTGTTGTGGGGATGAAAATTAGTTATTAGCTTAACTTTTCATCCATGCATAATAGGATGCTAAAATCAGAGATGTTTGCTTTGGGCCATGGGAAGCATCCTACTCTGAGCCTACAAATTCTGCATTTATAAAATGTAATATATTTAAAACAAACCAAACAAACAAACAGAAGGCAAGTGCCTGCTTAAAATAATGAAAGGGGAAAGACTGCTTCTTATATATTGTCTGTTATAGTGTCTGCAAGGTGGTGAAAGCACCTTTGTACCTGCAATAATAGGAAGAACATACTGTAGTTTCTGCAATTTGTTAAAATATTATTGTGGCTAACAGAGCCAAAAAGCTATAGTAGGATCATCCTCTAGTCAGGATTTCCCTCCAAAACAGGAATCAGTCTTGTGAGGTACTGAACACCCTCCATTCCCCCTGATGCCCAGCAGCACTTTGCATCATTAAACCCTGTAAACAGAGTAACTATAAACAGGAGAAGGCATATCTGGCAAAAAACAAAAATTCCTACTCTTAAAGCAATACCAGGGACTCTCACCACCCTCAGTATTTAAAGGGGAACTGGCATCTCTTGAGTAAGATGTCATATGAAAGGTCATATCTTCGCTCCCCACTGGGAACAGCTGCAGCAGGACTAGGAGCCAGGGATTTCTCCTTGCTACTTCCTACACAGAGCAGTGGCAATGTCGCTTTTCCTCCCCCTCTTCTTCTGCTTTTGTTAAATCAGCCAGAGCTGGGGGTGGGGAGGTGATAGAAGTTAATTGCTACATTCCATGGGGACTATCTTGGGATCTCTATAATTGGCAGTGAAAGGAATCAGTAGGTTCAGAAACTTTCAAGAATACCTTTTGGTGTCCCAGTCCTCTCCCCTGTGTGCAGGTGCATGGCATATGGCATCTTCTAAAACTGGCTACTTAACAAATACACGTAAGCATAATGGCTGGTTTTATAAGCGAGGCAGTGTTGCGCACCAGTGTGCTGGATGACAGGATCGAGCATTTGGACTGCCTACCAAGTGTTGATGAAAAGCCACACAGATTCTCAATTCAGAAATTTCAGTTTTTCCTCTGTTCCTGTGTTCATTTTCTTTATCAGCAGGGGATGACTTAGACTTTCAAAACGGATTAACATTTTTAAACTGTGGGAGCACTTTGTGTGGCATCTCAAATGATTTTAACCCTTCGCTTGCCATTCCTTGCTGCAGCTTCTCTGTGTTTTTGGAATATAGGTTCAGCCAAAATATCAGCACTTCGGAAGTGATGTACTTTATCTTCAGGATGTCCTTGGAGTTGTGTTTCTGACCAACTTGCACAGTCCAGGAGGCATCAGCTAAATCAATTAGCACTTTTGAAAGTACAAGAATAATATAATTAACTGTTATGCCTAACTGAACGAAAAACATACCTTATTTCAACTTTTTTCTCTCTCCTCCTTGTCCCCCTCATGATCCCCCTCCAAATACAGGAGAACTCAAGCAAAAGCAAAGGGAATGATTTCTTGCCTCTTGGGGAAGCATATTTTAACTGTTCTCTGCACAGTACACATTTTAGAACCAGCATGAGTGAGGAACCACAGCACTTAAAAGTTGGACAGCACATGATGGCTTTTTTCCATCCCAATAAAGAAATGGTTACTTACTGTAACTGTGATTCTTCGAGACGTGATGCAGATGAGTATTCCACTTAGGTGTGTGCACTCCCAGCATCCTGGAGCCAGAGAATTTTACCTAGCAGTGGCCACAGTGGGGCAATGCTTGAGCCTTTTGCCCATATCCCCTCTCCTGGCTATATGAGGTGGTGCCTCCCCAACCCACTCAGTTCCTTCACATTGAACACCCAGAGACTAGCCTCTGATGCAGAGGGAATGGAAAGTGGGTCATGGAATACTCATCTGCATCACAGCACCATATGGAGTTGAAGGTCCAGAGCAGCAAACCAGTTGTTCTGAATCAATGTGGGGAGGAGAGCTGATAGGATGACTATATGGAACTGCATGTATCTGATACATTTGTTGAGGGTGCGGAGGTCAAGAATAGGTCTTATCCCTCCCTTGGCTTTGGAAACCAGAAAGTTCTGGGACTAGAAGCCTTGATGCTGGTGTTCCAGAGGAACTTTGTCTTCCAGTCCCAAGGCCAGCAAAGAGTGGACCTGCTTGAGGATCAGTATCTCATAAGAGGAGTCCCTGAAGAGAGACAGGGAGGGATGGTTGAGGGGAGGAGTGGAGAGGAACTGGATGACCTAGCTCAATCTGATGGTGCTTAGGATCCAGCTGACAGATGTAATCAAGCCCAAACATTGTAAAAGCAAGCTAGCCTGTCCCCAAATGGAGGAGGAGTAAAGGAAGCAATGACCGGACCACTAGTCTAGACCAAGGAGTCAAAATGGGCACTTGTGGAGTACCAGGGGAGGGCATGTCAACTTGTTGAACCCTGGACCCAATTGCCTCTTCCTCTGGGATCTATGCCTTTTTCTGGGGTAATCCTGCTGTCCTGAGGGAGGAAAATGTTGCTCAAAGGTGCATTGAGGATGGTACTGTTACTACTGTTGGCCACTGAAGTGATGCCTTTGCACTGCTGGTGTATACACTCGCAAGGAACATAAGGTAGCTTTAGAATCCTTGAAGGAGTGCAGGATCTTGTCTGTCTTGTCTAAAACCAAAACCTAGCCATTGAAAGGCAAATCCTGTATTGCCTGCTGCACATCAGGAGCAATGCCTGAATTCTGCAGCCAGGACACCCTTCTCATGGTCACCATAGAGGCAATAACTCTGGCTGAAGTGTCCGCGACATATAATGCATACTATAATGAAATCTTGGCCACTAAACAGCCTTTGTTGCTAAAAGCCCAAAATTCCTCTTTGGAGGTTTCAGGCAGTAAATCCATAAATTTAGACATAGATATCCAAATTACAAAGTCAGGACAACAATGCCTACTGGTTCATAATCCACATTTGCAGGGAAGAGGAGGTGTAAGTCTTCCTGCTCATTAAATCAATCCTTTTTGTGTCCTTGTCATTAGGAATGGACTTAAACTTGTCCTGCCAGGCTCCATCATTCACTGTGGTTATGACTAGGGAGTCTGGGGCCAGACGGGAGTAAAAGCCCTCAAATCCCTGCACCAGGATGGAATAACTTTTCTTCATGTGCTTTGCAGTAGATGGTACTGAAGCTGGAATGCTCCAGAGAACCTTTGCAGGCTCTAGGAATGCATTGTTCATAGGAAGAGCTACTCTCCCAGGGGCAGATGGCTGCAGGATATCCATTAAGTTATGGGTGTTCTCTTGCAGGAACTCTGACTGAATGCCCAGGGAAGCAGCCATGCATCACAAAACGTCCTAATAGTCCTTGAAATCCTTTGGTATTGCAAAAGAGGAAGAGCCAGGCACTGCTGAATAGTCCAGGGATGAAGAGGAGGCAGTTAACTGTGCCAAGACTGGCTCCCATTCCTGGGCTGCTGGAGCTGGAAGGAGCAGCTCCATGGGCTCCACATGGGGAAGGCTCACTGATGCCTGAACCTGCCGTGAGTCCACAATTCCCGCCACCGATCTGCCTGGCAACCTCACTTTACAGCGAGCTGAGGAGTGCGACCTCTGTGACTGAGGACTGTCCCACAGATTCCACTGGTGGCCAGTAGGTGCCAGGCCAGAGACCCCTGTCCCTACTGCAAAATGAGTGCCCATCTTGATGCCCGCAGTGCTCCATGAACAGTCCCCGATGTGGGTTGGGTGATGGAGAGCAGAGGAGGAAGATCCTGACTTTGATGCAGAGGAGCGTTGGGTTCCTGGGGATAAAGATGGAGCCACTCCCGAAGGAGCGAGTAACCAGTCAGACTCACCTGTCTCCCAGCATGGGGCAGGGACCTGTGCCAGTGCTGGAAGTCGTGTCAACCCTGAAGTCAGTGGCAGTACCAAAGCAGCTGACGGTGCCGAGGTGGAGGATGGTGAGAGCTGCCACGGTAACATTGGCAGGACCAGGGAGTTTCCCAGTGCCAAGGAGGTCCCTTGCTCTGAGCCCAGTACCGGCCCTGCTTCCACAGACTGTGGAAGGGGCACGTTGGGGTGTGGTGCAAGGGTTCAGTTGTCTGTCCAGCTAACAGGACTACAAATGATGAAGCCCTGGCAAAGTTCTGGACCAAAGGAGAGGTCAGGACAGAAAGTCTGTAGCTGCCTGGTACGCCGCTGATGTGGAAACAGTCAGTGCCGGCATCACCCTCATCAGTACTGGACTCAATGGATGCCCAGAGGCCAGAATCAGAGTTGATGATACAGGGTCTCTAAACTCCCTAGCTAGTACTGGGGAATGGTTAGAGGCACCCATGCCATCCCATGCACCTGCACTAACCCCGTGCTGCTCCCCACTTGACAGAAGTGTCCCTACAAGAATCAGAGTAGTCTTGATTGGTCTTATGCAACCTTTTCCTTGGCACACTCGATGGGGAACAGCTCCTCCATCTCTTTGGAGGTGCTGGAAGTAGTGTCAACCCTGAAGTCAGTGGCAGTACCAAAGCAGCTGATGGTGCCGAAGTGGAGGATGGTGAGAGCTGCCACGGCAACATTGGCAGGACCAGGGAGTTTCCCAGTGCCAAGGAGGCACCGGGAAACTCCAGAGCATGAAACAGTAGCAGTCTCAGAACATGAGGGCAACCTCCGATCCAATGAGGGCCTCAGTTCCGAAGTAGGCCGCATGGCCTGGCTGAGCAGGTTCCGCTTTAGGCAAAGATCCCTATCCACCTGAGTCTGTTGCATGAATGATCTACAGATCGAATGTTTCTCCTTGATGTGGGCCTCACACAACACAGCAAGCTCTGCATTTGGGGATCATTGTGGGGAATCACTCCCCCACAGGGCAAAATGTTTAAACACCAGTGAGGGCACGTGACAGGTTGCTCAACTCACCGGTGGATGATGACACCTCCTGGAGGTTCTAGGATCAGCTCAGTCAGGCCAATGCTTCTTCCAGTGGTTACACCCTGTTAGCTTCTCCTCTTCAGCCCCTCTCTCGCTCCAGGAACCACAGCATCCTCTTCATAGCTCAACCCCCCGGCTAGGTCACTATTGCGGTTTCCCCTTCTGGGGTAGGAAAGTCTCTTCTCCCAAACAAGCTCAGGCAATCCTCCTACTCAGTGCTCCACCGGTGCCAATTCCCCCGTGGCTGGTTGATGAATCCAGGCCCACCCTCTACTCTGAGTGCCAGCTCAGGGACCCTCTAGCCAGCAGTCAAGGCCTGTTCCAACCTGTACCTTGCTGCATTTTGCCAAGCCCTTTCCTAACTATCTGGCTCTCCCTTCTTTCTCTGGGTCTGCCAGCCTCACCACTCCCTCCTCTCAGGAACCAACAGCAGGCTTCATGACTCTGCAGCCTCCAAAACACTCCTCCCTTTTCCCAGAGAGTGACTGTAGCCTTTCCCAGCTGCCCCCTCCTGCCTTTTTTAGAAGCCCCACCTGTCCCTCACAGGTGAGCTTCTCTCTAATTAGCTGCCTACAGCCTAAAGCTCCCCCCCCCCCCCCCGCATTTGCAGCCTAATTAGCTGATTGGGCCCACCTGGCCTAATTCAGTTCTTGCAGAGCCAGTGTGGGAAGTACACCCCATGATAGGGGAATACTAAATAAGCACAACTAACAATCTAACTAACACTCAGGGTACTACTAACGATATACAACTAGGAAAAAAAGACACTGGAAATAGCTAGAGGTTGTGCGGTGAAGATGGCACAGAACTCCGACTCTTGTCATGGGCTGGGCGGAAAGAATGAACAGACAGGAGTTGGGGCAGCAGCACCTCATATAACCAGGGGAGGAGCTATGGCCACAGGTTGCAAGCTTTGCTCCTCTATGGGTACTCCTAGGCAAAATTCTCGAGCTCCCGGGGGCTGGATGTGCACACACCTAAGTGGAATACACTGTTGCATCTACTCAAAGAAAAATTATGTGTATGAGATGCACATAGGATCTGCTTCCAGCTGAGAAAACTTTTGAACAATGGCTACTGGCTTCCCTTTTGTCTGCTGTCACCTGTGGATTACAAGGATCATTCTCTGGTCAAGTATCAGATGTGGTGGTCAGAATGCTAAAGACAGGCAGAGTGGAGCAAACTGTATGTTCAGGTAAATGAGGAGCAGAGCTCCCATTGACTTCAGAGGGAGTTGCATTCTTATCTCAAGGACAGAATTTGACCCGTAAATAAAAACATAGGGTAGGCTACTAACTGGCTATTGCTTCTTTTAGATCTGTTCAATTCAGTGATGCCAAACACCACAGAGTACATTCCTTGTTTGATTAGTACCACATTTTTTGGTCAAATAATAGTCAGACACAATAAGTGTATGAAGGGGCCACTAACAAAACAAAACTACCTTTTATTCTCTTTCCCAAAAGTGTTGTGATAGGCCTCTGAGCAAAAGTCTAACAAAATAGCACATCCTAACACTAAGTTACACACACACACACACACCTGTTATGTATAGAGTATTTCTTCATCTCAACATGCTTATTTTATGTACCGACCTTAGCTTATGTCTCTCTTAAGATGCACATACTCACAGTTCCTTCTTTGGTTTCTTTTCCCTTAGCATGGCAGTTTGCACAAACACTCCCAGGGCCCCTCCCTCAGCATTCCACCAGCTCCCTTTTATGACCCTGCTTTAGAGAGCTCCTAGTTCATCCCATCTGTGCTCAGATTAGTGTGGGGGTATTGCAAGCTGTTTTTATTATATATTTTTGTAAATTTCACCATTAATGGCTCTGGCCCTTAAGGCTTTCCCCTCCAAAAAAGGCAAACCCTCCCTCCATGTATCCTTCAAAAAGGACAACAGAACAATGCATCTGGGACTCTCTATGACACGTCATTTTGCAGATATTATGAGCGAAAAAAGAGAGAGACATTTTCAAATGTGAATTTCAAGTAACTTCTCAAAACACTATGACTGACTTTTTTCAACGTTTACCAAACTTTCCAGAAAAACTACCCTGGAATAAGATGCAACACATGAGATTTCAGGAAAACCATTTTTTGGAGAAGGGGATTGTTATTGGTTTTTTTGTTTTTGTTTGTTTGTTTATGCAAGTTGCAGGGAAGAGGACAGGTTGAAACTACAGTTTAAATTGGGAAATTGGCTTAAGACTTAATGGAATGACTTCCTCTGCTCCATATTATATTCTTAGCAAAAAACCAAAACCAATCCCTTCCCCAAGATACAAACATTAGAAATGTGTTAGATAAACTGGCTATTTATTGTATAATCAGTGCGTTAGTGATCTGAAATAATCATTATGATGTTTATATATCTCTTTATAACCAAAAAGAAGCCATAATACTGTGGCAATTGATTTATAGTTAGGATTGGCAATTAAATGGATTTTTTTCTGTAGATTTTTTAAAGTATTCATATAATTGGGATCTTTGGGGTTTTTTTCCCCCTAACCTTAACCCTCCCCCACTATTTTAAATATGATGTACGAAGATCATTCGTATTGGGGCATGCTTTTCCTTTTCTATTATTCTTATATTAATAAGTCAAGTGTCAATTCACCCTATTTTGGTAAAACTTGGTTGCCTGTGTAAAACATTGTTAATTTGTAAATAAAATGTAAAAAAGTATCCATGGAATATTCACAGACGTCCCAGCAGTTTTGCTAATGTGTTTTGCTTGTTTCCTTTGATCATGCTTCTGTTCTTTCCTCCTAAAGGAACTTAGATCACTTTTTTTTTTTTACTTCTGTGGTGAAAAGTGTTCTTCATCAGAGAGGACAGCTGCATCCCATCATAGGTAGCTGAGGTCTGCAGATTCACAACAACAATCTTCTTTCATTCCATGCAAAGCAGATCCACAATGCAGCTCCCACTGCTGTTGAAGAGTATGCCTGCCTGCCTACACAAGCACTGATGTTAAGAGTCAAGTCACCATTCTGCTTTCCTGTTTTCTTACATTATGTGGGTCTCTCTGCCTCTCCACTCAAAAGGCTGACAAATGAGATGACAAAAGAAAACACCTGTTTGGCTCAACATTGGCAGCATTGTTAGAGGGTGGAAAGGACCAGGAAGGGTTGGTGATAAGTAGATTCAGTTCATAATGAAAACAGACTCTCATCTGGTACTCGTCACAATTTGTACAGCCCCTCCGCCCACGCGCGCGCACACACACAGAGATGACTATTTAAAATGCTACAGTTCCTATTTGGAATTTTGCCCTTTTGAGTACACAAGAACAGACTCTGAATATAGAAGTTCATTTTTGTGGCTATCAAGGAAAAATTATTCTCTCATCCCCAAGCTTCGCTGATGCTCTAAGTATTATCATGTCCATAGCATGTAATAACCTTCTGGACACCCAGAGCAATGCCAACCACATGTGACAACAGAAAATTCATTACAACACAAGAGTTAATGAGAAAATGTTAGTGTAAATTCTCAATGTTCAGATGATTTTTTTTCAGTCTAACTTCTCTGAAAAGAACTGTACTAAATTAGTTATCATATCAGAAAGATAGTCACACTATATCTATTTCTAGGTTTTATTCCCTTTCCATTTTGCTTGAACTGTCATGATCAGAAACAGAAAAACCTACAAACTTCCTACTCTACAGTTTTCAGACAATTATAATTCATATGACGGGGACAATGAACATTGTTTTCTCATATTCATATTCTTGTTTTGAAGGCTAATTTTTTTAAATGCTTTCCTCCCCACCCCCGCAAATTAAAACACATTTTCCCCAGATGTACCAATTATTTTGTAACTGAACACTTAACCCCCCCCAAGTCAATTGTCAAAAAATAACATTTAAAAATACTTTTTAAAAGAAGAAGACACAATAAGTATTTAATAAGCATATGGCTGAATTTATAATTATTGAAATTATGCATCATAGCACAAGGGGTCAAATGAGAACCTGAAAGAAGAAAACAGATGAATTCCATTCTGAAAACACTCACTGTGAGTTTGCATAAATCCTCCTTTATTTCGTTGTGAAGTTTTTTTAAGGTTTTTTTTTTCTTCCCCTTGCTAGGAGTCTTATGAAACTGAAATGTCAAGTGAGGGCTGCTTCATATCATGTTCTGTCAATCAAAGTAAGGGAGGCTTTATGCATCTGTTGCTAGTATATTGACACTTTTTGAAGAGTGTTTCAGTGGGAGTGAGAATAAATAGAGATCCTTCAGGCACTTTCTCATTTATGGATGAGGAATCAAAGCAGTCTGAAACTTCATTTTCAGCCTGATACCCTGAAGATTGTTGGCTGATAATTCTGGATGGAACAGCTTATCTGGGAGGATTAGGGAGAACATGGGCTTCCTATTACTGCTGGCTTCAGCCTATTCAGCTGGGCAGACTTTGTCACACAGTATCTGTGCCTTTACATATGTCACTAATCTTATCTATATCTTTTCAGCTTCTTCTGTTGGAGCTGTGGTTCCCCTGCCTAAACCTCCCATTTCTTCATTACACCAGCTGTATATAGGCATTAGCCTTCTCTAACAGCCTTTCTGCACCATGTCATTCAGTAATGGCTAGTAATGCAAAGGTTGCAGCCTCCAGGAGAAGGTAATGGTAGTGCTTTATCTCAGATCCAGCAGGTCTCAAACCAGCATATTAAATGTATATCACCCATCCTACCCACCCCCTCAAAAAATCCTCACATTTTTGACCAAATCCGCTTAACAAAATGAAATAATCTCAACAATAGGATATATTTGTGCGCATTAAAAATAATGAAAACATACAATTTTGGGCAGTGCTTTTGCCTCGTACCACAGGAGTGTAATATAAAAGTCACAATTGTTATGAGGTTACAGAACAACATTATCAGTAGTGATGTTCACTTCACGATGTTACCACTGTTTCCCAATGTCCCTAAAACACAGGCTTCACAAGCTAAAATTAGGTTTGATTAGTTAATGGATCAAATCCTGCTTGCCTTACTCATGCAAGGCATCCCAATTCCCAATTAACTCAATGTAGACTAGTGTCCTCGTGCCCTCCATAGAACCTAGCATAGGAGACCCTTTTCCCAGTGTACCCTGGTCCAGGGGCTGCAGGGCACGGTGTCGTCACCCTTCCCCTCACCCCCGCCCCAGCCAAATGGGCTGGAAAAAGTTGAACAGGTAGAGCCAAGCCCATAGGAGCAACACTAACTTCCTGTTGATCAGGAAGAATCCTAGCCAGGGTCCTCTGCCTGCTCAGCCGTGGACTCAAGCAGAAGGACTCCAGGGCACCAGGTCCTATCTCCAACTCCAATTCTCCAAGCCATGTGTGCTGGAGGAATCCACCACGGAGAGCAGCAAGATTTTCTCCAGCAGTGGTTAGGAGGAAAAACAGCAACAAAGCAACTATGAGGCCTCCCAAGACCTTCTCAGCCCTGGGAAGCCAGTACATTGCTTTTTACACTTTTAACTCTGGATAGTATTTACTGCCTACTGATTTGTGGTTTACCCCAATCTGCTCCCAACCACTTCCCTTACCATCCCTCCAGCACCAACTTCCTCTCTCTCTCTCCTCCATGCTATTCTCTGGCCTTTCCTTTCCACCTTTTTCCACTCCTCATTTCTCCTTCTCTCTCCCCCCTCCCACTTTGATGTTCCTATTCACTCACCACCTATTGCCATTCCCCCATCCCTATTCCTGCCTCCATTAATATAAATAAATTAAAAAACAACAAATGAATTTAAGAAAAGAAATGGAACTAATAACATATGACCCCAATCACTTTGCCTGTCTGTGGTGCCCGTTTCTTAGGCCTTTTCTTAGGCCTCTTTGCCTTTTTTGACTGTAAACTCTTCAGAGCAGCACACGTTTCTTCCTATGTGTTTTCATAGTGCCTCGCATAATGGGTCCTTCTCTCTCTCCATCTTGTTTGGGCCCTTTGGGTGCTACCCCCATACAAATAATAACTACAAAAATCATAACTGAATTCTGATTAATAACTGAATGGTACAATTTGGCTATTATCTACAATGGGTAAGTCAACCAGCTCCATATGTGATTAATTTTAAATACCATACAAGGAAGAAAAAAACCCTCCTGCTTTTACTGCCCTAGCTTTTGTTTTACTTTAAACTGCTGAGTTATTAGGGATCTGTATCATGTCTGTGTCCTCAAGGCTGAAACAATAAGCTTTATCTGAAAGTGACAAAAATAATCTCTCTTCTTCATAAATGATTGCCTTGAATGTCACGCTTTCCCCACCCCACAATTGCCAGCCCAGTCAGGGCCATGTCACTGAGCAGAGGTCCATTTTTTATTCTGTGACCAGCAGGAGCAACAAGTAGTATAACCTATATCCCAAAGCTGTACAAATGCTGCTGAATTATACAGCGGGGGGGGGGGGGGGGGAGGGGGGAGGCACAGCCAAAGAACGCCATGTTTTCTCCAGAAGCCTAAGGGAACTCAATGCTGGAAACTGAAGGAAACAACGTGTTACAGGAATGGAAGGTTTCCTTGACTCCTTACAGGATTTCAGAGACTCTGAAAGCCACTTGATGCAGATCCTGCAGGGATTTGTTCATTTCCATTGGACATTCATGGTCACTCATGGATTTAAAGAAGATACATTTCAGGTAGTCCTAGGAAAATTATTTTCACTTTACTAATCCAGTTGATTTGCTCATTCCTAGGCTCTTGCACATGGAAATGTTCAAAACACATCGGGCTAAATTAAGCTCAGGGTTGAGTGAGTGATGGTGTGCAAAAGCTCCACCCCAGGAGCCACCTGCAGAGGAACTAATTTGGAAAATCACAGTTCATCTCTTCTTTCCCTCTACCTCCAGGAAGGAAGTAAGTGTCTGATATAGGGCCCACTGAAGTCAGCGGGAGGCTTTCTGTTGACTTGAGTGGGATCTGGATCAGGCCATAAAAGTTACTGCAGTCCTTGAAAGGGTGGAATTTACTTCCCCCTCTCTCACTTTGCAGGTGAGTAGAGAGTGTAGAGCCAACGATTCACACCCAACCTCTTCCTGCTCATAAGCATGAATGTCCGGAGAGCAGGGGCTCTACCCCAGACCTAAGATTCAGGTGTGCCATGCAAGGGGATGGGGATGCAGGCCTTACTCCCATGCCTGGCCAAGGAAAACACAGGCACAGTTTATTCTGAAGTGACTTTTATGGCATGTGCAACTGGGACATTATAAATATAACAAGACAGCAGAAGAAGAAACATATACAAATAAATTAAAAAGTTTAATGAAATTTTTGGAGAATCAGATCTGCTCTGAGAAAAGTCTCATTTATGAAAGCATAACATGGCAAGGGATGCATGTGAGCTAATGATAAGAGCAGGGAACTGAGAGTTATGATTTCTGGTTTCTGTACCTAACTCTACTACTGGCTTGCTACGTGACCTTGCACAAATAATTTAACCTCTCTCTGACTTATTTTATCCACCTATGAAATGGGTATAACTACTTTTTTGCCCAACTCACAGCAAGGTGATAAGAATTAATTAATGCTGAAAAACTCCTTGATATCCTCTAATAAAAGACATGTCCTACTGTGGGCTTGATTCTCCATATTTGCATGTTGTGCAGTCATTCACACCTGAACAAAAGTGGGTGTAAAGTGATACAATTCTGATGTGATAATGTTATTTAACCCCGCTTTGCACAGGTGTAAAAAATTACACCAACAGGCAGTGGAGAGTCAGACCCAGAAAGTGAAAATTAATTATTAATAAAAGTTACATACCATCCTGCACAAAATACAGTCACCAAAGCTTGTAGTTTTTATTGACTTTTATTAATGTCCAAAATTTAAAAATGGGAAGTGTTGTAATAATTTGACCTACAGATTTACCCTAATTGTAATCTCCATGGTAAAAAGTATATGAAATTTTATAAAATGTTACAATAACCTATTACAACAAAAGCTGATGGAAAGTAGGTCAAGTTGCTGGTCGTAATGAATACAAACAGGTGCAAGAGAACCAGACAGACTAAATTAGTCCAAATAAAAAAAGGCCACCTTGCTATAATTCAAGGACTATGCTGAAATCATGCTTGGTAAAAACAGAAAATGTGGAAACTGAAATTAATGAACCAAAATCGGTGTGTCGTAAATTAGACCTAATTGGGGGACAAATTAAAAAGAGGATGGGCTATTCCACCCGCCATTCCCTTTGTGTGTCCTTAAAGAAGGAGATGGGGAGGGGGGGAAGAAATAGAAACAGACACCAGCTACTGGAACGAGCTTCACCATCATGGCTGCCACTCCCACCATTTCCTGGGACCCAGGGCCTTCGTCATCCTGATCCTGAGAAATATCCTGATCAAATCAGGCCAGAGAGATCCCAATGACAAAGCCATCCCTACCAGCTCCAGCTGAATCCCAAACACAACCTGAGAAGAAATGGGATCGTACTTCAGCAGCAGCAACAGCTCCAGCCCATCTCATTTCTCTTTTCCCCAAAAGGACAGTTATTATCGTCTTTGATACCATCAAAGAGACTGTCAAACAAATGTGCTGGGGGAAGGGGGAGCTCCTTTTAAAAACTCTCTTCAGCTAAAGGGTTGGGGAACAAGAAATGATGTTAAAATGAAAGCCTTGCTTAATACTTTCCATTACAAGTGCCTTAACTGTTTCTCCTTCGTCTCCATGTCATTAATTAAAAAGTAAAAAGTATTTTAATGGTGTGTTGTCATAGTACTAAACAGAGAGGTCTCTATATACGAAGCCCCAGTCTTTGTGTAACACTGTTTAAAGTTGGACAGTGACTGGGGTATGTTAATACCTTTGGCCCATTTATTCCATCTAAATTAATACAACTGAGGCCCAGATTCTGTGTGTAAATATAGATGTGCAATTTTCAACCTAAATTTGTGTGTGCAGTTACTGCAATTGCTAGGGCAAACTTGGTGACTGTATTCAAAAATAGCTTTACTGAGTAGCTATATGCAAGCTCAATCACCTGACTTGCCACAATTGTGTGGCACACATGCAGAGGTGCAATTGCATACACATTGTTTGCATGCACTGCTTAGTCCTCCAGTTCTTAAGCAGTAGTAGTTAATCTGGATTTTAAAGAGTTTTGTTAAGGTAAGAGCAATATAATTTCCATTAAAAGCTTGAGTTTGAAGTGTAACATGTCATTTAATAAGCTATTGTAAGTTTATAAGACATGACTTCATTCTGGATTGGATAAAACATACAATCTGTAAGGCTGTGTAATAGATAGATCTAGGAGTAGGAGTAGGGAAGGAGAAGAAGGATGTTCTAAGGGTTAGGGAATTAGACTAGTACTTGAGAGACATAGGTTTAATTTCCTGGTCTGCCACAGATGTCCTATGTGACCATGGGCAAGTCACTTAGCCTCTCTGTGCCTAAGTTTCCCATCTGTAAAATAGGGATAATAGTACTTTGTTCCCACACAGGTGTGTTGTGAGGCTAAATATATTAAAGATTGTGAAGCAATTTGAGATCTACTAATGCAATACAATAATAATGATGATTATCATTATTATGGGGAAGTGAGAGTCAACAGACTGACATTCTCTTCCTCATTCTTCCACTGATGTGCTCTACTGACTTTGGGCACATCTCTTAGGGCCTAATCTAATTCATGTTGAATACATATATATAGCCAAAGAGACTCTTAAATGATATATTATATCTTGTTTTCAAGGAGTATGCTCACTTGAGTTGTATCCACTGTATGCCTGGAAAAGAATAAATTTATATTCAGAATGGGCATTTGAACAAGCAGAAGTACAAGTGTCTATTTACATATGCAAATGAGGGTGTTTGTATGTGCAAGAGGTGTACATAGAAAACTTTGAGAATATATTACAGGAGTCTCTGAAAATGTGAACCAGGGGATAAGAATTCATTGGGTAATAATTAAATAGCATTATGAAGAAATGACCTATTGAGTACGCTTCTGAGATGATCAAAGAACATGAACATCTCAAATATTATACCATTTTTTTTTAAAAGACACACTCAGTAAGCATAATCACAATTTCCCTGTGAGACACTTTATTCTAGTCTGGCATCTTAAGCAATTCCACTTGCCTGCACCTGATGAACTCCAACCATCAGATTAAACTGTTCCAGTGATTATGGCACTGCTATGTAATCAAGAGCGTCAATCTTGTCTGTTATGTCCTAGTCATATTAAGGGCCTCACCCTTTCCCAGTGGCAAAGCTCCCATTGAGCTGAATGGCTCAAGATCAGGCCTCATATGTTTTCCAGTACTATGTGGCAGCTCCCAGCACCAGCCTCCCTTTTAAAGGGACTTCAGAAGGTTTTTCATGATAAGGAAGAATCAAGGTCATTTCTTTATATGAGGGAAGTGATTAAACTATGAACATTCAAAGACAATTCACATTTTGTGCTGGGACTTTCCTCTTTTTAAGATGCTTTAAAACTATGATGAATTAGAAAGAAAAACAGAACAAGTACTTATTTCTGTTTCTTTGTTTTGCAAACCAGTCCAGCACATTTTGCAGTAACAATGTTTTTGCTTCTAAATGATCAAAGGACCATGTGATCCAATCAGGTCAGCATCTGCAACAAGCCAGAACAACACAAACATCCTTAAATTTCCTATTTACTAATGATGTTCACTGCAGATAATGATGTGCAAGTCGCAGGACATTTTAAGACAAAAATAAATAGAAAGGAAACCAGCTTGATGATATCTATAATAAGAACTAAGTAAAATCTTTTTTTCTTCTCGCTCTTTTTGTGTTTTATAAGGATTGAGGCATTTAATGGGTCTGCAATTTCTTATTCTCTGTTCTAATGGCCCAGCTTACCATTGCAAAAGTCAAACCAGGTTTCTTTGCCATTGTAGAAACCTTTAACACCTTTCCAGGAAACTTTTTTTATGCTATTAAAATCCTTTTGCTACTTACATATTCATATTAATGTTAGCATAAATAAATAAAATAGCATAGCAGTAGATATGGTAGAAAGGACAAGACAATTGTCAGAACAGCTTAGATCTGAGCATATTATCCCTTGGGTCAGACAAAATAAATTTGTTGTTCCTTGAAAATAAAACGTATTATTAATTAATTATTAATTATTATTATTATTAAGAAGAAAACACTGAGTATTTCTATATGGATCAAATAAAGCTGCCATATCCAGAATTAAATGTAAATATGTTCAGCATATATGTCCTGATAAAATAACCAAACCAAGTAATTTCATTGATTTGATCTTTTTGTCTCACTTCTCCATTTAATTTGTTTTCTGGAATCTTATATTCCCATATGTCCAGCCTCCTCCCCCAACTATTGCCCCAATTCAGCAAATCCTTTAACCACATATTTATCCTTATGCATGTGAATGCTCCTGTCAACTTAAAATTAAACATATATTTAAGTGTTTTGCTGAATCATCCATATGCCCCACTTTCCTTCAGATTAAATGACGGTTCTGATACAGGTTTCAGAGTAACAGCCGTGTTACTCTGTATTCGCAAAAAGAAAAGGAGTACTTGTGGCACCTTAGAGACTAACCAATTTATTTGAGCATGAGCTTTCGTGAGCTACAGCTCACTTCATCGGATGCATACCGTGGAAACTGCAGAAGACATTATATACACACAGAGACCATGAAACAATACCTCCTCCCACCCCACTGTCCTGCTGGTAATAGCTTATCTAAAGTGATCATCAAGTTGGGCCATTTCCTGCACAAATCCAGGTTTTCTCACCCTCCGCCCCCCCACACACAAACTCACTCTCCTGCTGGTAATAGCCCATCCAAAGTGACCACTCTCTTCACAATGTGTATGATAATCAAGGTGGACCATTTCCTGCACAAATCCAAGTTCTCTCACTCCCTCATCCCCCTCCAAAAACCACACACACAAACTCACTCTCCTGCTGGTAATAGCTTATCCAAAGTGACCACTCTCCCTACAACGTGCATGATAATCAAGGTGGGCCATTTCCAGCACAAATCCAGGTTTTCTCACCCCCCCACCCCCATACACACACAAACTCACTCTCCTGCTGGTAATAGCTTATCTAAAGTGATCATCAAGTTGGGCCATTTCCAGCACAAATCCAGGTTTTCTCACCCTCCGCCCCCCCCTACACACAAACTCACTCTCCTGCTGGTAATAGCCCATCCAAAGTGATCACTCTCTTCACAATGTATATGATAATCAAGGTGGGCCATTTCCTGCACAAATCCAGGTTTTTTCACCCCCCCCCCACCCCCATACACACACAAACTCACTCTCCTGCTGGTAATAGCTCATCCAAAGTGACCACTCTCCCTACAATGTGCATGGTAATCAAGGTGGGCCATTTCCAGCACAAATCCAGGCTCTCTCACCCCCCCCCCCCCGGAAACACACACACACACACACAAACTCACTCTCCTGCTGGCAATAGCTCATCCAAACTGACCACTCTCCAAGTTTAAATCCAAGTTTAACCAGAACGTCTGGGGGGGGGGTAGGAAAAAACAAGGGAAAATAGGCTACCTTGCATAATGACTTAGCCACTCCCAGTCTCTATTTAAACCTAAATTAATAGTATCCAATTTGCAAATGAATTCCAATTCAGCAGTTTCTTGCTGGAGTCTGGATTTGAAGTTTTTTTTGTTTTAAGATAGCGACCTTCATGTCTGTAATTGCGTGACCAGAGAGATTGAAGTGTTCTCCGACTGGTTTATGAATATTATAATTCTTGACATCTGATTTGTGTCCATTTATTCTTTTACGTAGAGACTGTCCAGTTTGACCAATGTAAATGGCAGAGGGGCATTGCTGGCACATGATGGCATATATCACATTGGTGGATGTGCAGGTGAACGAGCCTCTGATAGTGTGGCTGATGTTATTAGGCCCTGTGATGGTGTCCCCTGAATAGATATGTGGGTACAGTTGGCAACGGGCTTTGTTGCAAGGATAGGTTCCTGGGTTAGTGGTTCTGTTGTGTGGTATGTGGTTGTTGGTGAGTATTTGCTTCAGGTTGTGGGGCTGTCTGTAGGCAAGGACTGGCCTGTCTCCCAAGATTTGTGAGAGTGTTGGGTCATCCTTCAGGATAGGTTGTAGATCCTTAATAATGCGTTGGAGGGGTTTTAGTTGGGGGCTGAAGGTGATGGCTAGTGGCGTTCTGTTATTTTCTTTGTTAGGCCTGTCCTGTAGTAGGTGACTTCTGGGAACTCTTCTGGCTCCATCAATCTGTTTCTTCACTTCCGCAGGAGGGTATTGTAGTTGTAGGAAAGCTTGACAGAGATCTTGTAGGTGTTTGTCTCTCTGAGGGGTTGGAGCAAATGCGGTTGTATCGCAGAGCTTGGCTGTAGACGATGGATCGTGTGGTGTGGTCAGGGTGAAAGCTGGAGGCATGTAGGTAGGAATAGCGGTCAGTAGGTTTCCGGTATAGGGTGGTGTTTATGTGACCATTGTTTATTAGCACTGTAGTGTCCAGGAAGTGGATCTGTTGTGTGGACTGGACTAGGCTGAGGTTGATGGTGGGATGGAAATTGTTGAAATCATGGTGGAATTCCTCAAGGGCTTCTTTTCCATGGGTCCAGATGATGAAGATGTCATCAGTATAGCGCAAGTAGAGTAGGGGCTTTAGGGGACGAGAGCTGAGGAAGCATTGTTCTAAATCAGCCATAAAAATGTTGGCATACTGTGGGGCCATGCGGGTACCCATAGCAGTGCCGCTGATCTGACGGTATACATTGTCCCCAAATGTAAAATAGTTATGGGTAAGGACAAAGGCACAAAGTTCAGCCACCAGGTTAGCCGTGACATTATCGGGGATAGTGTTCTTGATGGCTTGTAGTCCATCTTTGTGTGGAATGTTGTTGTAGAGGTCTTTTACATCCATAGTGGCCAGGATGGTGTTATCAGGAAGATCACTGATGGATTGAAGTTTCCTCAGGAAGTCAGTGGTGTCTCGAAGGTAGCTGGGAGTGCTGGTAGCGTAGGGCTTGAGGAGGGAGTCTACATAGCCAGACAATCCTGCTGTCAGGGTGCCAATGCCTGAGATGATGGGGCACCCAGGATTTCCAGGTTTATGGATCTTGGGTAGTAGATAGAATATCCCAGGTCGGGGTTCCAGGGGTGTGTCTGTGCGGATTTGTTCTTGTGCTTTTTCAGGAAGCCCACCTTGATTATCATACACATTGTGAAGAGAGTGGTCACTTTGGATGGGCTATTACCAGCAGGAGAGTGAGTTTGTGTGTGTGGTTTTTGGGAGGGGGCTGAGAGGGTGAGAGAACCTGGATTTGTGCAGGAAATGGCCCAACTTGATGATCACTTTAGATAAGCTATTACCAGCAGGACAGTGGGGTGGGAGGAAGTATTGTTTCATGGTCTCTGTGTGTATATAATGTCTTCTGCAGTTTCCACGGTATGCATCCGATGAAGTGAGCTGTAGCTCACGAAAGCTCATGCTCAGATAAATTGGTTCCGATACAATTTAAGACCATCTGAAACTTTTATTTGCATTTTAGTGCTCATCCAGGCTCCTAACCACTACATATAGTGAGGAGTTTGTACTGCTGTGAAATATGACTCTCACTCTGTAATGATAAAAGAAAATGGTGTTTGTAATATTATAAAATAAATAATCCCATACAAGTGTTCATATTCACATCAGCCTATACACATTTCACATGTTGCAAGATAACCTTTCTTATAGACAGAAAAGGAAATTTTATCTGCTTAGCCATGGAGTCTTTTAAAAATAGTGCAGAGCCCCCCATAAGCTATCAGTCATACAGTACACATCTTCCATATGTGACAAATGTAATCTTTTGCTCTTTCAGTGCTCAAACAGCAAGGTGCTGAATTCTAAGGCATTCTGCTTCTTTCAAGATCAGGCACTTAGTGCAGTTGGTGCTAAATATGCCATACAGTTTAAGTTAAAGTAACATTTTTTTTTCCAAATTCTGCTAGTACAGGTGAGCCTCAGTGATCCGAACCTCAATTGTCCATGTTTTGGCTATGTTCCTGGAATCCAAAATTCATAAATAAAATTCATGTATTATATGAAAAATTCTGGGTAACCACACATTTCCAATGTTCCCTGAGATATCTAGATAATTAGGATTTAATTTTTATTATTGTCAGGCAAGTAAGAGAACCTTAGAAGATGGAATAGGGACAATGAGTTATGTAGTGAACTTGCAAAATGCTGATCAGTATTTGTTTGTTTATTTTGGATAGCCATAAGTGAATTTGATTAAATGTTAGTTCCAGAAAAAGTGAGAGACCAATAGCCATTCTAGAGTATAATGAGATGCTGATTAAGGTGAAACATACCCTTGTTAAGGATGTAAAGAGGTTATTTTACCTCTGTATTTGGCACTGGTGCAACAGTTGCTAGAATACTGTGTCCAATTCTGGTGTCCATAATTCAAGGAAGATGTTGATAAGTTGGAGAGGGTTCAGAGAAGAGCCATGAGAACGATTAAAGGATTAGAGAACATGCCTTATAGTGATAGACTGAGCTCCTTGAGTCTATTTAGCTTAATGAAGAGAAGGTTAAGGGGTGACTTGATTACAGTCTATAAGTACCTACAAGGGGAACAAATATTTGTTGATTAATAATTGGCTCTTCAGTTTAGGAAAGAAAAGTATAATACGATCCAATGGCTGGTAGCTGAAGCTAGACAAATTCAGATTGGAAAAAGGCATACATTTTTAACAGTGGAGGTAATTAGCTATTGGAATAATATAGTGCGGGTTGTGGTGGATTCTCCATTACTGGCAAATTTTAAATCAGGATTGGATATTTTTCTAAAAGGTCTGCTCTAGGAATTATTTTCGAGGAGTTCTATGGCCTGTGTTATACAGGAGGTCACACTAGATTAGATGATCACAATAGTTTCTTCAGGCCTTGAAATCTATAAATATTGGATAGAAGAAACTGTCCAACCTGCACAAGTGTATATGACCCCAGTGTTGCCTCTGAGTATATGACTGCTATAGCTGAGAGATTCTTCTTCAGAGACTCTGGCTGTAATTAGGGCATTCATGGTCTGCTCCAGCTTCCACTGAAGTCAATGACAAAACATTTATTGACTTCAGTGAGGTAAGATCAAGCCCCATTTGCACCCACTGAGGTTGGGTATACCCAACTCTTGATACCTGTTAGTTTTTCTTTAGCTTTTCCTCACACACTCTCAACACACTTCCAAAGTTGTCTGGGTCAGGGTGGATTTTTTTCCCCCATTTGTGTGTGTGTCTGGCATAGCCATTACATTCCTGAAAAATCTGTCTTTTGTTTAAAATTGTGTGTATAAAATTATTAAGTGGTTGAAAAAATTCTGAATATTTCCAAAAGCGGCAAAGAGTCCTGCGGCACCTTATAGACTAACAGACATATTGGAGCATAAGCTTTCATGGGTGAATATTTCCAGTTTCTGTAGCACACATATCTTCTGGCCACCAGCATTTGAAGAAAAACAGAATGAAAATATTTGCAGGGGTTTTTTTTTCCACCAAAGTGATCACAATTCAGTTGCATCCATGCCAAATTTGTCATTAATATTTCATCAGATTGCATAATTTGTTTTTCTTTTGGAAAAACTCCCTTTTTTGTGCATTTGCCATACAATTCTTCAATGACAACTATGGCAAAATCCTCACACACAATTCTCTGGCCTATCATAAAAAGCACTGACTTACTGTTGGAGTTTCAAAAAATCACTTAAACTGTTTTTTTGTAGAGGAACTTTTGCTGTAGGAAAAAATATATATACTTGGAAGCTATTTTATATCTAAAACTTCAATGTTTCTGTATTCTAATTTACTGGATAGTTTTAAACTGGAGTCTGATACTGCAAACCTTTACTCACATAAGTAAGTTTATTGTTCTGTCTCAATGCTATTGTGAGTGAGGACTACTTGGGTAATTAAGGTTTTACATGATTAGAGAGCTGTTCCCAGATATTTTTATGTATTTAAGTCTCAGCACCTTTTGGATAAAATTCTTCTCTGTGCAAAGGGCCAACATAAATATTTTGCTTCCTTTAAGTACCATTTAACCTCTCAAAATAGGGATTAATTGTGACTTAAGTGGTGCATATGCCCTGGGATAGCCCTTTGCAAAAGGATGAATTTAACGCCCAAAATTAATAAAACACATTTTAAATAAACATTAATAACTCAGTATTGTTTGTCTTGTCCTTGGCTATTGTTTATTCAACCTTAGCAAAGGCTAGAAACTCCACACACATTTTTTCTGAGCCACTGAGTGCAAGTAAATCTGTGAAGGATCTTGGGTATATAGGTATGTGAAATGCTAGTGTGTCTTACGTAGCAGAGGTCTAGTTTTAAGTTGTCTCCTGAAACATTTCTTAATTTATAGATACTGTGACCAGATAGCAAGTGTGAAAAATCGGGACAGGGGTGGGATCAGTGATGAGCTGCCAAAATCTTAACAACGGGTTCCCTCCTAACCCCACGAGGGGGTCGTTGCCCACCCCCGCCCCCTGGGACTCCTGCCCCATCCAACCCCCCTGCGTTCCTTGATGCCCCCCCACCTTGTCCCCTGACTGCCCCCATAACCGGGCAGGAGGGTCTCGTGCGCCACTGTAGTGGGTGCCCACCCCACCCCTAAGAGCCAGAGGCACCTGCCAGGGGGCGAGGTGGGGAGTCCCGGAGGTGCTTAGCTGGGGCAGCTCCCAGGAAGCATCCAGCAGGTCCCTCTGGCTCCTAGGGGTGGGGGAGCGTAGCTGTGGGGGAGCAGGAGGAGCGGCCGCTCCCCCACTGATCACATCAAAAGCGGTGCCTTAGGCACCAACTCCCTGGGTGCTCCGGGGCTGGAGCACCCACGGGGAAAATTTGGTGGTGCAGAGCACCCACCGGCAGCTCCCCGCCCCGCACCCGGCCCCAGCTCACCTCTGCTGCTCCTCCTCCCCTGAACGCGCCGCCCCGCTCTGCTTCTCCGCCCACTCCCCCAGCTTCCCGCGAATCAGCTGTTCGGCAGGAAACTGGGGAGGCAGCGAAGCAGGCGGCGGCTTCACGCTCAGGCCGAGGTGAGCTGGGGAGGGTTACCTGCTGCGGTGCAGGAGGCCCTCCTCGCGCCCCCCCTGCCCCAGCTCACCTCGGCCTCCCTGGGCCTGAGCAGGAGGCCGCGGCCTGCGTCTCAGCCTGCCCCGGCTTCCCGGGCGAACAGCTGATTCCTGGGAAACCTGGGGGGGCAGAGAAGCAGGGCGGGGTGGGGCGGCGCGTTCAGGGGAGGAGGCGGAGCTGGGGTAGGGTGGGGAGCTGCCGGTGGGTGCTCTGCACCCACCAAATTTTCCCCTTGGGTGCTCCAGCCCTGGAGCACCCGTGGAGTTGGCGCCTAAGGCGCCACTTTTGGCTGGTTAAATTAAGAAGCCATTTTAGAACCGGTTGTCCCTCGCAGAACAACTGGTTCTAAAAGGGCTTCTAAATTTAACAACCGGTTCTAGTGAACCGGTGCGAACCGGCTCCAGCTCACCACTGGGTGGGATGTAATAGGAGCCTATACAAGAAAAAGACCCAAAAATCCAGACTGTCCCTTAAAATCAGGAGATATGGTCACCCTATTTATAGAACTAATGTAAAATATCTGGGTCTTGCAAAATCATTAATATCTTTTCATGGAGAGAAATGCCATACTGAAAAAAATATGTAGCAGGCTTGGCAAATTTTGTTGAATGCTTCACAAGTTTACGAATCCTTATCTTAATACCTGTTACCATTTGAAACAAATGAACAATTCACAATTAATATTTCCTCACACAAATGTTACCTCTTTTCTGCAAGCAATATAACTTATATACTTAATATATCTGTGAACGGATTATGGTTTCCTCAGATTCATTTGTTATTTGAAATTATTTTTAAAATTTAACATTATAGGTTAATCATGAACAGTTATCTGCAAGTATATGATATTTGGGTTGGGTTGATTAGTTGTGATGAGCCAAATAAATCACATCACATTTTTTCTCTTTCCTCTTTGGAACAGCAGGCAAACACTATTGGCAGAAATATTGGCACATGATTTCAGTGAATACTCATGCACTGAAGTTTGCTTTCTGTGATCATTAGTACCAGTAAAACACAATAACTCAACATTTGCAGAAAGCAAATACAAAAGGAGATTGTGATCGTCATGTAGCCATAACAAAAAATACTCACATTTTTAAACAGTGGAATGATTTAAGCATATGCTACTTGTAGGGTGGGAGGTGAGGTCACAGATGCAAGCTGAAGTGGTGGATGATATTTGATGACATGCTATTTTATTTTTCTATTTTTTGTTATCTTTTGGTTATCCTTTTACTTGTGTTGAAAATAGTCCTTATGAAGTTACAAAATAGACCAACCACAGTATTAACAAATAAACAGATATCTAACGAAGATTACATGTTTTGCTCCCAAACTCCCACGGGACGGAACTGGAGTTGATTGGGCATGTTTTGGTCCCCCTCCCCCGTTTCATTCCACTGCATTATATACATTTAAATGATCACAGTGTTGAAACTACAGCACGGATGAGGAATTTAAGCAGTTATTAATTTTAAAAATGGACTAAATTTTGGCTGCAGTGGAAGAAGTGTTAAATCTTTGGCTTAAGAGGCAAAATATTACCATGGGATAAGAGATGATGATCAATAAACATGATATTATTTCAACTGAGATTACTAAAGATGAAGAAGTGTTGAGAAATCAAACTGATGACCTGAGACCATTCAATCCCCTCCAGTGTGTAGCTTGAAGGGAATAAAAATTGCAAAACTACTGCCGAAAATGGAGTGATGTCCACATAAAAGGGAAAGGTAGCAACCTCTAACCCTGTTATGTAGCCACTCACACAATGTGCAACTTTGTATCAGTGCAAACAGGGATATGGCCAAATAGAACAGGAGGAAGAGGACAAAGTAAGGAAACAGTGGCATGTACATCTTTCTGAATAACTTAAATTTCTTTACAAAGAGATATATTACCACTGCACAAGCATAACATCCTCTCCTTGTATGTCTCATGCACATGCAACTGCTACCCACGGAGTCAACAGCAGTGAGAAAGGAGCTAGCTGTATTGCCAGTCACTGGTAATGGGGAGGAATCTAGAAGCCATGTAGAAGAGCATAGGATATACATGGATTTCCTAAAATCCACAGGGTTTGGACTGGACTTCCCAGGGATGCTGTGGGTAAATCCAGTTTGTGTGAGGAAATTGGTTTTCTGCAAGTCATGACCCTAATGGCTCCAGATCCCTACCAGCTCCACATCTAAGAAGAGCAGTGACAGATTTTTCTATTCATCCAAATCTCTGATTCTCCTGTAAGTGTGATTGTAAAACTATGATTCTCCACTAACTACTTCCCTTCAAAGCTTTTTATAGAAGGATGGATATAGTTCCTGGAACATATAGTCTGATCAATATATAAAAGCTACTAAGATTGAACTGGGGCTCATTTAAGAGTTTGGGTTTGAACACTCATGTTCTGTGGGGGGACCAGAATGTGAATTTGTATCTAAATCCAGACTTTGTGATTGGCTCTATTTCTACAAGATCCAGGCTCTGAACATTTCTGAACTTTAGGGCAGGTTTTTCCAAATCCAGATCGCTATTTGAATTTTGCAGTTTGGCCCCATCTCTACAATGAACTGTACAGTTCCATTGGACAAATTGAAACCATGCAACAAAACAGCAGCAACTCTTACAGGGCCAAATCCTAGGCTGCGTCTTAACTGTGCTTGGCTCAGCTCAGAAGGGCATTTGAGAATTTAAGCTACTCTTATGCCCTCCGCCTTAATCTTGGGCACACTGGCTGCTGTCTTGGTCACTCATGGAAATTAAAGCAGACTCAGAACTGCTCCACTTTGTACTGGCTACCAGTGACCTTGAGGTTTGTTCCAGTGAGAGGGAATCACCAAGGCAAAAGAATGCCCTGTCCACGTTCCCTATAAGGGGTGTGGGTAAGAGACGGATTCCCTTACACAAAGAAATCCTTCAATGGTTGGCTCCAGCAGATTTACAACCCCTCTGAGTGACAGACTGGTGCAAAATGGATGCATTACAGCTCCGAATCTGGCCCATATTCTCCTACAATAGTACGGTATGCAAAAACGGGCACTACTTATGAAATTAGATATTTCAGCTAGCTTTATTTATTCCTTCCTAAAATATGCTCTGAAGACAATCCCCAATTAGTCTGGGAGCATGTGTGATTCCATGGGCAAATTAATAATAGAAAGGTAAGGAAGGTGTCATTTGATTTATAAATTCTACAGGCGCATAATTTCAATGCTATCCCCCTCTGCGGCAGAGGGGACTTGCTGCTGCTGCCCCAGCTCCCAGCTGGCGGAAGTGTTGATAATACAATGTCAGTGGAAATGAGTTAAGTTGGGTATCAATCGAAAGCCTTATCTCCAACAAATGCAATGTTACCAAACATGACAAACCTAGAATAATTATGCAGATACATATTTTTGAAAATGTTTAAAAATCAACTTTTTTTTAAATTATACTTTAACATGGGCATCTCAATTATGCAGCCCTCACAGACTCAAACTGTGGCCCTCAACTGAAAGTACTGTGTTTGTTATCAGTTAATGCTCAGAACATGACAGCTGATTAATTATTTTATGTTACAGATTGAAGCACTCCTTCCATTGATAGCAAAGTGATTTGCCATCATCGGCAAAAAATGCAGTTCAATGGTATTGATTATCAGCTTTGTTTATTATGCTAAAGGAGTTGCAATGAGGCACTAGTTAAGACATCAGCATCCAGCCAGAAATTATGGGGCTCTATCTGAAAACAGTATGCCTATATTCACACATTACATTAATTACAATCCCAAAATAATTTATTACAAAATACTTGTTTTTACTTTGGTCTTGATCATTTGTAGGCATCAATGGGGAGATGATTAGTACTGACTAGAAGCTGAATCTTTGGAGAATACCAGCATTAAGGACCTGGTTAAACACAATGCTTGTTGGCACCTTACATGCTATTCGAAGCATACCCAACAAACTGAATTTGGCAAAATTTTAATACATCGAGCATTAGGAAAAAGTTGAAGACACCAGGATGTGTGCAAGCTATGGTGAAGATGTGCCTTATACTAGGTCCCATGGCATGTGTTTCGAGAAGAACACATGCTTCTTCTGTGGTAAGCTGGAAGCCTGAAGGCATCCATTAAGAACAGTGTCAGTACATGAAATAGATCAGAAACTATATGAAGCAGTCCATCTTAGCAAGAACTAAGAACTTGCATGGGAAGTACAGTGAGTGCACTGGTTCAAAAGATTCCCTATCACATTGAATGCTACCCCAAATATGTATGTAATGCGTTGCATCAAAAGGGAAAAGCAACTGAAACAAATACTGATTTTACTACTGCAAACTATGCCACTCAGCTGGAGTTCAAAATTGTGTCACAGAGGCTCTAATGGATGGGAAAGTGGTGGTGACAGCCAACACAGAGGCTAAATACAGACGATCTGTGTGAGACTTTGGGAAAGTACTAGTTCTCCATGGTTCCGCAATTGATTTTCGAATGGGATATTTGCCAGGTGAAAAGCAAACTAATGCACATCTTGTATGGTCTTACTAAGCCAGCACCTACTGACAACATGTCTGGAACTTTATGCCAGCAGAGGCCTTTCAGCATAGCGATCATAGATGGTATATCTGAACTGTCAAAAACCAGAAATTGCTAATATCTGCTGAGGTTTGGCTGAATGCTTCATTAGAAGGCTACAGAGAAAATACCTTACCACGAAGTCTTACCACGAAGTCTACCTCACGTTTGACACATATTCAGAGCAATCAATTAAAAATATTATCAGAACGAAGAGACTCCATGGTACTGCACCTGTTCAATACAAAATCACTGACTTCATGAACATCTCCAATGTCACAATGAAGAAGTCATCACTATCTCATCCTTACATGAAGGACAAGTTAACCACATACTTTGCGGGGAAAACACTTCAGCATGCAAAGAATTGCTCAAAATTTTTCATCACATGGCATAATAAAGCTGCTGCCTTGCACTGTTCAGTGAAGTTTCTATATAATTCTCATGAGGAAACTGACACTAAAATTATAAATGCTGCACAGAGAGGCGCTACTAAACTCTGGACTTTGGCACAAGACACAGATGTTCTAATGCTCTTTGTGAGATGCTACCCAAGACTTCTGAAGATTCTGTTTTTGTGCCTGGGAAACAGAATCTGTGGGAACAAACTATCTGTATATACCTCAGAGATGTGTTCTTATCACTTGCACCATTAAAAGCTGCCTCACTACCATGTTTCCATCTGATGTGACACTATTGGAAGGTTGGCTGGGAAGACCAGATTATCTTTCTGGAAGGCATTTGATTCAACCTCAAAGATTCTCTCCTTCCTTTAAAGGTTTTCGGAACAGCTGAGACAGTAGATGATGAGGTCAGAAGTGCACTGGAGTTGTTCATATGCCAGGTTTACCACTTGAAGACCAACATTACAACATTTGCAGATATTTTCCAAGAAGCAGACAAATGGAGAAAAATTTCCACCTATACGGGGGGCATTTAGATCTGCTATCAAGAGGGCAAATTATCAAGCAATGCAGTAGCTCCAGGATGATAGAGTGCATCCAAAACTACCTTGCCCTATTGGGCGTGATGGGTCTCGGAGGATAGACTGATTACACCAGTTACGTATGAAATATCATGCACTCCCAAATCGATCTTTCAGCTAATCAAATGCTTATGTGCAAAGACCAGATGCTCACCACCCTGAAGATGTTTGGCTAGCAGCCTGTCTTGTACTGAGCTGTGCAAGTGCAGTGCAGACAAGAATCAATGTGACAATGTGTCTAGCAATGGTGACTTAGACAAAGATGATGCTGATGAGGACTTTGATGAATTAATGCTTTCAGTCCTACATGTCAAGGCCAACTTCCCTAGGATTACCAAAGATCAATATATATTTTTATGTAAGCAATGCATTCCTGTGTTAAAGTATAAATGAAAATTTTTTAAAAAATATTTTCTCAAATATATACCTACATAATTGTTCTAGGTTTGTCATGTTTGGTACCATTAGGTTAATGGGAGAGAGGGCTTTTGAATGATACCCAAGAACCCATTTCTGATGGCACTCTAGTATCATAATTTCCATCAACTTGAGGACCTGGAACTGGGGGCGCTGCGTAGTGAGTCTGCCCTGTCATACTCCAGACGGTGACACCAATTTTTTCTGTAGATTATTATTCTGTAGATTTTCACAGATAATGACACCTCCCTTTCCCTTACCTTTCTGTCAATAACTTGTCCATGAAATGTTATTTTATTACATTATGCTCCCAGACTAAATTGTGTTTTGGGCTCCTCGCTCTCTTTATATGCAATGACTTCCCATGAAATATTCTGTTGCCATAGAACAGTGAACATGTAGTTCTGTTTTTTCAGTGGTTCAAATGGATTGCCTCTTCTGAGCATGCTTAAATCAAAGAATACCTCCACGTGAGAGTATGCAGAGACAGCAAATCAACATCAGAGATTAGGAAGGCAGCTATACCTTAGATATCAGCAGTATCACTAAACCAATAAGCACCAGATTTTACTGATGCAGTTTTCCTAAACACTATGCTAGGAACACAACCTGTTTCTGTCTTTGTCTAGACTAGGATTTAAGGTGTGATGTTGGCACATTTTACATAACGCATGCTAATCTGTGTTAAAAGTCCAGAGCAGACAAAGCACACAGGGACAGATTTACAAAGGTATTTACAAAGGCTTTCATTTGACTTCAATGGATGTTACATATCTAACCTGCTTATCTGCTTATGCAAATCTGACTAGGCACCTTTCTGCATCTCTAGGCACCTTAATATCTTTGTAAATCTGTCCCACAGCCCTTAAGATGTGCTAAACTGGTTAAGTTAAAGCCCAGTGGGGAGTCCAGGCTTTAACTCCACCCGTTTAGCATGTGTTGAAGATAGTGTGACTTGTCTCCCACGCTGAAACTTGTCTACACCAGACTTTCCAAACAGGTTAGTCAGTCCTTGTTAGCTAACATCACACCTTAAATCCTAGTTTACACAAGGCCTTAGAAGTTAATGGAATTTGCGACTTCATTAATAGTACCACATGCTCAATTAGGTTGTCCAGAAAAAAAACATCAAAAGCCAACAAACCTTTCCCCAACCACACCAAAAATAGTGATTTTCTCTGCCCATAATTAAAATCCACTCTCAAGAGCTCAGAGTAACAGCCGTGTTAGTCTGTATTCACAAAAAGAAAAGGAGTACTTGTGGCACCTTAGAGACTAACCAATTTATTTGAGCATGAGCTTTCGTGAGCTACAGCTCACTTCATCGGATGCATACTGTGGAAAGTATAGAAGATCTTTTTATACACACAAAGCATGAAAAAATGGGTGTTTACCACTACAAAAGGTTTTCTCTCCCCCCACAAACACACTCTCCTGCTGGTCATAGCTTATCTAAAGTGATCGCTCTCCTTACAATGTGTATGACAATCAAGTTGGGCCATTTCCAGCATAAATCCAGGTTTTCTCTCTCCCACCCCCCCAAACCCACTCTCCTGTTGGTAATAGCTTATCTAAAGTGATCACTCTCCTTACAATGTGTATGATAATCAAGGTGGGCCATTTCCTCCACAAATCCAGTGTTTAACAAGAACGTCTGGGGGGGGCGGGGAGAAGGGGTTGGAAAAAACAAGGGGAAATAGGTTACCTTGCATAGACAAGCACTTTAGATAAGCTATGACCAGCAGGAGAGTGGGGTGAGGGGAGAGAAAACCTTTTGTAGTGGTAAACACCCATTTTTTCATGCTTTGTGTGTATAAAAAGATCTTCTATACTTTCCACAGTATGCATCCGGTGAAGTGAGCTGTAGCTCACGAAAGCTTATGCTCAAATAAATTGGTTAGTCTCTAAGGTGCCACAAGTACTCCTTTTCTTTTTACTCTCAAGAGTGCAGTTGGATGAACCTCACCCAGACATGAATCTATAATGCTTATTTTGGGATTTCTTGTTAATTGATTACTGTGCAGGCCACCCAACCTGTACAGACAACGCGCATAAAACTGAAATACTCCCCTTTACAGTGAACTAGTAATCAGTAGAACTACAAGGGCATACCACTTCTGTTCTGAATCCACCCATGATTCCTCCTCTCCCTGACGTGAATGCTAAAGGGATGACTCTCAAAACTCCCCCAAACCCTGGCATCAGCAGTTTACTAGGGCATTACAGTACTGTGTCATGCAGGCTGTTAAAGAAAATCTGGTACTCTGGTGATAATGTGTATATTCATTCAGTGTAAATGACTAAGTTCAAAAACCATACAATGAATCATGGTTCCAAGGCCAGACTTGCTTTGATTAACTACACTGATATAATGAAATCCAACAGAGCAATCACTGAAACATTTAGCTCCAAATGTAAATCTTGAACTCTAAAAAGAAAAAAGGAAAGAAAAGAAAAGCACGTTAGGCAAGGAGAGGTAGTGTATAATACAGCTATATTTCATATAATGAAACTAGGGGCAGTTGTAAAGAAAAGCCAATGTTAAAAAGTTGTTATGCTGTGTTTGGCAAGAATGAGTCATTTTAAATGTGTCAATCATGATAATCCAATGTATTTTTAATCTAAAGGTCAATAAAAGCAGTTTCTATAGTGGTACAATAGTTGTGCCAAGTATGAAAGCATGCATTTATAAGATTATTTGAAGTATTAACATGCCACCATAATGTGTTTTAGAGAATTAATCTCAGCTCTAAATTGAAGGACATAAGATTGATCAAGGTAAGAGAATTTTATTAAAAATGTACTGATATAACTTGTGACACTTTCATTTCAGCAAGCCTGCTGTGTTGAATTCCCACATCTCAGACATGTCTTATGATATAGGTGGAGAGTATTCATTTCTACCAAGATATAGTAGTTGATTTGTCTTGGGAAAATCTAGGAACTATGTGGCTCAAAGCCTAGAGCATGAAGGTGTCTTCATAGGCAATTGGCCATGAATCTGAAAAGGAAGGTATCTGTGTGTTCTGAGAGACATGTGCCTAACTTCCATTAATGTTAATGAAGGATTACATGCACTGAGGGGAGTCTAGTCCCTGAGGTGTTCCCTTCAACACATACATTTAAACAGGGAGTATTTTTGTCTCATTTCTTTACTATTTTGTCTCCCTTGGCCCTTCTAAGTACTAATAAACAACTGTTTCTTTTAATAGTAGAATTACGATTGGAGAATTTTCAGCACAGTCAAAATTTGAAAATATTTGACTTTGGGTTTTGTCTGTGCCAAAGATTTCAGAAATGTTATATTGGGACGTAGCAACACTGTTATAAGGCAAATCCAGCAGTCTAGCAGTACAAGGGGAAACCAACGTTAGTAGTGATTGGACATCTAACACAGTGAATGCCAGTGAAAATGAGGTAGGATCAGAGGCTAAAATAGGGAAAGAACGACTTAAAAAGGAGGAGGGAAAAACGTTCTCTTTAACCTCTGAGGATGGGACAAGAAGCAATGGGCTTAAATTGCAGCAAGGGCAGTTTAGGTTGGACATTAGGAAAAGCTTCCTGTCAGGGTGGTTAAGCACTGGAATAAATTGCCTAGGGAGGTTGTGGAATCTCCACCATTGGAGATTTTTTAGAGCATGTTAGACAAACACCTGTCAGGATGGTCTATAATACTTAGTCATGCCATGAGTGCAGGGGAGTCCTGCTCAGTGCACCAGTGGTTGGTACTGGCAGAAGTCACCAGAGTCGGAGACCTCCTGGACTACAACCAGGGAGACTGGCTGGATCCCCTGACGCTCACTCGGCACATGGGGCTCTCCAGATCTTGTACTCCCCAGCGCGTACTTCAGGAGGTGAGGGCCACTTTACCGCCCGCTGCTCGGGCCTACCTCGACTGGGTCCTGAGAGAGGGCACGCCCTGCTCACCCTCTACCTCAGACCCTCCGGACCTTTTCATCGGGCTCCTGCCCCATGGACCCAACCGGCCCTCACGTCCCTTCACCGTGAGCCGGCTGCATGATTTGCAGCCAGTTCGTTTCCAGACTGCGCCCAGGAAACATCTATACACGCTCGTGCTCCACACCCTTCACTTCCTCACCCTCACGTCCCGCTCTGACACAAAGTGGCGGGATCTCCTGCCACCTTTAGAGGGTGAGGAACCCTGGTGGGCCAGCCTATACTTTACCCTGGTCCCGAGGCCCACCGAGGATATCAGTTGGTGGCTCTTTCAAGGAGCCGTGAGCATGGGTGGGTATTTGGCGCGGTTTACCCCTATCACGGACACCTGACCCTTCTGCGGCGTGAGGGAGAAAGACTCTCTGCAGTCAGGTACCAGAAGAACTTGGCAGGAAACCGTAGAGGTGCAGGACTAGAAGAAATGCCTCTACTCAAACCCTGTGGTTCTTTCCCTCAGTTCAGACAGGGAATCCTAAGGCCATGTAGAGTGCTCCACTGCTGTACCCCAGACGGCTACAGAGAATTCTTCCTGCCCTCCCCATCAATATCTCCAAAATCCATGTAAGTTATTCAGAGTTACAAAATTGGATCCAGAGATAAAGGCTTGCTGCTGTTACTACTGTTGGGCCAAAATCAGACTTGGAGGATGCAGGAGCAACTCCAGTTAAGCCAATAAAATTATATCCACCTGTCCTTGGATCTGCATATGGTCCTATGCCCCCTGCAGTTCATCACTCACATATTTAAAATGATGTTGGTCTTGCTGGACTGAAAACCCTTACATAAAAGATGCTACAGTATATTAAAACAATCATTGCAGTATCTCTGTTGTAAGCTGTAGTGTTTTGGACCACTGTTATAATATACTGTAGCATTTGATTTAAAATGGGGTTCACAACCTCCACACAAATTCTTTCAAAAGTGGTTGTTTTAAGAACTGGATATGGGAGAAAAATATATTAGCATCCTGTGAATTAAAACCTTCCCTGCTACATACCATATTAATTATGTATGGTGTGAATGTTATGCACAAATCAACTGACTTCAGAGGGAGCGTGCATACTAATTTTACACTGTAATGATTCTATATTCACTGTATTGGGTTCAAGGCACTTGAGACATCAACAGAAGAGCCTTACATACAGTGCTGTGTCTCTATGAGTAGTGGTCTTGACGCAGTGTCAATATAAAGGATGGGGAATTTTTAGAATGAACATTTCTCTGAGTTAGTCATTTCATCATTAACTCTCCTTGTTATGTTGAAGCATTATACCAGACTGTTTCGGTGTCTTTCTTGGTACAAAATATATTATTATGATGGAAAACCAGTGAATTCTGAAGTGTGTTTACCAAGGAATGCTGCTACACAGTCAGCAGTCACATGGGCACCAAAAACTTAAGTGACACAATAAGATCCCCAGTGATGGACACAGGCTGAACATCTAGCCAGTCCACTGTAAGGACCTAGCCAGAGATCCCTCTGGGTCAGGGGTGGGCAAACTTTTTGGCCTGAGGGCCACATCAGGGTTCTAAAACTGTATGGAGGGCTGGGTAGGGAAGGCTGTGCCTCCCCAGACAGCCTGGCCCCACCCCCTATCTGCCCCCTCCCACTTCCTGCCCCCTGACTGCCCCCCTCAGAACTGCCAACCCATCCAACCCCTTCTGCTCCTTGTCCCTTGACCACCCCCTCCCAGGACCCCACACCCCTAACGGCTCCCCCGGGACCCTACCCCTATCCAACCCCCCCTGCTCCCTGTCCTCTGACTGTCCCGACCCCTATCCACACCCCCGCCCCCTGACAGGCCCCCCGGGACTCCCACACCAAACCAACCCCCCATCCCCTGACTGCTCCCCCCCGAACCTTCGCCCCATCCCACCTCCCCCTGCTGCTCCCTGTCCCCTGAGTGCCCCCCAGGATCCCCTGACCCAACTCTCCCGCTCCCCGCCCCCTTACTATGCTGCTCAGAGCAGCAGGACTGGCAGCCGTGCCGCCTGGCCAGAGCCAGCCATGCTGCCACGCTGCCCGGCAGGATCTCACAGCCCCACCGCCCAGAGCGCTGGCGGGACGGTGAGCTGAGGCTGCGGGGGAGGGAGGACAGCAAGGGAGAGGGAGGGGGGCTAGCCACCCTGGCCAGGAGCTCAGGGGCTGGGTAGGACGGTCCCGCAGGCTGGATTTGGCCCGCGGGCCGTAGTTTGCCCACCTCTGCTCTGGGTGGTGCTCGATCTACAAGGAGGCTACATCCCTTTAAGATTTGTCATGATAATTATAACAGACTCAAAACAGGATAATTTTTACTTATTTGTTTTACAATTTTTTTCAAACTTTGGTGCCTAAAGATAGGCTCCTACATTCAGAATTAGGCACTTAAATAAGTAGCATGATTTTCAGAGGGTTTCTGCACCTGGATTCCATTGATTTCCCTGTAAGCTCTGGATATTCAAAACCTTCAAAAAACAGGCCTCTTATTTAGGTTTCTAAATATCAATGTGGGTACCTAATTTTGGGTATCCAGATTTTAAAATTTTGGCCCCTATATACTGTATAGCTTGTTTTTAGAATTTTCTCCATTTGTGCGTGCAACCTTCCTCTTAGGTTTCCCTCCCATCATTTAACAGTAAGTCCTGCCACTTAAATGCAGACTGAGACTAAAGCAACCTAAGTTGACCTTTGATTTGAATGTCCCTTCTCCCAAACCTCAGGGTTCCACAGCTTTCTATTTTAATGAGGAAAAAATAGGTTTGATTTGAGATTTTACAAAATGGCATGATGAGGCACAAGGTGATCTGAGGATATCTGCAGAATTGATGAAAAGGCACATTCCACTACTGTGTCTAGGTACAAAGGATTATTGAAATCAAATGTTTATTGAACACTTTGAAGATCAACTATTCAATATTATAAGGAACTCATTTCTAGTTTATATTTCAAAGGAAAATCTTTTCCCTATGGACACAAATGAGTGAGTTCTGCACATGCAAACCCCAATGCCTCATGGAACCTCACTGAGCAGTCCCACAGGGTTCACATACTTAATCTGAATTCATTGTGGTTATTCAAATGCATAAGTGATTGCAGGATCAGGTTTAAGGTTTCTAGTAGAGGTGACTGAATGTCTTCAGTGGGGCTCTGTATGGGTACAGGAGTCTACTTTCACAGAGCTTATTGCAGGATCAGGGTGGCCACAGAGGACTAAAGCTCCAATTCAGCAAGACATTTAAGCACATGTTGAAGTCCATCCCTATTCAGCTAAGCAGATGCTTAAAATAAAACATGTGCTTAAGTCTAATTAAAGTCAATGGTACTTAAGCGTATGGTTAAGTACTTTGCAGAATAGGGGGCATTCTGAGGTAAGTGTCTTTTGTTTCACTAAATAATTGCTTTAGACTTTTTAAAATTATTAAAAATCAAACAAACAAAACCAGCCAGTCCTTGTTTAGTCTCTTTCTGAACACTCAAGGATGTCCTTGCTTGTCTCTAGTTTGTATAAATGGTAACATGTGATGAAACTGAGCAGCCTGTAAGCAATAAATACAGTTCATTTGAAACATTTATCATCAGCATGCAACAGATGACTAGCATAACACAGAGGGAAAAGCTGGGACCACACAGAAGGGGTGTAGGATGCACCCCTCACAGTAGTGAGTGTAACAGAGACCTCTACTGGCTGATCTTGGAAAGCCATGCTTCTGCGACTTGTCTGGCATCTTCTGGCCTGCTGTGAACTCCTTATGACTAGCTCTTCTGGTGTCTAATAGATATCTAACTTCTTTTATGGCTGGGAGCCTTTTTCTCCTTGTCTCAGTATGAGGCTCTTTCTTCAAAATCATGATGGTTACTTTAGTTATGACTGAAATTGTTGATAATGGACTCCACTAGAATGCAAGTTTTCATAAATCACACCCTGTTACATGGAGCTGGTTGATTACAGCTACTATACATTTTTGACATGCATCTTGACCAGGAAATGGTGAAAATGTGTCAACATTCTAAAATTAAAAGCAATCTATGAAGAAGTTTAAATCAGAAGATAGCAGCAGTCGGGCACAGTAAAATGAATTAGTACTTACCTATCTTTTAGACATTAGAGCAGTGGGGGGAAAAAAAATCTCAGCAGACTAACATAACTGTGATAAACCTCCAAGAGCCCCAATGGTAGAATAATCTCAGATCAGTCACCACTTTTATCGGCTAAATTTAAGAAGAATTGAAATCTGTAGTTGGGAAAAAAAATCAGCATAGCTAAGCAGGTAACACTGTCTTCTGCCAGTTGCGCTGATGTGGGTATGTCCCTCAGGTCCCTTGTGTGATTCAGCCAATATCTGCAGCATTAGGACTGGACACCTATTAATCAGAATGAACAACCCTTCAGATCTTTACTGTGAAGAATCATGAACTGGGGGACTAAATATAGGCAAACATTTCCAATAATTTTATCCTTACGGCAGAGTGACATAAGCAAATATAAATCCCACTTGTGTTATTATAGTGCCTGCCAAGCTAATTGAGAACACATTCATTTCTTTAACTAAATAAATTACTGTTACAATTATATGACCCCAAGGTCATCTTCTTTAGGAGATGCCCAACACTTGAATTAACTATTCAACTCTTCACAGTAAGTGGCCTCAGCCAATCAATGCCAGATAAATACTGTTGAAATATGCATTTAATTATCCTAGTACTTTAGCTTTTAAATATCTTTTCTTTGCCAGCAGTTGTTATTTGCTAATTTATTCTGGTGGGTGAGGGATTTCTTAGTCTCGTTAGAGTGTATTCTAAGATGACAAGGCCAACTGTTGCAGTCAAAACCAGTTACAGACAGACCATTCCCCTGGCGTGAGAGGCAACAATCTGAAAAGCACATTTTAACCCACATCCTTTGTTTTCTCAACTACAGAATGCAAACAGTGATAGATAATTTAAAGCAGCTCAGAAAGTGTCACACTCCATTTTGCTTCAAGGTTTGGCTACTAACAAAACTCCTGCTCCAATAAAGAATTCACATTTTTCTAACCTGTGAGACACTATTCCAGGGTCAAATGAGACACACAATGTCTGTAAGGTGATGAGTCATCCCTGAAGCAGTCTGTTTTAAGCCACATGCTGTGAGGAGTCATTCCTGTGCTAGGCGCCAGCCAATCCACAAAGCAGGAGCTGGTCTGGTGACTCTCATGGCAGATGTATAAGCCGCACGGGAGAAACAGCAGATCAGTCTGCTCAATGTCAGTTCGTAGTTTGCAACCCTTCTCTGACGGACAGTGGTAATATTCTCAACAGGTCTTAGCCTGCTCCAGCCTTGCTCTTGCTCCAGTGTGTTCCTAGTCCTGCTCCAGCCTTATTCTAACCCCTCTCTGGATGCCTGATTCTGGCTCCAAGCACTAGGCCTGCCCTTCCCTGTCATGGTTTCGCACAGAGTGGACTGGTCAGGCCTAGTGGTTGGAGTGAAATCACCATCAAGTGTTTTTATAAGCTGCTTTATTATAGAAGTGAGGAGAGTGTTAATTTACCTATATCCAGATCCTGCTACCACAAAAAGAGAAACAAACAAATCCTTTCAAAAACCAAGGCAAGAATCTGTCATCCTCTACTCATTTGAGGGGGAAATTAACTAGTGCAGAAGTCAGCTACTATCAGGCCTGTGCACCATATATGCCCAATTTAAGTCCTATACATAGGCCTTGTGCTAGCCCTCTGCACTGGGGTGAATTTCATCCTTTGAGTAGTACTAAGGTCTGCTCTACACTTAAAATTTGGGTCAACATAGCTACAGTGATCAGGGGTGTGAAAAATCCATACCCGTGAGCAACATAGCTATACCAACTTAAACCCTGGTGTAGACACAGCTAGGTCAATGGAAGAATGCTTCTGTTAAGCTAGCTATCATTGGCCGGGGCGAAGGTGTTCCTACAGTGATGGAAACCCCCTTCCTTAGGAGCAGACTGTGGGGTTATGCCGGCATACCTACGGCACTGTAGCTATGCCACTGTGGTCTCTATAGTTTAGATATAGCCTCAGTGAGTTCTTAGTTTCATTGAGGCTACTCACAGAGTATGGTACTACTCATAATGAGTAAGAGTGGAAGAATTTGGCTCGTAGGCATACTGGTTTGAATGCGGAGTAAAGTTAAACTCATCAGTGATTTACACCAGTGTAAATAAGAGCACAATTGCGCCCTAAATTCAAAATAATTCCAGCACAACTGCAAATTACATTCATTTTTCAGGGTCCTCCTTTTGATTTTATGTTGTTTTCCATGTAAGTAAACAAATAGATACATAAATTGTAATATAAAAAGATCTTCATTCTTCAATTATTTGGATTCTAATTTGCATGAATATTAATTCTTTTAAAAAAGAGAATAAAAATGATGACACCCTGCAGACTAGTAGGCTTCATACCTTCAGAAACAAAAATGGTTCATTAATTTTTAAGTGAGAGCCATTCATTATTATGCTTTCTGTAACAAGACTTTGATTTTTGGGGTAAATGATGACCATAATTAAGCCTCTCATAATGAACACTGCTATTACTAAACAGTATAATTTATATAATATCTCCACCCTAGAAGACTTAGTTTTCTTTTTTAAGAGAATAATCAGATAAATGGCTGAGCTTACAGGATAATACTATTATATTATATAGAAGGATATGACACATGAATATATGGGCCATACTTGTCTTTAGCCAAACCTTATCCAGTGGTTGTTTTGCCTGAATAAGAACTGCAGGATTTGTCCCTAAATTAATTCAGTGTTGATGTTGCACGGAAAGAACATCATGGTCTAAAAATGCAAAAATTAAGGCCCCTGACTGGGGAAATGGGCTGAGCCACCAGCATAACTGGAGCAGGCATCAGGGAAAGTACTCTGCAGCAGGTATAGGCCTGGCACAGAATACTTTCCCGTTGGAGTAAAGCGGAAACCAAGAGGCATATTGAGTTGCTCCTTTCTTAGGGCTTATGGCAAAGCCATGATTTATCCCTTTCTTAGAGCTTTGTGCAAGTTGATGCTCGATCATCATTCTGCCTGGAAACCCTAAGAGGGGGCCATTTAAAAAGGCAGCATGAATGAAATGAAAGCATGGATGAGCTGCTTGGAAGCAGACAAAGAGAAACCTGACCACTTAGCAATGTTTTTTGGATGGTGGAAGTGAGTCTTTGTGATTCATGGAACATGATGTTCAAGAGACAATTCAGGGTGAAAAAAGGACACAATGTTAAATTTTGCTTCATTAATTAAAAATTACTTCAAAAACTGAGGTAGCTGCAAGTGGATGGCAGGAGCACATAAGTATCTTCATTGGATTCAACCAGAGGAAAATGGTGCTCAGAAACATCTTTATACTTGCCTTTCAGGACTGTCAACATGGTAATAATTTTAGTAAAGTACTTTTGATTAACTAACAGACAGGCACAACTCTGCTTTTAGATGCTCATTATGGATAGTACAGTCATTAGCAGCGTCAAAGACCATGCTAGGATTCACTCAAACAAGAATGGCTTTAAAACCACAATGTAAAAGATCATTTTAGACCACTGTGCTGTCACCCTCCTTTAATAAAACAGAGCCCTGCCTGAAAGTTCTTGGGTATAGAACATTTTGTTAAATACTCTTGTGACTCTTGCCACCATTCATTTGACAGCATTAGCTGTATTGGAAAAATGGATCTAGGTCGCTTTCCATGAACTTTTGGGTACAAGATACACTTCTTTAGCCATAGAATTACAATCACCATTTTAATTGCAGGCAAAACTGAGCCAGTGGTCTGAAAGCAATTTAAAATAAAAACAACTGCTCATGCACTAATATCACAGAGAGGCAGAGTGTTTGTTGGAATTGGATCAGTAATAAATATACAAGAGATTGAGTTTAATAATAACAAAAGAGTAAGGCTTGAAGTTGTTGGGATGAAAAGTTTAAATGAAGAGATATCACAAAACACTGGTGGCCAAGAAGATGCAAGAGTTGTTTGTCATAACAGATTATCTTACTTGAGTGATGTTATTTTTGAAAAACATCAGGAAGTCAATTACATTTTTCAGCTGATAACGTTGACATTGTTGTGACAGACCATGCTGAAAGGAACAACAAATCAGTAAAAGAGAACACGTTTAATTCTACCAGGGCATGCAGAATTATAATGATCATACTAGTTTGTAGTAGGGGTAAAATACAACCCTTTTACACAAAATCACCTGAGTAACTTAGCTTTGTGTGGGGACCTAAGCAGGAGGTGGGGATTAAATTGCAACTACACTCATGTGCAAGGCAGCCCCTCCTCAGCTGCTGTTCCAGGCATATGCTCAAATGGTTCCCAACACCCGCAGAAGGTTCGAGCTGCTGAATGTGTGCAGTGACAGATACTATTGCCTCTCCTTATCTTGCCCACACATTCAAATGTACCTGTCCCCAAATCTATTTGGCACTACCTTCAATGGCTTGTGTGGCCGATCCTCTTGTAGACATGCAGACCCACCATATGTCTTAAACTGTGTGGAGGGCTCTGTGTAGGCACCAGAGCTAAGTTTCACTAAGAGGGAAATAATAAGAGCACTCTACTAAAGCCTTGTCTTCAGTTGTAAAAAATAATAATAATTTAAAAAATTTTTGTTTTTACCGGGGGATAACTAATGCATGGGAGCTATCCTGAGGTGGAAACACAGTGAAGACAAGATACTTTAGTTTTACTGCAAGGTAAACTAAGCGTGGTCAGCATTATACCGCCGTCTGAGGTTGACCTCACCTAGTTTCAGCATCAAAGTCTTCCTTGAGCCACAGATGACTCCACAGGCTGACATGGTTTAAGGTTTCCATAGCCAGCAGTACACTAGGGAGCAGAGGTGGGCAAATTACAGCCTGCGGGCCACATCCACCCTGCGGGACTGTCCTGCTTGTCCCCTGAGCTCCTAGCCCGGGAGGCTAGCCCCCTGCCTGGGAGGCTAGCCCCCGGCCCCTCCCCCGCTGCTCCTCCTTCCCCTCAGCCTCAGAGTGCTGCACCGCCAGCGCTCTGGCCCACTGCTCCTGCCGGGCAGCGCCATAGCTGGCTCCGGTATGGTAAGGGGGTGGGAAGCGGGAGGTCCTGGGGGACAGTCAGGGGACAGGGAGCGGTTGGATGGGGCGGAGGTTTCGGGGGGCAGTCAGGGGATGGGGAGCAGCAGGAGTTGGATAGGGGGTGGGGTGCCAGGGGGCGGTTGGGGCGGTGGTGTGGATAGGGGTTGTGGCAGTCAGGGGACAGGGAGTGGGTGGGGGGGGTTGGATGGGGATGGGGGGTCCTGGGAGGGGGCAGTCGGGGTCAAGGAGCAGGGGGGGTTGGATGAGTTGGGGGCTCTAAGGGGGGTGGGAAGTGGGAGGGGGTGGATGGGGGCGGGGGCCAGGCTGTCTGGGGAGGCACAGCCTTCCTTACCTGGCCCTCCATACAGTTGCGCAACCCCGATGTAGCCCTTGCGCCAAAAAGTTTGCCCACCCTTACTACGGAGTAATGTGGCTATGGAATTTAACCACCACTGAAAAAAGAAAAGGAGTACTTGTGGCACCTTAGAGACTAACAACACTCAAATAACTTTGTTAGTCTCTGAGGTGCCACAAGTACTCCTTTTCTTTTTGCGGATACAGACTAACACGGCTGCTACTCTGAAACCAACCACCATTGAGTTTCCTAACTATATGGGTCCGGGAACCCATTTTGCAGCTGGGTGAACTTAAGTCAGCCTTCCAACCTGAGATCCAGCCACACTCAAATTCACAATCTCCAGGATTATGGTAGAGCACCTTAACTACTCAGCCACCACATTTCATCTCATCTTGTTTACCTCAGGATAAAACTCAAATGCTTTGTCTTCAATGTCCTTGCACCTTGGGATAGCTCACATGCATTAGTCACTCCCAGGTAAAAAAAAACAATCCTTTTCTAGCAGTAAAGAGAAGGCCTGAAACTAAAAGTGAAAGGATCAGAAAAAGTCACATCAGTAACCTTCTATTAGAAATAGCCAGACCACTAGATAAAAATAATTCCAAGATATGCCCTTTTACATGACTGGAGATAAAACACACTGATATGGACAAGCCTCACTCCTTTATTTCTGACCAGAAAAAAGTAAAATGCCAAGAGACTCAAAATATATACTGTCCAAATCTATTGAATTCTCTGGACACAAAGAGAGGTATAACAGCTTTTAAAACCCATGCTTTTCAAACAATGGGCTTTCATTTTAGCAACACAAGTATCTGTTCAAGCCACAAAATGCACTTTGTTGAACAACAGGATTATTATCTTTTGCCAGGATTGGGCGGTCGTTCACACAGAACACAGAAAACATTTCTATTTTAGCCTCACCACGTAAGGCTCCAAATACCAACTAACATCCAAGACCAAATGGAAACCTACTAAACCACTCCTCAACTGGTCACGGGGTAGCTGCTGAGAAATGAGAATTACAGTCTCCCAGGCTTGAATGCCTTACTTGCACAGCACATCCAGCATCTTCTGGCCAGGAGACTGAGTGATTGATTGGTAGGAGAATAATTGCCCCCAAAGCTGAGGAGATGGGACTGGGAAGAACACACACAATCACACGGTTGCAAGCCTACACAGGGGCCCAATAGAGCACCGCAAATCCGCGTATATCTGCAGACCATTTTTGTAGATGGTGGATTGGATGCAGATAAAAATTTTGTATCCGCAAAGGGCTCTACCAATAGTATAAGTACTCTCCTTCGTGCCTCACACTGAAAGCCAGCCCTCTCCACCTTCAAAATACAATTTCTCTTCTCTGTCTCCCATTGGCTCCCCACCCCTCATCTTCCTTTCCCGGCCCAGAGACCTTCCCGGAGTCTGTTATCCCACCAAATCCTGTGTCTCCTCTCTCAATTTCCTCAACCCCACCCTACCCTGCCTCCTCCCAAGCTCCAATCCAGTCCCTTCCTCATACCTGAAGTTCTTCCATGGGGGATGGGAAGGGAAAGGGGGAGAAAAGGAAGCTGCTGTTCTTGGGCAGAGGTTGATCTCAGTCTCCAGCTCAGCCCGTCTGCCTGGCTGAACTTCCCCCTCACCGCACTCACAGCCAGAAAGGGCAGTCAGAGAGAAAGAAGAAAAGGAGGACTTGTGGCACCTTAGAGACTAACAAATTTATTTGAGCATAAGCTTTCGTGAGCTACAGTGGCTCCAGAGCAGCAACCTCCCCACCTAGCAGGGAAACAAAGAGGCTTCTAGTGTCGAGAGGCTGAAACTGCAGCTGCTTTTCCCTTCCCTCCTTATCTGCTCATCAGCCTGGAGAAAGCACTCAGCTGCACTATACATCCTTGCTCCCTCCCTGTCTTCCAAGTGGGGGCTAAAAGCTCAGGAGGGAAGAACAGAGTGTTGCCTCACTGCTCCATTTTTGGGAGGAAGACTTCCCTATAATTACACCCAGGCTGACCCATACCTCTCAACATGCCAAGGCCAGAATACGAGATACAAGGTCTGACACAGAACCAAGATGAGGGACATTTGTGGAGCACAATGCTATTGTTATGGAAGGATGTGGCTGCAGAGACCAGAGGTCATTCTCCATCTTGGAAGTCAGGGCTCTGGGCTTTGTATTGTAATCAGTTGAACTAGAGTCAGAGACTATTATTGAGGGGACACCAGAAGAACAGAGAACTCTGGGGAGTTAGGCTGGAAGCAGCTCATCTACATGAGCAGAGCAGAGCACAGAGTTTAATAAAGTTCCAATTTTTCAATGTAACCTGCATTTAATATCTCACTTTGAGAATGAAACAGGCTGCGGACTGCAGGCAGCACCAAGCTCTGGTGTTAAGAGTTATGTAATGTTTGAATAAAAATAATGTAAATGTTAAATACAAGCTCACTGTGCCATCACCAAAATATCATTCATGCAGCAAACTTCAAATGCTGAGGAATCATGCCTTTACTGTAAACAGCTACCTATAACCTTAGCTTTCTTATTCTTCATTTCCAATACATCAGTAAAAGTGAGGGGCCATGAAATTTGGATGGTATGCGGGATAAAATGAATATTGTCCTTTAAAATTAAGGACAGTTGACAGGTTTGATTGAGATGAGAGTACAGATTTCACAAAGGGCAATGAAAAGAATTACTATTAGCTTAGTCCAATGAAATGCTAAGTAATACGTTCCTGCTTTGGTAAAGCACGTAAGCATATGCTTAACTGTAAGTAATCTCATCCATATGCAGCAAAGAAGATACGTACAAGTTGCTGATTATGAGGATTACTCACATGCTTAAAGTTAAGCATGAGCTTCACGGCATTGCTGAATCAAGACCTAAAATTTTTGCCTTTTAGAGTGTTGCCTTCTTGTCAGACATTTAAGTGGTCCTTCACTATGGAGAAAACAGGGAGACTCTTCAGAGATTGCTACTGAAGACAAGTAAAATCAAAAACTGCTTTGAAAAAGTTCCAGGTTTCCGACCATGTGAATTTTGTACAAAATATAAAGGAAATAAATAAATAAAACACACCTGCAGGTTTTGCAAAACTTCAGTTTGCAAAAAGAAAAACATGTTTTGCTCTTGAAATGAGTCTTCCCTTTAATTAATGCATCTATTCACTCCTCTCCAGAAGAGCCATGTAAGGCTTATGCACTCAGCCCACAAAATAGGGCACAAAAAGGACTTCAGTGGTATATAGGGTGACCAGATGTCCCAATTTTTTAGGGACAGTCCTGATTTTTGGGTCTTTTTCTTATATAGGCACCTATTATTCCCCACCTCCTGTCCCGATTTTTCACGCTTGCTGTCTGGTCACCGTAGTGATATATGAGACTTGTATGGATCCTCTTCACAGTGGTAAATTACATCCCCAAAGTATAATGCCATGTATTATTGGTACTGATTTATAAAATAGCTGTGGCCTAATTTTACTAGACCTTGGCCTGTTTGCATTTTCCAATATGTATCATGTCTTGAAAAACACTGCCTGGATGTCCCAATCAAGCCCGTAAATGTACATCCTTCAGCAACACACTCAGCCTTTCCAAGAGAAAAGTACACTATGAAGAGAAACCAATGCGGTAGCTAGATTAAGGTTCAATCCACCAAGCATTCAATTATAAAGTAAATATATACTATGCATATGCTTTGAATATTGAAGCAGTAAATGCTACCTAACCTAAGCTCCTTCTGTGCTTTTATATTAGCATATTGTTGTTTGGTTTTGTATATTCTGCTATTTCAAGCTCTTTTTCTAAGAATGTTATAAAAAGTGCAAAAGACTAGCTCGTACATAAAATCTTTTAATGAAGAAATACCTTTAAACTTCCCTGAATGTGGTTTCAGGAAATACTTTTAAAAAAATCCTTTCAGAGAAGATATTCTAAAATGACTATTTAAAACTGGGGAAACATCAATGGATTAAAAAACTAGCTCACAGACTCCATAATTTCCAATGTGCAGCACAGACCATTATAAAATACAGGCCTGCAAGCATTGCCATGCAGACAAAACCCAACACAGTAATATGGAACTCCATGGGCCCAATCCTCCGGTCTTTTACTTCAGCAAAATTAAATTGAAAAGCTTGAATAAAGGAGGACTATGGGATTGGGCCCATATTGAGATGTATTTGACCTTGTTTGGAGAACAGTTTTGCTGTCACTCTAATTATCACAATTATGCTTTGTAAAAGACACATATGCATTCAGGACGGGTTTAACCAGAACTGAATATTAATAGATTCTGACAGGAAGGGGAGGTAAATAGCAAAGAGGCTAACTAGCACCAAAAATGTATTTCTTCATGAGATGAAAAAGTATGTTTGGCTAGCTGTACTTTCTTCACTGGAAGGAAGAGGCTTTGTTTTTTGTCCACCCACCTCCCAACCCCTTCTCTGTAAACTTCTAACTGGAACATTCCATTATATGTTAATATTTAATGTATCTGTGATAATAATGAACACTTTGTTTCTATAGATCTTTTGCATTATTTGAAAATTCGGCTTTGTGATATCTGTATTGTTTTAAGTCGTTCTTTGTGTTCCTTTTTTTGTTCACTTAAAGCATGGTTCTTATCTTTACCCAGGAGGAACGGTGTATGTGTGAATTGCGGGGTAATTAAGGCTAAACCACCTACTCCTGCACTGAGAAAAGAAAGTACTCTATTGATTAGACACTTCAGTGTATCAGTAGTATTCAGTCTATGGATTGTCAGTGGTCTGCAGAATGAAATATTTTGAGAACAAAGCAGTAGAGTATTGACCGTTGGGAAGGGAGGTAGTCCAGAGAGTATCTCCTATGAAGGGTTCTTTACAACAAAAAAAGTTGGAGAATCAACCGATTAGACAGATAATTTGACCTCAATATTGAATTTGATCATAAAGCAAACAGGGAGCCAGTGGAGTCTGCACAGCAGCAATGTGCTATATTCATGTTGGTCTTTGTCAGTTTTGTGGTGCACTGTTGCATTCTGAACAAGTTACAGCTTTCATGTGGCAATCTGAAACAACGGGGAGTCCACCTCAGTGAGGCTTTGCAACACTTTGATGATCTATAGTTGGATGCCCTCAGTCAAAATCTTGGCCCTAATTTTTAAGGCCTTTAATCAATTCTCCATGGTATCTGTGCTCCACAGCAGAGATGTAGGTGGAAAAATCAAGAATTTATTTTAAATAAAAATACCTTACATTTTCTGAAATGCAGAGAAAGTAGATAGAAAAATATATCTACAGGCTTTCTCCAGAGCTGTGGCTTGGCATGTAGAGACAAAGATAATAGGTGCCTTCAACAGAAAAAATGCAGCTGGATTTCATTTGAAAATATGACCGTGTACAGGACTGTGCTGTTGACGCTTGTGGACTTGATTTGGCTCGCATTTACATCAGTGTTGTTCTCTCTTACACTAACATAAATCATGAGTAACGCCACTGAAATCAATGGAGTAACAGCAGTGTGAACTACTGTAAATGAGGAGAATTAGGCCACTGTCTTTCCATTCTCTTAATGCAGCAAAATAGGCAATTCTTTTAATGTTAGCTTCCCTGCCTGTTTCAACACACCAGATTCTGCCATCAGTTTATATCCATGCAACCCCACTGGCATCAGCACACATGTACCTCCTCCCCCCAAAAAATTCATTCTAAATTGTATGAGTAGCTATTCATTCACTTCCCTCATTCTGTTCTTGAACTAACTTGTTAAATTAATCCGGTCTTCATTTATTTTATAGAGTCTTCGTGTTTTAAATGCTGAATTTGTGAACATCTGTTTCAATCACAGTTGCAAACCCATTCCTTTTATGAGCTGTACACATTTTGGATAGATTTACTGTTGACCTTTCTTGGGAAATTGAATGTTTTCATTGTTACTAACATTTCTATAATTGATACTGTTGTTACTGCCACCAGGGTACTTCTTTTTAAATGAAATACTGTGTCTTGGCTGATCTTCTTGCTTAAACATATTAAATGAGATAAATAATATTTAACTTTTCCAGGCTTTGAAACAAAAAGTGTGATTAAACCCTTCTGCAGTAAACAAATATAAATTGCCACTCAAATCAAATCCACTGCCAACAGTTTTAAATCTCTTATTTTCTTAAATGATGTTGTTTCCCCACTTTACTTGTCATTAAATAATACAAATCAGAGAATTATACCTTATAAGTAACTGCCACATGACTATTCAGAAATGCAATAATCAAACTAAGATGAATGAGCGAGCAGCTTTCCATCCTGCTCACAAAAAAAGTTGTTTTCCAGACACAGGAAAACAACCCAGAAGAATTTGACCTCCAGCCTGCAGAGAAATTATTTGAATCCCTCTTGGCATGTCAAGTATCTAGTAAAAAGTGAAGATTTTGTTTCTTGGCAGAGTCTGACAAAAGTGGCAGAATGTTCAAAATGCTTTCCAATTTAATGAGCATGTTGGATGAAGTGCTCTCTCATCTTGAAGCAGTTTCAGGACTTGAGGGGACCTGGTGAAGATGCCACATACATGAAGTTGACAAGTTTCTCTCTAACTAGCCTGTCTTAGAGACAGATTTCCACGTGTATATACATATGTATATGTGGTGTTGGTAGTGCCTCCTATCATCAAGCTTTTCTGACACTTCCAATTGCAAAATTCCACTTTCAGTTGCTTAGAACTTTGCCAACACTTAATCATTTGGGCTGAAGTTTTACATGCCAGTAGTCTTCCTCAGGCTGTATTGTTTTGACAAATTTAGGAAAAAATGGTTCTGCCATTTCCAAGAATGAGAGCAGGGAAAAATACGTTGCTTTGCCAGGGGCTCCGCAAGGAGATCTGCCCCCTCAGTGGCCACCATGGACCCAGTCACTGAGAACAGTTTCCAGGTCTGGAGGAGGTCCTGGTAGAAGACCAGCAGCCTGGAGAAGTCTCACAGAAGACCTCTCAGATGGAGATAAAGGAGCTGCCAGTCATATCAGAGCTCTCAGAAGCGGTGCAGGAAGGCATGCACCAGAACTTTCCACGCTGGCCTACCTGCACCATAAAGGAGCCTCTGCAGGGCCTGGAGGCGGAAGACATGGACCTGAGTGCGCAAGCACTTCAGGCCCTGCCCTGCCTCCTCCAGGAGCAGGTGGAGGACCCCTACAGAGACCCAGTGCACTCCTGGCCAAAAGAACTCCATCGCCGTCAGGAGGTTGGCCAGGAAGCCCGGGGCTGGGACTAGGGTGTTGAGCCGGTACCAGAGCATGGACAGGACTAGTTGATTAAGCACCAGTGTCCTCCCTCAAAGGGAGAGGCACCAGAGTAGTCCTGTCCATTTCTGGAGCTGCTCTGTCACCCTGACCTCTAAACCGTGCCAGTTCTCCGGCGGAGACAGATGTGTGGCAGAAAGGTAAATGTCCAGATAGAGCAGTGGACCCGCACTCTACTGGATGGCCTGAAGCGCAGGTGGGAGGGAGCTTGCCTGCCACCCATCCTCGACCACCAGGCCAGAACTCTTGACCCAGTTGACCTGGGTGGAGGAGGCTGCCAAGTAGACTGCCTGGCAAGCCTCCACCTGTGCCAAGTCACCTGAGTCCTGGACCACGAGGAGCACATAGTTGGCGTACGCCAACAGGGACAGCCACAGCTCCAGCTCTCGCAGCACCAACCCCGTCAACTTTCGATGGAGGAGACAGAGGAAGGGCTCGATCGCCAGAGCGTATAGGGAGGGAGCACCCCTGCCATACTCCCCGCCCGAAGCTGACTGGCTCGGTCAGGGTCCAGTTGAGCCTGACCAGGCACACTGCAGAGGCGTACAGCATGTGGAGAAAGCCCACAAACTGGGGTCTGAAGCCTAATGCTTACAGAGTGCCCAGGAGATACCCGTGGTCCACCCTGTCGAACGCCTTCTCCTGATACAGGGACAGGAGGGCGAATAACAGACCATTCCTACACCCAAGCTCCAAGAGATCCTGGACCAGATACAGGTTCTCAAAGATGGTATGGCCCGGGACAGTGTAGGTCTGGTCTGGGTGGACCACGTCTGCCAGCATGGACCCCAGCTGCAGCGAGATGGCCTTCGCTATGACTTTGTAGTCTGTGCTGAGGAGCGAGGTCCCCCTTCTTCGGCAATAAGGCGAGCACGGCATGCCTGCATGAGAGAGTGAGGACCCCGCTCTCCAAAGATTCGGCCCAGACAGTGACTAGATCTGGGCTGAGGACGTTCCAGAATACGTAGTAGAACTCCACGGTCAGTCTGTCTATACCCGGAGATTTATTGGTGGGCATGCGGTGGAGGACTTCCAAGAACTCAGCCAGAGTGAGAAGCAGCTCTAGCAGGTCTCGGTCACCCATGCTGACCATCAGGAGTCTGTCCCAGAGCACTCTGCAAGCGTTAGGATTGGTCGGATCCGGGGAGAAAAGGCCTGCGTAGATCACTGGATCCGTGATGGGGGTGCCGTCCTCTGCCAGAAGGCAGGTGATGTGCTTCTTTGTGCCCCTACTTTTCTCCAGGGATGCTCATGGCCCCCAATGGGCCCTGCAGCAAACCGTGACCTACCCCGTAGGTGAGCAAGGAGTCAGGAAGCCGCGGACCCGCTGGTAGGCTGGGGCAACCTGATTCCCAGTCCTTTTATCCTCCCCCATGAGGGCCCTCATGGCATGGAGGATTTGATGAAAATCCCCCCATCGCTGGAGAGCAAGCTGCATCTTGTTGCTGGAGCCACGGACGTCTTCCAGAAACTCTCGCAGCGTATGGGGGGCAAGGTCACTGGGAGGTAGCCCCTCTAAGTCTGGCTCTGGGGTCTGGGGGGTGGGAAGGGGGTCCCCAGTGATGCCAGCTCAGGCTCTATGGTCAGTGTGACAGCTATGGCATCAGGAGGTGGATGATCTTCAGTGGGGCCCCCACCCGGGAAGGAAGTCGGTTGCCCCGCACCAACGAGGGATGCCTCTGGTGACTCGGGTCCCAGCCGCGAGTCACTGGCCATCACCTCAGTAGGCTCGGTGGCCGTCAGTGGGGTGCCACCTGCAACCGGGCAGATGGAAGAATCCAGGGGACCCTTGGAGGTGGGAGTGGAAGCAGCAGTTAGGGGGAGGGAGCGTGGGAAAAGGGGGGCCAGGGTGAGGTCGCCCAGATCAAGGCCTGCTGGCAAAGGGTCGTCCTCCCTCTGGGTGACTGGGGTCAGACCCAGGGCCTCGATCTCCCCATAGATAGAAGGGAGATCACTTTCCACCACCCCAGGGTTCTCCCCACCAGCGTCCGAAGCGACGCTTGCCTCAGGGCTCTCAGGAGCTTCAGATGTTAAGGGGGCTGGAGGGGCTCCATCGGGGACCTCCATGGGAAGGGGCGCTTCTCTCCGGTGCTGCGACGTCTTCCCCAGCCAGTGGATGGAAGTCACTGGTGGATGGAATACACCAGTGGGCAAGGTGGAAGGCTTGGCATCAGTGCTCCCTTCCTGGTCTTCTGGGGGGCCTCTGCATCAGATGGAAGGAGTTCTAGAGCCACAACTTACACTAGAAAAAGCAATAACCATTGCTACTCAGATTGAGTCAGCTACAGCTGAAGCCAAAATAATGAGCATGGATACAGGAGGCACAGTCCAGGCTGTGACTCCTTTGCAGAAAAGTTCACTACCACTGCAGAAACACAATTGCAAGAGGAAAACTAATGAAAAACCACCGAATCAGCAAATTCAAAATACAGTAAAAGCATGTTTTCACTGTGGATCCCCACAACACCTTGCAAGCTACACAGAATGTCCAGCAAAAGTAGCTCAGTGCACTCATTGCAAAAATATTGGACGTTTTGCTAAAGTATGTTGCAGTAGCCAGTTCAATCAACAGGTGCATGCAGTACAATACCTGATATTACTGTGCTGAGCGTGGACAAAATCACTACTGCACATATTCCAGAACAGATAAAGTGCACTGTAAATGTTTCCGTCATACCCTCAGGCAAACCACATTCTATTCAGCTAATGTTGGACACTGGCTCAGCAGTATCTATACTACCTGATTCCATCTATCTACATCACTTTAAAGATGTGCCTCTTACTGAACCCAAACTTCACTTGGTGTGCTATTTGAAAAACCATATTCCAGTACATGGCTGCCTGCCAGTAATAGTTACTTTTGGTGATTGCTGTGTAACTGCAGAGTTCTACATTGTCCACAAAGGCACTCCTATCCTAGGCAGAGATTTATTGGCTGCTTTAAATCTCAGGGTAGTTAATGGACGAATTGATCTTCCTCAGCAAAGCACCCTTGTGGTACACACACCAGTTTCAGCTGGGACCCAACACCAGGTTGAGGAGAAACTCGACTGTGCTTATGGGTTTCTGCATAAAGTTAAAAGTGAGGAATAATGTGATGCCTGTACGACAGAAGTTACGGCGCTTACCATTTTCAGTCAGGGAAGCTATTTCAGAGGAACTTAGAAAACTTATTCAAAAGGACATTATTGAAGAGATAGACTCCTCGGAATGGGTTTCACCTATAGTAGTGATGCAGAAGAAAGGTGGAGGCATTCGCCTTTGTGTGGACTTAAGGGAGCCAAATAAAGCTATTGTGATTGACAGCCATCCTCTTCCTCACATAGAAGAAGTATTTGCAGAACTCTGTGGAGCAAAGATGTTTTCTACTCTTTATTTGCAGAGCACATACCACCAGGTTATGTTGCATGAAGATAGCAGAGACCTCACAGCATTTATTACACGAGGGACTATTTCATTTTAAACTGTTCCATACGGTCTCGCATCTGCCCCAAGTGCCTTCCAAAAAATGATGTCATTGATTCTGAAGATTCAACATGGACTTCAGTGCTATCTGGATGATATTATCGTGTTTGGAAATACTTCTGAGGACCATGACAATAACCTGCAGTCTGTACTAAATTGCATCAGCACAGCAGGCCTCCAGCTCAATAGGTCCAAATACAAATTTAGGCAAACTGAACTCTCCTTTCTGAGGCATACAATTTCACAGGCTGGACTAAAACCTGAATCAGATCATATCCTGACAATTTCAAATGCTCCTCCTCCAACAGATTTGCAAACCTTACATTCCTTCTTGAGTCTTACCTCCTGGTATGCAAAATTCATTCCCAATTATGCTTCTGTCATCGAGCCGTTACGGGAATTACTACGGAGAAGTTCAACCTTAGTGTGGACAACAGGTGCACAAGCTAGTTTCTAAACGGTGAAAGACTTGATTGTACATAGTCCAGTACTTGCACTATTCAGTCCTGCATTGCCCACAATTGTAACTACTGATGCTTCTGATTATGGACTTGGGGCTGTTCTCACACAACTGCATGAGGACAACACAGAGAGGACTGTTGCATTTGCTTCAAGGATACTAAGTAAGGCTGAGAGAAAATATTTTACAGTTGAAAAAGAAGCACTTGCTTGTGTCTGGGCTACTGAAAAATGGAGAAATTACCTGTGGGGCTGCACGTTCAAATTGCACACAGACCACAGCCCTTTGACAATGTTGCTCACCACAAAAGGACTGGAAGAGCAGGGTACCGTATTGCTCGATGGTCTGCAAGACTACTCTCTTTCAATTATGAACTGGAATGTAAGCCTGGAAACCAAAATGTGGTCACTGATTGCCTTTCTTGCCTTCCTTTGCCTTCACCAGACGGTCCACCGGAGGATGAGGATGTAGGGGTTGCGCTTATTACAAGCACTCTCACTGCACTTACAAGAGAACAATTTCAAGCTGCTTGTTCAGCTTATCCAATTCAACAAAAACTATGGGAATTTCTGACAAAGAGATGGCCCAGTCACCCTAAAAACCTTGACCCAGTTTTGCTGCCTTATTTTAGAGTTTGGGATGAACTTTCTTTGTTTGATGGCTGTGTGCTACGAGGTACACACTGGCTCCTTGTGCCAGAAGAATTACAGTCAAAACTCATACACCTGGCACACGATACTTATCAAGGAATCGTCTGAACCAAACGACTATGGGATCTGTATTGGTGGCCAGGGATGGACTCTCATGAAGCGCTCATAAAATCCTGTGTCACTTGCCAAATGCATGATAAGACAGCAGTGACATGTATCCCTCCATTACAGCCTGTTCCTCTTCTTGAATCTGCATGGGGAAAAAGTGGCAATTGACATTGTAGGACCCTTTGATACTGCTCCAATTGACTGCTGTTATGCCATCATTTTAATAGACTATTTCAGTAAATGGCCGGAGGTAGCGTTTACATCACAAATCTCTTCTGCTACAGTAATTAAAGTTCCTCTCTTCAGCTTTTAGCAGGGAAGGTAACCCCAAAGAACTGGTTCCAGATAATGGTAGTCAATTTACTTCCCTGGAGTTTGAAACTTTTCTAGCACAAGGGAACATTTTACACAGAAGGTCATCCCTATATTACTCTCAAGCCAATGGGGAAATAGAACGGTTTAACAGAAGTTTGAAAGAGTTTGCAAATGGCTAAACTGGAAGGGTGATTATGGATACCCTTCACTACTGATTTCTTGCAAGCATACCGGGCTACACGACATGCCACAATGCAAAGATCACCTGCAGAGTTACTGCATGGGAAACAGATAAATACTAAACTGAACATTGCTGGATTGTTAAAGGCATGACTTGATGCCCCAAAAGAGGATGATGTGCGAAAAACAGTTGAACAGAACCAAGCAAAGTCTAAGGCTTTCGCAGACAAGCGGCGCGGTGCTAAGGAACCAAAGTTTGAGTGTGGTTCCTTCGTTAGAATATGAAAACCTGGAATTTTACGCAAAGGGGACCATAAATTCACAGCTCCTCTTAAAATCATAGAGAAGAAGGGACTTTACACCTATCGACTTTCTGATGAGCGGGTATGGAATGCTTCTTATGTTGCACCTGCCTATGCACCAAGAGGAGATTATGCCAACACCCAGTCTGCATTGGATGACTTCACCGTAGTACCAACATAACAAGACATTGCATTAGAACCGGGTCTTGAGAGACCCAGACGACCACCTGTCTGGACTCGAGACTGTTATGTAGCATCTACAATGTTTTCAGTGTAATATTTCTGCCAACAGTATAGTGTCTTGTTTCATATTGGTTCCTGTGGTTAGAACAATAATGTTTATTTTAATTGGGAGAGTTTATTAAGAGAGGCGGGAATGTGGTGTTTAGATGTTGATTGTAATTATTAGAATTGGGAGCACTGGCTGTTGGGAGTCTGAAAGGACAGGAAACAGGAAGGAGGGGGGAGGAGTTGAGAGGCTGGGAGAAAGCTACTGGGAGTGCAGCAGCAGCTTGGTAAAGAGGTTTCCACTTTGAAAATAAAGTCTGTTGAAGCTTGTTAGTACCTTGCCTGGTTGATACACACATCAGGAAAGCCACATGTGTTCACCTCAGAAGTTATTGTCTGCACTGGACCAAATAACTACCAACAACACCACCTCAGGCTTTTCTGTAGCAGCAGCAGTTTTCAAGGCAATCTGTCTATAAATATGCAGTTTAGAGCTCTTTGACAATTCAGCTATTATATAGAAAACTCTGTTCAAACTTGCTTATGGAAATTGTTACCACTCCCCAATAATACCATGGTATACATTTTCATTATGTTAAGTTCCTTTTTTACCTAGCGCTTTGGAAATAGTAGTTAATAACTTGGTAGAATGTTATATTGGCACCATGATAGAGACCCCAATACTGAAAAACATTTAAGCATGTGCTTATATCAGTCTCTCTTCTGTAAAGAGCTGAAGCACATGCTCGAAGTTAAGGGGAAATCCTCAGATAACTGTTTAGCTTGTGGTCCAAAGTATTTGCCATGACTTAAAAACTAACTTCTCTCTTTGGTGTGCCTGACCACCAATGTGTTAATCTTTTAGACACATTGTAAAATCCATCTATTTCAACAGGCACTGGAGAAGGGTTTGGGAATGAAAATGTGGTTTGAAGGATATTGAAAGGTGGCTGGAGATGAGGTTATAATGATGCTTAAAATATTAGTTGCCCAATAACACAAGTAAAGAATGGTTTATTAGTTTATATATAATTTATTAATTATTATACATGTCAAACTTTAAATTTTACTTTTGACTATTTCAGTATTGAAAAAACAATGAGATAAATGGATGGTTCATTTGCTATAACTTGAATTAAATAAACATATAAATCATCCAATCCATCCTTCTGTAAGTGCAGGATTTATTCCTCTGGTATAATTTCCAGTACTTTGTCCCATCTAGTTTTAAAAGTCCCAAAGGGAGTGATTGAAGCCCAACTGTTAGGGAAACTATTTCACAGTCTACTGTCCCAACTTCACTGTTGGGAAATACTTTTATATTGAACGTAGCTTTTCCCTTTTTGAATCTCATCCTCGTTTACTACTAGTTATGCCCCTAAATAATTCAGCCTTCTTCTCTGAGTTTACCAAGTATCTATATAGACTATTGCAATGTCCTGCCTTAGACACTGGTTAGTCAGATTACTATAAAAATTCGGTGGCGATTTTCAGATCAGTCCAGAGGATTTAGCCACATATCTTCCATTTACATCCCTCCTGAATCTATCCTTAAATCCCCAGCTCTACTTTGAAAATCTCAAACTTAACTCAAACTTCAGTCAACCCCCTTAGCCACCTATCATTTCTGGTGCCCTTCTCTGAACTCTCTCCAATTTATCAGTGTATTTTTGCTTATATGATGCTCAGCATTGAATGCAGTATTTCAGGAATGGTTACACCACGCTTGTCTACTACTTGCCTGTACTATGACATCAGGCCTTTGCTCAAGCATACCCAGATTGCACTGGTCTTTATTTTGCAGTCATATTGCATTTGAAAATTCATGTCTAAATTGCTCACATGTTTAGTTAAATAAATTGACAGTTAAAACTCTCCTCAAAAACTGTCAATGTTTTGCTTAAAAGTTGGGGACCAGCCCCTAAACTGGTGTTACCTGATGTAATCTTCATCTGAGCTATGCTGATTTATACCAGCTAAGGATCTGGTTCTTAAAGAGAAGATGAACCTTTCATTTTATAATTTGCTTTTATTAAGTTCTCAAAAGTGTATGAGAGAAAAAAAAAGCATAAAATATGCATATATGTTCAAAGGTAATGAGTGGTAATTTAATTACAAAAGAAGCATTTTTAGCAAAGATTCGTGGTGATACACATCAAGTTATATTTTTTGATCTCCTGAAAATGCTCTACAACACTTTATCTTTACTCCAAACTGTCTCACTGAGAAATCTGTTGTCACGGTAGCACAATGCCTATGTGAGACTATAAGGGTAATAAATAGCATCAATAAAAAGTCCTATGCCTGACATTTTTTGTAATTTGAAAACAAAAAAATCCCAAAATCTTTACAAACAGAAATTGAAATTTAATTCTAATGTAATAAAGTTTACACTGGAACAGCCACATTTTTTCAGTTGCTAATATCTCAATAACAGTCACAGGAAAACATTAATTGAAGCCTTTTAAAGAATTTTTCAGGGTAGCTGAAAGAGAATTCCAATAATCAAGCCTAGATATATGTACAAACAAACAATCAGAGGGTGACCAACAAGAAAGTAGCCTAAAATAGTTAAAATGGATGTTGCAATGTCATAAATATGCTTTTCAAATAACAGCTGGGGGAAAAACACCTGGAGTTCATTCCCATCTGCTGCTATGTAGGTTTTTATCTTTGTAAAAAAGTATGAGGAAAACTGTTACATTTTGCAAGATCATTTTTAGATCTAGTTCAGTTTTAGCCAGTTTTGTGGTCCCTTTCTGCCTTCCTCAGGCCTACCTTCTCCCAGCAGAGCTTTGTGCTGCTTTGCACAGCTGCAGCATATTCAGAGCCAATGGAGGCTCTCTTCCTAGCTCATTCTGAGCTGCTCTTTCCACTCTCCAGTCTTTTCTAGGCCCTTCCTAGAAAGTAGAACGGGAGGAACTTCTCATCTTCTCTCTCATGGGTCCCTCTAACTGAGTTCTCTAATCTGTTTATGTAGTCATCTGTGTGTGCCCCCACCTCACCCTCTCATAACTGGGGCCAGTCACTATAATTAAGTATGTATATCACATTGAGCTGGAGGATAGCTGAAGGTCACTGGCAAGGATCAGACAGCATCTGAGAGGGTGTAACAAATGACATTAGGACACATATTTTAAAGAGATGTAACACCCTCCAATGAAAAGCAGTCACCAGACAGAGGAACAACACCTGCTTACACCCCATCAGGAAACAGAGCAGGGCCCTTTCCCACCCATTGCCAGGACCCAGTTGTAGGAACTTTGAAGAGCTGGGCCACAAAGTGGCATCTTGCTCTCTCCCTCTCCCAGCAGGAAGAAAGAGAAGTGTCTTTCCTGCACCCCTGCCAACTCTAAGGTTGTCCCTGAGACTATGGGTTTTCAGAACCTCCTGCATGGAAACCCATCAGTCCACAGGGAAAGTTGATTGACTGCCTTCTCCACTCCTCTACCTCCTGAGGGAGTAACCATCACAGGTGGCAGTCAGAGCTCTCCATCTACACTCTTCCCAAGAGCTGAGAAGAGTTTTTGGGTAGGGGAGAGGGAACAGTGTTTACTTTTTTTTTTTTTTTTTTTGCAATGGCAGAAGGGGGAGAAGGAGGAAGAAAGAGCTCAGCAGCTCAGGGTGGCTCTGCTTCTTTCTCCCTCTACTCTCTGTTCTTCCCCACCTGGAAAAATGAGGGATGTTCCCCTAGATCTGGGAGAGGGATGAAAAAGAAGGAGCAGAGGTGTATTGGGGGCAATGTGTGGCTGAGGGGATGCAGGGTTGTTGGGATGCTAGGGAAGATATGTGGAAGGGCAGATGTGTGACTGGGGCCAGAATTAAGTGAAATGAGGCCAGGAGGCGCATAATTAGTTGATGTTGTGGGTGATGGGGGTCCATAATTAATTGATATGGGGCTGGGGTACAGGCAGATAAGGATCTGGAGGGGCACAGAATTAAATTCTGGGGATTGTGAAGAAACTGCAAAAGTGTGCAAATATTTCTACTGATATTGTGTCACAAGATGCTGGCTGGAATGGTGAATGCCAGGTACAGCAGTACCTTATGACACAGGCTACTTCTCCAAATATCATCTCTCACTATCATCCACCTCTGGGGGAAAAAAATTAAAATGCATTCCACTTGAATCTCCACTTTGTACTGCTCTGAAATGAAGCTTTGCCAGCGTTGTCTCTTTCTCAACACCATCACAAGGAGTGTCAAGCACACTTGCTGAACGGTGAGCATCAGCGCATCCCCCAACTACCTGACTGGCCTTGCAAACTGGACACTATACAGAGGGTTATGTGCTCTGATTAGCACCTATAATTCATTTTGAGTGTAAAATTGCAGAAGCAATTCACATCTGCAAAAAAGGGTTGTTTGAGCCCGTTTGGAAATGAACCCAAGGAAGTGAATTATTTTTACAAAATATAACAAAATTGAAGGGAATTACGTATGAGGGGAAAAGTCCATCATTATATAAAATGAAGTCATGTCAACCGACATGAAATAGCTGAGGAATACTCAACCCAGTACTTCATTTTCAATAAATACAAACAATGAACAACTCAGTTGTGGTGCTGAAATGAAAGTTTTGAATGGGTAAAAAGAGGATAATCTCAAACTAAGGAAATTCAGGAATTTTCAGAAGAAGCCTTCAACTCCCTCCATCATTTCATACAAAGAGCCATATTCTGCACTTATACTGATGTAAATCTGGAGTAATTCCGTTGATTCCAACTGATTGACTGAAGCATCCATGCTTCTGTGAGTATTGCAAGTACACACCTAATATAGATGTCACTCAGGATTTTTGAGATTTCCACGAACAGGTTTGCATGGATCAGTCCCAGCTGTGAATAAGATTTATCACTGTAGATTCCTGTGCCTGGAAGTATAGAGATGGTCTTTGAAATCATGTAGACATAGCTGAAAGTCTACAGTTTGTCTTCTAGCTGGAGGCCTGTGCAAAGTCCACTGAAATCAATGAAAAGATTCCCATTAAGTCAATGGTGCTGGGTCAGGCCTTGGATAAGAGAATTGCTTAAAAGAATAGAGAACATCAATAGACAGAGACCAAACTGAACAACAGAATAGAGACTCAGAGCCAAATTCTGTTCTCAGTTATCCCTATGTAAATCTAGACCAACTAATGATTCCAATGGTTCCAAGTCCCCATTTTGTTCTTCAGTCTGGTCTCTTACTACCAATGACCTGTTGATAAATTAGTATTTTTTGGGAGGAGGGAGAGGTTGCCTGAAATTCTTTCCTCCTAACTCCCTCTTCCTCAGTGTGTTCATAATTCACATTACTCTAGCTAATCTTATCTAAAACTCTTAACATATTTCCCTTAAAGTTGCTCACTCAGATCTTGACTCCCACCTCCCCACCCTTCCTTCTTCACTAAGCAAGAGACCCCATTAATAGTTTTAAGTGTCGGGAAACAAGGAAGCAAATTAGAGAGCACGGATTTGTTTGTACTTGGAGAAGAGGACAAGACTGGTAGGTTCTGAAATTTCAAAAGCACCAAATGCGTGTTTTTTCAATAAACACAACTAATCTCATTCTAAAACAATGGTTTGAAACAAAACCCAAAACAGCTGAGAGGTCTCTTAGAGAGTCATCTGGAGTGGCTCACATTTTGGTTCTACCTTTTTTACATAAATAAATATTAATCATGTTATTTAAATAATGTCCTTCATCTTCCCCACTGCCAAAGTGCTGGGAATGCTGAACAAAGGAATAAATACAAATATCATAATAAAATACCAACACACAGAAAGAAGAGGAGGTCTCAATTAAAAGGAAAGATAAAAGGATGGAAGGGAAGGGAAAGAGTAGAGGGCCCACATTCTAGAAGCACCTTAGAGCCCTTTGAGGAACAATTTAAAAGTTGGGGAACATTAACTGTGATAGATTTCAGGGGAAGCAATACAGATAAAAGCATGCTTATCCACCAGCTTCACATGAGATGGTTGGAAGTCCAAAGATGAAGTGTGAGTTCATACAACTATCAGTTCAAGGCTCATCTCAAGTATAGCCAGAGCTAATACGATTAAGAGGTATAAAAGCCATGCACACAGACAACAAGGTCATCTAGGGTAACAACTGATTTTTTTGGTTCATTCTCATTTTTAAAAAAAATATAAAAAAATGGGTTCAATATGAATCAAATTCAAAAATTCCCCAAAAATTAGATGAATTGAAAAAGTCAACAAAAAATTTGTTACAGATCAAACAATGTTTCATTCAACCCAAAATTAACCATTTCCTTTCTGGGCACTTTTTAAGCATAATAAAGAGAAACGAAGGGAAAGATTCCCAAAATGGTTAGAAAAGAGATGGTGCGGCTGCCTCCCTTATAACCTTTTAGCCCTGTGGTAGGGTAACACACCTAGTATGTAGGAAATGGGTTTGGTTCCTCCCTCTGCCTGATGTGGAGGAAGGATTTGAACATGAGTCTCCTGCACTACAGGAAAGTGCCTAGCCACTGAAGCTCTCTACGCTGAAGCTCTCCTGTTTAAGCTGTTCCACTGCATATAAATAATTGCATAGCCATTGGATCATGGATCTGAACTTGGGTGGTTAAGGCATTCATCTGCCTTAACCACCAGGCTATAGAGTCATTCTCACTCTTTCTCTGACCCAATGACTATTCAAGTCAGTCATGTCAAATTTTCAAATAATTTCAGGTCAACCAAATCCGCATTTTTGATGAATAAACCAGTAGTTCACTATACACATGAATCATAGGGAATATGGCTCATGATATTTCAGTTCTTTAAAAATAAACAGGTTTCTCCTTGATGAGTTTAGAGGAACAGTTCACTCTGTTGACTGGTGTAGTAGAATTACTTATATATTCTTCATATTACAGGAGAATGGTGCTGAGCTATGCAGTTCTTTATCATTTAGGCTCACCTCCTTCCCCTGACCGCGACAGGATTCAGTTCAGCAACAAGTTCTGAGACAATTGAATAACCTTTGGAAATGGACCTCTCGCAGACGACCAACCAGAGCTCTCATTCAGCAACTTCATTCAGCTATAACTCAGCTTCTCAGAGGACAGTTCCTGACCGCAGCAGAACTCTAGACTGACTCCTTTGTTTTTATAACTAGAACAATTCTCCACCTTGTTATTATTTTTAACAGCTAAATTAACATTTCTTTAATATAAATACCTGTCTCTTGTTGGTACTCAGGTTCTCTTTAACAGCTGCAGAACATGTCTGTCCTTTACAGCAAGTTAAATTCAAAGAGCCAAAGGTCCAATATATTAAAGACCAGCTGTCATCTAAAAAGAGAGTCCATAACATAATATTGAATGAAACAATAATGGATTCTGTAGATAAAGAGAAGATAGAGCAACCTTAAATCAGCCCCCTTTTGCTTGTGCATTTTGAGACATTATTTACATGATCACATACTATTTTTCCTCATGGGACTCCTGCCTCATTCAGTGCATAGAATGGACAATGCAAACGGAATGAAAAGCTAGTCACTATTTTGCCTTATCTTAATTGGTCAATATGTGGCCCCATGCTCTATTTATTGCACACTATTCAAACCTTGCCCTGTATAAAGAATTATAAATTTCCTCATGAGCTTTTCGATGGCGCTCATCACTACAGCATCCAAGTGCTTGACAAACATTAATATATTTATTTTCACAACCCTTCTATAAAGTGAGGGGGGGTCGTATTATCTCTATTTTGGGGTAATAAAGATGGGGAGCTGAGACACAGAGAGATTAAGGTCAAAAGTGTCCACTAATTTTGGGTGACAAATTTGAGATACCTGAAACCTGATTTTTGAGAGTACTTAGCATTTTATACATTCAAAGCACAGTTTGCATTGACTACAGCTGCAGTTGTGAGTGCTCAGTGCTTCTGCACATCAGGCCCCAAGGTCTCAAGCTGAGCACCCAGAAAATAAACACCACTCAGTAGTGACCAGCTATGAAAAGCTTGGGTTAAGGGACTTGCTTAGCATCACACAGGAACTCTGTGGCAGAGACAGGGTTAGAAGCCAGTTCTTTAGGGCAACATTCAATGGTCTCAACCATTAAATCAGCCTCTCTTCCTGCAGTCCCCTTCCTCATTCACTACATACCTTCCATCCTTTCTGTGGCAATAGGGAGAGCCTGGTGCACATCTACGTAGAATGCATTAGGTTGCAGCTCCTCTTCCGGTTTCTCCAGAACCTGTTACTGAAGTTCTCTCTGCACCTCCTGATCCACTCACACTGCATCCGTGGCCCCACAAAGCTGTAAGACCTCCTCAACTACCTCACTGGCCACAATGCTATCCATCACACCAGGAGGAGGAAGCTGGATTGTGGGTGTGTGCGTGCGCACGCATGCACGCGCACATATTCTGTGACTATGGGGCCTATTTCCATTCCCTTATCCAATCACACGCCTGGGCGGTTTCCACTGCCTCCTTGGATGCTCCGTTGAAGGGCAGTGGGCACTGTCCAGGGTTCTCTGCTCCATGTCCCCTTCTGGTTTGCTGATTCTTTACCTCTGACCTCGCTCCACTCCTGTTTTTTTCATTTGTTGTCCCCCATACACAGTTGATGCCTGAATCCAGTGGTTTCTCCCCATCAATTAAGGAAGAGGGCCTTTATTTTTGGGCAGGCCTACACCTTCTCATCCCTGGTAGTTCAAATAGTACACTGCTCTGATTCATTCCCAGAGAGTGGTCCATCCTGCGCACTGTACGAGGTTCAGCCCTTGCAGACCTGTTTGGAGCATGCTCAGGGCAGATGAAATCCTTGGAGAATGTAGCGGTCATACTCTATCAAATCTTTACTGAGTAAGTGTAACTGAGAATTTTCAAAGGCCTATAACCCGTCTAAATTTGGGCAGTTTTTCTGGAAACAGCCAAAGGGACATCCCTGGCAAAAAGGCAACCATCTTGCTAAATTTCAAGTCCCTGCCTCAAAGTGTGGAGTTGCTATGCTTCTTCAAACAGTGGTAAGGGTAGTTGTTTTTTGACATGGTCAGAACAACATATTTTTCCCTAGTCTTGTTCTCAGAAACAGCTGAACCATTTTTGCTGAAACGTCCCAAAAAATAATTCAGCCTGAGTCAGACACCTGGGATGGAAAACCAGCTAAAGTCTGGCAAAGTTTTAAGCCAGAGGGTCTCATAATGGGAAATGTCAGGCAAAGTTAACTCTAGGCGGTGCTACCAGCTCTGCCTGTAATAAATATGGCTTAGCAGCAGAAATACCTGGTCCAGAAGGAAAAGGGACTTTCATCAAACCCATCACTGGTCTATTATTTCAAACTCCTTCAACTACCCCTATCAAACAGCTGCACTCCTTTGCTACTGCTGTGATGTGCTTACAGAGCAGCACAAGCTAATCATAATTACACAATGTCATTTCCCCCACTTCTATCTCCCTACTGGCAATATAAGTATTGAGAGCATTGTCTGTGCCAACCTCAGGGAATTCTAAAATCATATCCTAACCTGCATCTTTGATTTGGCAACTGGGCTAGTTAATTGGCCTCCTGAATACTGATCTCTTGCAATTACGTCTCTCCATATCTACTGCGTATTTTTCAAATTAAGATAGATTGATGCATATGCAGAAGACACATAGGCGTATCTACAAAGTAATACTAACTCTCTGGCTAAATTGCTTCTACAATTTTGTTTTATCTGTACATCATGCAAGGGTTGTATCTGTTGCAAGATATCAAACTTATCTCTCTTATAGATAAGAATAACAGAGATGTTAAGACCCTCTTGACTGTATTTATAATGTAAAATAGTTTCTACTATTCAGACACGGATAACCTTTTATACTTCCTATTAGTAAATTCTTGTTCCCCCCCCATCCCTTTAAATGGAAACACAAGTCTGCCATTTAATAAAACTCCAGTAATGATCCTGCTTTAAAGGACAAGGGCTAATCACTTGCTGCTTAACATTCCAGCCACACGACAGTGGAGGAGAAGAAATCAGTTAAACAGCAAGATGCAGCACAACTAATTTTAATGTAAAGGGGTGTGATTGCCTTTTTTTTTTTACCCATTGTGATTTTTTTAAGCTGCTAAAGCCCAAACATCCTTGTCTATCAGTTTATGAATTATTAATAAAAAAAGAGAGAAAAGAGGCTTTCTTTTTCTAAATATCATCTGCTAAACCACCACAGACTGAAGTGTCTCACACTGATTCCTGATTTACATAGTCCCAGTTGGAAGTTAATGAAGACTGCTGAGCCACCTTTCAACATGCAGATAAACCTTCATGTATTTAAAAGCAGGGAATATGTGCTTGTTGCTGGCAAATTATTCATCTAAGATCTGAAGTTTCTGACACCGCCTGCGTCAGATAAACTGTCACCCAAATTGCAAACTAATTAGTGATTCAAACATTTTCGAGTTGATTGATGACAGAATAATTTACGCTTGTTTCTCAGTTTCCAGCTGGCACAGGCTGCTGACTGGAGCCCTAATTAACGCTAGTACATCAGTCATGTTCTGCCAAGGCAGCACATACAATTAAAAGGCAGTTTAAATGGAATATCACATTAAAAAGGCTGGTAGATGCAAATGTGAGGAAACAGCACTTTAGGAAGAAATGACAACAGAACCCCACAAACAAAACAGAATGAAACAGGGTTGTTGTTTTGTTTTTTTTTAATGAAGAAGTAAATTGTACTCCATACAGGATATTTAACAAAACAAAACAGCCCTGGAGGCAGAATGTGCATGCTAAATATTTTGGAAGGGCTTTTTCAAATATGTGTATCTCTTCTTTTTCCTTCACCTAAAATTCTGTAAAACAATTAACGTACATTTGTATTTTGGCCACCTGGATTTCAAATATATAGGGATGAGGTAGAGGGTGACTGTGGTAGCTCTATAGTTCATTTACCAGGTTATTGTAAGACATCACACTCGTGTCACTCTAAGTTCTTGTAAGTGGTACACATTGTCGTGGCCTTTAAAAACTTGCCTTAGATAACTACGGGACTGATCCAAAGCCCAGTGAAGTAATTCTTATCATTGGAAGTGCCAGGGATTCCTGCAAATACTCAGGTAACCCCATTGATTAATTTTAGGCGAGTTTTGAAAGGGACAGTACTATGTAGTGAATGCCCAAATAGTTTCTAATAGCATTTCCTCTGAGCTAATGTAAAGTACCATGAGGGAGTACCATTGTCACTGCTACATAAACACAACCTAGGGCCTGATTCACATAAAATACTTTTGGCAACCAGAAGATGTGGAAAATCCCAGCCTTCTGTGGCTCTGAAGCCAGATATCTCTTTTGTTTAACTAGGCCTATTATATTGTATCTGTTTTATAACTGAAGTTTCTGTATATCATTTACTCTCTAACTATCAGCAGACAGGAAAAAATACAATTTGTCATCTCAGTAATGAGAAATTATGATAGCTATAATCTGTGTTTTTATTTACACTTGAACTGTGAGTGCGCTTACAGTCTGGCCACGTTGCATTTTATTTTTAAAGCAATGATCGAGCTGAGGACAAAAACAGTACTTCCCAATGCAATGCAGAATAGGTATTACAACTGCAGTGGCAGTCATTGTAATATATGCTGCATATTTGATGACACTGGTTTATCTTACCCCAAAGTGACCTCTGTGGAGAGAAAAGTTTTCATGCATATAAACAGCCCTGCGGTTTGTACCTTGTCTGGGAAGGCGTTTCTGAGATTATCTATAGAGCATGACAGATGAGCCCTTGACTCTTACAGAACTCAAACACAGAACAAAAAGAAGTCATGGGAGTAATCACAAATAGAGTGCAAGGTGAAGATGTGCTAAAGCACTCCAATTTGTTTCCAGGAGAGCAGACTGAAAACTCAGATCATTCAACACAGTCACACTCTTTTGTCAAATGAAACTTTGTAATTCCATTAATTTGTGTTCTTTAAAAAGTTTAGATGATAAATTAATAAGTTATATTAGTTAGAATTTGGGTTCATGTAGCACTCTCATCACTAAGATATCTTAAAGAGCTTTACAAACCAATGAATTAGAGACTAGGGGCCACATTCACCGCTGATATAAGCGAGCACAATTCTACTGACTTTGATAGAGTTGAGCCTTACACCAGTGGTGAAGCCCAAGTGGCACAGAGATTGAGTACACAAAAGAAGTCCCCATTATACACATAGAGATTCACATGCAGTCATGGACAAGAGAAACAGGGAGTGGGGATAAGGAATATAATGTAGGACAACAGGATTACCTTCTACTTTTTACATTAGGTGTCATGAAAACTTCTACCAGCAAAGCAAGCAGAGATGGGCAAAAAGCAGAAATGACCTTTGTTGAACAACTAAGATTTGAATAATAACGGATTAAACCATACTTTGCTTTCAGTAGGAATGATCCCTGCCTATCTGAGGGCTTGTTTTGTTGCCTTATTACAATTTTTGTGACTTGTCTGTTTTTCATTCAAAGCTTTTTGTTTGACCAAGTAGAATGAAGAAATATTTATTTTTTCTCCCGTTGTTTCCAACTGGCTGAGGAACACAGTGGAGGCTTGTTACATCTCTACACAGTGTAACGGTTCCATAAGTGCAGGGATTTGGAATTCCCTATGGAAACTGAAACTTCTAATGTGCAATGTAAATACAGCAAGTGTTAACCAATTTGTGTTTATAACATATCAGCCATGTGCAACATCACTTCCCCAGTGGGGAACCCATGAAAGCTTGAATGCTCAGAAAAGAAGCATCTCTACTTAATACTGAACATACGAAAATCTTTCCTCTTATGTAATATGTCTTCCTCCCCATTTTTGTATGTAGCTGATCTCTTGCTTCGGTGGTAACAATGTCTATATAATTAAATGCACTGGTAATGTTTGATTCTATACCTAAGTGGTAGGAGAACATGGAGAAACCACTCAAACAGGCTGGCTGTTTTTTAAAAGATTGTTTTAAGATTCTCCAAGTTTAGAAGGAAAGTTTAACTAATATCAACAAAGATAAATATTAGGTAGCTTGAGGGGGTTTGAAAGGAAAGATGTTTTTGTGGTTAAGAAATGGGCGTAGGGACCCAGGAAATCAAAGTTCAGCCCCCAGCTCTGCTACACACTTTGACTTGCCCAAGGTCACACACAATCTCATGGTCTCTCATTTCCCAATCTGTCAACTGAGGATAACAATGTTTCCTCTTTCTCACTCTTGTCTATATAGGCCCTGACCCTGCAAAGACTTAATCATGGGTCACATAACAGTCTAGTCTCTGGTGGGCTGTAATATTTTAATCTAATTTTGGTTGCTGGGGTACAGTATGGGTGCTGGGTGGTGTTGGTGACCTGAGATATACAGACATACTAGATGATTTGGCCTTCAACTCTAGGACTGTGTGCACTTAAATGTGATTACTCATGTGTGCAAAATTAAGGACACGTGTAAATATTTGCATGTTCAGGGCCTTAGATTATAATCTTATTGGGTAGAGATTGTCTCTTACTATGTATACGTACAATGACTAACACAATGAGATCCTAATCTTAGTTGAGGCCTCTAGGTACTATTGTATAAATAACAAACAACTAAAAACTTGAAAAAGTCAAAGCATGAACCATTGAGGTTGTTTTGTGAACATATTATTTAAGTGATACAACAGCACTCTGTCATTCAAAATTTCCGGAGCATTTGAGGGAAAATGCTTACTGAGTTTCTTACACAGTGGGGTAAGTTTCCAAAACCTTCCACTTAAACTTATCTACATTTTTTCATAATTTCCCTTGCCACAAATGACACACATCTCAGAGAATTGTATACCTATCTTATAATGAGAAGTGAACCACAAATAGTTCTGTTCAAATAAAGATTCAACAGTTTGAAAGGCTTCTTTCACGACCCTGAAATAAAATGCTTCAGCAACTCCTGCTCTTCACAGCCTTCAAATGGCTCCCCAGTTTCATCCCTGATTCCTTGTTTTCCATTAGGCCACAGGTTCTTTGCTCTCCCACTTGTGAGCATTCAGTATGATGACATTAAATTTGAATATCTCTTCACAGGGTCTATCAGCTTTAGTATCCCTTCTGCAGGGCTTCAATCACTGATTAATTCAGAGTGCACTACAGAGCATGAAGAAAAGGAGTACTTGTGGCACCTTAGAGACTAACCAATTTATTTGAGCATAAGCTTTCATGAGCTACAGCTCACTTCATCGGTATGCATCCGATGAAGTGAGCTGTAGCTCACGAAAGCTTAAGCTCAAATAAATTGGTTAGTCTCTAAGGTGCCACAAGTCCTCCTTTTCTTTTTGTGAATACAGACTAACACGGCTGTTACTGTGAAACCTACAGAGCATGAGAAACTACAAGTCAGCTGTGACTGTGACCCAAGAGATATGTTCTGGCAGTAAAAATGGCAAATCCATGAGGTGATTTTCAGAAGTAAGGAAGGTGTCTGATGATTAAAGGGTCGGGGGGGGGGGGGGGAAGAGGGCAAGACGTGAAGCCAGCAGGTATTCTGGTTAGGACAAGGGACGTGAAGGACTATTAGGAGAATTTGGGGTTGGAAAGGAACCACACAAACTTATAAAAGGGAGGAAGGGATGAAAGAAGGTGCTGAACTGCACTGGAAGCTCATAAAATGGAAGGAGAGGATACCATAACCCACAGCATGTTGGGCATGAAGAGAGAGAGGCATCCATTGATTCAAACTGGACAATATTTATTTCAGCCTTGGTATGGAAAAAAATTCTGACTGGTTCATGCATTTTCTCAGATCAGTTTGACCTAGTCTGATAAACATAAAACTTTGTTAACCTACCTGTTAAAGTTGCTCAGGTGCATTTCCTACCAACAAAATCAACAAAAGCAGCAGCTAAGGCAAATGAACACCCAGAGTATTCACATCACTGTACCCAAAAGCATGCACAGACTCCTCAGCTTGAGTTCAAGGGTCTGATCCTTATCTCTGGCTATGTCTACACTTATGGCAGCATATAAAGTACATATGCTGCACACCCCCCTAGCATGTAGTGAGGCACTGCTTAGGTGAGTAAAATACACACCAGAACCTTAGGGTACGTACCCTCCATGGCTCTCTACATGCCCAAACAGTGCCTCCCACATCTCCACTGCTATTTTTTGCAGTGTAGTAGCCCACTGTTGGAGTAGCCCACTGTTTCTTCATCACAGTCACCGGCAGAGCCTTGCCTCACTGCCTCCCTCCTGCCGGTTTTTCACTGCTGCATGTAGCTACATACCACAGCATGGATGCAGTGTACCCTACATGTACCCTACACACTCGTACTACTGTAGACAAGACCTCCAAGGCACTCCATTGCCTGGGCCCAGGATATCTAAAAGACCACCTAAAGCTCTAGGATGAAGATGGTGGGTGACAACTTTACTCCTCTGGCACAATAGAAAACTCTTGTCTGGGCAGGAAACAGATCATTCTTGGCGGCTGGTCTGAGTCTGTGGAAGGAACTCCCCCAGGCACTGAGGGCTGTCACGAATCTCATCACCTTTCACTCCAAGTGGAAGGCTAATTTCTTTGACCATATATAGCAGCATATATATTACAAATAAACAAATAAAGAAAAACAAACAAAAGTAAAACCTATCAAAACAAGACACTCCACCTCATGCATTTTTCCTCCTGGGGAGACTGAGAGAACAAACATCACATCACAGATGTGTAGTTATGTTTCATGCACTACTGGAAGGTGCTCAACTACTATGCTGATGAGCGGAGAAGCTCGTAAATAGAAAATAGCACCACAAACGTTCCTTTTTTGACTTCCAACATAAAGCCATCCATGCTCAGTTCCTCATGATCACACTCAAACCTTAACTTATACCTGAACAACATTAAGACATTTTACTGGCAGGCCTATCTCCACCTGAAGATGGTAGAACGTGTTATTCCTGCCCACAAAATTATAAGGTTAGAATTAGGATTGTGTGTTTATGTATAATTTTCAGGAACAGGATGGGTGCAAAACACATTTCTGCCTTTAGAAGTCAACAAGCTTTTCATTTCTGGCAAGCTCATTTTACCCTGCATGATGGTTTGGTTTAGAAAAAAGCACCAAAATGTTTTGGTCCTAAATTCTGTCTCCCTTCCTTCAGCTCACTAACCAAACAGAATCAAATAAAACACTTAATTAAAATAAGATTATGATGGTGTGTATTACTTTTGCAGCTGCATTGGTTCCAGTGTTTGACACCATTTGAATCTCCAATTAACTTGGTAGCTTAAGGTTTTTGTTTTGTTTTTAATTAAGGCTCATTCTTCACTGTGCACATTAAGGCTTGCAATGAAGTGTGTGGCTAACGGGTGACTAGCAAGTAGCCTGTGATCTTGGAGGGCCTTGTTCATCAGAATCTGCAATACTGATGAATCATCAACTTCAGCAGTACTGATTGTGGCCTGGAAGTACATTACACTGGCCACTTGACTGCAACTCACCAGCAGTTAGTGTTAAGACAGAATGAGATACACCAAGAATCCATAGCAGTGAAACCTAGTGCCAGAGAGGACCAAGCATTAGCAATAGAGTTAAAAAAAACAGATGAGAGGGATATTACAGATAATAAGAAGCCCAAAGAGCAATGATGTGCTTTCTTAGAAGGAATGAGGTTGTTTTTAACATTCTGCAAACAATGTGTGAAATTCTGCTGCACTCATTTCAACAGAGTTACTTTGGGTTTATGCTGGTGTAACTGAGAGCAGAAATGGGCACGTGGCCTTCTTAGGACAGCATCTAATTTATTTATAAAGGATAAAGATAATATTTTTAAAAAATTAAATATGTGGGTATGGAAATAGCTACCTGTAAAAGAAGTAGCTTGTGCATATTCACCAAGACCAGAAAAGGAGCTCCTCCTTCACAAGAAACTTCCACATCTCCCTTGAATCTAGTTCCATCTCTCCTGTCTTTTAATCCATTGCTCCTGGAGGCAACATGACTAACACCTGTTACTGGTATTAAGCTATTCCGCTCAAAGGGCTTTGCAATGGCTACCAATTACCTCCTCTGTAAACTTGCTCAAATGCTCTCCTCCCTTCAGCTTATTCTGTCCCTTGACAGAGCAACTGCTCTGAAAAAATGATCCCCTTTATTTATCACTTGAGACATGGAAAACTGTCACTAGTGCCCAGAATCAAGACCAACATGTACATATCAGACTTTACATGTACATACCAAGTTTTATAAGTAGTTTTTTCAATAACACATATTCTGTTAAGTCATAATATTAACTGAGCATATTCTCCATAGACACATTCCGTGAAATTAAACTTCCTTTTTTTCCCCTTCCCTCTCTCTCATGTCTTTTCTTTGTAACATCACTGGCTTAAAGACAAATAACTTTACCACTGTTTCTGCTAGGCAGACCCTAAATACTGTGTTTGGGGAGAGGGGTGTGTGTCTGTGACATATTTTGTTTTTTTATAACCAGAAATAATTAATCTCTAAAGTACATCAGAATATTTACTTTTCCAGTCTGATGGAAAATGTGCTGTCAGACGAAAACAACCATATGTGATTATACAGGTGTGTTCATGAGCAATTTTGTATAACACACAAACATGTTTGTGTGTGTGAGTGAGAGAGAGAGAAAATACATATACAAACATATGGCCAGATTCTCATCTGGTATAAATTGGTATAACTCCACTAACTTCAATGGAGTTATACCAATTTATACCAGATGAGAATCTAGCCTTCTGTATATATAAACACATTGTGCCTATGTTTCATATACCATTAAAGTGAGAAACTGGATTATGCATTTCCATAACCATATACATGCTGTGTGAAATCCTGGTCCCATTAAAATTTTGCCATTGACTTTAATGGGGCCACGATTTCACCAGCTGTACTGCTGACATGAGTTATTTTAAATTTGAACATTTACTTTAAGATTCCAATACTTCAAGGCTAAATACTCAGTTTGGAAACAAAAATATATGTGGGAAAATGAGTTATTGGACTAAACATATGTCAAGGTTCCTCCCCCACTCTGAACTCTAGGGTACAGATGTGGGGACCTGCATGAAAAACCTCCTAAGCTTATCTTTACCAGCTTAGGTCAAAACTTCCTCAAGGTACAAAATATTCCACCCTTTGTCCTTGAACTGGCCACTACCACCACCAAACTAATACTGGTTACTGGGGAAGAGCTGTTTGGACGCGTCCTTCCCCCCAAAATACTTCCCAAAACCTTGCACCCCACTTCCTGGACAAGGTTTGGTTAAAAGCCTCACCAATTTGCCTAGGTGACTACAGACCCAGACCCTTGGATCTTAAGAACAATGAACAATCCTCCCAACACTTGCACCCCCCCTTTCCTGGGAAATGTTGGATAAAAAGCCTCACCAATTTGCATAGGTGACCACAGACCCAAACCCTTGGATCTGAGAACAATGAAAAAACATTCAGTTTCTTACAAGAAGACTTTTAATAGAAATAGAAGTAAATAGAAATAAAGAAATCCCCCCTGTAAAATCAGGATGGTAGATATCTTACAGGGTAATTAGATTCAAAAACATAGAGAACCCCTCTAGGCAAAACCTTAAGTTACAAAAAAGATACACAGACAGAAATAGTTATTCTATTCAGCACAATTCTTTTCTCAGCCATTTAAAGAAATCATAATCTAACACATACCTAGCTAGATTACTTACTAAAAGTTCTAAGACTCCATTCCTGGTCTATCCCTGGTAAAGACCAGCATATAGACAGACCCAGACCCTTTGTTTCTCTCCCTCCTCCCAGCTTTTGAAAGTATCTTGTCTCCTCATTGGTCATTTTGGTCAGGTGACAGCGAGGTTACCTTTAGCTTCTTAACCCTTTACAGGTGAGAGGAGCTTTCCCCTGGCCAGGAGGGATTTCAAAGGGGTTTACCCTTCCCTTTATATTTATGACATGCCCCCCAAATCTCAGCTAGGGTGAAACACTGGCTGGGATTTCTTCCTGGAGCTCTAGGAAAAACAGAGTTAATAAGACACATGCATCTCTAAATATACTACCAAGTACATAAAGACTAACAATATTTTCCACATCTCAAGGACGATTTTAACCAGTTGATTCTGGGAAACTTTCACGGGAGAGTGCATCAGCCACTTTGTTAGAAGCTCCTGAGATGTGTTGGATGTCGAAATCAAAATCTTGGAGAGCTAAACTCCACCGAAGAAGTTTTTTGTTAGTTTCTTTGACGGTGTGAAGCCACTTCAGTGCAGCATGGTCGGTTTGCAGGTGGAAACGCCGTCCCCAAACATTGGGCATAGCTTTTCCAGAGCGTAGACAATGGTTTAACATTCTTTTTCAGTGACTGACCAGTTGCTTTCCCTCTCAGACAGTTTTTTGCTGAGAAACACTACAGGGTGGAATTCTTGATCAGGTCCTTTCTGCATTAAAACTGCTCCCAGACCACGCTCGGACGCATCTGTGGTTACTAGGAACGGTTTGTCAAAGTCTGGGGCCCTTAGTACGGGGTCAGACATGAGTGTCGCTTTAAGCTTGTTAAAGGCCTTCTGACACTTTTCAGTCCACTGAACAGCATTTGGCTGTTTCTTTTTGGTTAGGTCTGTCAGTGGGGCAGCGATTTGGCTGTAGTGCGGTACAAATCGTCTGTAATAACTGGCCAAGCCTAAGAAGGATTGAACCTGTTTCTTTGACTTTGGGACAGGCCACTTTTGGATAGCATCCACTTTGGCCTGTAGGGGGCTGATAGTTCCTTGACCCACCTGGTGTCCAAGGTAAGTCACTCTGTTTAGGCCTATTTGACACTTCTTAGCCTTAACAGTTAGTCCTGCCTCCCTTATGCGCTCAAGGACTTTTTGTAGATGTTCCAGGTGGTCTGCCCTGGAATCTGAAAATATGGCCACATCATCAAGGTAGGCGACTGCATATTCTCCTAATCCCGCTAGGAGACCATCTACAAGTCTTTGGAAAGTGGCGGGTGCATTTTGCAGCCCGAAAGGGAGTACATTAAATTCATACAGCCCGAGATGTGTGATGAAGGCAGATTCATCTAGCGGTACCTGCCAGTACCCCTTGGTTAAGTCCAAGGTAGAGATGAACTGGGCCCGTCCCAGTTTCTCTAATAGTTCACCTGTGCGTGGCATTGGATAGTTGTCTGGGTGAGTTACAGCATTTAGCTTACGGTAGTCCACGCAAAAACGTATTTCCCCATCTGGTTTGGGAACTAGAACCACTGGAGATGCCCATGCACTTTCAGAGGGGCGGATTACACCCATCTGTAACATATCTTGGATCTCCCGTTCTATAGCAGTTTTAGCTTGAGGAGACACCCGGTAAGGTTGGACCCTAATTGGGTGAGCATTACCTGTGTCAATGGAGTGGTATGCCCGTTCAGTCAGTCCTGGGGTGGCTGAGAACGTTGGCGCGTAGCTAGTGCACAGCTCCTGGATCTGCTGTCGCTGCATACGCCCAAGGGTCATGGAGAGGTTCACCTCTTCCACACCACCACCACCACATTTCCCTTCGTAGTAGACACCTTCGGGCCACTCAGCGTCGTCTCCTCCGTGGGCTGTAAACTGACAAACCTTTAATTCTCTGGAATAAAAGGGCTTTAGAGAATTAATATGGTACACCTTAGGCTTTCGATTGGAGGTGGGGAATGCTATGAGATAATTAACAGCTCCCAGGCGCTCCTGGACCGTGAATGGCCCTTCCCACGATGCTTCCATTTTATGGGCCTGGAGCGCCTTTAAGACCATGACCTGGTCTCCTACTTTGAAGGAACGCTCTCTGGCATGTTTATCATACCAGGCTTTTTGCTCTTTTTGAGCATCCTGTAAGTTTTCTCTAGCAAGGGCTAAAGAGGTTCGGAGGGTGTTTTGTAGGTTGGTTACGAAGTCCAGAATGTTAGTTCCTGGAGACGGTGTAAATCCCTCCAATTGCTGCTTCACCAACTGCAATGGCCCCTTAACCTCACGGCCATATACAAGTTCAAATGGGGAAAACCCTAAACTGGGATGTGGTACAGCTCTGTAGGCAAAGAGCAACTGCTGCAACACTAGGTCCCAATCATTGGAGTGCTCATTTACGAATTTACATATCATGGCCCCCAAAGTTCCATTAAACTTCTCCACCATGCCATTTGTTTGATGGTGGTAAAGAGTGGCAACCAAGTGATTTACCCCATGAGCTTCCCAAAGGTTTTTCATAGTTCCTGCCAGGAAATTAGTCCCTGCATCTGTGAGGATGTCGGAGGGCCAACCTACCCTGGCAAAAATGTCTGCTAGTGCCTGGCATACACTTTTAGCCCTGGTGTTGCTTAGAGCTACTGCTTCCGGCCATCGGGTGGCAAAATCCATGAAAGTCAGTATGTACTGCTTTCCTCGGGCTGTCTTTTTTGGAAAAGGACCCAGAATATCCACAGCTACTCGCTGAAATGGAACTTCAATGATGGGGAGTGGCTGGAGAGGGGCTTTGACCTGGTCTTGGGGTTTTCCCACTCTTTGGCACACCTCACAAGACTGGACATAGGTAGAAACATCCTTGCCCATTCCCTCCCAGTGGAATGACTCCCCCAAACGGTCTTTGGTCCTGTTCACCCCAGCATGGCCACTAGGGTGATCATGGGCTAAGCTCAAGAGCTTGGCCCGGTATTTAGTTGGAACTACCAACTGTCTCTGAGGATGCCAGTCTTCCTGGTGTCCCCCAGAAAGAGTTTCCTTGTATAAAAGTCCTCTTTCTACAACAAACCTGGATCGATTAGAAGAGCTGAGAGGCGGTGGGTTGCTCCGTGCCGCCGTCCAAGCTCTCTGGAGGCTTTCATCTGCTTCCTGTTCGGTCTGGAACTGTTCCCTTGATACTGGAGACATCAGTTCCTCATTGGATTGTGGACCTAGGCTTGGTCCCTCTGGAAGTGATATAGGGGATGGAGCTGTTTCTGTTGACTGTGACCCGCTCTCCGCTGGTGCACTATGTTGGGATTCAGGCTCCGGCTGAGCCTCTTGGGTCGGGTTATCGGCTGCTGCCAGTTCAGGGTCGGTGGGGCCCTCTGGTGTTGAGGTTGCAAGTATTGGATTCAGTGCTGACACTGGGTCTGGTGTTGGTTGTTTGGCTGATTCCAGTTCTGGGACTGGTTCCGTCTGGGTCTCTGGAACTGGATCCACTACTGCTGTTGCAGACATTGGCCTGGGGTCCGGGTCCATCACCTCTGACTGGGTCCTGATAGAAGTTTCCGGAACAGAGCTAGGCCTCACGGCTTGTTTAGCCTGGCTGCGGGTGACCGTTCCCACCCTCTTGGCCTGCTTCACATGATTGGCCAAGTCTTCCCCCAACAGCATGGGGATGGGATAATAAGATGGGATGGGACAACATAAGAGAAGCCATACTGGGTCAGACCAAAGGTCCGTCTAGCCCAGTATACTATCTTCTGACAGTGGCCAATGCCAGGTGCCCCAGAGGGAATGAACAAAACAGATAATCATCAAGTGATCCATCCCCTGTCACCCATTCTCAGCTTCTGGCCTTGATGTTCTGTGCTATAAAGTGGTTTACATATAATTTTGTCACTTGATACTCTTCGATTATCAGGAAGTTAGAGCTTTACATTGTGTTTTCTATGCTTTCCTAGATATCTTTATTGAAAAACCCACCAAATATATTTCATTTATAAGTATTTTACAATAGCAGTAATATCTTTTGGAGGCAAAGATGTTATTTCAAACTACTCCTATTGGTCAGTCCATTTTCTTTCCTATAGTTAGCAACAACGATTGTTTCAATTTTGGCTGAATAGTAGTCAGCCTAGTGGAGGTGTGTAAAAACAGGAAGAAAAAAGGGATTCCTTCCATTTCTAATAATAAGCACTGATCATCTGTTCAACAAATCGTCTATCTCAGGTAACTAGGTAAGACAACAAGTGATCGTTCTTCAGAACTAATTTGAGCTACAAAATACCAGGGCTTGGCAAGTACTGCAAAAAATTGTTCTGCAAATACTTGTTCAAATTTTATAAGATTTCACTGTCTTTGCACTTGCATCTGATTTCATTTTCTGTACATATTCTGGCAAACAAGTTTACTGATCTAAGTGGAAACAGCAAATTAAGTGAATATTGGAGAATATTCATGGAAAGAGACCTCTGAATTTGTTTAAAATATAAACCTGATTTTCAGAGCTGTGCTTATTCAATAAGGAAGAGACATATTATGTGGTTCACATATCCAGTCAGAACTACTCAACAGAGCTCAAATTTCAAATACTGAAGCACTACAGAGGACTTCTTAGGAACAACCTGAGGTGGCAGTGGCTCCCAGGCTGTGGTCCATGCATCACTCATGGACTAATGAGCACTTGGCTGTGATTTACAGAGAGGAGGCTAGTCACGTGCCGCAGGCTCCACCTGTTGTTTCCAACTGCTAGATCACATTAAAAGAAGCTAATAATACATTATATTATGCATTTAAATAAACAATTGCTGTAGCTGTCACTGGGATGTTATTTGATCACCAGTGGGAGGATTAGTAGTCCATAGTTTGTGAATGGAAAGGAAGGTGTCTAAGACCGTATCTCTTTATTAAGATGCCAGCTACACTATGTGCAAAATATGCACCAAAATATCGTTTTATTAGAATGCCTTCCCTCACCCAACTTTAAAAAAAAAACAAAAACCAAACAAAAATCCCCAAACCAAAAACAAAATACAAGCTACAAATGTTTCGGTCTTATATCTTACCAAATAACAGATTTTTCATTAAGTCTAACTGGGTAATTATTCTCCCAGTTGTGCAATCAGTTGCAGCGAAGCTGGCTGCAGGGTCCCTTTTGTTCCATGCTTAACTTCAAACCACCAATATTTTCCCAGCAGAATGAATATCCTGGAGGACAACTGAAAAGGGTGCATATTCAAAGAGGTAGTGTGTGTGGCTGTCACTGATTTTAAATAGAAGTCTCAAGGTCAAAAATCATATGCAATGTAGACAAGACGTTTTCAAAACATGATCACAGCAACCTAACTTTTCCTTATCTGTCTTCAATGTGTGACAGGATTGGGCCAGATGGCTACAGGAGAGTGATAGAATGCAGATATATTAGCCCCAGGTTGAGTAGGTCCCTTTTCCCTGCATAAGGTAACAGAGAAGGTTCCAGAACAATCAGGAACTTTCTGGAAACAATTAAGACAGACAGGCTGATTAGAACACCTGCAACCAATCAAGAAGCTGCTAGAATCAATTAAGGTTGGCTAATCAGGGCACCTGAATTTAAAAAGCAGCTCACTTCAGTTTGTGGTGTGCGTGCGAGGAGCTGGGAGCAAGAGGCACTAGGAGCTGAGAGTCAGAATGCGGACTGTTGGAGGACTGAGGAGTAGAAGCATTATCAGATGCCAGGAGGAAGGTCCTATAGTGAGGATAAAGAAGGTGTTGGGAGGAGGCCATGGGGAAGTAGCCCAGGGAGTTGTAGCTGTCGCACAGCTGTTCCAGGAGGCACTCTAGACAGCTGCATTCCACAGGGCCCTGGGCTGGAACCCAGAGTAGAGGGCGGGCCCGGGTTCCCCCCAAACCTCCCAATTCCTGGTCAGACACCGGAGGGGTTGACCTGGACTGTGGGTTCACAAAAACGGCCAAACTGAGGGCTGCCGTGAATCTCCAAGGCGAGCAAATCTGCCAATAAGCGCAAGACCCACCAAGGTAGAGGAGGAACTTTGTCACAAATGTCACAGTGTTGTTGCTGGGATGGTGCTGAAGAAGAGCTTTGTGGAGTTCAAAAGCTAGTCGCTTTCAACAAGCTGGTCCCATTAAAGATATTACTTCACTCATCTTGTCTCCATAATGTCACGGTCAACTATTTCAAAGAGAAATATGAAACTTCATGATATAGTAAATGTCCATGCTACTCAGATTGCTAGGCTTAGGTACTTATTACTAACTCTTAAATCTGCATGGAGAATTACTGATTTGTGCTTGCAGCATGTTGCCAAAATTTGCTGTAGCACAGGGTCATTGCTGTGATTGACAATTACTACGGTCCATTTCGTCCAATACTCTGTCTCTGACAGTCGTCAATACCGGCTGCTTCAGAGAAAGAGGAGGCAATCATGGGATACCTTGTCCCCAGCAGGTGTTTCCTCCTTAGCCTCAATTAGTTAGAGATTGAAGATAGAAGATAGAAGGTTTAATTTCTTCCAAAGCCCTTGGTTATGTCCTTTAAAAAAAAAGGATGATAATTTTGGATATTCTTGTCTATATAAATATTCAGTCTTTTTTAAAATCCTGCTATATTCTTTACTCAGTGATATGTGACAATGAGTTCCACAGGCTAATTGTAAGTTGTATGAGAAATCATTTGTACCTGTCACCTTCAAATTTTCCAGCGGGATGTCAGCTGAATTGTTCTTATATTATGAGCACTGATGAGAGGAGACGAGGCCAGAAGCTGGGAATGGGTGACAGGGGATGGATCACTTGATGATTATCTGTTCTGTTCATTCCCTCTGGGGCATCTGGCATACTATACCATGAATTTTCATATTTCTCTTTGAAATAGTTGACTTTTATCGCATTGTCTCCTCTCATTCATCTCCCCTTTCTGGTTAAACAGCCCTAATCTTTTCAATCTCACTTCATATGGAGAGCTTTTTCATGTTCTGACTGACCAATTTTTGTTGCCAGCCTCCTAACCCCCTCTTTTCCTGCTGGATTGTTTTTGAGATGGGATGACCAAAATGAGTGCAATCTTCCACATAGGGGCATACCACTGATTTATAAAATCGTAGAAACGTAGGACTCGATGGGACCTCAATAGGTCCCTTCCCCTTCACTGAGGCAGGACTAATTATTACTAGACCCTGACTGATGGGTGTTTGTCTAACCTATACTTACAAACCTCCAATGCTGGAGATCCACAATTTCCCTAGGTCATTTGCTCCAGTGCTTAACTACCTTTTCAGTTGGGAATTTTTTCCTAACAACTAATCTAAATCATGCTTGCTGCAATTTAAACCCATTACTTCTTCTCCTGTTCTCAGTGGATAAGGAGAACAATTTATTACCTTTCTCTTTATAATAATCCTTTACGTACTTGAAGACTTATTTTTTTCAATCTTTCCTCATAGGTCAAGTTTTCTAGACCTTTAATCATTTTTGTTGCTCTCCTCTGGACTCTCTCCAATTTCTACATATATTTCCCAAAGCATTGTGCCCAGAACTGAACACGATACTCTAGCTGAGGCCCTATCGGTGCTGAGTAGAGTGAAAGAATTCTTGTGTCTTGCTTACAACACTGCTGCTAATATATCCCAGAATGATGTTTAATTTTTTTGAAACAGTATTACATTGTTCGCTCATATTTAATTTGTGATCCACTATAACCCCCAGATCCTTTTCTGCAGTGTTCCTTCCTGAGCAGTCATTTCTCATTTTGTATTTGAGCAATTGATTATTCCTTCCTAACTGGAGTACTTTGCATTTGTCCTTATTAAATTTCATCCAGACAGTTTTTCCAGTTTGCCAAAATTATTTTGAATTCTAATCCTGTCTTCCAAAGTGTTTGCAACCCCTCCCAGCTTGGTATCATCCACAAACTTGTAAGTGTACTCTCTATGCCATTATCCAAATCATTTATGAAAATATTGAATAGAACCAGACCCAGGACAGATCCCTGCAGGACCCCACTCAATATGCTTTTCCAGCTTGACTGTGAACCATTGGTAACTACTCTCTGAGTGCGGTTTTCCAACCAGTTTTGAACCCACCTTATAGCAGGTTTGTCTAGGCTATAATTTCCTGATTTGCTTAAGAGAAGGTCACATGAGACAGGATCAAAAGTCTTGCTAAAGTCTAGATATATCGCATCTACTGTTTCCCCCCCATCCACCAGGCTTTACACTGTCAAAAAGGATATTAGGTTGGTTTGACGTTATTTGTTCTTGACAAATCCATGTTGACTGTTATTTATGGACTTATTATCTTCCAGGTACTTACAAATGATTATTTGATTATTGCTCCATTATCTTCCCTTTTACCAAAGTTAAGCTGACTGGTCTATGGGTTGTCCTTATTCCCCTTTTTATAGATAGGTACTACATTTGCCCTTTTTCAATCTTCTGGGATTTCTCTCATCCTTCATGAGTTCTCAAAGATAATCGCTAATTGGCTTCAGCCAATTCTTAAGTATTCTAGGATGTATTTTATCAGCCCCTGCCAACTTGAAAGCATCTAACTTGTCTAAGTAATTCTTAACTTTTTCATTTCCTATTTTAGCCTCAGAGCCTTACCCTTTTACACTGATATTCACTATGTTAGTTGTGTGATCACTGCTAACCTTTTTGGTGCAAACAAACAAAAAAAGATTTAACACTCTGGCCATTGCTGTGTTTCTGTTATTGTCTTTCCCTCCTCATTGAGGACTCTATTCTTAGTCTTCCTCTTGCTTCTGTTGTATTTGTAAAAGGTTTTCTTGCTATGTTTTAATCTTGTTTTGTGCCTTGGCCTTTCTTATTTTGTGCCTACATGCTTGTCATTTTTTTATATTAATCCTTCATAATTTGATCTAGTTTCCACTTTTTATGACTTTTTTTTTTTAGTTTCAGGTCATTAAAGAGCTTCTGGTTAAGCCACGATGGTCTCTTACCATAATTCCTGCCTTTCCTATGCATGGGGATAGTTTGCTCTTGTGCCCTTAATAATGCCTCTTTAAAAGTCTGCCAACTCTCTGCACCCTATTTTCCCTTATGCTTACTTCCCATGGGATCTTGCCTACCAGTTCTCTGAGTTAAAGTCTGCCTTCTTGAAGTCAATTGTCTTTATTCTGCATTTTCCCTCCTACCATTCCTTAGAATCATTCATTCCTTCACACAACCTGTCTTTCACCTTCAAGTTCTTAACCAGTTCCTCCCTATTTGTCAGAATCAAATCTAGAGCAACCGCTCCCTTAGTCACTTTCTCCACCTTCTGTAATATAGATGTCTTCAATGCATTCCAAGAACTTGGTGGATAATCTGGTCCCTGCTATATTAGCACACAAGTGCTATCAGAAACAAACCAACAAACAATAATGTATGCTAACACATAGAATAGGATGTCATTATATTTTCTGCATTTTTCTCTACCCCTTTGTTTATGAATGCTAACATTTTTTTGTACCAGGTACATAAATGATAGAGGAACAATGCACGACTATTGTGAAAAACACTGTGGTAAACAAAAAACATGTACACACACTATGTTAAAGTTACAATCCACAACATGTCAGATATGAACACACACTGTCATCTCCTGCCTATATGCATAAGGGACACACTGGCAGCTGTATGCAATTGCAGGAACAACAGCAACACATGGCAGAGGAATGAAATCTTGTACGAGTTTATCAATCAAAATGAAATGCTAAATATGAGGATACTCTGAAACTAATCCAAGAAAGAGCTAACAAGAGCACGGCAGTTTGTTCTCCATTTGCCATAAGATTCTCATGAAATGACAGTTGATGGCAGCCCCGTCACGGAAAATAAGAAATGGATGAGTACAGGTTCTTCTTAGGGAAGGGAAAAAAAAGCACCTTCAACCTGTGAAGTATGAATAGTCTGCAATCGCATTTTACCTCAGGCTTTCCCAAAGCGAGCACTGCCAACACTACTGTCACTGACAGCAATCTGACTGAGAAGAAAGATTTTTGGCAGAAAACAAGACATTGGCTCCTATTTTCACTGCTCTGGAGAAATGGCCTCAATATTTTAAGAACCAATGTCTGTCAAGGAGATATCAGTGGTAAAATACAGGCTTTGATCCAGAAGTTGTATAAAAGGTGTAAGTAAATAATACGGCTATCAATAAAGATTAGGACCTTGAGTTGCACAGTAACAATTTTAGAAATTTTAGTTTTTCAGGGCAGGTACCATACCTTCCTTCATGTTTGTACAGAACCTAGCACACAGTAAGTGCTGGCATAAACAAACCAAAAAAAAAAACCCAAACCAAACTAAATATGTACGCTATCGTGTGGAATTTTTGCTGTGCAGTGTCCCACTGGGAACATCCCATGTGGTACAAGCAGCCATAACCTCTAGAGCAAATTTAAATTACTGTTTAGATGATATGGACGTTCTTCTTCTTCCAGGGGTCTCTATAGGTGTTTGGCACCTAGGTGGTATCTAGATTCTGTAGTGACAGGATCTCTATAAATCCGAGATAGAGCCAGAAACGTAGACATGGACATAGACCAATACACTTTCTGGAAATCTTTTGCTCCCATTGGGGGCTGATAGTGCTAACCATTAAATACATCTGAAATCTTCCATTCATGTCCATACGAGAAAGTTAGGGCTGGTTCAAGCAAACCTATCTCTGCCCTCTTCCTCCCCGCCAATTCACTCCATCCGAGATTCACAAGCTGTAACACCAACAATTCAGTATGAAACCTTCTTTCTTATGGCAAAGGAACTTGGCACGTCAGATGAGGAGAGAGGAGTCGAGTCATAAGTAATATGGTCAGAATTGTATGTGTCTCTAAGGGAATAGTGCATGAAGGTTTTCTCTTGAACAGGAAGCAGAGTGAAACTCTGTGTCCCAGCCAGAGCAGAGATAATGGCAGTGACATCCTAAGTTCCCTGGGGGGCTCAAGTTATTATCCCCATAGAGCTCTCAGCGGGAAGCAGCTTGTACACCTCACCATGTGGCACTGAAGCATGAGCAGGAAATATCACAGTAGTATTTCAGCCTGTTCCACGGGCTGTAGCAAAGGTCCCCGAGGCTGCAGGTTTGGCAGCATTGCCTTTACTGGCCTGCCAGCTGATGCACTAACACTTGCCTCACTGCTGTGCCAGTCCCAAGCCATGGCTGAATTATTTTCTATTTGAAGCATAAATTGTTAAAGTTGGACAAAAAAATTTAAACTTCAATCATCATGCCTTATTGTTAGGGTCAGCCCTAAGCGTGCATGGGGTGTGTCCATGCTTACACACAGGACCCCCTTGCAGCCCAGAAACTAAAGGCAAGGGAAAGGGGCAGGGAGAGGGATTCAGGGGAGAGGAAAGATTTGTGTTGATAATGGGATAAGGAGAAACAGGGGCAGATGGAGGAAGAAAGAGAATGAAGATAAAAGTGGAAGAGACTGGGGAAGAGGTTTTATTAAGGAGACAGAAATTTTTTAAAAAGGGAAAAGAAGGCAGCTAGATGGGTAAGAGAGGGGTCTGGTTCAGGAAATAAACTATTCTTGGAAGGAACAGATGAAAGCTTTTGGAGAGAGATGTGAAGTTGTAAATGTTTAAGTGGTGAAATCATAGTAACTTACTCTGAGGGCAGAGAAAAAGAATGTGGAACAGTTGAATCAGAATTTAAAAAACAAAACAAACAAAAACCCAATGGGCAACAATAAGTATTCCCCCCCAAAAGTTTGCATCCATCCAAATGTTGTAACATATCCATCAGTAATGATATACGTGCACTGGGCGTGATTCTGAGCTCACTTATTTAGGTACAAATCAGGAGTAATTCCATCCATATCGATGGAATTGCACCAGTGCAACTGAAAGCAGAAACAGGTCTATTATATCTAAAGGTATTTTCATTTTACTGTATATCATGGGCATGGCCATAGATTATGTTAGGGTTCAAATCCCTCCCTGCATGTTAGGGTAAGGAAAGAAAATGCATGGCACTTATGGTACCAACCTGAAGAGCTGAGTTTCCATCCTGTGTTCTCCTCTAACAAATGTGTACAGTCTGGAAGTGTGCCTGGGGGCCCCACACATCTCACTCCACACAGCCCCACAAAACTTAGAGCTGGCCCAGCTTAATGTGAATGGACAATGCTTCAAGGTTTAACAAGATCCAGGGGCTGACAGTTGAAGCTAGACAAATTCAGACTGGAAATAAGGCATATATTTTTAACAGTGAGGGTATTTAATCATTGGAACAACTTACCAAGGGCAGATTCTCAATCGCTGGCAATTTTAAAATCACAATTGGACGCTTTTCTCAAAGATATGCTCTATCTCAAACAGGAATTATTTGGGGGAAGTTCTATGGCCTGTATTATACAGCAGGTCAGACTACAGACTTCTGACAGTCCCTTTAAATAATCACATCCATATAGTGCTAGGTATGACCCTTACTCCTCTCTACCTTGAATTTTTTCCATCTACTAGAGATGAATGAACCTTGAACAAAATTGAAAGAAAACTCCTTTGGTTAGTATCATGAAGCTCAGGTCCACCTGAAATTATGTAGGTCATACTGAGTGAATAAATTATTTTCTTTTTTTTTAAAACACATATTGGATGTTGTAGCCAGTCAACTAGTGGGGAATCACAAAATAAACAATTGAATGAAGGGGAAAGGGGATGAATCAGGGGATAGCTCCTTCTTAAAAAAAAAACATTTTCATGTTAAATATCTAGACTTCCACAGAGACCTGGTTATTAAATGTTAAACTAGAGGTGGGAAAGGGAGACAGCACTAATCTCAAATTAGGCCGTGAAGCAAATTCTATGCCAGGCATTGGGTCAGTTCACTCATCTTTCTAGCCACCTGCCGTCAGTATTATTAAAGCCTTCCACTTTTAATTATCTTAAGTCATGAGGTCTATTATATGGACCAATGTGTTCATGTAAAACAAGTTTTCCACAGAGATTCTCCAGTGACATTCAGCATCTGAAATCAGTTCATGATTTGTGTTAACTGATGATGGCACAGATTCTTCCCTATTACAGTGACAAACCAGATGCTTGTATGTACAAGTAGCATTTCATTACTACGGTGATTAAAAGGTATTGCCTCCTTTTGTTCTGCATGAGAACTAGAAGGGTAAGGAAGAGAGGCAGGTTCAGAAAAAAACTTCTTGAGTCTGACTCCACTAACTTCAGTGGAACTGTATCAACTTATACCTGGCTTGAAATTTGGCCTTAGGAGTTCACCAGGCAAGTTGTCACAGAACAATGCCACACCAGTGACAATACCAAACTTTGCCAGCTGGAACATCAGTATCATCTCTCAGGGTTTCGGAAGACCACAACAGATAATATCTTCAGTAGTCCATGATTACTGACTTTCTCAAGAAGTAACTATGTTCTAAAATGCACTTGTACCGGATGATGCAGTCATTTTAATCAGTATTGGCAGATCCTCTGGAAAAGATTTTGCAAATCCTTTAATTATACTGTTCTTCAGTACAATGAGTAATTTGAATTTATGTGAATTTCTCTTTTTATATTTTTTGTACTATACTTACATTCTGTCTCTAAGCTCAAGATAATCACATAGGGCTCAATTCTGCCTTCCTTAATGTTGAGTAGTAATTTACTACAACACTCATGGAGTACAGACTACTCAGTGTGCATAAAGATGTCAAAGTGGGGTTCCTGGTATTTTATAGCACACATAATAATCAGCTCTCAAAAAGAAATTGTATTTTGTGAATTAAAATAAATAAATAAATCACAAATAGCTCTGTAGACGTTCACCTTAGTTGTCCTAAATTCTGCTGATCCATGTTGATTTTAGGGAATTTGAAAATAGCTTCCCCCCCTCCACTTATGATCTATTCATTTATTTGCTGAGTACTGATTAAAGTTTAAAATTGGCAATGAGGAATGCAGATGACAAAATACCCACGAGGATTCCAGTCACTAGTAGTTTATGAAGAGCTAAATTAACCTTACACTTCATAGACATGGCTTTCCTTGTCAACAATATGCGATTGAAATGGAGAGTCCCTCTTTTCTTTCTTTTGGGAAACAGAGAGGAGGGAAATATAACCGGTAGAAGGGTATTGATCTCCCAGATTTGTGGGGTGACTGTTTTTTCCCATCTAAATTTTGGCACTGTTTGGAAAGCTAGTATTTTGCACACTGACTATAATATAATTACCAATATCAAGTACAAGCTCCCCAGCACCTGGTGAAAGAAGCAGTGGACGGAAGCAAGAAAAAACTCAGTGATAATGTTCCATTCTTTTTTGTGCTGCCCCTCTATTTGTGCTTTATAACTGGTACATTTGGATAGTTACAGATGGACCTAGATAAGGAAAATAACAAAATAATGAACAAAAAAGTTGTTACCAGAGTCACTACAAGTCAAGAAGGCGCCAGTACTGAACTCTGTTTGAACGGTAACCTGTTTTCTGCAATTTGAAGGAAAATGTAAAACGTGTGCTAGAAAACGAAGACTACAATCTTAGACAGACCTTTCCAGGGCAGGCAGAAATCAAATATAACAGAAGATACAGGCGTGGAACTTTGTATGCTTGAGCATGTGGACATTGAACAGAAAAAGGACAGGGATTGTGTCGTTTAGTAGAGGCCTTCACTGATATTCACAGCTGAATTCCTAATGAGGAAATATTTGCTTTAATTTCCCACCAAGTCCTGCAAAACATCAGCCTATTGGTTGTGTATCCTGCCTACCTACTTCTACAGGCTCCCAGTGAGTGAGTTGCTGGACCTCCTTATGCCAAATCAGCATTTTTAGCATTAGGACAACTTTTCATGGATAGAAAATGCAGTTGATGTAGGGCATGATTTCAAGACACTCAGCACAGCCACCTCCTACTGACGCTGTTATCAGTGGGAATTGAGGGTACTCAGTGCCTTACAGGGTCACATTCTTTGCACACTGTGTGACAGGAGGAGCTGTGGTCAAAAGTTTTTTTTCATTGTGGTAATAATGTGTCATTTATCCCTTAAACATGCAGGACCAAGAAGCAAAATCTGCAACCACCCCAGCTTTTATTTGCCATAACTGAGCAATTATATTTGCAGTCCCTGGCATTCCATTGGCTCTCTTCTATGCAATTTGCTTTATCAACAAGTCAGGACAAAGCTGGTAAAACAGAGTAAGAACATCAGGCTTTTACTATGTATACCGATATAAATATTTCACTGTGAAATTATTTGGAAATTCACAATTATCAAACAGGATTTTCAGCTTCTGATTAGATGAAAATCAGAGGTCAAGTTCACCCCTGGTATAAGAGGATGCAGTTCCATTGACTTCAGTGAAGTTCCCTGCCCTTACAGCACAGCTGTTTTGTCTCCATATATCTAATTTAATAAAAATGCAGGTATAATTTAGTTTCTACCTTATGTGACTCTTTCAACAGAGACCTAAATAAATAACTGAATATATATATTCATATATTATCCACCAAGGCCTTTTCTTGTTAATTTTGTCAGCCCAGTCACTACTTAAAGCTGACTTTCACAGGAATGTGTGTACAGTATTTGCAGGTTGGGTTCATCAAACATTCATTGCTCAATACTGTGACAGCTGGTAGCAGGCATACATACCCTTCCCTTGTTTGGTTTTCTGATAGAATCTGTCAAGCACTGGTTGACTGTAACTGAATTTGTCACCCTCTCAGCAAGGTTATATCTCCTCTTACCATCAAATAAAACAATAAAGTAATTCTATACAAGCTCAGACTATTTTTGAACTCGACTAGCAATGAAAAAGAGCGGATTCTACCCGAACAGCTGCTAACAAACAGTCAGAGTTTATTTTTGATGAATAATTCCAACAGATTTTAAAATCTGAAGATCACACTTGTGAGAGCACTTACACATACAGTATATAAAACACACGGAGGTGCAGGTAGCAAAAACTATATGCATTTATTCAGCATTCCCAATGAGAGCATGTGAAAGTCTGCCAAAATTCACTTTCTACAATGAGGTAGATAGCACGAGTGAGTTTTTTTCCAGGTGAGGTGAAGCGTTTGTCTGTATTAAAGGAGCATGTGCTCCGACATACTTTTAGCCATCCCAAACGAAGATGAACATTTAAATGTGGTTACATTAAAGGAAGCATAGGCTTTTGGGAAAGAAATGTATTGTCATTGGTGTAACAACCACATCGAATATGGTGAAAGGAACAAATGTGACATCTAATGACTCAGCAGAGCTGGGCAAATAGTGGTGAAAAAATGTGTTTGTGGAAAATGTATTTGAAGAAAAGTGCCAAAATAACTGGATTAACAATTCTCAGAAACTAATTTGAACAGTTCTAACAGCCCCTGTCCTGTTCAGCAAAGTACTTAAGCTCATCCTTAATTTTAAGCAGAAGTGGTCCCAAATTAAGCACATGCTTAAATGCTGTGCTGAATCAGAGACACACCAAGCTGCCCCTCAACAAATTCTGATCCCATCAACATTGGGCAAACAGCAATTTTCAAAAACTGCATTTAGACACTCCTTAAACATAATATCAGTAAACACTTTATAACTTACTTATGTGCATGGCACCATCCCTGTCTTTAAAACCTTGGATTGACTTTACCAGGGACTGAATTGACTTCAATGAGAGTTGTAAGGTCAGAGATGTTTCAACACAGTCCTGCTCCCTTTTACAACCATTTTGTCAGCCCCAGGGACAGAATCTGCCTTTACAAGTTGCTTGCCCAACTTAAGTGAGTTCTTATTTTAACAATTAAAAAAATGCTAAATACAAACTCTAAATATGGCCAGCAAGCAGTTACATAGTATAATCCCCGGAACACTGGCATTTTCCAGACTGACATTCAATTGAATGTTAAGGAGGATGTGTAAATATGTCCAGAGACATCAAAGGGTTTAAAGCATTTTAAAATCTTGTTAAAATGCTTTGTCCATTGCACACTGATATCACATGATGGGACAAATTATTTGATCTATGGCCAGAAATCAGGATACGATGAACCATATTATGATGGAGACTACCATGTAATGGTAACACATTTGCAATGGACAGGCCATTGCCCACATGAAAGTATCCTCTCACTTAAAAAAAAAGTACTGATGCAAGCAAGCCATTAATGTCTGATTTGTGTTCTTCACAGTCCAATTATTAAACATTATATTATCAGCACAGAAGGATTTCAACAAATCCCCCCAGACAAATTAAGCGTGGCATCACTGGTGACAATAAAATCCTTTTATCAGCACGAAAGACCACACCATCCACTGTGCTGAAAATATGCACCAATACTACGATCAGATTAGGGCAGCATAAAAATATCCTTCTTCCACTTGAATTCCAGGTACATTTGTAAAGAGAGTGGCAATCAGTGGGTGTGGTTAGAGTGAACTATGAAAATCCAGTTAAGGATAGGTCACTATAATGTCACCTGCATTTACGGTTCCTAGAGACCCAATATATGATAGATTGTAATCTGCTCTGGTGTGGGAGATCACTGTTAAACTAAGCAACAGTACTGTATGCAGCAGATGATACCAGTTCAAGAATGGATAAAGATATGAGCATTGTGAAAATAGGGTGGTATGTGCAAGACGCTGTGTACAGTTCTGCATGATGGGGAAAGGATCAAAGTCATTACACAAGTTGGGAACAAGCCGTTTTGTATTGACAAATATCCTGGATGTCTGGTAAAAGTACAGATTGCAGTGGTAGTCAAATGTTTTGGGGAAAATGACACCAGTATAAATGAGCTACTACCTGCACTTAGTAATTTCATGTCACTTCAGAGTACTGTATAAATTCCAGATGTTGCTCTGTTGTTTTGTCCCACATATTACACATATATATCACCATCTATGGTAATGGTCCAAATACTGATGTAACGCTATAGCAAGATGTAGGACCAGATTTACAAAGGTATTTAGGTGCCTAAAGGTGCAGATAGGTGCCTCGCAAGATTTACAAAAGGGCCCGAGCAGTCAAGGAGAGTTAAATACCTAACCTGTTAAAGCCCTTTTGTAAATCTCGGTGGGCATCTATCTGCATCTTTAAGTATCTAAACACCTTTGTAAATCTGGACAGTAGTATGTTTGTCCATCACTCTGCAATATTGTAGCACTTTTCTCCTCCTTTTTTCAGTAAAAACCAAACACTCAAAAAATCAACACACACTACGGCAGCAACGCTGGAACAATTTTTATAGTGGAGGTGCTGACAGCCATTGAACCAAACCATAAACCCTGTAGATGACTGAAACTACTTCAAGCCAGGGATGCGGCAGTACTCCCCCGTACTTCTAGTTCCTGCACTTATGCACTAAGGAATGATGCATATTGTGGATGGCTCAGTTTTGGAATTAGAAGTATCTTGAGTCTGATACCATACAAACTCTGTGCCATACAACCAGGAAAGATAGTTTCACGTTAATTATAACAGACATAACCAAGAAACAGAAACCATGTATATATTTACTACCAGTAGGTAGAAATAAGCTACTCAATATAGGAAGAATTAAAGACAGAGTGGCCCAAAACTTTCTAATTCAAAAGTGAAGATCAAATGGCACACAGACAAGTCAACAGGATAAAAAAAATCCAACTGTTAATATGGAACTGACAGAGCCCCCAGATGTCTCCCAAGTAACTCCACAGCAGCACCCCTGATGGCTATGTTTCCATGTGCAGAAGTGGAAATGAGGAATCTATTGCTGTTTCAGACAGCTTTATGTTCCTCATTATCTACCGGCTTTCTTTATGGGCTGCCTCTTGGAGTGTAGAATACGATGGAAGAAATTTGTCTTAATTTTCTCAAGTTCATGACCATTTTTTTCAAAGACATAAAAGAGAAGAACTACTCACCCATCCATGGTCGTGACATCCCCCCCAAAAGAAAAGAAAACAAAGCAATACACTGTTCTAATAAATAAAATAATTCCAATAAATAATAATTTGGGCAAAATTATCCTCTGCACGGTAACACTCCATTTCAGTATTCTGGCCCCAATTCAGCAAAGTATTTAAAGCACATGCCTAAGTTTAAGCACAGTTCCAGTGAAGTCAGTGGGACTTCTCATATGCTTGTTTAGCATGTGTTTACGTTCCTTACTGAATCAGGGCCTTTGCTTTCCCAATAACGTCTGTGAAGAGCATTTTCCCTTTGTATGTGCATGTGCAAGATATGAGTAAGGGCCATGAGGAAAAGATACAGCCATCTACAAGTCCCATAATTTCATTTGATGTCTTCACAGATGACCTTATTGAAAAGTTGCTCGCTTTTTAGCCTCACCGTAGAACAGCTATTGGGTCAACTCTGCTTTCAGTTACACCAGTGCATTGTCTTTTTGAACTACTTGAGCAATTATTCTTCAAAGCTCCACTCCACAACCTAAGGAGGCACCGATGAAAAAGAAAAGAAAAGAGCTAAACCTTCACAAGGCACCAATATCATCATAGTATTATTCAGAGTTCTGTTTTAGAACCTGAATGTAATTCTCTCACTGAAAAACTGCAGAATTCCAATTAGGTTTAAATACCAGCCCTGTTGAGAGACTATTGTTGAAAGCTTCTTTGCTACATTCTGAGAGTCAAGGATGACTTGCGAGACACCATAATACGTGCCATAATAACCATTCCCCCCAGTCTGGTTCTATATCCACAGAAACAAATGTGTTTATGTTTGATCTTTTCAAGAATAATTCCTGTCTGTGCCGAGAAAAGAAAGGAATTTCACCTCCTGTAAGCGAGACATGAAAGCAAAGCAGGTGGGTTTTACAAGGTCTGAACTGCATTTTATTTTTGAGCATTCAGTGCTCTAGCTAGAGTTAGATTATGATAAGAACTGACTGCACCACCAAAGTATTTTCATGACCTACAAATTACCCCAGGTTTAAGAGCTGGTGTAGCCCGCTCTGCAAGAGATTCTGAGAGAAGTATGCCTACAAGAGACATCCAGGCATTTTTATAAACTCCTTAGGATTCTGGTGTCTTGTGGTATCATATGTGAACAATCAAATCAGTTCTGATTTGAACGCTGTCACTTGGATTAGGGTTTATCTATCGCATGGTAGCACTGAGTTAGCAGGCCGCAGAGATGAATAGGAGTACTGATTGCTGAACTGACAGCCTTGAAGATGAGTAGCATTATTTTATCACATCCTTCTTTGCAGCATGTGCCAGTGGGTTTTAGCTGTCACATTTTTTAAAATTATCAAGCCTCTGAGTAAGTAACAGTACTGGATCTTTAGTAAGTAAGAGTCTCCTTTTGATCTTATCAAAGCTTTTGGCTTTTATTTTGTTGAGTTTTATACATGTAGATTAATTTGAATCAACCAAAGACATTGTTTGTCATACCACAACAAGTCTATTAAGTCAGAATATGACAAAACCTTATGGTCCTGATTCTCCACTGCATCTTGTCTAGTCATTTATGCCTGTGCAAAGTGAATACATCAGAATAGGAGCATTTGAAACCCATTTTGCACAGGTGTGAAGGTGCTAGGCATTGGAGAACCAAGTTCTATGTATTTTTAATTATATTCTTAGATTGCTAAAGTAGCTTATCTAGATATACTACACACACACCTTATAATCTAAATGTATATTCACATACTCCATATGTGTGTGTATATGTACACACACATGAGTATCTAATGGGGATATCTATGTAAAAGGCATTTATCGTTCATCTCTGACTGATCTACTACAGCCAAACTTTTGAACATCTGGAAATGAACAGTTAAGGGATGCAGACTGTTTTCATGGCCATATAATCCTCCACCATTCACAGTCACACACACACCCCCACACCACAATTTACAACACTATCCAAACCTGATTTTTCAAAAATACATACACAGGCCAAAGTAACAAATTGGTAGGAGATGCTAAAATCACACTTGTTACTGAAGGGATCAATTTGCAGTAATGAGGCTGTATTCTACTTTGACAAAATGACTTCTGTTTTTCCTGTAGGACTGTGAATATTTTCTTCCTTAAACTGGGGCTCCTCAATAACAAGAGGACAGCTTTTGAACACTTTTTCATGATAGATTCAAACAAAAACTGAAGTCCATGGGAGTTGAGGACAATCAGCCCCTCCCAGGATTAGATCTGTTGGAATTTTTTGCACCTCAATACCTCTTGGTGAAAAATACCCAAATATTCCGATAGTAGTGTTGGGTTTATACCTCCACCCCAATGCCAAATATAAAAGCCTAGAGGTTAATTACTTCATCTATCATAATTTCATTCTCTGAAGAAAGAAATTTATATCTTCTCCTTCCCAGTAAGGGAGGTATTTTATCATTTTCTCTCCCCCCTTGACTTAGGTTGCCCAGATGCCACCATGACAGTGGATCAAATGTCATGATATTTGCTACCTAAAAGGGCATTGCAGCTGAGGCTATCAGGAATGCAGTCAAATTAAATTGATTCTTTTAGAAACTGAATTTGAGTTTGTGGAAAAAAGTTATTCTAATGATTCTGTCATTTTTGTAAATTTCTTCGGGTTACATGTTAGCATATGGCAAATGACTGATGAAACGACACCAAACACTTAGAAAAATCTCTCTAGTTGGGCCAGGAACAAACTTTAGGCCACTTACCTTTTGCAATTGGAAAAATGCCTAGACAAGGGATTTAACAAACTTTACTAAAGCGGAAGACTCCACACTCGGTGGAAATAATTTAGTCAGTGCGAGAAAAGCAATCGATTGCTTCAGCTTCATAATTCCCCACTGCTGAGCTTCACAGTTTGAGGCAGGATAGAAAGGAAGTACTGGTTCTTTTGGAATGAGGATGAATGTAGGGTTAAAATAGGAACATCTGGTACATGGGAAAAGACAGCGGAGAAGTACTGGTACAGTAAGACCTAATTTTATTATCTACATTTGAAGTTCATTTAGTGGGTTGCCATCAAACTGAAATAGATTAACTAAGCCCAGCAACAGCAGCATTTACGTCTGTCTCGTAAAAAGTTTGGGGTATGTTTGAAAGCAATTAAGATGAGAGTTCAGAGGTATGTAATCCAGGGTCAATACCTGATTTACTAATATCCTCATAGGATTAAAATGCAACACAATTTATTTCTTAATCTTTTTCATTAGAAAACATTCTTTAAACATGCTATAAAGGATGTTAATTTTAGCCAAAGGGAAAAAAAATGTTAAAAATAGGAATAAAATAAGAATCAACATAACCCTGTGTCTAGAATTTGAACCAAACATTTTAAGATGTTCAAAAATATCTGTAGTTAACACTTGTGTGATTTTCAAACTTATGCACCACTGCTGTCCATGGTGTTACTCCAGATGTACAAGGGATGGCTGAGATCAGAACAGAATATGGCTTCTGGTGCTTGAGGATGGTGGAATTAGTTTTGGGGAGAAATGAAACTGGTAAGTGGTAGAATAGACTATGATGGGGATAGCAGCAAAATGTGGGGGGAGCTTGCAAGGGGTAAAGGATGGGGGAACATAAGTATTTTTGGGAACACAAAAAAGAAAAGAAAGGAAAAAGAAGCAACAGCAAGAGAATTGAGTGACAGATGTCAGTGGGTCCAGGGTATTTGAACAAATCATCTAGATCCACAGAGAGATTGCAAGGGGATCAGGTCAGGGTGAAATGGGGACTCCATCTCCAACAGAACCCACCTACAGGAGCACCAAAACCACATGATCTGGGGGAAGCAGAGTAAGGCTACCGAGGGTGGAATTAGCCTCTGAGAACAGCAGGGACTACTTCGCTAGCAGCAGTTAGTCCCAAGCAGCCGCAAAGGAGAAAGGGATCCCCTTTTCATAGAATCATAGAATCATAGAATATCAGGGTTGGAAGGGACCTCAGGAGGTCATCTAGTCCAACCCCCTGCTCAAAGCAGGACCAATCCCCAATTAAATCATCCCAGCCAGGGCTTTGTTAAGCCTGACCTTAAAAGCTTCTAAGGAAGGAGATTCTACCACCTCCCTAGGTAACGCATTCCAGTGTTTCACCACCCTCCTAGTGAAAAAGTTTTTCCTAGTAGCCAATCTAAACCTTCCCCACTGCAACTTGAGACAATTACTCCTTGACCTGTCATATTCTACCACTGAGAATAGTCTAGAACCATCCTCTTTGGAACCACCTCTCAGGTAGTTGAAAGCAGCTATCAAATCCCCCTTCATTCTTCTCTTCTGCAGACTAAACAATCCCAGTTCCCTCAGCCTCTCCTCATAAGTCAATTTTCCCCCAATGTCCCCAAATCGTCACAGCCCCAGGATGTGCCAGGGAAGTCAGCAGATTGCCTTTTATGGTTTGAACACTGGGCATTATATCTGCCTATTGATTGGTTGATTGCCACAACCTCCTCCCCATCCTGTGCTTCTCTCCCTGCCCTCCATGCTCCTTTCCTTCCCTCCTTCCTCTGCCCCTTCCTCCCACTCTGTGGCCCTTTTCTCTTTCCTTTTTTCCACCTCCTTGCCCATCCCACCCCTGCCCCTAAGAGATAACCTAAGAGAAACATGTCACTAAGAAGCTATGTGCCCACCATGACCTTGCTCACTGTGTGAGGAGACAGAGAAGGATATACCCAAACCAACAGTTTTGTATCTCTTTTTTCCTGATCTTACTTTTCTTCTTGTCACATTCACAGCTATGTTCTGGCCCCTCAGTGCTGCACTCCTTGTTCCCTCCAAAAACTGTTCTGTCAGAGTTCTTCCTTCTCTTTCACACTTGCCCCTCTCCATCTCTCACTCACTTGGCTTTGCCTAGGGAAAGGAGTGGAGCAACCAACAGCAAGAGTAGATATTTCCACCTTCCATGGATACTTGGGACCTAATTTAGTAAAGCACTGAAGCAGGTGCTTAACTTTAAGATCACATCAAAATCTCATTAATGTCAGCGGGAGTTACACATATGCTCAAGTGTTTTGCCTTCTTACTGATATAGAGGACTACAATTCTTATGGAGCCACTGAGGGTCTGATTCAGGAAGGTATTTAAGCATGTGCCTAACTTTAAATATTTGAGTCGTCCCATTGATTTCAATAGTATGACTCATGTGCTTAAAGAAAAGAACATATCTGAAGAAAAACACATGACTGAATACTTTTCTGTATCCTTGTTGCACAGTGACTCTCCCAGAAGTAAGATGTTCCCCATTAGAGGAATATATCAATTTTTAAAAATTAATGTTTTCGTCTTACTGAACCATTGTATTTTTTTCTGATAATGTATCATTACATCTTGTAAGAAATATTTTTATTTGTACAATTAATGAGAGAAGAATGACCTGATTAGGATCCATGTTGCTTGCATGAGTCATAAAACCTTTAGCACAATGCAGGCAGAAATTGGATTGGTTAGGAGTATTAGAAAACTGTAAAGTTACAATATTTGTGCCATTTTTGTTGGCTTTGCTTTTCAAAATTTCAAAAGCAATTGGACTCATGACTTTCTAAATTTCATTTATAAATCAAGGCTATTTTCAATTTGTTTTACTCGTATATGATCACAAAAGAACATTTGAAGCTACCACACTTCTGGTTTGTTCATTTTAAACATGTCTATAAAGGACAAGCCATTTTTTAAATCCCAAAACAAAATGTAAAAAAAAAAGATAAAGCTCATCTTTGGATTAAGAGTCAGTATAGAAAGTATTAACCTGGAGCAAATTTTTAGATAGCTAAGTTATAAATCCCTGAAAATATTACAATAGAAAACCTGACTGACCTTTAACTATAGGATTGCAAATGGCAATAGTATAATAATTGTGTATGTCCTTTTATTGTCACACTCCCCTCTCTCCCAATCCACACACAAATGGGAAACTATGGCCTTTAGCAGTCCTTTAAATTGAAGGCATACGGATGCCGTAGGTTTATTCCCAGTTATATATAACCATGTTGTATTATTATTTATATCTTGCTAGCGGCATTTAGAATGCATCTGCTCCTATGGGTAGACTTGTAAAGAAAGGTACTGTATGTTTTGAACAAGTATTAAATGTGTACAGGACAAGATACTATATAATCAGCCTCTTTTCTTTTCATATTTCTCTGAACTTACACTAAAGTCTCTTAGGAGACTTCTGTGGTAATGCTCAGTGATCTTAGAATTTAGCAAGATTCATAGAGGGATTGGACGTTTATGGATAACAAGAATATCCAGAGTTATAACAGTTAACACTAACAGAGTATTTGAAGAGAAATAAAGCTAAGTGTTTCAGGCTCAAAGGAATCTCTATTATGCATTAGGTTGAGACCTTCATGGCTGGAAGATTACTTCCCATCTGGCTACCGTGGGGTTTCTTGCACCTTCCTCTGGAGCATCTGGTACTGGCCATTCTCTGATATATGTTACTGGACTGAATGGACCTTGGGGCTCATGCAATCTGGCAGTTCCTATGATTTTTCACAATTTGGTCCTGTTGGAGACTGAAGGGTGAAGCACAAGTTGTTAAATGCAATGTACAAATAGAAAACTGTGCTGCCCCAAAATTAAGCTTTATTTATTTTATAGATAGCACTTTTGCTGTTTAGTGGTGGTAGTTGTTTTCTGTATGTTGTTTCCAGGTTTTGACTAGGCAGACACTGCACTGAATAGATGATACACATCTCCCTGAGAGAGGGAGATGTGTATCCAAGAGACAGTCTTTTCTAATTATGTTCCTTATGCAGGGGTAAGATTAACACACACATATATAAAATAAAACTATTGAGCTATTTTAATACTTCTCCTGTCATGCATTCAGGACTCACTAAAGTTGTCACCAGCGATTGTTTCATTTAATTCCTTGGCCTTCAGGGTAATGTAAGAAAATTGAAGAGATTAGGAGCTCTCTCTTTCCTCTTCAATGCATTTGTGTTGCAGTAAATTGGTACCAACCTTCAATCTCATGGTCAGGGCTCTCCAGGGTCCTTCCACTGATATGACAGCCCAGTCAGCTTGATAAATGGAGCACACCCCCTCCAGCGGAATGGCGAAAGCTTCACTCCCTGACTCCACAATTGTCTCCCCCACACTAGTCAAGAGGAAACACTTAGCTGTTTTAGTGCACTAAGTGATTGCACCATTATGTTTATATTCTCCAAGCTAATTAGAAGATACATTTTCCCCTAATCATTTCACACACAGTGACAAACACAGACTGTGACCTGTAGCAAACTGAAGGGAATAGAATAGCTTCCATCTGGAAAATGGCACTTTTAAATATGGTATTTTCTGTTCTCATCATGGAAAAAAACGTTTCTTGTAAGGCCAGAGAAAACATAAAAAGAAAAGGAGTACTAGTGACACCTTAGAGACTAACAAATTTATTTGAGCATAAGCTTTCGTGAGCTACAGCTCACTTCATCGGATGCATTCTGTCATAAATATAAAGGGAAGGGTAAACCCCTTTGAAATTCCTCCTGGCCAGGGGAAAGCTCCTCTCACCTGTAAAGGGTTAAGAAGCTAAAGGTAACCTCGCTGGCACCTGACCAAAATGACCAATGAGGAGACAAGATACTTTCAAAAGCTGGGAGGAGAGAGAGAAACAAAAGGTCTGTGTGTCTGTCTATATGCTGGTTTCTGCCGGGGACAGACCAGGAATGGAGCCTTAGAACTTTTAGTAAGTAATCTAGCTAGGTATGTGTTAGATTATGATTTCTTTCAATGGCTGAGAAAAGAATTGTGCTGAATAGAATAACTATTTCTGTCTGTGTATCTTTTTTGTAACTTAAGGTTTTGCCTAGAGGGGTTCTCTATGTTTTTGAATCTAATTACCCCTGTAAGATATCTACCATCCTGATTTTACAGGGGGGATTTCTTTATTTCTATTTACTTCTATTTTTATTAAAAAGTCTTCTTGTAAGAAAACTGAATGCTTTTTCATTGTTCTCAGATCCAAGGGTTTGGGTCTGTGGTCACCTATGCAAATTGGTGAGGCTTTTTATCCAACGTTTCCCAGGAAAGGGGGGGTGCAAGTGTTGGGAGGATTGTTCATTGTTCTTAAGATCCAAGGGTCTGGGTCTGTAGTCACCTAGGCAAATTGGTGAGGCTTTTAACCAAACCTTGTCCAGGAAGTGGGGTGCAAGGTTTTGGGAAGTATTTTGGGGGGAAAGACACGTCCAAACAGCTCTTCCCCAGTAACCAGTATTAGTTTGGTGGTGGTAGCGGCCAATCCAAGGACAACGGGTGGAATATTTTGTACCTTGGGGAAGTTTTGACCTAAGCTGGTAAAGATAAGCTTAGGAGGTTTTTCATGCAGGTCCCCACATCTGTACCCTAGAGTTCAGAGTGGGGGAGGAATCTTGACACATTCAGTGGAAAATACAGTGGGGAGATTTATATACATAGAGAACATGAAACAATGGGTGTTACCATACACACTGTAAGGAGAGTGATCACTTAAGATGAGCTAATACCAGCAGGAAAGCGGGGGGGGGGGCAAGGGGAGAAAACCTTTTGTAGTGGTGGGCCATTTCCAGCCATTTCCAGCGGTTGAATAGAATGTCTGAGGAACAGTGGGGGTTGGGGGTGGGGGAAATAAACATGGGGAAGTAGTTTTACTTCGTGTAATGACCCATCCACTCCCAGTCTCTATTCAAGCCTAAGTTAATTGTATCCAGTTTGCAAATTAATTCCAAATCAGCAGTCTCTCATTGGAGTCTGTTTTTGAAGTTTTTTTGTTGAATAATTGTCACTTTTAGGTCTCTAAGTGAGTGACCAGAGAGATTGAAGTGTTCTCCGACTGGTTTTTGAATGTTATAATTCTTGACGTCTGATTTGTGTCCATTTATTCTTTTATGTAGAGACTCTCCAGTTTGACCAATGTACATGGCAGAGGGGCATTCCTGGCACATGATGGCATATATCACATTGGTAGATGTGCAGGTGAATGAGCCTCTGATAGTGTGGCTGATGTGATTAGGCCCTATGATGGTGTCCCCTGAATAGATATGTGGGCACAGTTGGCAACGGGCTTTGTTGCAAGGATAGGTTCCTGGGTTAGTGGTTTTGTTGTGTGGTGTGTGGTTGCTGGTGAATATTTGCTTCACGTTGGGGGGCTGTCTGTAAGCAAGGACTGGCCTGCCTCCCAAGATCTGTGAGAGTGATGGGTCATCCTTCAGGATAGGTTGTAGATCCTTGATGATGCATTGGAGAGGTTTTAGTTGGGGGCTGAAGGTGATGGCTAGTGGCGTTCTGTTATTTTCTTTGTTGGGCCTGTCCTGCAGTAGGTGACTTCTGGGTACTCTTCTAGCTCTGTCACTCTGTTTCTTCACTTCAGCAGGTGGGTACTGTAGTTGTAAGAATGCTTGATAGAGATCTTGTAGGTGTTTGTCTCTGTCTGAGGGGTTGGAGCAAATGCGGTTGTATCGTAGAGCTTGGCTGTAGACAATGGGTCGTGTGGTGTGATCTGGGTGAAAGCTGGAGGCATGTAGGTAGGAATAGCAGTCAGTAGGTTTCCAGTATAGGGTGGTGTTTATGTGACCATCGCTTATTAGCACCATAGTGTCCAGGAAGTGGATCTCTTGTGTGGACTGGTCCAGGCTGACGTTGGGATGGAAATTGGGTCCAGGCTGACGGTGGGATGGAAATTGTTGAAATCATGGTGGAATTCCTCAAGGGCTTCTTTTCCATGGGTCCAGATGATGAAGATGTCATCAATGTAGCACAAGTAGAGTAGGGGCATTAGGGGACGAGAGCTGAGGAAGCACTGTTCTAAGTCAGTCATAAAAATGTTGGCATACTGTGGGGCCATGTGGGTACCCATAGCAGTGCCGCTGATTTGAAGGTTTACATTGTCCCCAAATGTGAAATAGTTATGGGTGAGGACAAAGTCACAAAGTTCAGCCACCAGGTTTGCCATGACATTATCGGGGATACTGTTCCTGATGGCTTGTAGTCCATCTTTGTGTGGAATGTTGGTTTAGAGGGCTTCTACATCCATAGTGGCCAGGATGGTGTTTTCAGGAAGATCACCGATGGATTGTAGTTTGCTCAGGAAGTCAGTGGTGTCTCGAAGATAGCTGGGAGTGCTGGTAGTGTAGGGCCTGAGGAGGGAGTCTACATAGCCAGACAATCCTGCTGTCAGGGTGCCAATGCCTGAGATGATGGGGCGTCCAGGATTTCCAGGTTTATGGATCTTGGGTAGCAGACAGAATACTCCAGGTCGGGGTTCCAGGGGTGTGTCTGTGCGGATTTGTTCTTGTGCTTTTTCAGGGAGTTTCTTGAGCAAATGCTGTAGTTCTTTTGGTAACCCTCAGTGGGATCAGAGGGTAATGGCTTGTAGAAAGTGGTGCTGGAGAGTTGCCTAGCAGCCTCTTATTCATATTCCGACCTATTCATGATGACGACAGCACCTCCTTTGTCAACCTTTTTGATTATGATATCAGAGTTGTTTCTGAGGCTGTGGATGGCATTGTGTTCTGCACGGCTGAGGTTATGGGGCAAGTGATGCTGCTTTTCCACAATTTCAGCCCATGCATGTTGGCGGAAGCACTCTATGTAGACGTCCAGTCTGTTGTTTCGACCTTCAGGAGGAGTCCACCCAGAATCCTTCTTTTTGTAGTCTTGGTAGGAAGGTCTCTGTGGATTAGTATGTTGTTCAGAGGTGTGTTGGAAATATTCCTTGAGTCGGAGACGTCGAAAATAGGATTCTAGGTCACCACAGAACTGTATCATGTTCATGGGGGTGGAGGGGCAGAAGGAGAGGCCCCAAGATAGGACAGATTCTTCTGCGGGGCTAAGAGTATAGTTGGATCGATGAACAATATTGCTGAGTGGGTTAAGGGAACCACTGTTGTGGCCCTTTGTGGCATGTAGTAGTTTAGTGTCCTTTTTCTTTTTGTAGAGAAGCAAAGTGTGTGTTGTAAATGGCTTGTCTAGTTTTTGTAAAGTCCAGCCACGAGGAAGTTTGTGTGGAAGGCTGGTTTTTTATGAGAGCTCATTCTTAGTCTTTCCCTGTTTGCTGTAGAGGATGTTGATCAGGTGGTTCCGCAGTTTCTTTGAGAGCATGTGGCTCCAGCTGTCAGCATAGTCTGGGTGGTATGTAGATTGTAATGGATTTTTTACCTTCAGTCCTTTTGGTATGATGTCCATCTGTTTGCATCTGGAGAGGAAGATGATGTCTATCTGTATCTGTACGAGTTTTTTCATGAAGTTGATAGATTTCCACTCCATACGGCTAAATTCAGTACCTTGCATAATGACAGGTTTCAGGGTAGCAGCCGTGTTAGTTTGTATTCACAAAAAGAAAAGGAGTACTTGTGACACCTTAGAGACTAACAAATTTATTTGAGCATAAGCTTTTGTGAGCTACAGCTCACTTCATCGGATGCATTCAGTGGAAAATACAGTGGGGAGATTTATATACACAGAGAACATGAGTGTTCCTCAGATGTTCTTGTCAACCGCTGGAAATGGCCCACCTTGATTATCACTACAAAAGGTTTTCTTCCCCCGCCCCCCTGCTTGTATTAGCTCACCTTAAGTGATCACTCTCCTTACAGTGTGTATGGTAACACCCATTGTTTCATGTTCTCTGTGTATATAAATCTCCACACTGTATTTTCCACTGAATGCATCCGATGAAGTGAACTGTAGCTCACGAAAGCTTATGCTCAAATAAATTTGTTAGTCTCTAAGGTGCCACAAGTACTCCTTTTCTTTTTGTGAATACAGACTAACACGGCTGCTACTCTGAAACCAGAGAAAACATAGAAACCCAAATGATCCTAGACAAAGCATTCACTAAGGATCTGATTCCGCAAGGTGCTTAAGCATATGTCTAACTTGAGGCACCTGAGCCATATAAATCAAATCGGACTCCTCACAGGCTTAAATTAGAAACATACTTAAGTACCTTGCTGAATTGGGGCCAAAGGACAAGGGGCTTCCAGAGGCATTCTGCATCACTTAAGTGCTGCATTAAAGCCCCATTCAGCAAGGCCCTTAAGCAAATGCTTCTCTTTAAGCACATGTTGAGGTTCCATTGACTTCAGGGGTACCTATCCACATATTTAAATGCTTTCCCGAATTGGGGCCTAATGGCTAACCATTCCACAGCACTTAGAGCTTCACTCTTTTCACCATATTGCAGGATATGTCAACACTTTGATCTGGAGATGTAAATCCCAGCTTGAGCACACATACCTGCACTAGCTGTAAGTCAGCTAGCACTGGAAAAGTAGTGTTGCCACAGTGGTGCAAGCGATGGGAAGGGCTAGTCGCCCCAAGTACATACCCATTTGAGATGTAGGTACGCACTTAGGGTGCTAGAACCTCCCAATACTGGTGCCACCATTCTATTCTAAAAATACATTCTATTTGTAGTGAAGTGCAGACATATCCAAAAAAGAGAAAAGAAGAAGAAAAATGTCTTTCTATAGTGGCTCTAAGAGGAATTTGTGTGAAATTTATATTAGAGTGCTGACATGAGGCTTAAAAAAATCCTCAACATTTTTTTGTCTGGTTCACACATCATCAGACAGGTATGTGGAGGGCGAATTTACAGGAAGGACTAAAGATTGGGTGCCATTTACTCAGGTGTTGAGTAGTTCCAGTGACTTTAGCAAAGGCTATGCCAGTTTACACCAGCTGAGGGGCCTCAGATATCTTATCTGAAGCTGGACAAAGATCCCTTGTTAAAATCTGTGATGGTTTCATGCAACTCAATGCATACTTTAAAAATATGATCCAACATATACTTTGCATAATTTCTCCTCCACTGTTGAACACACATGCACTTAAATTAATTATTTTCCATGGATTATTTGTGGAATGATTGAAGATAACTGGTGGGCCAGCCATGAAAGGGCTCACAATAGCCTCGATTCTCAAATCAAGCACAACAATGCATAGGAAGAGCCATGCAGATTTCAAAATGTATCACATGTATCAAAAGACAGATTTTAAACTCTCCTGTTCTAAACCCACAAAAGAACAGATGTAGAATTTTACAGCAAATTTCAAGCTGACTCTTTCCTGAACTCATTCCATTGTGCCTCTGGTATTGAATAGGGCTCAGACAACAGTGTGTGATACAGACCATACAGTGATTAATAGTTACTGGCAAATCCATCGGGGGCAAGTTAAGGACAAAGGAACAATCTTAACTCCAAATTTCCTTGCCTTTGTGTGTTTGCCAGAACCTTAGGACTAGATATTCAAAGCTCTGTGTGCCTGTCACTTGCCTAATACCACTTTCTAGGCACACAGATTGCTTAAATATTTTTTTGGCAGTCTGAAAATCAAAGGACAAATTTCAAATGAGGGTGAAGAGAGGGTGGGGGAAATCCTATGACTCTGGATGCAATTAGAATTTATTTTTCTAATGGTGTGTGTGTGTGTGTGTGTGTGCGCACATGCACAATTAATTGTCTGGCAAATTGAGATGACTGAAACCCACAACTAAGTATATTGCAACCGCTGTGTTGTTCCTGTGGAAGATTTACCCCATTGGGAATGGCAGGAAGTACTGATGGCCTCACTGAGGGGGACCAATGGATGTGTGGCAGCTTTAATTTGCCACTGCAATGCTGTTGGTGTAGGCAGCCAGGGGCTGTTGCTAATCTCTTGGCACCATGGCATTGCCCACTCTCCCAGCAGTCCTGCCCACAACTGGGGCTGTGCTGTCTAACTGCACATGGATTGGAGATTGTAGATGTTGTGCATCACTGTGACTTCCATACAGAAATATGTTTGTGAATTCTGAATCATGACTCCGTCTGACTATTTTCACATACTTTTTGTTTATCTTGTGTGGACATTCATGCCAAAATAGGGAATGGGCAGTTTAATGAATTTTACTTAAAATTAAAATTTACTTAAAATTCAGTTTACTTAAGTTAGATATAGTCAAGTTGGCAAGGCCTGATTAAATTCACCCTAGGGTACCTAAGGAACTAGCTGAGGCAATCTTCAACTGTTAGCAACTACCTTCAAGAGCTCATGGAGGATGGGTGAGGTCCCAGAGGACTGGAAAATGGCAAACATAGTACCTAGCTTAAACAAGGGGAACAAAAAGGACCTGGAGAATTATAGACCATTCAGCCTAACTTCTATACCTGGAAGGATTCTGGTACAAATTATTAAACAAACAATTTGTAAGCACCTAGAGGATAATAAGGAATAACCAAATGCCAAACCAACCTAATTTTCTTCTTTGACAGGTTTCTGGCCTAATGGATAGGGGGGAACAGTAGATATGATATAGCTTGATTTTAGTAATGCTATTGACACAGTCCCATATGACAGTCTCATAAGCAAACTAGCGAAATGTGGTCTAGATGAAATTACTATAAGGTGTGTGCACAACTGGTTGAAAGATTGTACCCAAAGAATAGTTATCTATGGTTAGCTGTCAAACTGGGAGGGCTTATGTAGTGGGATACACAAGGGTTAGTCCTGGGTCTGGTACTATTCAATATATTCATTAATTATTTGGATAATGGAGTGAAGAGTATGCTTATAAAATTTGCGTATGACACCCAAGTGGGGAGGGATTGCAAGCACTTTGGAAGACAGGATTAGATTTCAAAACAACCTTGGCAAATTGGGGAAATGGTCTGTAATCCACAAGATGACATTCAGCAGAGACAAATGCAAAGTACTACACATAGGAAGGAAAAATCAAATGGACAATAACAAAATGGGTAACAACTGGCTAGTTGGTGGTACTGCTAAATAGGTTCCAGGGGTTATAGTGGATCACAAATTGAATATCAGTCAACAATATGATGCAGTTAAGAAAAAGGCTAATATCATTGTGGGGTGTACTAACAGGCATGTGGGATATAAGATACAGAAAGTAATTGTCCTAGTTTACTTGGCACTGGTGAGGCCTCAGATGGACTGGTGTGTCCAATACTGGTGCCACGCTTTAGGAATGATGTGGACAAATTGGAGAGCAACCAGAGGAGAGCAACAAAAATGATAAATGGTTTAGAAAACCTGACCTATAAGGAAAGGTTAAAAAAACTGGGTATGTTTAGTCCTGAGAAAAAAAGAATGAGGGGGAAACCTGATAAGTCTTCAAATATATTAAAGGTTGTTTTAAAGAGGATGGTGAGCAATTGTCCACTGAAGGTAAGACAAGAAGTAATGGTCTTAATCTGCAGCAAGGGAGATTTAGGTTAGATATTAGGAAAACCTTTCTAATTGTAGGGGATTTCTGATTTATTATAATTAACATGATGAATAGGAATGGCTTTTTTCCTGACCTTTTTGGTATTGCAGCTTGTATTATAACTATACATTATACAATACATATGTAATAAAAGGTTTCAGAGTAACAGCCGTGTTAGTCTGTATTCACAAAAAGAAAAGGAGGACTTGTGGCACCTTAGAGACTAACCAATTTATTTGAGCATGAGCTTTCGTGAGCTACAGCTCACTTCATCGGATGCATACCGTGGAAACTGCAGAAGACATTATATACACACAGAGACCATGAAACAATACCTCCTCCCACCCCACTGTCCTGTAGCAGGACAGTGGGGTGGGAGGAGGTATTGTTTCATGGTCTCTGTGTGTATATAATGTCTTCTGCAGTTTCCACGGACAGTGGGGTGGGAGGAGGTATTGTTTCATGGTCTCTGAGTGTATATAATGTCTTCTGCAGTTTCCACGGTATGCATCCGATGAAGTGAGCTGTAGCTCACAAAAGCTCATGCTCAAATAAATTGGTTAGTCTCTAAGGTGCCACAAGTACTCCTTTTCTTTTTATGTAATAAAATGATGTGATACACTTTCATAAGGTGTATGATAACATCTAAGAATGAATGTAAACATCTCAGTGTGTGTGTGTGTGTGTGTGTGTATTAACAGGTTATTTTGGCTCTGATCCTGCAATTGGATCTGCATGGGTGGACTCCAGCACCCACAGAGTCCCGCTAAACTCAATGAGGCTCCTCCCAGGTGATCAAGGACTGGGGCCTTGAACAATAAATATGTTACATGATCTAGTGTGTTGTGACAGGTGGCCCACAATCAACAAAATTTGGATAGGCATCCCAAAGTTTATTGAATCTTCCCATTGCACTTCAGGATGATGACACACATGCTACATGTAGAGCAGAGAATGGAGAAAGAGGAGCGTTGCAAGATGGGCTTAGCCTCTTGAAAGGAGAACCCTCACTGGCCTCAACATTGCTGTTTCTTACCAGGAGAAACCCACAGCTGAGTACAAAATACCACACATTGACACCAATGTTTTCCAAAGGACATTGTCATCTGGTATCATAGAATCATAGAATATCAGGGTTGGAAAGGACCTCAGGAGGTCATCTAGTCCAAACCCCTGCTCAAAGCAGGACCAATCCCCAACTAAATCATCCCAGCCAGGGCTTTGGATTGTATCTTTCATTATTTTTCCTCCTGGCATGTTTGCCAGTGCAAATGTCATACAGAGTTTATATGACAAAAGCAAGTGACTTCGCTGAAACTAAGTGAGGTCTTTTCAAGGCTCCTCCTCAGTTCTGACAACCCTTACTAGCTGTGGGGGCCAGCTAGTGTAGGTACCTGGTAGCAAGATACTCACCTACTAACGTGTACTTCAAGATCCTCTGCTGACAAGCGTAACTCCACTTAAGTCAATGGAGTAAAGCACCCAAACTTTTCTAAACTAACACAATCCATTTCCATTCGTCAATGCCAATTCTCTTATGGGTGCCTTATTCAAACATTGTATAATCTCACATGCAGAAAAGTTGCTGTAGTTTTATAATACCTGTGTAATACCTTAGTAATTATTCATGATCTGAGTAATAAAGAATTCATTAAACATAGTGTCTGCTCTTCCTTTGCACATAGACCTCCCAGCAGTTTAGGTTATGCATAATCATTCTAAGTACTTAAGGGATAGTATTAAGCTTATCTACTGTTCTTTTATAGCCAAAATTGTTCTTTTGTTTTCCTTCATTTCATTGCTAAGATAACTAGGAAACAATATATTACCCTAATTACATGTTGTTTATTAAGCAGGAAGCAAATAAGTCATTCAAAGACAAATCCCTGTAGTCATTCATAACTGCTTTAGATGACAAAGATACAGTAAACCAAGCAATCTTTCTTTATATTTATTACACACTCTTTGTGCTAATGAACAATAACAGGCTTTGCTGAAATAATGGCTTGAGTTTTGAGTTGTAGGAAATGCTATACAGGCAATATTTATCAAGGGCATATTAAAGCCACAGACAGCCTTCATTTCTTTTGCCTGCACTTGAGGAAATTGGGTAGGTGGTGAAAACCAATGACTTGGAGGGTTTTAATATACAATGTAAAATAATTTGTGGATTTATAAAGCAATGTGCATAGAATACGTGTGACAGCTTTACTCCTGAGAAATGGACAGAGATGAAGAAGCTGTTAATTAATTTTTATAATCCGTATCTTTGGAAAAACCCATGCTCCGGAGATGGGAGTTCCCTTCTTTGTGTTGTTAAGAGAACATTACAACTAAATAGCAGGTGGATGAAAACATTTCCCTTTCACTTCATCCATCATCTCTCATCGCTTGGAACCAATGAATGGTGAACAGTGCACAAAGTGAATTTGAATATGAAACCACAGAAACCAAAAGAATGTAGAGATGTTTAGAAGGAAAGAATGCCCCTTGGAGATGCCCTCATATCCTTCAATTGCTTTTCATCTAGATTTTCAAGCAGATATTCATCCTGTTCCTTTTTAAAACTTCCTGTTCTGGTTGTGAAAGGCTATCACAGATCGGAGGATTCGGTCCATATACTCCGATGCTTCAAAGAAAGATGACGTCACCTACCCTAACTCTTTGTATATCTTCTTAAGTATATAATGCAGTTATGTCAACTGGAATATTTCTTACTGACCTTCTTGTAGAAGGCCAGGAACACATCAGAAGAACTGATTCTTCCATCCCTATTCTAACTCCTCTTTAAGCACCTCACAAAGATCAAATGAAGTTAATTAATTAAATATATATATATATATATTTAAAAAGAGAGCCTAACTCTATAAACCCTATTAGAAGTATAAATCCTTCTAAAGTCCCCCTTCCTTTCTTTTACATCTCTAGCACCATAACAGCTTGTTTCCCTTTGTCACAAGATGTGCTCTGTCTTTTGAGCCATAAATTGAGCAAACCAAATTAACTTACAGTACTAATTGCTTAGTTGTGTCTAAATTCATCTAGAAATGCATGCTCATTTCTGTAACTGCCCTCATGTTTGTTCTCAATGAAAATGTCAAATTTGGATCTTTTTATATAAACCTCATCACCTATTGGACAGTCCGTATGAGAAAAATCACTGCATTTATATGAAATTTCCATGAGATACCTAACTAGGGGCCAGCAGATAGGTTGCATGTCTACTGCATCTGTAATTATTTTTCACTCAAGAGGTAGGAGATCACAGGCTTGGATTGGCAGTGGAGAAGAAGAAAATGTTATGGCTGGTATTTGACATGTGAAGTCATGAGCCTAGATCAGGGGGAAAGGGGAAGACAAGGCAAAATGAATGGAGAAAGGAAAGGTGAGTTAAATATAACTAGTCTGAATCTCATAAGATGCAATTTAATTCTGAAAATACAGGTAAAGTTCTTTTAGCCCTTTCCTTTGTGATTATGGGAAATTCTCATCTTGATGAAAGCCATGCTTCCAAAATTGCTGAAGTAAAGTGAAGATATTCCTTATACAGATCATTTTAATATGCCACTGGTCAACTCCAAAACCCCTCTGTCTTCAATATTCAAGACAGTATTTTTATTTCTGTAGTCAATCATTATGGATGAGCTACATTTTGACATGGTCTAAAAAAATCCCCATGTGTAATAATCAGCTTATCATATATATTTCGACATAGCAATGATTGTCCTCTTAGCACTGTAGCACTATTGGAAAAAATAGTTCTCAGTTCTGATAATTCTGATGTGAAAACAATGAACGCAAAATATTTTGGTTAAGCCTAACTGACAAGCTACGAAGTTCCTAACTCTTTTCCTTTACATCCTGAGATCATTTTCTTATTAGCCTACTCTGATGGTTGGTAAACTGCTGCCTTCCAGAAGAGGTTAAATTGATCTTTGTTACTTGTGGAATTTTGAATAGCCTATAATTAGACACTCAGGAACTGTGGTGATGAGAACCATATAAATCTGTCATCAGTTTGCTTTCTTTTTCCTCTACCATTAATTATTACAAGAAATGGTGTATCCAGTTGGATTGATGCATGTGTGAAAAGAGGATGAACCAGGCTAATGAACTTTAGATGGCCAGTCATCTGTACTAAATCCTATATTATATACTAAATAATCATTAGTTGATCATTTGAATGGCATCCTAGAAAAAGCTCTCTTTGAGTCTATATCATTTATGCCGAGCTTCCTACTAGTTATGATGGAGGTCAGGCAGCTGCCATCTAAACTTCCCCTAGATAATAAGTAACATCCTCAGGTAAAGCCTTAGAAACAGGAATAAGGCTGTCGGTTACAAACAGGACTTTGCCAGTGTTGGTGCAAGAAATTCTTATCCAAAGAATTGCTGTTCATCCTTCTATGTGAATCAGTCTCTTTCCCTCCTGCATTTTTGTTCAGTTATGAACTGCATGGACATGTAACCGAGGGCCACATTTCTGCAAAAATGGTCCACACATTTTCAGAGGAATAAGTCCAGAGATATTTCCATAATTATGTAATTTAGGACAAAACTACAAAAGTTTCAGCTGTCTAGGCTCTGTCCCACATTCATCCCAGGAAGAGAGAGAGAGAGCATTTGCAGCAACTATTGGAGGTTTGGGTCATTTACATTCATGATTTTATGCAAGGTAACCTGCTGGAGTTCCCCACCTGCTCCAACAAAAGGCTGCATATACTTTCTATAAGTTAAAAAGTTCTTTCCTGGATGAGGCTTTATTTCCAGTAGTAACTCATAAAACGTGATCCAATGTGTATTATTCACATGCATTTCAAAACATAGTCCCTAAATAGAATATTGTGTTTTTTAGGGCAATACTTGAAGTTCCTTTTATAAGCTTTCCTTGTCTCACTTCTTAAATGCAGCACAAGAAACCATCAGGACCAGTTGGACTTCAATATGTTACAAAATGACACAAGCGTTTCACCTTTCTCTCTTTCCTTGAAAGACCACACTTCCCATTTTATGATTTCAGCCAAAGAAGTTTAGCAGATACAGTTGTCTCTGCTGATCATGGTGCTGAAACTTTAAAGCTATGTACCTATGGATTCTGGAGTATTCTTTATGGAGTAACCAGCATAGATTCAGAGTACACCATATTTTACAGTTGCAGAGCTGGATTTAGAAGAAAAGCAGCCAGACTTGCTAGAAAATATTCCCATTTTAATCAAAAAGTATGCCCCCCACAAACTGGGGTAGGAAAAAAAACCTGGGTTTAAAATAAAACAAACAAAAAACCATACATTTTTGGTTTTCAATTACCAAAACCAATTTTTTAATGAAAATCTGAATAATTTTGAAGAAAATTTTTGATTTTTTTGTTGTTGTTTTTTTTTTAGTGTAGAAAAATAATTTCAAACCATCTCTGGTTTAAAAGAAGGGAAAGGGAATAGGAAAAAAAAGCCAAATAATTGCTATCAAAGAAATCTCTCTCTCCCACAAGAGATATTCCAAGATAGTGGCAGTTCCTCAGAAGATGAGTCAAGTTCAAAGGTGAGCCTAGTCCAAGCTGATGTAATTCACACTCCTTATCACCTCACTGAGCATGCTGTTCCAACTTAGATTCCTTCATATTCAGTTACTTATTTAGATTTACATCTAATTACCAGTGAGTAGCTTGGGTCCCTTCCACTGAAGTCTGAGTTGTATTACACTTGCTGATGGGCCATGTTAAATAACTGCACCACTTTCAGAGTGCCCCCTCATGGCCTGGGGTGACTCTGCAGCAGCTCTGCCTCAATTTCCCTTCTCAATCTGCTTTGGCAGCTGCAAGCCTTGCTGTTGTGATTTGGCCTGGTAGCTAAATCCTTCAATAAAAACCCACCCTTTCCTGATCTATCTAAGTCCAAAAATAAACTCAGAATAAAGGCTCTTCTGCCCATTCCCCAGCTGGGCCCAGTTCCTTCAATCTAAGGCCCTGTTTTCTCTGGCTCTCTACAGTCTTCTGCTCTTGACAGAGGAGTTTCTCAGTCCTCCTCCTCAGGGCTGTGCTAATTTGAGTCAACTGAAGCCTTAGATTAAGAAAAAAGCAGCAATCTGAAGGAAACTAGTCTTATTCCTCTCTGGGTTGGGAGACATCAGCAGGCAGCCATTCTTCCCTTGCTACTGTCTCCCTGCTTATGAGGGAAGAGGCAGATTGTAAACCATCCTCTTTCCCAGAACTCATCCTGGTTGGCTGCGGGAGAGGGGAGCCTTGCCCCACCCTGAAACACAAGGTACCTGTTCCCAGGCCTTTAAAGAAATAGTCACCTTGAAACAGCCAAACACTATCTTCCTGGGACCATTTCCTCTCTCCCAGCTCCTGCCTCTGACATTTCATAGGCTTTTGTTTGTTCAAAAATTCCTGGAATGGTATAGCCTGACCCCCTAGATTTCTCCCTCTGCCTTTAACGGGTGAGTAAACCCTGTTACAGGCTAGAAGCAAAAAAAGTATGCAACTAACAACCTTTGATGAGCATTTCATTCTAAAAAGGAATACAAAACAAACTGACATATTTTTATCAAATGGTGCAAATGGCATGATGATACCTATGGGATTACCCACAGGCTTTGAAAAACAATAGCACTGGATTTGTGTGAGGAAAAGAGATGCGTATATGGCAGCTAGTGACTATTTTTCTGAGGTTGCTAGAAATTCTGTATCTCACTCAACACACAAGTCAACAGGTGTAGAAAAGCTAAAAAAAAAAAAGACATTTTGTTTGGTGTTTGCAGAGGAAAGTCACTGACACTTTGTCAGCCCTGAATTTGAAGTTTTTTGGATATGGTATAATTTCAAACATACTATTTCCAGCCTCTGCCTCACACACAGGAATGGAAAGGTTGAGAAAGCAATACAAATTGCTAATAGAATTCTACAACAAAAGGACCACATTAGCAGTTCTGAGCTGTAGGACATCCTCCGTAGTCACCAGAGTAGCCCCGGTCAGCTGCTTATGGCTCGACAGATCAGAACAACCCTGCTAATCAGAGAAAATCTTCAATTTAACTGTCACTGCTTGCAGGATGTGAGGCCAAGAGATAGCAAGTCTAACAGATTGCAGGCTTTCCTCTTTAACTGCTAGAATGCAGCCCAAAACTTACACAAGTTTAACTAGGAGAACCAGTCCTTATAAAATGGTATGCGGAAAATATTGGACACCATCAGCAATTGTCATTGGACATACGTGCACCTCAAGATCATATATAGTTGAGGTTGATTATGGTAATTGATATTGAAGAAACAACAGCATATATTCAACCAATTTAAACCATTTGTATTGTTGTGTTACCCTAGAAGCACTGATACTCATATCAGAGCCTTTACTGAAGAGACATAGTTCTGCTGAGAAGAGTCCTAAATCTAGTGAAGAGGAGTCTGCACTTTGAGATTTGATAACCCATATAAATACGCTGGATACAAACCTCCTCAGGGTCATAAGATAGCTAGATCTGGATTAGTGGTGAATCAGATGGCTTGTCTGTCTTTAGAATGTATTGTTAAATGGTAATTCTTGTGGAGGATTGTTTAGACAGAGAAAAAGGAAGAATGGGTGGGGAGAAAATGTGATGTGATGTTTACTGTTTCTCTACAGCTTGTGTACACATAAAAGTTATACTGCTTTAATTATACTGGTGGTATAGTTAAAGAGTTATAACCCTCTAACGTGGACACAGTTACACCACTTATACCACTATAAATGCTTATATGGGAAGGGAGAAAAGCTATACTGATATAACTGCGTCCACACTAGAGGCTGTATCAGTATAACTATCTGTAAATCACACTGCTAACTGCTATAATTACCAGTACAAAAATCTATGTGTAGACAATGCCTAAAGCCATTGAAGAGGGGGTGGGGAAAGTTCTAGTCAGATGCTCTACAGTGAAGAAGAGACAGAATTACTTTAAGAATAACACTACCTTGCCTAATCCTAAATAAAGTTCCCTGTTCAGTGTTAAGGCTTGGTCTACATACAATTTTTGTTCCAGTGTAACTATGTCAGACAAGGTGTTGATTTGTTGCCAATGCAATTGTATCAGTACAACCCCTAGTGTCAATGCACTTATATATTGGTATAGCTTATTCTTCTTCCTGCACATAAGCAATAAGTTATACTAGTATAATCACATTTATACTGGTATAACTGCATCCACACTAGCGAGGTTGTACCACTTTAACTGTACGGGTATAATTTACAACTTATGTGTTTAGATAAGCCTTAAGAAAATGTGTCTTTCTGTGATTCTTTACACTGTTGCATGACAGTCAGTAAATCTGTCTTCACTGAGTGCCGGCAAGAGCAGTTAGGCTGACAATGGTAATGAAGAGCAACCCTGAACGCAAGATGGAAATATCACTTTGCAAAACCACTGGGAAATTCAGAATTGTTCCAAGTTTTAAAACAAGCAGATCTGCTGTCACTGACTTAGGTAAGATTCCAACTAAGGGGTTTACGTGAGTCAGAAAGGCAAACAGGAAAAAATGAAGAGGGTACTGAAAGGGCTGAGAAACAAGACAGTACTTGGAATGCTTGTTTTTGAAACATCGTTGGAGAGAGTGGAAAATGGGGGCCAGTTTGGGGAAGGAGAATGGTTCAAGTCCTCAGACATTACTTTTAAGTGCTTTTAGGCCTCAGATGCTTCTATGAAACTTAGGAAAGAAAGAGCACAAATCAAGCACTAAACAACACTTCAGAATAGGTTTTTATTAGTAGTACTAACCATCTGAAAAAAGGAGAAAGAGGGAGCAATAGTGATTACAAGCCAATTCAGCTTTTCTTATTGTTTTTCTCCCACTATGAACAGCAGAGAGGAGGGCATGGATGTGATTGACTGAGCCTCTAAGCAGCTACTTCTGCTGAATGTGCAGTTTAACTTTACTTGGTGCAGGAGGAAAGGGGATAGACATTGAAACTTAGCCCTGGTCTACACTAAGGGGAGGGGGGATTGATCTAAGTTACACAACTTCAGCTATGTGAATAACTTAGCTGAAGTCAACGTACTTAGATCGACTTACCATGGTGTCTTCACCGTGGTGAGTTGACTGCTGCCGCTCTCCCATCGACTCTGCCTGTGCCTCTCATGGCGCTGGAGTACAGGAATCGACGGGAGAGCGCTTGGGGGTCGATTTATTGCGTCTAGACTAGACACGATAAATCATTCCCCGCTGGATCGATCACTGCCCGCCGATCTGGAGGGTAGTGAAGACATACCCTAGGCTTAGCTTGCTGCTGCTTTCTCCATCTAGGCTGGCTGTTAATGACTGTGACTATGGTACACTTTCTATTCTGGGAGGAGATTTTATCTCTCTCCCTGTGTCCTTGGATTTTGAGCACAGGATGAAATAAATAAATAAATTTAAAAAATAAAAGGAAAGAAAGCAGCAGAATTTCAAAGTGTTTCACCCCAGCAGAAATTTTATGTTATTCTATTGTAAATGAAAAGCAAGACTTTTGTCAGGCTAGAGCAAATGGAGAGCAGCACCTCTAAGTGTTTTTTCCCCTTTTAATTGGAGATATATTTTGCTTAATTGTAAAGATTTGTAAATATATTTAAAAGGCTGTTTTATTCTACTCTTGTGCTTAGGATCAAGTCTTCCTTTTCTCTGCATTTTTTACACACACACGCACACACACGCATATTAATATTACTAGTATTAGATAAGATAGCAAAGGGACATTGTGATTTGGCACCAATATTGTAAACAGACACTTGTATGGCACAAATATGGAAACTAATCTCATTCTTAAAGAGTCTCTGGGTAGAATTAAGAGATTTAGAACCAGCCCTATATGTTTTATGTACAGAAGATTCTCACTGAATCCAACATTTGTAAAGACTGCAAGATCTGGCCCTCGCTATGACCATTTTGGATATTAGGTAAAATGCTAAATATTGGGACTGATTCTTTAATATGCTTTAAGCAGCCTCAACTCTTCCTAACTTTAATGGGAGGTGAAAGTGCACAGTAATTTACCGGATAAGGCCAACAGTATATGATGTTGGGAAAACAACATGACTTTAGAAGAGCAATTGTTGTCAATTCAATTTTTTTCTTGGATATTAAATGTCGTCCCTATCTTTGACATATCCTATTGCTTATATCAATGATGATGATCAAAATCGTTTAGGCTAATTCTGAACTGGTTTCAAAAAGGTATAGTAATCCTATTTTGATAATTATTGGGAAGGGGATGTATGTGTGTGTGTGTGTCAGAGAGAAATGTTCATTAAACTAAAAGACTGACATAACATGATAATGTTGATATGGTGCTGAGTAAAACTAGTCAAAGAAGGAACTTCATGAAATTCAATTTTTTTTGACCAACTCTAGTGCTAAGTAAGCTTCCACATGTACAGTAGCCCCACTAATGCACTTCAAATCCTGACATATTGTGACCCTGCTATTCCATTCCCATGTCTCTACAAGACAGATACTACTTTCACATATGGCAAATTATATGGTGTTTTTTGATCTAGGAAAATGCCCATAAGAGACTAGAATCCCTTTAGACTCAACAGGCTGCAGATCAGGCCCTAGGCTGAGCTCAACAAATTTACTTCTTGGGTATTCTAATCAAGGATGTGAATCCAGCTGCCCAAGACTATTGCAATAACCCACTGTGTCACGTAATCTCCAATGTTTTTCAATCTATATTTTAATCTACCTGCCATAAAGTTTCTTCTAACTTTCAAATTTTCCATTGGTCGTTGAATTAAGCATAACTAGGGACCCAGACTTGGTAAACATTAAAGGCTTTGGGGGAGCAGTCAGGACAGAAGGTGGAGGCAAGCTTGCTTGCCAGGTCAGTTTTCTCAAGTTTACACAGTTCTACAGAGATGCGATTCTTAGGTTCATGACAAATGCTTTGGAAGAATGTGTCACTTCAGGCCCTCCATACATTGTTTCTCCCTTCCTGTCATACTGAGCATTCTCTGAAGAACTCTTAAAGTGTCTGTGCTGTAGAATGCTTGATAGCATTCCCAGACAGCCTTTGCAGAGCAGCGACTGGAGGCCACCAATCTTTTTTCAAGAAGCACTTTACCAACTCTTAAAGATTTCAGTTTCAAGTTTTTGAGCTCAATCATTAAGGTTCCTTCTGGCTTTGGGGGGAAGGGAAGGGGGAGGGGAAGAGTTAAAACAGGAAAACAAATGCTCAGTTATTTTTGCACATGAATATTTTGAACTCATTTGTACCAGCAACTTCCAATGTGGCATCATTGACAGTGACCCTTGTGAAACAAGCATTCTTATTTGCCAAATAATGCTTGAAAAATACCATTCAAGTCACAATGGAGGGCACAGAACTGACAGTAAAGAACCATCAGTTCTGACATGTGTCTCATTTAGAAGCATTTAAATTTGGAATGGTATCCAGGGGAAATATGAAAAATAATGCCTTTAGCTGATTTCAGAAAATTCAGTCAAACAGAGGTACAGATCACTTGGATCAGACCGGTTATTAAACTGTAGTCTCGTATATAAAATCAGAAAAGCAGCTTTCTTGCCTAGGGCTGAATTCAACACAAAAATATGCCCATCCCTCTGAATTGTGGTAGCTCATAAGAACATAAGAATGGCCATGCTGGGTCAGACCAAAGGTCTATCCAGCCCAGTATTCTGTCTGCCAACAGTGGCCAATGCCAGGTGCCCCAGAGGGAGTGAACCTAACAGGTAATGATCAAATGATCTCTCTCCTGCCATTCATCTCCACCCTCTGACAAACAGAGGCTAGGGACACCATTCCTTACCCATCCTGGCTAATAGCCATGAATGGACTTAACCTCCATGAATTTATCCAGTTCTCTTTTAAACCCTGTTATAGTCCTAGCCTTCACAACCTTCTCAGACAAGGAGTTCCACAGGTCGACTGTGCGCTGTGTGAAGAAGAACTTCCTTTTACTTGTTTTAAACCTGCTGCCCATTAATTTATATTTATATTATGGGAACAAGTAAATAACTTTTCCTTATTCACTTTCTCCACACCACTCATGATTTTCTATACCTCTATCATATCCTCCCTTAGTCTCCTCTTTTCCAAACTGAAAAGTCCTAGCCTCTTTAATCTCTTCTCATATGGGACCCGTTCCAAACCCTAATCATTTTAGTTGCCCTTCTCTGAACCTTTTCTAATGCCAGTGTATCTTTTTTGAGATGAGGAGACTATACACAGTATTCAAGATGTGGGCATACCATGGATTTATATAAGGGCAATAAGATATTTTCCATCTTATGCTCTATCCCTATTTTAATTATTCCTAACATCCTGTTTGCTTTTTTGACTGCCGCTGCGCACTGCGTGGACATCTTCAGAGAAATATCCATGATGACTCCAATATCTCTTTCCTGATTAGTTGTAGCTAAATTAGCCCCCATCATATTGTATGTATAGTTGGGGTTATTTTTTCCAATGTGCATTACTTTACATTTAGCCACATTAAATTTCATTTGGCATTTTGTTGCCCAATGACTTAGTTTTGTGAGATCTTTTTGAAGTTCTTCAGAGTCTACTTTGGTCTTAACTATCTTGAGCAGTTTAGTATCATCTGCAAACTTTGCCACCCCACTGTTTACCTCTTTCTCCAGATCATTTATGAATAAGTTGAATAGGATTGGTCCTAGGACTGACCCTTGAGGAACGCCACTAATTTACCCCTCTCCATTCTGAACATTTACCATTTATTCCTACCCTTTGTTCCCTGTCTTTTAACCAGTTCTCAATCCATGAAAGGATCGTCCCTCTTATTCCATGACAACTTAATTTACAAAAGAGCCTTTAGTGAGGAATCTTGTCAAAGTCTTTCTGAAAATCTAAATACACAATGTCCACTGGATCCCCCTTGTCCACATGTTTGTTGACCCCTTCAAAGAACTCTAATAGATTAATAAGACATGATTTCCCTTTATAGAAACCATGTTGACTTTTGCCCAACAATTTATGTTCTTCTATGTGTCTGACAATGTTATTCTTTACTATTGTTTCAACTAATTTGCCCGGTACTGATGCTAGACTTACCAGACTGTAATTGCCAGGATCATCTCTAGAACCCTTTTTAAATATTGGCGTTACATTAGCTATCTTCCAGTCATTGGGTACAGAAGCTGATTTAAAGGACAGGTTACAAACCATAGTTAATAGTTCCGCAATTTCACATTTGAGTTCTTTCAGAACTCTTGAGTGAATGCCATCTGGTCCTGGTGACTTGTTACTGTTAAGTTTATCAATTAATTCCAAAACCTCTTCTAACGACACTTCAATCTGTAACAATTCCTCAGATTTGTCACCTACAAAGGATGGCTCAGGTTTGGGAATCTCCCTAACATCCTCAGCCATGAAGACTGAAGCAAACAATTCATTTAGTTTCTCCGCAATGACTTTATCGTCTTTAAGTGCTCCTTTTGTATCTCGACTGTCCATGGGCCCCACTGGTTGTTTAGCAGGCTTCCTGCTTCTGATGTACTTAAAAACATTATTATCTTTTGAGTTTTTGGCTATCTGTTCTTCAAACTCCTTTTTGGCTTTTCTTATTACATTTTTACACTTAATTTGGCAGTGTTTATGCTCCTTTCTATTTACCTCACTAGGATTTGACTTCCACTTTTTAAAAGATGCCTTTTTATCTCTCACTGCTTCTTTTTCACGGTTTTAAGCCATGGTGGCTCTTTTTTAGTTCTTTTACTGTGTTTTTAAATTTGGGTATACATTTAAGTTGGGCTTCCATTGTGGTGTCTTTGAAAAGTGTCCATGCAGCTTGCAGAGTTTTCACTCTAGTCACTGTACCTTTTAATTTCTGTTTAACTAACCTCCTCATTTTTGCATAGTTCCCCTTTCTGAAATTAAATGACACAGTGTTGAGCTGCTGAGGTGTTCTTCCCACCACAGGAATGTTAAATGTTATTATGATTATTTCCAAGAGGTTCTTGGACCAGATCCTGTGCTCCACTCAGGACTAAATCGAGAATTGCCTCTCCCCTTGTGGGTTCCTGTACCAGCTGCTCCAAGAAGCAGTCATTTAAAGTATTGAGAAATTTTGTCTCTGCATTTCATCCTGAGGTGACATGTACCCAGTCAATATGGGGATAATTGAAATCCCCCACTATTATTCAGTTCTTTATTTTGGTAGCCTCTATAATCTCCCTTAGCATTTCATAGTCACTATCACTGTCCTGGTCAGGTGGTTGATAATAGATCCCTACTGTTATATTTTTATTAGCACATAGAATTACTATCCATAGAGATTCTATGGAACATGTGGATTCATTTAAGATTTTTACTTCATTTGGTTCTACATTTTCTTTCACATATAGTGCCACTCGTTTCCACCCCCCACCCCTCCGCATAACATGTTCTGTGCTTCCGATATTTTGTACCCCGGAATGATTGTATCCCATTGATTGTCCTCACTCCACCAGGTTTCTGTCATGCCTATTATATCAATATCCTCCTTTAACACAAGGCACTCTAGTTCACCCATCTTATTATTTAGACTTCTAGCATTTGTGTACAAGCACTTTAAAAACGTGTCACTGTTTATTTGTCTGCCCTTTTCTGACATGTAAAAGATTCTTTTTTATGTGAATGTTTCTTGTCTGATCTGGTCCATACTTTATCCTCGTCCATCCTCTCCTCCTGACTAAAACCTAGAGAATCTCTATCAATAGACTCTCCTCTAAGAGAAGTCTCTGTCCAATCCACATGTGCCTCTGCAGCAATTGGCTTTCCCCATCTCTTAGTTTAAAAACTGCTCTGCAACCTTTTTAATGTTAAGAGCCAGCAGTCTGGATCCACTTTGGTTTAGGTGAAGCCCATCCTTCCTGTATAGGCTCCCCCTATCCTAAAAGTTTCCCCAGTTCCTAATAAATCTAAACCCCTCCTCCCTACACCATCATCTCATCCATGCATTGAGACTCTGAAGCTCTGCCTGCCTGCCTGGCCCTGTGCATAGAACTGGAAGCATTTCTGAGAATGCCACCATAGAGGTCTTGGATTTCAGTCTCTTTCCTAGCAGCCTAAATTTGGCCTCCAGAATGTCCCTCCGACCCTTCCCTATGTCATTGGTACCTACATATACCACAAGCACCAGCTCCTCCCCAGCACTACACATAAATCTATCTAGATGCCTCGAGAGATCATATGGAAGTCATATGGAAGTCAGTTATATCCTTTGTTGAACTGACTCCTAAGAGATATAAATTCATCCCAATGATTTGTCGTGTTAGGTCTGGACATAAATATTAGACACCAGCTTTTTATTTTACATTTATATAGAAATTGAGGCAGAATTGAATAGAAAAGTTTTGTAACTTAAATGTAAAATCCATGGGCCCCATCTATTCTGGGCTGGCTTGTAAATTGCCTGTAATTTTGAGGTGTACCAAGATGTTGCTCTCGTGGCATCTGTCTATTCAATTTGTGCCCTTTCAAGGAGCCCAGTTAAAAAAAAATCAGAATCGTTACAGTGACACTAACAGATCAGGTGACCTCAGCCTCTCTAACCACTGACAGGGGCATAACTTGAGACCAGTCTGGCTCACCTGTGCGTTAATATTGTTAAAATAGCTATTAGAGTTATAAGAATGTGTTTAGACATTATGAAATGCTTTTATTAATCTCACTTATAACATCTGTACCCTAGGGTTGCCAACTTTGTAATATTTAAAAACCAGACACTGCAGCAGAAATGCTGGAACCTCCCCCTGCCAGTCTGTTCCCCCCTCTCCCCCCCCAGAGTCTAACCTCTGCCCCCAGGGGCCTACCCCTGCTCTGCCTCTTCCCCTGAAACCCTGTTCACTCCTTTTCACCCCTTTCCCCTATCACTCACTGCTCTCTCCCTCTTCCCCCAATCCATGCCCAGGTTGGGAGGAACTTGCCTGAGGAGCTGGGGCTGGGAGCTGCAGCCAGTAGGAATTGGCTCCAGCTGAGTTAGAGGCTGGCACAGGGGATGACCTGGTGCCTTTAATTTTGCCAAACCATATTAAACTACAACTAAACCATTTACAAATACTTCCATATCTGGGTTTCTGCGTTCGTATACCTAGACCAACATATTTTACAATCATATTTTTTCTTGCATTTTAAATCAGGAATGTCCCCAAATGATTCTTCAAATGATTCTTGCATATTATCCATATTTAGAATGAAATATACACTTATTAACATTTTGTAAAATATGCAATTTATTTATTTATTGCATTTATTCTACAGGGATTCACTTGGAAAACAAAGGACAAATTTAAAAGGAAAGTTAGTAGACACATGGATTCCCCAATTCCTCCAGTATGCTTATTTTATCAAGGATTACCAAAATTGTCTTGTCCTTGAGGCTGCTTTCGCTTACCCCACGGCCTCCACCAGAATCCAATAGGTACAAAGTCGGTGCATGGCCACTTCAATGCCTGCCTTCTAGGTATGCCAATCTCAGGTCAGGTGCAGCCCAGAATTGGGGCCCATAAACATATCATTTGTTCTAACTCTCTAAATTTTTTTCTTTCCACAAATCTGTTTGACCCCCCCTTATCTTAATTTTAAACTTCAGAAAGCCACATTTACAGGCAGCACAAGGAATTAATTAATATATTTATTTTTTCCTTGAGTTCCAAGGGATATTATTTTAGTAAATTAGAATTATGTTGTAGTTGAGAGAACCATTTATCTGGGACCTTCAGATCCTTTAAGGGCACATGATTTATAGATCACCTTCAAATTTAATACTAAGCAGTTTTAATTCACATTTGGTATGAAATTATAAATGTTAAAACAACACATAGGACAAGAAAATTTGAAGTTCACTAAATCCAGAAATTGTATATAACCATCAAAGTTTAGGAATTACTTGATGACCTTTTACTGACTATCAGTAAGTACTTTGTGAATAAGTAGGGCATCTTACTTTGGCTTTTTATGAGACTGGAGACTCTAATAAACAGTTTAATTTTATTTCATTCTATGCACCAGTTGCCCACATATTAGCTGACTTGATCCTTAGTTTTGGTTTTCATTAAGTTTTTACACCTCACAGCCAGGGCCGGATTAACTCTCCTGTGGGCCTGGGGCTATTAGATTTTGTGGGGCCCCTGTATACAAGGCTTTTTCCTGGGAGGGAGTTTGGTACAGGAGGGGGCTGGGGCAGGGAATTGGGGTGCAGGATGGGGTGGTGGGTCTGGGAGGGGGTTTGGATGCAGAAGCAGGATTCTGATCTGGGGCAGGGGGTTGGGGTGGAGGATGGATGCGGCTCAGCAGGGCTCAGGCAGGCTGCCTTCCTGCCTGCCATAGCCCCATGCTGCTCCCGGAAGCAGAAGGCTCCTAGCACATCTCTGCGGTCCCTGTGGGGAGGGGGACAGCGTGTTTCCGTGCACTGCCCCCATAGGCCAGAAACTGGCCAATGGGAGCTGTGAGAATAGTGCTGGGGGTGGGGGCAGTGCACAGAGCTGCCTCCCCTGCTGCCAGGAGCTGCAGAGAGATGCTAGCAGCCAGCCGCTTCTGGAAGCTCATGGGGCCACAGCAGGCAGCCTGCCTGAGCGCCCCGCTGTGCTGTGGGACCTTCAGAGGCCTGGAGTTGGAGATTTCTTTATTTTTGCGGGGCCCCCCCTTGAGCCATGGCCCTGTGCTGCAGCCCCTAAAGCCCCTGCCTTAATCCAGCCCTGCTCACAACATAGGCAAATGCAGCGGAAAATATCTACTACATTTTAGCCATTTCTCAGTCTTGGCAAGAAAAAAGATAGAAGCTGACTAGCTCTGAAATGGAAGATTCACTCCATCATCTATTTGCAGTTTTAACATGTGCCACAGCTTTTTAACATCTGCAAAGTCCCTTCACCATCAGCCATACTGCAAACTACAGCTATATGTGCTGTAGCAATCACCTGGGCAGACTGTCCCCAGGTCTTCTGAAAGCAAGAAGCCATGAGCGGGGCGGGGGGGGGGGGAAGGGGTTGAAAAGATCAAAGGGGATCAAGAAAAAAGTACTAAAGTTGCAGAAAAGGAAATTATTGGGTTAACCACATTACTTTTTCTGATAAGCCAGTAGGTTAAACAGTAGCCATCTGTCTAGCTTAAAAATTGAACTGAAAGCCAGGTTGCAGTAACTGTTATTGGCTTTGAAAAGAAAAAAGAGGTGCAGATTCTTGTGGAGCAGAGCATCAGCAAAATGTCAGAACTGCTTTAAAACGATGGTATGTGTCACACTCTATATGGCACATTAGAATTCATAAGAAGGCACTGATCAGTATTAAGCAATAAGATTTCATTTTGAGGTCTCATGTAAAATTAATTTTCATAATTCTCTTAGTTCCTGTCTATACATACATATTTTTTCTCATTAACTACTTTATTACCATATTTGAATTGCCTCTGTTTCATATCTGGGAGACAAAGATGAGAGGTATGCATTTAACTAGAACTCAATAAAATATACTCATTGGCCTCATGAACTGACTTGAAGAGTTTCCTCTAAAAATGTTAGTGTAGTACTAAAAAAAAAATTAAAAAATAAAAAGTATTAAATGCTTGCAATGCAATGAATAATTAAACCAAACGAAATCCTAGCTAAAAATGATGCTAGTCTGGGACATCTATAATGATTTATGTGCAGTGTGTACTATGAAATTTCATACATTTATTATTAAGGTAAAGAGAAATTTTTTTCAAATAGTAAGTTTGGAAGTTACGGAGCTCAATGGTAGCTCCAGTGTCAAAGCCTCCTGAACACCAGGCTGAGGGATTGGTTCAGCACAGACTCAGCTACACAATTACTAACACCACTTCCTACAGCACCTGGGTTTTCTCCTGTTCTTCCAAATACCAGCCAATGTCTGACTGCTTAGCTGCTTCAATTTAACAAGATTACAGCCCAAGGAAGTACGGCTGCAGGCTGTTGTCAGCTTCACTCTTTCTTATATTCATAATGTCTGCTGATCTGTCTCCAGGTGTGGGAAGTGCAGAAGACAGATGGATTTTTACTTTTCTGTATCTGTAGATATAAAAACGGGATTCATTGAAAGCATCAGTCCATCCACTTCATCAGTTAAAAAATTGCAGCTAGTCAATATCTAGGCAGTACGCACAAGATAGCTGCCCACAAAGCAGCTCTTCTTTTAGAAAGTCTCCGGCAGCACCCATTCCACAGTGCTAGCAGTTTTTGCCAATGGCCTGTCAAGTTTTTAATATGAGATTTGAGTTTAGCTTCATTTTGTCAAGATTTTTATTTTCACTTTGCTTTTGAAACAGGTGCACGATTGGGACAACTTGGCTTAATGATGCTGTTTCAACACTGATTTTCTCAGTGGCAATCACAAATGATTTCAATATATGGCACAGGTGTTTGAGCATGGTCTATTGGACAGAATGAAGAAAAATACCTTCCTTAAGGTCATTCCACATTATATATTCAAAGCTTGCTGCTATCTGATGAAAAAATATGACCAGTCATGTAGCATGTATATTTATTTAGAATGGAGTGTCAAATGGAATCTATTTTTCTAGATTAAGGCAAGAATCTCACAACCCTTCATAAAGGGCCCCATTTTGCCCTCCTTATTCATGTGGAGCAGTACATTTTTCCAGGAATAATCTCAGTAAAATCAGCAGCGGTCCTGAATTACTACAGGCAATCAATGGGATGACTTGGAGTGTAAGATACCACTCAACATGAGTAAGAGAGGCAAACCCTAGCCCAGAGTAATTAAAATAGGAGCAGGTTTGGCAAGGAGCAACTGTAAACAGTCATCAGTTGAGCATAATTCAACAAACTAAAACAAATAGGTGAGCAATGATTTGAACCTCAAAAGATTTGGAGGGTAGATTTCATTTAGGTAAACACTGAAATATTTGGAAGCTTATTCAGAACTTACCGGAACTGACTATCCCTTTTTGACTAACTCATCAAACTGACATGGAAATATCACAAGCGTTTACATTCCTGTGGTATTTAGGACTTTTTCTTTTGGTCTTAGCTCTAACGATGGGATGTGAAACATATTGGAAGGCAACAGGATGAGGGGGGAAATTTTATCTATGTTTTTTCCACAAAGCAGAATGTCCTGATTCGTGCGTGAAACAATGTTTGTTTTATCTGAATCAGTTCACCCATCCTCAAATGAGACTGGAATTCCTAAGTGCTTTTATAACACTGCTACAATTGTCCACACTGAAGAAACCACATGCAAGTAAACTTTCAAAACACTAAGACTAAGGAATGTCTGGAAATCCCACATGAGATTTGCATTTTGTGCAGTTATTTTCCATGCATGCAATTGTCAGTTTAGACATATGTGATTACCCAAAGAGTAAGATGACGCTACAGCCCTTTTCAAATGTTCTTAGCTATGGTATGTAGAGTATTTGTAGAAAATTTGCTTCTTGAAAAGTCACTTTACATTGTAGACAAAGGGCCAGGTTTGTGTCCTAGGATGCGCAGACATAGCTTAACACAACCCACATTCCAAACCATGAGTTACAGTGAATTCAGCTGGACTGGAAGGTGCAGTAGCATACGCATCACCCCTGCTCTGACAAAGAGCATAAGGCCAGTTGGTGTAGTCTCAAAAGTCAGCCAAACTGGCACAAAGGAAAGGGACCAGGACAGGTGTTGATTAATCACTTTCTTGAGCCGCCTTTGACAGTAGGGGCCCTACAGAGCTCCATATGGATTTTAAAGCTGTCCTCCCACAGTGGAATGTGAATGTCTCCTCCAATATAGATACCCCTGTGGACACAAGGAAGTACAAAGTGCAACCTCTTATCTCTACAAGAATGATTCTGACTCAGTCTTTAATGCTTCCTGGTTAGAGTGAGGAGGACAGTGTTGGTATCAGGCTTAGAACCAGTATTAGAAATGTTTAAAGATTTCAAAACCATGTAAGGGAGTTAGACACATTTTCCACAAGACACTCTAATGGATGGTGATGGAATACAAATTCTCCATTTGAGGGGAAATATCACATTTTGATATGCTCTTAAAATACTTTGGAAGCCAATATCCTTTAAATGGAGTGCAATATAGATCATGGGAGATAAATTAGGTACCAGCAGAAACTACCAGCAGAGTAAATGGTTGCTTTTTGAATATGAAACACTTTATGTTCAAAAATTAAGTTCTCTTGTCTCATCCAGCAGAAATTCCTGATTCCAGGTGGTGGCACAGGGTGTGATGGAATACTACTGAGGGCAATGTTATGACATGGGCGGATGCTGCTGTACTGTGACTCTGCAAAGCAGGAGGAATCCCTCCTTTCTCAATCTGTTGTTCTTACCTTTCAACTCACACTGCTCTTCTGCCATTCAGCAGTTGCAGGAAAAGATATATCATCTGAATAAGCAGAGACAAATATTTGATTTGGATGATTACCCATCAGGTGTCTCATCATCACCGTGGTGTCTAGATTATTAATTATTGCTCCTCAATTTATGTACGTTTTGCAGTGAATACATATAGCATGGGATAGATCATTAGGATTCTTATAAATGTGACCTCTAACATGGAATACCCAGTGGCAGTAGACACAAGAGATGCCTGTGATGATCCTGATAGATAATGTTGGTTCATACGCTGCCCTGCCCTGCGTCTATTCTTTCCTTCTAATGGAACATTACTTAGGTGCTGGTGGCAAGGCAACTTGCTCACATTTCATCAGTCCCTTTCAGTCAGGCTTGCACTCAAGTATGCCTAGTCTTGTTGACTCCTCTCAACATTCACAAACATCAGGTGCGAATGCGGGTATTTTTAATCTGTTAACAGTATTAGATACCACTGACCACAAAGTTTTGTTGAATTGTCTGCAGTCCTTAGCTGGGATAGATGGTATCACTCTTCAGTTCTAGTCTGTCCTTACAGAAAGGTCCAAGGGGCTGGTTTTGGTCAGATGATCATCTGCTCAAAGAACTCTCAACTTCAGACTGTCACAATGTATCTAAGGCAATTATATGGCCCCCAGCACCATCATATCTAAGCAACGCACAATCTGTAATGTATTTATCCTCCCAACACCTCTGTGAGGTAGAAAAATGCTTTTAGCCTCATTTTACAGCTAGCAAACTGAGGCACAGAGGGACTAAGTGATTTGTCAAAGGGCATACAGAAAAGTCTGTGGCAGAGCTGGGCATTGAACTCAGGTCCCTGGAGTCCCTGGTAGTATCCTAATAACTGGAACATCCTTCCTCTCTAGAAGGATCTTTTCTGTCAGTACCCCCATCACTCCCCCCTGTTTAGCATGTATGTGGGACTACAGAAGATACAGTAAGATGATTTATACTGTGTAGCCTTTATTATGCAGATGACACTCAGCTGTGTGTGTATGTGTGTTATTTTCACCAGATCCAGATGATACGGTGTCTTTGCTTTCCCCATGCCAGGCTGAGATTGGGATGTGGACAAGAACAAGCTGTCTGAAATTTAAGCCGGACAAGCTAGAGGTGATTTGAATGGTTTGTGTGCATACAGAGATAGGAATTGATTTAGAAATAGGTTTTTATCTCCCAATTTTGCCTGCATATCATGTGATGAACTTGTCTTATAGCATTTCCCAGCTGGCATATACCTCTCCCCAGCTGATGCCGGATGAAAAAGGCATAAACAACTTTAAACAATTAACTAAACGTATTCAAGTGTGACAAAGCATTTTGCTTTATAGTTTGGATTGATTTTTATTCAATATGAACCTGGTGACCAGGTCATTTTGTGTATTGGTGGAACCTTTGGGCACAACAGGGCATGAAAAAGGAAGTTATCAGAGCTGGGAAGGACTTTTTATTATTATTGAGGGAAAATACAGTTTCTGGGGAAAAACAACAAAGTTTGCCAGAAGCTGGAATGAGTGATGGGGATGGATCACTTGATGATTACCTGTTCTGTTCATTCCCGCTGGGGCACCTGGCACTGGCCACCGTTGGAAGATGGACTAGGGCTAGATGGACCTTTGGTCTGACCCAGTAGGGCCGTTCTTATGTTTTCTGGGGAAAAGTTTCAATTTTGCTGAAGATTTTAGGTTTTCCATTGAGAAAAAGAAAATCAAAACTTTTTTTTTTTAAGTGAGGGTGACCCACATTGAAACATTTTGTTTTGGGTCACTTTGATACTAATCTGCGTCAACCTGAGCTGCCACAGAGCCTCATGACAGCAATAGTTCAGATGGCTGATGTTCCCATTCGCCTTATGGGCTGTGCAAAGTTCCTTGGCTGGACTAGATCTACCATAGTTTCTCCTTTGGTCTCATGACCGTGGTGTATCACATAGACCCCAACCCATAGAAGAGAAGAGGGGCGTGAGGCTTTGATGAGCTGGGAATTTGTCCATACAATTTATGAATTCTGAGTGAGATTTTGAGCCCTATGTGTCTGTGTCAGGCTGCAAACTCCATTTGTAAAGTACAGCCTTTTGCCTTCTCTGTAGCCTGTCTCCATTTTGAGTTGGAATTCTGAGCTGGGGGGAAAAGGAACAACAATAAAGTGTCCTTGACTCCTAAGCACCCAGTCACTGGAAATCTATTCACTCTAGACAAAGGACTGGCCCCTGCCCATCAGAACTGGTTTAGCAGGGGGAGGTTGCTTCAGCTGACAGGGGGGTCTCTTCTCATGTGAGGAAGCTTGCAAGGGTATCACCTGACATAGGTCTGAAGGTTTTAAAAAGGGCAGAAGCTGGTTTGCAGAAGAACTGAGGGTCCCTTTTCTCCAGTCCAGGAGTGGGAGGTTACCCAGAATATATACCCTCATGGGGCAGGGTGGCGCTGCCTGCTTTCCTGAGCCCAGATGTCCCAAAGGACTCTTGACAACCTAAGGGACTTGGACTGAAGCTCAAAGAATTCTCTGGAATGGTAAGGAAGCTGTGTCTGTGACATGTGTTTAGTGTTCTGTATGATCTGCCCTGTCCTTTATGTGATTAAGTATAAAAGAGTGTTAGACAGTGCAAAATCTGTGTGTATTAACTGCTTCACTATACCTGCATGCCCATGCGAAAGAAACTGTAAACCAGAAATTTCACACTTTTTGGGTGGAGTTCTGGGAGACTGGTGTATTTAGGTAACTGGGGTATCTCAGGGGTCAGGGCTGATCCTGGGACCTAGGGCAGGTAGACTAATTAGCAGAGGTAACAGAGTCTCTCTTTCTGGGCACTGAGAGGCCAACAGAGGAATCCGTGCTGGAGACTGCTGAGGCTTCAGAAGCTTTACACACCCCAGAGGATCCAGAGCACAAAGGCTCAAATCCCCCTTGCAGAAGTCCTAGTGGATGGCCAGCAGGGAGCACGTGCTAGGATCTTTTACAGATGCACCAGACCTAGAACTTGCATAAGGCATGGGAAAGCTCACGGCAGACACAGTTCAGCATCAAACCCAACCAAAGTGAAGCATTGTGACATTTTCAAATTGAAGTTTTTCAGAACTTTTCACTTTACCAAAAAATATTAAATATTTGGACTGTTTGGCCAAACTTTGAAATATTGGACTATCCCCCAGGATGGAATTTCCAGTTTTCAACCACCTCTAGAAGATCATGAGGAGACTAGAGTCATTGCTCATATTGTTACTCCTATGGGATTTGCAGTTCAATCTCTCAGAGAGAAAAAAAATCCCTACAGCATAATGATATATTGTGTGACTATGTCCCTACTTATAATTAAGCTGTTATAGTATAGACACGTTACCACTTTCTAACGTCAGCAACAGAAACCTCTGTGCTTAGAATGGAAAGTGACTCACTCCAGCAATTAGAAAGAGTTCCCTACATGACTCTGTAGTCAAACCTTACATTTCCTCCAATCGGATTATTTGAGAAATATCAGCATTACAAGATAGCCTGCAGTTTCCCAGCAGCCCATCTAATATGCAAAATTATATGCTCAGACAATCAGTATATGAAAGTTTGTGTACATTTTGTCAGGTAATGAGAGAGAGACATTTTCTACACACTAGAAGCCCCCACAAAGGAAAAATGAGGGTTTTCCTGCCTTCTGCATAGGGACAATGGGGAAGCTGGGAGCAGTGACATCAAGTAAAGCAACAGTGAGCTGCTGGTTTGAGATGAAGGTCACTAAAGGAACTCAAGGAAGAAAAGAGAATTGAGGAGTCTTGGAGTAGGATAGCAGAATAGCCAGACCAAAACAGTAGAACTGAGCTGGCAGTCAGAAAGAAGGGGAAAGGGCCCAGTTCGTATCAGCCACAAAGGTAATGCCTTGGGAAAAGGGACTGGGTGGGATCAGAGAAAATGCACGACTGAGCTTGCTTGGGACTGAGCGTCAGTTTGACTGTTTTCAGTTAGCACTCTGATCAAAGATCTTGTGACTAGGGGAAGCGGAGATAGCGTAGCTGAGAAGCACAGAGCCAATTACGTTCTTTAAAGGCATTTTGCCAGAAAGGCAAGCAGCAGTTTAACTTTCCATTCAAACTAGAGTAGGATGTGTAGCAACTTATAAAGCCTTGCCATTTAGCAGCAGCTGCTGGACACAGTTTAATTTGATGCTAAGCAAAATGATAATGCTTGCAAGTTATATGCTGCAGCCAGTCATATAATTAAAAAAAGAAAATCATTTCTGCCAGAAAGGCAAGCAGAGTTTTATTTTCCAAGACAGATTAGGCTTTGTAGTACAATAAACTGTAACCTGACTACTTGCTGCTGCAAAGCAGAGTTTGATTTGATTCAAGGAGGTAAATAGCCTCTCTAATACTTTGTTACAGTTTTGCAATAAAACAGCTGCTCCAGCCAGACAGTTTAATTTGCAAATTAGTCCTTGACTTATGATTTAAACATACTTGTAGACAAAAAACTACACACACACACTTGACTGATTTTTATATGTTACTATGTTTGTTACAGTAGTGCCAGGGGCCAACTGAGAATGGCATCCTGTTATGCTCACTGTATAAATATAAAATAAGAGACAATCTAATATGCATAAAGCATCTGGAACATCTCATCCTGAATCAGTGGAGGTAATATTGAAGGCCATGGATCAAGTAACTAAAAACCATATGACATAGCAGAGTATGTTATGAAATGAGCATTTTCCATAATTCATGGAAAGCTAACTATCTATGGGATTTTTCTTGCCCTAAAGAAGTTTTGTGAAATTTGCAGAAGCGTAGGAAAGTCTCTTATATGGTCCTGTTGTAAGTATGGGACCACTCACCTGTCTGTATGAAATGCATGGAAGCAGAAATTATGTCACTTTGTCTACAAAAAGTCCCTATTTCTAGATTGCTCTGTAAAATACAATGAGATGAGAGGAAAAATATTGCCTCAACTTGTTTGACATTGTTCAAAATCATTAAAATTACAGCTTGTTCTATAGATTGTCAAATATTCTGAAAATTCTGAGCCAAAATAGTCTTAAATTTGGATCACTCTATAGATGTTAATATGATTTAAAAGGCTTTAGTCAGGCAGCAGCATCTTTCAAGAATATGCATTTCTGATACACTTAGAGAGCTAGATTTATTCCTGTGCTTACCTATGAATCAATGACAGGTCTGCACGTGAGCCAAAATCAGCAAGCACAAGATACATGCAGAATAGGAAATCTTGCATTCTCTTTGGCGACGCTGTTGTCTTGGAATCTGGGACAGATAGCGATACCACATAGGGAATGAAATCAGTTTTAGGAATTCTGAGGATCTGAACAAAAGAACTCATATCAAAGCTTGAATTTAGGTGGCGCAGGAATGAATAGGGGCTGTTCAAATGGTACACAGTCCAAATTTAGCCATGACACTCATGTTATCATTGTACAGTGCATCAGCCACAACCTTGTTATTCTAGATCACACAAACAAGATACAAAATCTGAATTTATTTTGTCATTGAATTATTTTACTATTCACGTCCCAAAAGATGATAACTTAAAGCTATTGCTGATGCCTTTCAGAGTTATACACCTCGAGTCTGGGTTGCTAGTCAGGCCAGTGCACTAAAAGCAGTGATCTAAAGCTATCGTTAAGCTATAACTAATTTGGAACAGGTGCTGATATAGCCAGAGTTAGAAGCATTCTTAAGAAAAATCAAGAAAGGTACATGAAATACAATCTGCCCGCAAATGAAGGACAATCATTGTGGCTAAAGTCTCTTACTTTTCAAGTAAAGGAACTCTTATTGTTAGAGGCTTTGCATAAGCTAGAAAATATTGTGCTGGAATGCAAATCAATAAGACATTTCTGGTTCCTCTGTCTAAAAACAAATTCGTAAGTATGGCAAATGAAGGAGTGAATACCTGGATCTTTAGAGGCAAAGCAGCAGAAAAATCTATAGTTGAAGCTTGCATTGAACATGCGGATGTCATATTCACCAGGAAACATTGGTGCTGGAAGTCGGGGTGCTGCCGCACTCGCTGTTTTGAAGTGGTTTCCATCATATACAGGGTTTAGTTTAGTTCAATGGCTCTCAGGACCCCCACTATAAAAATTGTTCCAGAACCCCCGCCAGGAAACAGCAATCACCATGATGTAGTTCCAATGCTTGATGCTACACTGGGGCCTAGCGATTCAAAAAAAAAAAAATGGCCCCGTGGAGCAATGGACAAATTGACAATCTGCTGGAGCATTACACGTAGTAATTGAATGAGAGGGGAAAAAGAGAATGCTGTTGATGGTTGGCTATAAAATTACACTGAGCATCAAATCCACAACCAGTGGCAGTACATAGGCACGCCTATCAAACCTCACAGTGACCTGACCACCTGCCTTGCAGAAGATGTTGCTTTTGATGGAAATACTGTCCTCATTGTCTCATAGCACTCCAGTAGTAGAATTAAAGTTTTCCCACATTTAAACTAATCAAAACAACCCATACACATACAAACAGTAAGGCAATTCTAGGATGCAATTAGGTCAATCAGGCCTGGCTTGAAAGATTCTGCTGGTTTGAAAGGACACCTGGAACAAAAACATTTGTGGACAGAATTGCAGTAAGTGCTCAACAGCAATAGAAGTCGGCCCTGCTGGAAAACTAGACTAACACTATTTGAAATAATTGGATCTAGAATTCAAAACAAAAGACAGACAATATCAATTATTGTTTTTATTATTTGAATTACAACGGTGTCCAAAGGCCCCAACCAGGGTTGGGTGCTCATTGTGCTGGACAGTGAAGAAATAATTATTAAAAGGAAGTACCTGCCCCACAAAGCATACGGTTTAAACCTCCTAACGTGCAATCTGATGCAGGTATGCAGAGTCCTGCCCTTACTGGAGCACCACTGACTTTAATTGAACTTCACATGTTGGAAAGTGTCCACCTCATGGATTGGATTGCAGGATTTGGGGGATGTGGGTGAGGTGTCAGGAAATAAGCAAAGGGAAGAGGAGCAGGATACAGCTGGAGATGGTCAAAGATGGGATAAAGCTTCCATGAAAATTTTCGCTTTCCCCCAAATACAAAGTTTCAATGAAAAGTTTTATTGAAACTGTGAATTTTGAAAATACCTATAAAAAAAGTGTTCAACAACCATCCTGTTAGTTTTAGCCAAGACTAGTTACAGACAGGAGAGAGAATCTGAAGATCTGTAAAAATGCATATACTCTGGGCCAGTTCCCAGGCCAACTCCAGAATTGCAAAGCAGTCTTCAATCCTGCACACGACAATTCTTGGCTGACACAGAACTCTCACAGCAGTTCCTACTCCATTCTCCTCCCACACTCTGGTGCAAGAGAAATGGCCCTGGCAAGGCAAGGCAAGCCTAGCCAGAGTATCACTATGTCCCAGCAATCCCCAGAAATGGCCCCTGGTCAACCAAGAAGCTGCATATAAAGGACAGCACTCTAACTTACAAAGAAGAGCTGTCTGGCCTTAGGATTGTGAAAGACATGAAGATGGCCTAAAGCCATTTGCACCCCTTCACCTATAGTTTTTTTTCTTTATTTTTTTGCTAAATGAAGCTCAGCTAGACCAAATGATCTTCATCCCTGATCACAAAAGGTGGTAGAACTCCATATTTTTCCATATTAGTATGGCTGTCATGCTATGTCACAGTGCATGACTCACCCCTGCGGTGCCTCCTGCTGGTCTCTCAGGGAATTAGCTCTTCCAGCCTCCGGAACGCCCTCTGAAGGCTGGTGTCCCCCTTGCCGCTGGCCCCCGTATCCCTCCTGGACCCTGGTGCCCCTTTTACCCAGGGAGCTGCCCCCTGGCAGTACCCCCCCAGTCTCTGGGACTCCCCTCCCTGGGGAAACCCCACCCACTATTCTCACCTTGCTTCAGTCTTTGGCTACTGCCAGTCACCATTGAGCCCCCACACACTAGAGCAGACTGCAGCATATAAGCCAATCTTCACAGGCAAGGAGGGTTTGGACCTGCTGCCTCTGCCTACCCTATTGGGCCCTGATTGGGGCATGGCCACAGATGAGCCTGCTTCCCCCAATCAGCCTGGGAACTGCTTGTTCCCAGCGACAGCCCTCTCCTGGGCTGTTTTAAGCTCTTTAAGGCCAGAGCAGCTGACCACCCTGCCACCCCTCTCCCGCATAATCCCCACCCCTGGGGATTAGGGGGGGCTCATGGGGTGGGCTCCCCAAAGTTGGCCCTCCAGGGTCAGTCCTCCAGGCTTGCACACTTCCTCTCGGCAGCCTCCCAGCTTTGGGCCACCTCCTGTAACTGGGCATCTGCCTTCCGATGGGCCAGCTCCGCGGCCTCCAGCCGCACCCGTAGGTCAGTATCTCCTGGACCCCCACCTTGCAGGGTCTGGGTCCACTTGGTGGCCTGTTCCTGGACCACCTGGGCCCCAGCCTCTTGCTAGCCCCAGTCTAGGGGCTAAACCCAGTCTAGGTTTCCCCTTCGGCGACAGGCTTAACGATGGTCTGGGTCCCAGCCTCCTGCTGCGTCCCCGCCATCCCAGTCACAACTGCCTTCTCCAGTTCTGGCCCTCCCAGGCCTACAGGTACCTCCTCTGACCGCTGCTCAGTGGTGATACAAGGAGCGGGGCAAGGATGGTGGACTATTGCCCGGACTTGAAAGGAACAGTCTCTGGGTCTCCCCTCCCTAGGGAAACCCCACCCACTATTCTCACCTTGCTTCAGTCTTTGGCTACTGCCAGTCACCATTGAGCCCCCACATGCTAGGGTGGACTGCAGCATATAAGCGAATCATTACAGACAAAGGGGGTTTGGACCTGCTGCCCCTGTCTACTCGTGGGCTGCCCTGTTGCAATCCCAGTACCCTGTCTTAGGCCATCTGCCAGGCCTGCTGCCTGGGGCTTTTCCAGTCTGGAGTCTCCCAGCACCTCTAGCCTTCCCCAGCCCTGCTTCACCTCAGGAACCCTAGTATACTCCCTAGCAGCCAGGTCCATCTCCCTCCACAGCTAGAGAAGACACTCTGCTCCGGCCTACTGCCCTCTTTTAAGGGCCAGCTGAACCCGATTGGGGCATGGCCACAGCTGAGCCTGCTCCCTTCAATCAGCATGGGAACTGCTTGCTCCCAGCCACAGCCCTCTCCTAGGCTGTTTTAAGCCCTTTAAAGCCGGAGCAGGTGACCATCCCACTACATGCTAGTAGATTTCTGTTGATTTGTGTGTGGCAAATGGGATGTGTGTTGTGATGAGGGACTGTTTACTTATTGTATTGATTTGTATGGGTGGCAAATGAGGGGCATGTGTTTTAGTGTAGTATGTTTGGGGTGATTGTGAATGCTGGTTGTGTCTGGGGAGATGGTGCTGGGAGGCTAATATTGTGTCTACAGATTGGTGCAGGGAGATTTTGTGTGTAAGCTGTAGTTGGGGACTTTGAGTTATTTGTGTGGGTGGCAAAAGAGGAGTGTATGCTGGGAGTGGCTAATAGCTGTGTGTGCTTGGCATTCTTGTATATGCTTGTTGTTTTGCTTTGTGTTTATGGGGCTGTGTTCTGTGTTATTCTGTATTTAGTTGTTTGGGTTGCATTGGGGAGTCTGTGTTGAGTTGTGCATGTTGCAAATCAACCTTTGAAGAACTATGGCAGTTGGGCCACCTAATTCCCTGTAAAAGGTTGAGCTCACCTATTTGAGCATCCCCACGGGACAGTGCTGCCATTCTCTTCAGTGCCCAGCACTAGCTGTAGGCTATCCACCTGCCTCTATGGGTCTTCTGGAGCTCAGCCTTTTGGCCAGGTCACACAGTCCAAACCTCTTTCAGGGTACAACTTAAACAGAAGCAGTTCCTTACCCTTCAGGGCAAATTATAAAGAAGACTGTTTCTTACCTATTTGGGTTAAGTTCTCTCTTGGAATCAAATCTGCAAGGCTCCTTCCAAACTCCTGCTATTGACTGTGGCCAGTGCCAGTACCAGCCCCTACCCTAGCCTAATTTCTTTGGCTGTGGTCTAGGGAGCAACCCTCCTTGCTCTGTTAGCTCTAGCTAGGAACTGCCCTAGCTAGCAGCAGGCAACTCCTTTTATTTCAGCTTGCTGGGTCTTGATTGGCTTTTGCATGTCTCCAGCCCTTCTCACTGTTGGAAGACCAGATCTCAAGGAAATGAGTAACCAACCAATCCCCCTGCAACAAATACTATATGCCCCCACACTAAGCAAAAATAACAAGCATACCCCACAAAGCTCACCATTGGCCAAACCTGATTTAGTGGAGTAGGAGCTCAATGAAAAAGGCTAGGGGTATCCATTGCTAGGAAGCTGGCAGTTCTCCCCTTCAGCTAGAGTTGATCCCTGGTTACCTCAGTCCCTAGGCATCCCCTGGTACATGGGAGATCTAGTGGGCACACCTAGCAGTGGTGCTTAGTGTCTCCTTTGCAGAGCTGGGGGATCTGGGTCAGCCTTAGGCCTTCTGGCTGAGAGAGACAAAATGGTGTCTCCCTTTCTAATTCAGGGAGCAACTCTGGGGCTGCTTTATCCGCCAGTTGCTGTTACCTGACTCCCTATTGGCAAGCTCTCTCCCATAAACACTGCCTGGGTGCAGCACATGTATCTGGGCAAGGCCTACCCAGGCTCTCTGGGGCCTGCAGTTGGCTGCCCTGTCATGTCAGAATCTGGTTTGGTAACCCCTTCACCCTCTTCCCCCTAAACGATACAACATATCTGGGCTGTCCCTCACCATGTGCAGGCTATCCAGGACCTGCAGCTGGTTGCCTTACTTGTCCATCAGGCTTGAGACAGCTCCAGCAAGTGGTTTGTATCTCTCAAGTATTAAGCAAGCAATCTCAGGCTATGTCTATGCTACAGCAGCATACTACAGTGCTGCAGATATGCTGCTATAGTGTAGACACTTCCTACATTGACAGAAGGGGTGATTCCATCCATGTAGGTAATCCACCTCTCCAAGAGGCAGTAGTTAGGTCAACAAAGAATTCTTCCTGGGTCTACAATGGGGGTTAGGTCAAGCTACCTACATCAGACGGGGATAAATTTTTCACTGTCCTGAGCGATGTAGCAAGGCCGATCTAATATTTCAGCGTAGACCAGGTCTCAATTTCAATTCCCCCAGCCTCTGTGCTGATGGCTGTGGGAGTTGCTTTTCTCAAGCAAGAGGGCTACATATATATATGAAATGGGCATTCACCAATCATTACGGAGGCTGCGGAGCACCATTTAAAGTAGCTGGGCCATGTGGACAGGGCAAGCCATGTCCTGCCCTGCAGGGTGGGGGATGAGAGGTCACGGGGGGCGGGGGAAAATCAGGTCTAGAAGGGTGGGAGGCTCTGGGGTGCAGAGGCAGCTTGGAGAGCAAGCCTGCCCTGCACTCAACCCACAGTGGCTCCCATCCCTCAGGGCAGACCCACCTCCCTATTCCAGCCTCTTGGCTCTCACTACAACATGCAGGTGGGACCTGCGCCCCAACCTGACCCCCTCCCTTCCTGGTTCTGGCATTACAGGCTTGCCTGCCCTGAAATGGCATGTGGGGGGCCAAAAAGTAGTCAGGCCACAGCCTGGGGGGCCCTTCCCCCAGTTCCAGAGCCAATCATTATACATAGTTACATTATACATATACATAACTGTAAGCCCCTCACTTTATACATAGTATTGTTCAGGTATTTTGATTTTTAATTGAATAGGAAATAAATATATAATCTTACTTCTGACTTACAGTCTCCCACTGGTGGTGGTGGAGTCATTTTAATTTACATTAACGTAAGGACAAAACTAAACAGAAGACCAAGAGAGAGTGAGACTCACTTAAATAAGAGAATAAATATGAAAACCTCGCACTAGCACGATAGTCCAAAAGAAAACAGGCAGTATGCAGAGAAATACCTTTGACCAGTCATTAAAAAAATTGGTTTTGATTACATATGGTTGAAAAATATAAACCTATTGTGGCAAAAATTTCACAATTTTGACGTTATTCAAAACCTGACATTTTTCTCTTTTAAAAAATGTTTCACAATGTTTAATCAACTTTTTAAATTTACACCAGTAAACAAAAAAAAATAACCATTTTACTTTCATTTTTAAAAAAAATTCAAAAAGCATGCAATTAAAAACATGGAAAAACTTCATTTATTGGACAAAATATTTCATTTAAAAAAAAAAGTCAACTTGAGACACCATATCCTGCAAACTGGGGCAACCACAGTTTCTTGCAAGAGAAATAAATTTGAAAGAGAAGTGGTTGAGAGATCAGGAACAAAAATTAAAGTCCTGGGAGAGCCTTCTAGAGAAAGAGAGATTGAGACTGTCTAGTTTAGAGAAAAGATGAATAAGAGGAGAATGATATACAGATGGTAAATCATTGATTCCTATTTATCCTTTCAAATAATATGAAAACAAGAGGCCATCCAAACCAACACATTTCAAGCTGACAAAAGAAAGTACTTTTGTGCATAATTAACTTGTGGAACTCATTACCACAATATATTATTGAGGTCAAGAGCTTAATAGGATCCAGAAAATGATTAGATATTTATATGTATAGTGAGAATATCCACAAATTACATTAGATAGGATATAAAAATAGTTTTTATAAAGGGATATAAAACAACCCCTAACTGGCTGGATTAGGAAGAAAATTTAGCTATAGACAGGTTATTTAATAATTTTCCAATACAGGGTTTGTGGCAAATTTCTTAAAACATCTGGCCCCTGTAAAAAACGGTAATAGACTAGATGGACCAGTGGTTTGATCCCATATGGTAATTCCTATCCTGCTTCCAGGCCTCTGTGGAAGCCTTGTACCAGAGTCATAGTAAATTTTATTATTTCATCCAAATTAGCTTTTATAAGAGCCAAATGACTGTATTAATCCTGGATCACATTGGGAGTATAAAAGATCTGAACAACATATTTGTTGGCTAATGAGACTGTGCCAGTGTAAAACAACTACAGTGGCCACCATTAAAAAGTCATCAGGAACCAAGGGGACAATTACCACATTTTTTACTCTATTCTGGGTGTAAGGGCAAACTATGCACTCTCACTCTCCACTGTGTGGTGACTGTCTGATTAACAGCAATCCCTGAACAATGAGAATGGGAGGGTTCATAATTGACAGAAATGGAAAAGTGATCCTTCAAAGTTTTACAGCTTCTTTAGAAAGTATTTTAAATATACCAAGGAATCCAAAACATTTTGGGCTTGATTTTCTGAGTTGCTGAGCCACCGCCACTCCCTCTAATGATGAGAGCTGAGGGCTCTCAGTGTATGTGAAAAATCAGAGCCTTTGGCTTGGTTTATCCTTTATGCAAAGGAGCAGAAGAGACATTCAAATCTCTCTGGTTTTATCCTTTTTTGGCTTTGGACACACTTCAAAGGAGAGTTGTAGGGTCGGCCTCATTTCCAAAAGGATGCCTCTCCTTCCCCCTCCCCACATCCAGTGATGATTTTGAAGTCAATTAAGAGAAAGCAGTTGATAATTTTGAAGTCCTATCCATTTCTCTTCATGTAGCGAAGGCTGTTTACAGCTGACATGGCTGTACACACGACTGCTGGCTGAGGCACGCTGTTGTTGTCTTTGCTGTGCTGCTGCCGTGAGGGAGAGGGCAGTAATCTCCTCTGACTGGCCCTGTACTCTTTCCCTCCCGCTCATTCTCGCTAAGCCTCCAGCAGACTGTCTTTTGTCATTCCTGCCACTGGCGTTTTCAAAGGCAAGAGTCTAATTTCCATTGGCTACTCTGCGAGCATGTCCAGTTTATTTGATGTTTGGACAACAAACAAATGCTTGTGCTCACAATGCAGAAATAATCCCAGACAAAAGAAGATGGTGGCTGTGCTGAGAATATCAAGAGGCAAAAGACAGTATGAGCATTACTTAAAAACAAAACCCAGGAGTCCATTCAAAAAAATAAAATGCTCTAGCTGGGGCATTCGGTCATACAAAACACAGCAGGCTTTTCCGCTCTTACTTGATATTCCCTTCCTTTTGAGCTGTACCAGGAAGAATGGAGGGAAGCAGTTTCTGATTTTCCTAGAAAGTTGTCAGCACTCCCATCACATAAACACACAGGCAAAACCACCCAAGATGGTCTCTTAAAGTGCACTAATTTAACAGCAACAGTATTTACCATAAAACTAAATGTAAAGGCAAAAAACACAAACAAGCAGACCTAATTACAGTTTTTTAATATGGAAAGACAGTAAGGATCAGGTCACACAATGCCTGGAGGATTACAGCTCACTTATTCAGTGGCAGTCTTTTCCCTGGTTTATGCTTTCTTTATTAGTATTATTTTAACAACAGATGGGAACAGCAGCTTAAAAGAATCAGCCTTTCTCCTTTATTTTGTTGCTTGAGGCCCAATCTGACAGCTGAAAAATGGCATGGCAAGAGTTAAGGGTAAAATCAAAAGCAAAGGAGGAACAGAGGGGAGGACAGGCAGACCACACAAATCAAAAGGAACTTGTATCAGCAAAGAACTATTTGCAGGACCCAGCCGTGCTCACAATAGTCTTCATTCAAGTTCACCTTGTGTGAGAGAGAAAAGAGGTGCCTGATGGCCCCAGAGGAAGGGGCGGGGGGAGGAGGGCGAGTGCAAATCCGAATGTCGATTTGTAGACATAGTGAGGAGAGCCTGCTGGCTGACAGGCTGATTTATTGGATTCTTCCAGTTAATCACTGCCGGCCTGTGGCCAAACGGATCTCCAGCAAAGCTGAAAGGCAGCCGAGGGAAACAGGCTTATAAGCATAAAGCCGCATAATGGTGTTCAATGAAGTGTGAGACTTTTAGTTCAGTCTCACTGAGCCGGCCGCACCGCCGGAATGTCAAAGAGGGATTGTGGGTGGAAAAATTATGGATTTAAACTGCTAGCTGTAAATGAGGTCAATATGTCTGGTTCATAAACAGTCCGAGCCTATTCCAAGAATGCAGTGAGGGGGAAAATTAGCGTGAAGCCAACACTGTAGACAAACCTCATTGAGATATAATTGCAGCTATAAATACAAGCGAAAAGCTTACCGAGTGCAATAAAATACAGACACGCTTTTTTATCTCTCCCCCCCACATATTTTCTTCTTTGAATCTATGCATTTGTTAAGTGTTGTGCATCTATAATATCTCCCCCTTCCTCCCTCTCCTTCTTCTTGTGACACCCAGTGTTGAAATTAATTGAGTGTTCTTGATCTCCCATTCCATTTTATTCAGGCAAGATTGGAAAAAATCAAAAGAGCACATCTAAAGCATTTTCTTCCCTTTTGCTTTTCTATTTGAATCAGGTTGAAATGTGTTAAAAAAAAGGCATTGCATCTTTTTTATATATTAAAAAAAAAGCCTACAGTAAAAAGCCTTTTTAAACTAATACATCTGTTAGATCATTTGAATCTCAATTTAATGAGGTGACATCAAAGGAAAGTATTGGGTTCTATGGAGAGACCCTTTTGTGAGATACCTGGTCTTTGCTCACAAAACCTTGATTTTAAATTAACATGATGGTTCCTTCCCCCCCCACCTTCACAAACCACTGGATTTTGAGGTGGGAGCTCAAAAGTTCAGAGGGACAGATGCTAAGTAACACACTTCCCCCAGTTTAAAATGTGATACAATAATAAATTGAAGTCTAATAGCTATGGTCAGGCTGTCTTTCCTCCTAAGCCAATTGATTTAAATAGCAGTAATTTGGCTAGTGAGGCTAGTCCTGTTTAAATTAAACCCATTAATATAATAGCACCAGTCTTGAATGAAATCCATCTGAAACAGAGCCTCCACTGGTCAGTGGTTTAATAACTGGCCAGGGATATCCTGAAAACACCCACATTCATACAAACAGGAATTACTGATTATAGTCAGGATCTCCAAGCCCTCCTGCCCCAGTGAGGGGAAGAGGGAAAAAGAGATACTGTCAGACAAAGATGGAAATTAACATTTTTCTTTCCAGGAGGATAGGCCTGTAAATCACTAATGGAAGTAGAAGGCTGTTGTTATAAAGAAGTATAATGAATGGGGAAAAAAGTCACAGAACTTTTATCCTTGTCCAAAAGGCGCTGTATACGACTTCCTTCTCCAACCTCCAACCGCACCCTTACACCCCCTGACACTCTCCACTCCACACATACACATCCCTTATACTTTCCTGGCCTGGTAATTTTCATTTAAGTAACATTGGCAAGACAAGCTATACAAATGCTGGCAAGTGTCAAAAATACAGAGACCTAAGGTCTCTGTCAGATAAATCTATATCAAGCACCTGCCCATGTGTGTCTAGGGGGTTAATATTCAAAACATGAAACATCTGCACAGCACAGGGCTTCACAATATGCTTAGCGTTAATTCTGTGTGTCCATTCACCATTGGTGTTCATTCCAGATATGCTGTTAGCCCAGGTTGCTATTATTATGATGCCCTCTCTTTCGCTTCTCCTAGGGTTATGCATGGTTTTTCTTCACAGCTTTTTAATGGGCAACTCTGATTATGAGAATTAGAGGAGACACATCTTGCACTTTGGACATCAAAGTGTCTCTCTCTCTGTTTCAGTCTCTGCTTTGTCAGATTAGCTGCACGTTCCCCACTTAGGTTGCATGGTCTTCCTTCTTTAGTTTATGAATGTTAATTCTACCTTAAGAGACGGAATTTGTTTTGTACGTAGTGACCCATCGACTTATATAATGGTGGTTTAGGTTATGATTTGGTGTGTTGGAGGTCATTCAGTTGGCTGCTGGGGCCGGGCTGCTTGGTCCACTGAGAAGGACATCAGTGTTGTTGAGATCTAGGAATTATATTATGTTTTTTGTTTGGGTTTAATTTTTGAACCTCAAGTGCTTTGTGGTAGAGGAGTGAATGCTGCTATGGCTGAAATGACACCAAATGTTTTGTCTTTTTCTATGCATGTGGATTAAGAAACCAGGCCTTACCATTTTTTTGCTAGGCTAGCAAAGCATTTTGCCACAAATCCCTTGTCCTCAGTTCCCCCTCCCCAAAACAAGAATTACAGATGCCTGTCCCACTATTGGCCCCTTTCCCCCAGAAAAATCCCAAACTAACTCTAGTGCACCATGACCACACGAACAACACAATTTCAGTGTTCATTATAGGTGGAGTTGGTAGCATCCAAATTTTCCAAAGATTCTAGCTGCACTGACCATGTTCCAGGCCAGGTGAAGGAGATGGAACAAGACTTTCTCTGCATTTGCAGTTCGCAGATCAGTGGCGCCAGGCACCCAAATTGAGAGCAGGGAGATGGTCTCTGCTGTGCTCTCAAATAGGGTTGTAGTGACTTAGAAGGTAATTTTACTTCACTATACAGCATCAGTGAGATTGATAATAGAATATGGTGTCTAGTTCTAGTGTCCACATTTTAAAAGGGATATTGAAATATTGGAGAGGGGGTAGCAAAGAGCCACAAAACTGATCTAAGGAACTGGAAAAAATCCCATATAGTGAGAGAATTAAAGAGCTCACTCTGTTTATCTTATCAAAAAGACAATTGAGAGGTGGCTTGATTACAGTGTCTGAGTGCCTTATAGGGAGAAAATATCAGGCATAACAAGAATCAATGGGTGGAAGCAAATTCAAATAGGAAATTAGGCACACATTTTTAAGTGAGGGTGATTAACCACTGGAAGAACACTATGAAGGGAAATGGTGGATTCTCATCCTTTGATGACTTTCAATCAAAACTGGATGCCTTTCTGGAAGATATGCTTTAGTCAAACACAAGTTATTGGGCTCAATACATGGGTACTTGGGTGACCTTTAACAGCCTGTGATATACAGAAGGTTAGACTAGAAGATGATCTAATGGTCCCTCTGACCTTGAACTCTAAAGACTTTTTATAAGGTTGATTAACATTCTTGTTGTTAATAGGAGTAAAAAATAGAGATCATATTGAGTTAGGATTTTTGGTTTAGCATTCTTTAGCAATGTATATACACGTTAGTATTGTATCCCCTAACATATATGAATCAAAACCTTACTTTACTTACATGTAGAATGGAAAAATAACCCTTGTGTTTTCTGCCAAATTTACTCCCTCTGCAAAAGATCAAAAGAGGACAGTCTCACTGGCACAAACCCATATCCAAAGCCCAATTGTCAAACCATTATTACCCCCACATTAAATAGTTAAGAAATCATGCAGGATCATAGTCTGCCAAATAATTTGTGTGGTAAAGAATGGCGAGGTTGGCGCTATTTCCCTGTTCCAGGTCAATTTTACTCTTTCAGAGCATACTTTATGCACTTTTACTAGCTTAGTGTCCAATTCTGCAAAAAGACTTGGGCCCTATTTCAGCAAAGCATTTAAGTACATGCTTAAGACCTTTGACAAATGTTTTATTGAATAAGGGTGGCCTTAAACATATGGTTAAAATTAAGTACTTGCTTAAGAGCTTTGTTGAACTAGGGCCTCAATTCCTGCAACTTTTTTTTACAGGTAGTCCCATTGAAGCCAATGGAATTACTTACATGAGTAAATTTATTCATGCACAGAATCAAGCTTTTAAATAGTACTGTGTCTTTAAGGCCTTTTCTACACTATGGGGGCGGGAAGTGTACGGGGGGAGACCGATCTAATTTATAGAACTTCAGCTATGTGAATAACATAGCTGAAGTCGACGTACTTAGATCTACTTACCACGGGGTCCACACTATGCTATGTTGATGGGAGACGCTCTCCCGTTGACTCCCCTTACACTGCTCGTTCAGGTGGAGTAGAGGAGTCGACGCGAGAGCGATTGGCGGTCAACTGCCGATGCATTGATCACCGCTCGGCAATCCCCCAGTAAGTGTAGACAAGCTCTAAATGTCATTCAGAGGCATGTAGATTAGGCTGCTGTTTTAAAGGAAGAATCTAGATAAATTAGAGAAAAATTGTTAAATATAACATGCGAGTAACATAATCTTATCCTACAGCTGACTGCATTTCACACACACTTTATAAATACCTTACAAATACCCACCAGCTTCACAAATCCCAACATTGGGTTCTCCATTCAGTTCTGAAGTTTATTGTACCTTCTGAGTCAAGAGGGTGCACATAAATTATCTAGAGAAATGGCTAAGTGTGACTCTCTTTTCAACTGTGTTTCAAACAAGAAGCCAATGTAAGAAAGAAGGTTTCTTGCAGGGTCCTTTCAGAAAGGAGTGTATGTACATGTATGAGAGAGAAAGGTACAAAGTGGAAACAATCATAGCAGATTAGTGGGAAGGATCTTCTACACTTTATCACTGGAACCTCTCATAACAACAGCTCTAAAGCGCTAAGAGCCAGATCCTCAACTTGTGGAAATTGTGATAGCTTAGTTGAAGGCTATGGAGTTATGACAATTCATACCAGCTAAGGATCTGGATGTAGGTCTCATTTCATAGGGCAATTTGTGGGATTCTGCAAAGCTGTGCACAGTTTTTGCTGGATTTCTGGTGAAGGTACCTAAAGGTCTTCAGATCTTTCCTGCAAAGTCACACAGATCATCCATGATGTTGCTGTTTATAAGGCAGCTGTAACTACAGAGGAGGGATAGCTCAGTGGTTTGAGCATTGGCCTGCTAAATCCAGGGTTGTGAGTTCAATCCTTGAGGGGGCCATTTGGGGCAGAAATTGGGGATTGGTCCTGCTTTAAGCAGGGGGTTGGACTAGATGACCTCCTGAGGTCCCTTCCAACCCTGATATTCTATGATGCAGCTCCATCTGTAACTTTAAGGTTTTCTATATGTTCTATTTACATAGAATATATAGGGATATATTCTTAGCTGATATAAGTTGTCTTAGCTCCACTATGGAGCTGACATATCTCATCTCATGGCAGAGTTTTTATCTTGGAAGTTTTTTTTGCTGGGGAGGGAGGGGAAATCAGAAAAAAATAGTTGTAAAAGTTATGCTGTTTAAGAAATGTCATTCTCATTGACATTTTGAAAAAAATCCTAACTTTTTCTAGCTAATCAGAGTTCCAAAATGGCTTGGTCCACAAAACTCCAAACAAGTTTTGTCAGCCTTTCGGAATAGAAGTGCCTTTGGGTTTCTCAGGGTATGTCTATACTATACGCCACATTGACAGGCAGCAATCGATCCAGTAGGGGTCGATTTATCGCATCTAGTCTAGACGCGATAAATCGACCCCCAAGCACTCTCCCATCGACTCCTGTACTCCACCGCCACGAGAGGCACAAGCGGAGTCGACAGGGGAGCAGCAGCAGGTGACTCACTGCAGTTAAGACACCGCGGTGAGCAGGTCTAAGTATGTTGACTTTAGCTATGTTATTCACGTAGATGAAGTTGCGCAGCGTAGATTGATCCTCTCCCTAGTGTAGACCAGGCCTTAGAGGGCTAATGTGGGAATACAAAGGTAAATGACATAAAGACCTTGTGATATGGTGATCATACTCCAAACTAAAGAAGACAGGGAAGGAATTAACTAGAGGCTCACTAGGAGCATGGATATGAAGAGAAACCAGACTCTGACTTCCTCTTCACCTATTCCCTCCTCCCACTTTCCCTGATCAGAGACCCAAGCAGCAAGGAGGAATGGGAAATGTTTGTCTTTCTGTACTGTACAAGAGACCTTGCAAGTTAAGAAGTATTTTCCCCTTCAGTTGAAGCAAGCCATCCTTTATTTACCCTTTTTTTTTCAAACAGGCTGTTTCAAGCCCTTTTGTCTACACTGCAATTAAAAAGTCCCTTAGCCTGAGCCCTGTGAACCCAAGTCAGCTGGCATTAGGTTGAAGTTATTCTGGAAGATTTTTTTCCAAACATGACAATGTCATTTTCTTAAAATATCCTATTAAAATCTCCTGGTTTGCTTTCAATAGTCACCGGGAGATGGATGCTGATTCTGGGAGATTCCAGGCCAATCCTGGAGGGTTGGCAACCCTACCTGGCATGGGCTAGATGCAGGTTTTTAATTGCAGTGTAGACATACATTTAATCTCTTTAGGGAAGGCACCATGGGTAATTCCCAAGAACTTATCTCTTTGAGGTGAATTTAGTGCATGTGAAAGGTACCAGACTAGTATCCAATAATTGTATTTTTGTTTTAAAAAATTGTGTTTGGACTTAGAAAACCTCCTGTTTCATGGTGTATTAATTCACAAGCAATTACAAAGGGGGGAAGTTTATTGCATTTTTGCAAATGTTTGCCAAGAGATATTTTTAAAAATTGCAAAGAAACTGATGCTTGCATTGCCAGTGTATTTTTGCCTTCTGAATTTGTCAGAGATTGTATCTTGAAATGATAAAACAAGTGATAACTTATTTGTTATTATGACTTTATGCGTCATTTACATTATGCAACATTCAGAACTTTTCATTTCTTCTGGTTAGAACATACATTGGCAAATACCTCCTGGCTAAGTCTGTAATAAAAACACCTCTTTTGGCATGTCTCCAATTAAAATTACTTTTTTGTTCACAATTCAGTAACCCCTTTTACCTCAGTATCTGTGTGTTCTTATACATGGTTTCAGGTATATCAGTGGATGTGCAGTAGAACTTCATGTATCTTTGCATATGTAAACTAATACTATATGCATTATTATATTCTTCACTGTGTGAGTTCATAAATATAGGCTTTGTGACGGTGGGAAGGATAGCATACTTTATTTTCATGAGTTAGGAATGACTTCATAACTCACAAGTGGCAGAGCAAAGCTAGGCCACTAATGGATTGTGTACAGTCATCCCTACTGGATGAAAATAAAAATCCATTATACTGCCCACCATCACCTATTATAGTTCTACAATACCAGAGGGGTATGTCTTCAGAGTAACTAAATTTTTTGTTATACCTCGCTGAAAAAATTAATATCATTGAAGAAATAAAAAGATGTATTGTTGTTTTTTTATTTCCCACTGGCCAGGTCTAAATCTGTATTTCATGCAGTAAACACATATACACACACATTAATAATGTGGTGTTTTTCTGAGCCCTTTTCTGAGAACCACCTAAAATGAATTCACCTATCCCGTGGATATGATGGAATTTTGGTTTGTGAGATTTATAAGTTGGTGTTTTTGTAATCCTTCCATTCCTCAGACTCAATTCCGGTCTCACTCCAGTAAAGGCAACATGTAAAATCAGTTTAAATGAGATCAGAATTGGATCTTTATCCCTAAATTCAGCAATGAAGTCTCTCTCTCTCTCTCTCAGATGGTTGTTGTTGTATGTTTGGTTACTGCCCTTTACTAATGGAAAGTATTTTTTCCAATTGTGGGATGCTAACAGGGAGTAACAGTAATTAAGCTGTACCGTAGATGAGTTAACTGGAGTCATATATATGTCAGTATGACAAGGTAATTAGGACAATACAGTGACAGACAGTTGGCAAAAATCATCTGCAAAGCATACATTTGAATCAGGCAAGCAGCTTGCAGAAAGGGATATTTAAAATAAATTATGCTACACCACTCACTGCGAAAATGATTTTTCAAGTCATTGTTTGTGGTTTCCTTTTTAGTTTGACTCCCTTACTCATTACAGTTGTACTACAGTGCAGAAATTCCCTACCCCTTTCTAAGTGTCTACAATACATACCTGCCTGTGTTGTGACAACCCAGAGTGGTTTTCTCAGATTAGACATAGTGCTTAATTTTCCTTTTGAGCTAGTAACCATTTCATACATGCCAGAAAGTGAGATTTAGTTTGACTAAGTAGATTTTCTGTTAGAGGACCAAGCTTTCAGATCAGTTTTACATTTGTAAAGGAGCATGGTGATAGGAAATCAGGTGGGACAAAAACACCAGTTCAGTTCTGAGAAGCCATGCTATAATTCTTACAGTGTTACTTTATTACTTTTTTAAACATGTACAGATCAATGGGGGGAAATGGCTTTCTGAGATTCAATTCGTCTGCTGTATCTTATAAAGGATTTTTTCCAACTTAAGGTATTATATTAGAAACACCAAAGAGCAAATCCAGCCCTAGAACCAATCAGACTTATGGTGGGATGATAGTGGGAAACAAGCCAAGCAACCAGGATATGAGAGATCCTGCCAGCACAGGCCATCTCACAATGACCAGCACAACATGTGACATGAAGTAACATGCTCCTTTAATGGTTGCCTGCTTGCATTAGCTGTGTATTTCTAGCTGGTTGAGGAGATGTACAGGCCCCTCTTTGTGCAGATCAACTGGGAACAGATTTTGATTCCCCTCACATGGTGCATTTCCCTTAATGGTACTGACTTCAGTGAAATTACTCTGTATTTACATCATTGTAAAAGAGACTTGCTCAGGGTTGCGTGACCCACTGCAGCAGATATGTGTGGTTCCCAGAAAACTGCTGGGCAACAGGGATGAATCCTCCTTTCACACTTGCATACAGAGGAAAGAGGTGTTTTCACCCTGTTTGCTACTTTGTGCACCAGAACAATACATGGCAGGATTTAGCCTGAATGGTGGCATCTTCTTTTTAACTTTCTTGAGTCAAGGAGTCAGTCTAGGGGGGAAAACAGTTACCTACCTTTCGTAACTGTTGTTCTTCAAGATGCGTTGCACATGTCCATTCTGATTTAGGTGTTTGAGTGCCTGGAGCAAAGCTGTCAGAGATACCCCCCCCAGTGGTATCCGTAGGCTTGCCCCCATGGTGTTGCGTGCTTCTAGCGCCAGTATAAGGGACTCCCGCTGAGCCCAGGCTCCTCAGTTTCTTCTTGCCGACCTCTCCGAGAGAGGGGCCGGTGTGCGGGTCTTGGAATGGACATGTGCAACACATCTCGAAGAACAACAGTTATGAAAGGTAGGTAACCGGTTTTTCTTCTTTGAGTGATTGCACATGTCCATGCTGATTTAGGTGACTAGTCAGCAGTAGATCTGGAGGCGGGCTTGGAGATTAAGTACAAGCTGACTGTAGGACCACTCATCCAAAGAAGGCATCGTCTCTCACCAGCTGCATGATGGCATAGTGTGTTGTAAAGGTATGCACCGAGGACCATGTCGCTGATCTGCAGGTTCCAATCCAGGACATATGCACTCAGCAGGCTGCTGAAAAGGCTTGGGACCTCGTGAAGTGGGCCGTTAAGTTCGATGGAGGGGGACCACCTGTGAGGTGGTAACATGTTCATATACAGGATGTGATCCAAGATGAGATCCTCTGGAAGGAGACTGGAAGCACTTTTATTCTGTCAGCCATAGCCACAAAGAGCTGGGGCGACCTGCAAAACAATTTGGTTCTTTTTCAATATAAAAAGCCAGAGCACATCTCAAGTCCAGGGAGTTCAGTTGTTGCTCTTGCCTATTCACCTGAGGCTTAGGGTAGAAGACCAGTAGAAAGATAGGCTGGTTGTAGTGGAATTGGGACACAACTTT